>NC_143150.1:86941875-87548437 GCF_059928025.1 Delphinapterus leucas
TACTAATGGAGGAATTGAGGCACAGAGATGCTAAGTAGCCCGCTCAGTGTCACCCAGCAGTAAGGGGTGGAGCCACAGGTCTGTGGAGGCATTGTGGAAAACTCAAGTGTGTTCTGTATTTATTCAGTCAAGGGCAAGGTCCAATGGCTACTGCAAAATATGTAGAAAAACAGCTAACACATAACACAAATTGACCTTACAGCATGGAACTGCACACTAAATAGAAATCTGGTTTCTTCAGAAATCTTTTAGATGGAGGCTTGACAGGATTGGAATCAGGATGTTTTGTGGAAACAATGATCTGAGAGCCTCCTTAGAACAGCAGACAGCATGTCAGTCTCCTAGCCTGAAGGTCTTGGGTTTGTGCATCAGAGAAGGCAGCAAACCTCTGTCACCTCCACATGCTCCCGATGGAGAGAGAAACCTGCCAGTAGGGAAAATAAGACCGTTCCTCTGCTCTGGTAGTACCCAGACAAGTTGTCCATGTCAGTCAGAACTGAGGAATTATAAATAAAAAAAAAAACAAACACCAAAAATGCAGATTCCATGATCCGCACTCAGTGAATCTCATTTAGTGTGGCTACAACGGTGCCCTAGAATCTTTGATTTTTTCACTCTGCCTGGGAAACTCTCAGGAACTTTAATAAACTCCTTTGGTAGCGAGACTGTCTCCAATGTACTGACTCTTCCCAGGATAAACACACAGTCGGGAAGACCAACCTGAGAGCACAGGAGAGAGAACGTAAAGGACACAGCGTGAGAGTCAAACCACGGGCAGGGCAGTGGATCTTCCGAGAAGACATCACCACCCCACTGGCCTGTCTCTCTGAGGCTTCAGTTTATCTCAGATCCATTCTCTTCATGGCCAGTGGATGGAGGTGGTGAGAGGAGATGACCTTTGAGATCCCACATGGCCTGGGCTTTTCTCGGGGGCCGTGGGACACAGACGATATGAGGTTATATGATCTATTCTCCACACCTCCAGTCAGCCTCTGCTTCTCTCTTGCACCCTCACTCCCTCCATGCCACACAAGCCCAGAGCAACCAGAATTTAGGAAAAATGTCTTCCCTTCACCGATCAGACACCTGCCCCTGACCTGAGGAGATCTTCTCCCCTCTTCTCCTCTCAGCTGTCCTCCTCTGATCTGATCTGCCGTGCCGAAGCAGACAGCCTTCCCTAGTAGCTTAAAGCCCTCGCCTGGCCCGTGACTCTGGTGACGCAGCCTGGAGAGGGCTCGTCCTCTCTGAGAAGGACCCCAGACCCGGGAGCCAAGAGCCATGACGACCACAGAACCATCCTAAACACTGATGCCCACGGCAGTGATTGACCTTGGAAACGAAGCCTTACCTCACACCCCGTCTGTCCCTGAACCATTATCTTGTCACAGAAAGCAAGACAGACGAGGAAGGTGTCTGGAATCCTTCCTGGGGAGTCCTGTGTCCTACTCCATGCTACTTCCCCTGACCAAACCCTGACGTGGACCATATCATTCCTTTCCTTTTGATGGGAATAAGAGGTCTGGGGATACCTTCACAAAATCCTATTCTCGTGGTTGATAACCAGTATGTTATGTGGTTTACTACCACAATGGTGCACCTGGTAAGTAGGTGGAAGCTGACAGGAAGTTTCAGAGGGTAGGTCTGGGTGCTGAAATGATTGGGAGGAGCTACCGGCATCTGTGGGCTGAGGGTTACAGGGAGGCAAACACTTTTAAGCAGAGAGTTAAATAAAGTGGATTTTCCATAATTGTAATTTCCCCGTGAATTAAGGGAAGCCTGAATGTTGCTTTCTCTGGAAACTTACAAAGAATCCTTGAGTGTTTTAGAGAACACATACTGAAGGCAATTCTCTTACTGGCCTTGAGCTTCATGCAACACACCAGTGTCGCTTGGTAGCTGAGGTTGTACACACCTACAGGAATGAGGGGAATCCAGCTGTACTGACTAGACGGATCTTCAGGATATGCTGTTAATGGATGGGAAAAATTACGTGGTAAATGCTCATAGTGTGATCTGCCATGGGTTGCTGAACAAAGCCAGATAAGCCCATTGTCTTTGAGGCACCGAGGTTTTGCTTCCATGTCTGTCTCCCTCACCAGACTTTTAACTCCTTCTCAGAAGGCTGGAAACACATCCCGTTCATCCTGGTGTCCTCAGGGCAGAGGACCTGAGACACGGTAGAAAGTCAGTCCACACTTGTGGAGCTGACGTAACGGGTGAAGGACTGGACCCAGTGTCTTAATGACGAGCGAGAAGGATGTCAGTCTGCAGAGGGAGGGAGGGGAATGCCACAGGTCTTAGGACCCAGGCAGCGCAGTGACACCAGCCTACACTGCAGTACTGATGTCAGTTACATCCCTTAGGGTTCCAGGACTCAGCCATTTAAATACAGGTGTCATTAACCATGAAGGTCTAACTTAGAAAGCCAGGAACCTTGCTGCTTAGTTTTTTGTATGAACCTTTTGTAGCTGAGGCACCTGAGGCACCAATTCAGGCACAGCATACTCTGGTCACTACTCGTCCAGGCTGAGGCTGCGTCGGGATATTCAGGGCTCACACACAAGAAGGGTAATTCCGAGGCATACATGTATCCCTAGAAACAAAGGGTTCACAACTGCTAGGTTGCCCCGAGCAGGACATACATCAGGCAGGTAGGACAGCTCCCTGGGGCCCCAGTGTGGCCTCCCACCCAGGGACCTGCCCCCCTAGGACTCCCTGTCCAGTTTGAATAATCCATCTGAGGCCTTAGTTTCAGAGGCACTGCCTGGAGGCAGCCCGTTCCAAGCAGTTCTGTCTGTCCGGGACCCCAGCGCATCCTCTTTCCGAGGGTGGCTGACACCTGGAGGTGCTCTGCATGCACCGTCCAGGGGCTGGGGCCACTCCTGCGGTCCCACAGTCAGAGCTCCCTCAGGTGTGACTGCAGCCTCAGCAGACAGTTTGCATTCAAAGTGCTCACTGGATTGGGATTGACATATATACACTAATATGTATAAAATAGATAACTAATAAGAGCCTGCTGTATAAAAAAAATAAATAAAGTAAAATTCAAAAAGAAAAAGAAAAAGTGCTCACAGCAGCTTGGAAGGCTGCACGGGGAGTATTCCTTTAGGAAACATAGAAAATTCCCAGGAACAGTTTGGACAGACAAGATCATTAATGCCCTCGCTCCCTCTCTACACTTCCCCCCCCAGGTGCCAGGGGTGGTGTGTTCTCCATTGTTATACAATCACTGTGTACAATCCTGAAATCAAAACTTTACATTTCGGGGCTTCCCTGGTGGCGCAGTGGTTGGGAGTCCGCCTGCCGATGCAGGGGACGCGGGTTCGTGCCCCGCTCTGGGAGGATCCCACATGCCGCGGAGCGGCTGGGCCCATGGGCCATGGCCGCTGGGCCTGCGCGTCCGGAGCCTGTGCTCCGCAACGGGAGAGGCCACAACAGTGAGAGGCCCGCGTACCGCAAAAAACCACAAAAACAAAACAACCAAAATTACATTTCTTTAATTATCCCCTAATGTCCCCCTAATCTTTTGTATGGAAGGGCTGTAGGCAAGAGTACTTTCATAGCAAAACATGTTTTATAATCTAACTGTAAAGACATTACGTTTAGCAACTGGCCAGGACAAAATCGTGAATTTTTAAAAATTTTCAAAATGGGTTGACACAACCTCCTGTCCTTTTGTCTCTCTCACTGATCCCGTGAGGAGGCTGGAAAAGCTCATTCTCTTGCACTGAAGAGTCATATGCCTAACGTCTCGTCTCAGTTGTCTCAAAGATCCAGATGCAACAGCCACAACGTACAAAGCCATTTTTAAAATTCCCCCTTTTCCCTCTCTCAGGGACGCTTTACTCAAACGCCTAGCAGTAAACTGACACTCACCAGGGTACCGCACAGCGGCCGGGGAGCTCGGGCGCGAGTGCTGGGAGGGGCTGCAGCAGCAGCAGCAGCAGCAGCAGCAGCCGCCGCCAAGTTGAAGAAAAGCCTGCAGGCCTTTTTCCCCTTCTTGCCTCTAGTTTATCTGAAGCTTTCTCCAGCCCAGAACCTGATTTTACTTGCTTTCTTCCGCTTGTAGGAGAGAGCAAGTCAAACTTTTAACATTTTTTGGCCGACCCAGAGTTCACCTTTTGTAAGGTTTGCATCCTTTCCCCCCAGGCCTGGAGGAAATAACAGACACCAAAGTCAGGAGCTGGCTGCACTCCCCACCCCCACCCCCCGCCACCCCGCTCACATCAGGCAGCACAGCAGAAGCAGCCGAGGATGCAGTGCGCTACCTCCCCTGGATCTGGATCTTTTGTTTTCAAATTCTGTAAGTAACACCTATCACAACAGTCAGTGGCTCAGCTGCTGTTTCATAGCACGGGTACATCCACAGTCAATGAGCACAAAAGGATCGTCATCCCTACTGCTTCATCCTCCCTTTACTCAAACAAGGCTTTCACCGTATTTCAGCGAGTCACAGTCTCGCTAGTGAATCCACAGCTGCCACCACTGTTTCAGATGCCCCAAGACAACCCTTGCTTTTGATGAATTCCTAGGAGGACCCCAAGGACCTAGCACATAGTCATCCTCATGGCTAAGATTTACTGCAGCAAAAGGATACAAAGCCAAATCATCCAGGGGGAGAGGTGCACTGGGCAACATCCGGAGGAAACCAGCGCAAGCTTCCAAGAGTCCTTTCCTAGTAGATAATCACGCAATTTGTCCCTCCGGCAACGGATCATGACAACGTGTGTGAAATGCTGTCCACCAGGGAAGCTCCTGAGAAACCCGGGGCCTAGCACATATCAAGATTTCAGGTTCCCAGGAGGAAAGCAGGTGTTTAGCATAAAACATACTGTTTGGACAGATGGAGGAGTAAACTACACTTCTGAAGGAGGCAACGGTGGGAAACCTCTTGAAATCCAAGTTCTCAGACGCGACGTGAGGGCCAACAAGCCAGCCCTTCTAAGGATTATAGTCTCAGGCCTGCTATGTTAACTCTATCCTGCACAGTACTCAACAGCAAAGCTTCAAAATACATGACCAAGTCAGAACTGGAAGAACTGAAACAAACAAATCTACAAGAACAGCTGGAGACTTCAACAACCTCAGTAATACACAGAACGGAGAGAAAGCAAATTAGAATGCATGGGTGAACCGAATGTTCTCACAGGTATAGAACCCTCCACATAACAATAGCCGAATATACCACATTCTTTTCAAGTGCATATGGAAGTTTCACCAAGGTAGACTATATCCTGGGTCATAAAACAAATATGACCAATTGCAAGATAACTGCAATCATACAAAGAATGTTGTCTGACCAAAAGAGAAAAACCACCGATAAGTAAGCCAAAGTTAGGAGGAAAATCTCCAAACACAAGGAAATTAAATCACATACTTCTAAATAATCCATGGACCAAAGAGCAAGGATCAAGGAAAGTTACAAATTAATTTAAACAACATGAAAATGAAAAAACAACCTACCAAAATCTGCAGGATGCAGGTACAGGAGTGCTTAGCCGTAAATGTACAGCATCAAATGCTTGTATTAGAAAGAATAAAGAACCCAAATCAATAAGAAAGCTTCCACCTTAAGAAACTAGAAAAAGAAAATCCAAATAAATTCAAAGCAAGCAAATAAGGGGAATAGAGATTGGAACAGTTATCAGAAAAAGAATAGAGTTAATCAACGAAACCCAAAGCTGGTTCTTTCAATAGGTCAATACAAATTCATAAACTTCTACCCAGACAGACAAAAAAAAAAAAAAAAAAAGGCATGATAACTAAAGACACAACTTACCAACATCAGGAATGAAATAGGTTACAGATCCCACAGAAATTAAAAGGATTCTATGAATAATTCTACATAACTACTTTTGGCAATTTAGGCGAAATGGAACAAACTATCAAAGCTCAGCCAAAAAGAAACAGATCATCTATTTTTAAAATTGAGTCTGTAGTTGAAAAACTTACAGAAAAGGAATCTCCAGGGCCAGATGGTACCCCTGGAAAATCCTGCCAAACATTTAAGAAGCAATGACAGCAATTCTACGCAATCTCTTCAAGGAAACAGAAGAGAGGGAACACTTGTTGAATTCTTTTTTCAGATTAGCATTACCCTGATACCAAAGTCAAACAAAGACAGTAGTAGCAAATCAAATTCAATATATAAAAAGAATAATACACCACGACCAAGTGAGGTTTATCCCCGAAATGCAAAGCTGGTGCAGCATTAAAACATCAATCAAGCCAGCATAGTAGCATACCAAAGATAAAGAACCGCATGATCGTTATCTGTTGATGCAGAAAAAGTATCTGACAAAATTCAACAGTCGTTCATGATGAAAACATTCAGCTAACCAGGAGTAGAAGGGAGCTTTCTTAACCTGACACAGAGCATCTACAAAAATACCCGCCCCTCCATCCTACTTGATGGAGAGAGACTAAATGCTTTCTCCCTAAGATCAGGAACCAGGCCAGGAGGATAGCTATAAGTCAACATTGTACTGGAAGTCCTAGCCACTCCAGTAAGAAAAGAAAAAGAAACAAATGGTTTAGAGATTGGGAAGGAGGAAATCAAACTGCTCCCATCCACCAATGACATGATTATCTACCTAGAAAATCCCATGAAATCTATTAACAAAAACTCCTATAACTAAGAAGTGAGTTTAACAAGGTCGCAGGATACAAGCTCAACACCAAAATATCAGGCATATTTGCCTGTACTAGCAATGAACAATTAGGAAATTAAAAAAAAAAAAAGACTTGTGCATACCATTTATAATAGCTTCCCCCCAAAACCTAGCAAAACATAAGCAGGATCTGTATGCTCAAAACTACAAAATGCTGAGGAAAAGAAATATAAGAAGACCTAACAAAATGGAGACACATACTGCATTCATCTGTTGAGAAATTCAATATAATTAGGATGTCAATAGTCCCCAAATAGATCCATCAATTTCATACAATTCCAATCACAAATCCAGGCACGGATTTTTTTGTACATATAGACTAACTGATGATAAAATTTCTGGGGTAAGGCAAAGGAACTAGAATAGCCAAATAATTTTGAAAAACAAAGTTGGAGGACTAACACCAACGTCACAATTTACAATGCAGCTTCAACCAAGATATGTAAGCAACTAAGTGGCCATGGAGGGGATGAATGGATATAGAAAATGTGGTGACATATACAACGGAATATTATTCAGCCACAAAAACGAAGAAAATCCTGCCTTTTGCAACAACACGAATGGACCTGGAAGGCTTTATGCTAAGCGAAGTAAGTGAAAGAGAGAAAGACATACTGTATGTTCTACTTATATGTAGAATCTAAAAAAGTCCAACTCACAGTAATAGAGTTTAGAATGGCGGTTGCCAGGGGCTGGGGGAAATGTTGGTCAAACGGTACAAACTTCCAGCTATAAGATGAATAAGTTATGGGGATCTAATGTACAGCATGCTGAGTATAAGGAACAAAACTGTATCGTATATTGAAAGCTAAGAGGGTAGATCTGAAATGTTATCACCACAATTTTTAAAAAGGTAATTCTGTGAGGGGATAGAGTGCTAACTAACCTTATTGTGGTAATCGTTTTGCCCTATCTACGTGTATCAAATCATCACACTGTGCACCTTAAACTTACATGCTATATGTCAATAATACCTCAAAGAAGCTGGAAAAGAGAAAAGAGTCCCCAGCTTTTCCGGTGGGAGAGCCCTCCAGCTATATTCTGTGTCCCCCTGACATCTCCCCATCATTCCTTAACTTTCCCTTATTACTGACATGACAAGTTGAGCCAGGCTCATTAATCCTTTCTCTCCTCAGCCTGGGAACCCAGCATTTAATGGAGAATGGTATTCAGAAGCTAGGATCTAGCGGTAGGTGTACTTATTGTCATTGGGATGTTGCTGTTTTCAGGAAGTTTGGAATATATGTGTGAACACAATACACACACACACACACACACATATATTTCTATATCAATCTATCCACATATGCACACATACCTATTGAAAACCAGGAGTTCTCACGGAGACCTTTAATTCCAGTAGAACTCCTCAGAAGTTGTTCCAGTTTACCTCCTTTCCATATTGGAAATTCCCTCTTCCAAAAGTGACAGACATGGCTCCCACCATCCTTATATATTCACTGAGTTGACAAATCCCAATGCATATAAGCCATCCCTCCTCCACAAAGAGGTCCTCCCCACGTGCTATGCTGAACCATCCCCTGCCCTTGACTTCCACACCTCACTCAAGCCTGAATCCCTGAGCCAGTTAGCCACCTCCCCAGAGAACCCCCAGGGATATCCTCCTTACCACCTTGGGCTCTGACCTCCCAAATTGGGATGCCCCTACACGCATATACTTGCCTTGCCCGGCAACACCTAATGGCTTTAGGACTGAACTGCTCAGGCACAAAAGAGAAGAGAAGGGAAGGGAAAGAAAGGGTAGGGACAGGGGAAAAGTGAATATATCAGTTAATCAAGGTGAACTGGGCCAAATCCAAGCAATATGATGAAGCCAGTGGGTTTTTTTCTCACTGTCCTCCAGCTTCCCCTTCCTGCCTCTCTCCTTTGCCCCAGTTCCTTTCTCATTCTTAAGTCCTGCCCTCCATCAAGAGTAGCAATGTCATGAGGGGCATGATTCCCATATTATAACTGATCTCCACTGGTTGGCTGACATTCAGTGTGGATGGTGTCCTCCCTGCAGCTCTTACACTCAGGCCCTCTGTCTCTCATGATGGACTAGAAAGTTTCACCCCTCTTCAGTAATTTCAGGTGTAAGCAGGAGAGAAGGTGCAGGGCACATCTTGGAGCCTCGGGTCCTTCATCTGTGAAATGGGGGTGACCACAGATTGTGGGACAAACACAGAGAGCAGCACCAGACACCTTTCAATGAGTGCTACGTGCCGGACCCAGTGCATCACAGGACTCCTTGATATCCAGGAGCATGCCAAGTAGACTGCCCCGCCAGGACTGTGGCACCTGCTGTTCCCTCTGCCTGGAATGCTCTTCCTTCAGGAAATCCCACGGCGTGCTCCCTCACTTCCTCCAGGTCTCTGCTCATTCGTCATCCTTCAGGGAGACTTTCCCTGATTACCTTGAATAAAATAATAACATCATCTCCACATACCCTTTCCCCTGGTCCAGCCCTATCTTTCTTCATACATAGCACCTGCCACCCTTGATTTACTTATTGACCAACTCTATGAAATGAGACTTTGTCAGTTTTGTCCTGTCACAAACTCCTCGAATAGTACTCACGTACATGGCAGGTGCTCAGAAAACATTTGCTGAACCATAGCTGGGAGCCGGGCCCTTTACACACACTGTTAACATGCACAGGTACCCTCCAAGGTGGGCACTGGCCCCATTTGATTAATTATGATACGTACTGAGACTCCAGGAGACAAGTGACACCCTCAACAACGCACCATCAGCACGTCGGGTTCCAGGCTTCGGAATCATACCTGCCGGGTTTCCAACTCCCTCAGTTCCTGGACAGAGACCTCACAGCCAAAATGGTAAGAGATTTTACTACTGACACACAAGACCCCAAACAGCTCAGATACTTTACACCTTTAGACAAACCCCTTCCTAAAGCAGCTCAGAGACATCACACCTTGGGACCCAGAATCACAACAGTTCAAAGGCCTCACACGCTGGGGTACAGACATCTACATAAGGGTCTAACACCCAGTGACTCTAATGCCCAAAAGCTCAGAAAATGCACACCCAGGTCTACAAGGACACAAATCCCTACAGACTTTGTACCATGGCTCACAAAACCCACCCAGATAAAATATCCCATTCACCAAAAACTCCCCAAAATGCTCACAGACGCCAAATGTACTCAAACAGCATCTGGGATGTCAGACGTAGCGGTACACATCTCCAAACTGCACGACACACGTTACTTCCCAGGGAGAGACACCAAAAAAGTTTGGTGACCCCTCCTTGGCCTTAATTATATGAATCTGCGCGACTGACCCTGCGGTGCCACACGCTCCAGACCGAGTGAAGGCTACACAAGACTGTAAGAGCTCGCGGAAAGACACCACCACCGTCACCCTGCACAGCCAGCGACTGCGCCGAACCTCGCCACCGACCCGGGTAGCTAATCAGCCCCTTACGGATAGTCAGTCTTGGAGTAGTCAAACTCGCAGAAAAATGTACACTCTGAAAATGCCCGCGCGCGCACACGCACACGCACACGCACACCTTTCACCCTGAGCGTCAACTCGGCGACCACTGCGCCTGTCCCAGAGAGACAGCCAATGGGAACTGGGCAGGCGAGGAGGGAGGGGCAGGAATAGCGGGATTTCCGGCGCCGCTTGACACCCCGGAAGAGTTTATTCCGGCAATCTCGCGGCGACCAATCGCCGCCCAGAACGCTTTCTCGATTTCGACCCCCCCCCACACACGCATCCCGGAGCCAATCTCTTGCTCCGTTGCTCTCCCCACCTGGATGTGACCATGCAGAAACGAAGGGGTGACCCTGGAGTAGATAGAAAAGAAGGCTGCAGGCTGAGAACCCGGTGTCCCATCGGCCTCGAATGTGCCGGGAAGATGGAGCGGTTACAATGGGGATGGACCCAGCGGCGCCCTGAGTGCCTCCTCTGGGACCCGTGGTCGATGCCCGACGCGGTGTAAGGGGACCCTCAGTGTTGTCACAGAGCTCAATGGATTATTCCAGAACGGACGCCCCCTCCCGAATGGTTCCTTCCCGACTCGAAGGACTTCCCTCTACCCCTCAGTGGTACGTTCCACGACAGAACCGTTTCATCTCGCGCGCCCCTTGGTGGTGGGATCGGGGAACAGCGGATGTAGATGCCCACGGACCATTGCTGGCCGGTGCCCAAAGGGAGGGAGGACAAAGTTAGGATGAAACCCTCGCAATTCTCTGGAGTCTTGGATTTGGGAAAAAGTCTTCCTACTTGGAAAGTTACCTCCATGCAGTGACACCACTGTAACAGGGAGCACTACAATAAGTTTTCTCTGTGCTGGGCCTTGTGATTGCTTGTGCCTCCCTGGGTAATACAGGATAGGCCTAGTGGGGCAAGCCAGCCACAGTCTCCCAACGGGCAGGAGGGATAAAGCTCCAGACTGGGATCAGAAGGCCTGGTGAGGGGCAGGCCTCTGTCCTTGACTGTAATCGGTGGAAAGGACTACCGTGCCTTCGGTTCCGTTAGGAAAGGGGACATCTCCCAGGGGTCCCAAGGACACTGACTACATGAGATAAAGACCATGGGCTCTGTCACCGTTCTGTTACCCCGTACATGTACCCTAGCGGAATCCTCGCCCTTTCTAGCTATGCCCGTCGGGACAGCCAGTTCTGGAGTGGGCCAACTCAGAGAAATGTACATTCTGAAAATGCCAGCGCGCACACGAACACGCTCCCGCCCTGAACTCCAACTCGGCTACCGCCTTGCGCGGGGAGGGGGAGGGAATAGCGGGACTTCCGGCTCCGCTTTGCGCACCGGAAGAGCTTATTCCGGCCATCTCGCGGCGACCAATCAGCGCCCAGAACGCTTTCTGGCCCCGCAATCCTGGAGCCAATCTCTCGCCCCGTTGCCATCCCCACCTGAATGTGACCAGGTAGAAATGAAGGGGTGAACCGGACACCCCCAAGGAGGTGATACCCCGGGGCGGTGGGGGGAGGAGGTGCTGTTTCTCACTTCAGTCCTGCGGTTATTCTGGTGGGTCTAATGTGAATGTGAAACTGTAGCATGCATCGCAGTCACCTGGAGGGCTTGTTAAAACACTGATTGCTACCCCCCATCCCCGAGTTTCTGATTCTGTGGGTCCTTGGTGGGGCCCGAGAATTTGCATTTCTAACCAGGCTCAGCGTCCCTCCTACACAACTAAGTGGTGGACTCTAGGATTCCTACCTCCCTCCACCACGTTATTTGTGAACTGTTCCTTCCCTTCTCTCCCTCCTTCCTTACCCCCCAACACATCCAAACGAACAGTCTTCATCGCCAGACCCTGAAGATCTTGAAGGGAGCAAAGGTCTAAGCATCCTGTTCACTGCAGCAGAGCGTCTGCCCCAAGAGTGATGTGAGGAGCCAGTAAACAAGCTTTACTTCTCCTGCACCACTGATGGACAGCATCGTGGCAGCATGTATCAAAGTGAAAAATCCTTACAATGCTAGGTCGGTGAGGGCAGAGACTCTTTTTTTTTGTCTAGTACGGCCAGTCTCCCCAGTGCCCAGCACATAGTAGGTGCTCAGTGGATGATTGGTGAATGACTGAGTTTTGACCCAGCAGCTCCACTTTAAAAATGTATAATCAATACACACATTCACAGAGTTGTGTGTAGAAGGAAGATAGTAGCAAACAATTGTGTAAAACCTCTTTATGTCCATTAAGAGTCGATGATGGTTGGGTTGTAAACAAACGGTGAGTGGTTCATGTTATACCATGGAGCACACACTGGCCATGGAACAGCATGAGGGGACCAGTGTGTACTGATCAGAGGGATCTTCTTCAGGACATGCTGTTATTAGGTGGGAGGGGAAGCAAATGGGAGATGCTCATAGTGGGGCCTTCTGTGTGTGTGTGTGTGTGTGTGTGTGTGTGTGTGTGTGTGTGTTTGTGTGTGGTTTAAATACAGAGAAATATTTTTTGAAAGGAGCAAGGAAGCACGTATAACTAGCCCCACTGGTAGGCCCAGGAAGCAGAGAATGTGGAGGAATGTGATGACCTGTGTAGTCCATGTACTGATGTACTAATGGAATCTTTCACAGCAGCCACTTGTTCACGTATTATTTGAATAACTCTGTCTAAAGCAAAGTCATGTGGTGAAAACAATACCTGTACCACAGAGCATTTTTGTGTGAGGGCATCTGGAGGGTCTCCAGCAACAGGGTTCTCAAATTTACACGCCCCAGGGCCAGGCAGTTATTGTGCATTAGGGAGCGCAGCTCATGTGAGGGTAGGGAAGGGCAGCACATGGGTATGGTAAATGTTCCCTGCCAATCGGCTTCCGGTGTGGGTACGATAGAGAAGATGGGGCTGGTGCAGACCCCAGACCCTCACAACAACCTCCTCAGCATCATAAATAGTGGTAATTGTCAGGATATCGACAGTTGTTACATCTTTACACTGATGTAAACTCCTTGGGAGCATCCCTCAACCTCTTCATCACAGGACACACACACATGTCAGACGAGTAAGATAACCGATCCTCTGAACACAGCATTCAAGGACTAATTAAGACTGACTTAGGAATTGGTTCTGCCCATGATGAATGAGCAGGTTTGGATTTATCCTCCCACTTTAAGTAACTAAAACTTTGGAAGTGACGGTCTTCAGATGCACTACAACAGGCATGCAGGATGCTGATACCTGAGAAAAGGGGGAAAATGAGGTGAGCACTACACTTTCCCCCAGCCTACTTCTGGAGAGGATTTCCAGGCATCAGTGCAGGGAGCGGGAACCCAGGCAGAGGCCAGCGTGTGGGTACGATAGAGAAGATGGGGCTGGCGCAGACCCCAGACCCTTACCCTGTCTGAGGGGGCATCCACAATGCTGCTATTGCCTACTATCTTTGTGCAGGAATGAGACCCCTGCATGGGCAGGGGTTGTGATTTTCCCAGAGAAGCCGGAAGTCTGGGTTCTTGTCATATTCTTCTTCTTTTTTTTAATGATAGAAATTAAATTCACAAAAATTGTGGTTCAGTCTATCTCTGTGTAAGTCATGTAGAACAATATGTCTGGGAGCAGGATTGAGTCTGAGCGCTCCTTTTTGGAGCCCTTTTAGAAGACAGCAGGAGCTCAGGAAATGGTTTGTGAAGTGATGAATGAGTGAATGAATGAACGAACAAATTCAGGAGTTAACATTAACATCCAGAAGGGTCCTTGTTCTCAGCCAGTGATGTTCCCTCTGATTCCCATACAGTCCTCTTTCTCCTCCGTTCCTAGGGTCCTCAGTCGACACTCCAATCCCCCGCGTCGGTAGGCATCATCGCTGCCCTTCAACCCCTTCGTCCACTCGGTGTATCTTCCCAGTACTCACTGCCCACAGCAGCCCACTCTGATTCCTTCTTCTACTTTTCAGCCCCAGCAGAGCCCCATCTGGAATAGATCTCTCCACGGCCCAGCCCGAACACTGGCACTGGTTCTGGCATTTTCCTGAGTGTCGATCTCAGCTTGTCCTCTTCATATCAGCTGTGTGACTGGTTCATTCCCTTTCTCTCTCTGTTCCTCCACCTTCTCCACTGTGTAATAGTATCAATCCGCACAAGCTTTCACGAGGTGTAAGTGAGATGATCCCAATAAGAGTTTTCGCAGGGCCTGGCACAGAATAAATGTGAGATAAATATTAGCCAGTATTATTAATGTTTTTGTCATTATTATTGTTTCCAGAGATGCTCTATTTTAACCATCAGTTAACTCCTTCTAACATCCTTGGGAGGTGGTTATTATTATTAATCACTATTTTACAGATGAGTAAACTGATGTACTGTGCATCAGCTCACTAACTTACTCAAGCTCACCAGAGGGGGAAACACCATACTCATACCCAGGTCTGTCTGGTCACAGAGCTCCTGCCCATTACCCCTGTCTGTGCCTTATTCCACATCAATGTCAGTGACAGCAGTAGCCACTGACATCAGAAACACAGTCAAAGCCAATCAAGACCGCCTCTGCGTAATCCCGGAAAGAAATGTGGTCCCCACCGCATGAATTGGAAAGACCAGATATTCGGAGTACTCTCAGTCTCAGTGACCACTCCTCTCTGTGCATGTCCTGTGGGCTGGAGAATCCATCCTGTGGGTCTTGTCCTCCAGAGACCTCTTAGTCACCTGCAGGATCATGTCCAAGGCTGAACCCACCTCTGCCTGCTGCTGGGCAAGGCATTCTGAGGCCCCACGTTCTAGGAATCCTCTGCCCCTTGCCCCAGCTGACCCTTCACAACCTCCTTCCTGGCACTCCCTCCTTTGCGTGGCTGCAACAGGCCACATTCACCCCTGATTCTGCTAATAGAACAATGGGCAAGGAGACTGAGGTATCAAAGAGTTAGACAGCTTGCCCAGGGTCTCTCCACTAGTTCATGGCAAAGCCTGGATTCACACACTGTGCTCTCTGACTCTGTCCTGACGTAAAACAACATTCTCTTCCGCCTCTAGTATAGCAGGTGCTCTTTAACTCATGCTCAGCTGCCACATGCTTTACACATGATGCCTTCTCATCATCATCAACAGTGGTAATTGTCAGGATAGCAACAGCAGTTACATCTTTACACTGACAGAACCTCAGGAGTTTCCCTCAACCTCTTCATCACAGCACGCACACACGTCATATGAGAAAGATAACTGATCCTCTAAACAGAGCATTCAAGGACTAATTAAGACTGAACTAAGAATTGGTTTTGGCCATGATGGAGTAACAGGGTCTGGATTTATCCTCCCACTTTAAATAACTAGAAAATTGGAAGTGACAGTTTTCGGATGTGGTACAACAGGCATGCAGGATGTTGATACCTGAGAGATGGGGAAAAATGTGGTGTGCACTACAATTTCTCCAAGTTTACTTCCTGGAGAGGCTTTCCCGGCTTCAGTTCAGGGAGAGGGAACCCAGACAGAGGCCAGCATTCTCCCAGAGCTGAGGAAACAGAGTTCAGCATTCAGGGAGGCCAAGGCAGCTAGAATTCCTAGAGCACAGGACCAGATAAATGGGAGTTGCATGGAGGGAGAGGACTGCAGAGAGGGAGAGAGAGAGAGAGAGAGAGAGAGAGCTCTGGAGATATGCACAGGGTTCCCTGGGAGTCTCCTGCTGAATTCTGATCAGCACGTGTGTGTGAAGAAACTACCGAAGGCTGGGAAAAGAACCACCAAAAAGGAGTGGGTGGAACAACCCCAGAGCTCACAGAGGGATGGAAATAGCTCATATTCTCGCCTACCAGAGGGAAGAAAACTCTCATATTATGCAGATATCTTGTAGATTACTTAGCAAGATTTTACCTCAGTAGTGGGGCAAATTAGCCCTAAATTAGTGACTGCTCTTGTCCCATCTAACAGTGCTTGAAAGCACGCCTGAAAAGGGTAAAGTTGTTTCTATTAAAATAGAAAGTAGCTGTGGAAAGATAGCTGGAAAAGCACAAGCTATTTGTAAATGAAACAACGCTTCAAATTAATACAAGGATCAAAGGAGAAATAGAAAATACACCATATCAAAATTTATGAGGTGATGCCAAAGCTTCATAGCGGGAAATTTATAGCATTAAATGTTTGTATTAGAAGAGGTAAAAGGCCAATGATCATTCAAAGATCAATAATCTTCTTTAAGAAACTAGAAAAATAAAATCAAGTTTAACCCAAAACCAGCAGAAGAAAAGGATAGCAAACATATGAGCAGGAATCAATTAAATAGAATCCAGAAAGTCAGTACCGAAGAAATAAATGAAACCAATGTTTGATACTTTGAATAGATTAATAAAATAAGAAATCTTTAGCCAGATTGATTAAAAAAAGAGAGTAAAAGAAGGAGTGACACAAATTACCAATTTCAGTAATGCCATAGGGCAGGGGTCCCCAACCTCTGGGTCACAGAAGTGTACCGAACAGCAGGAGGTGAGCAGGCGAGCGAGCGAACAAAGCTTCATCTGCCGCTCCCCATCGCTCCCCATTACTCTCGTTACCGCCTGAACCATCACTCGCATTACTGCCTGAACCATCCTTCCCCCCTCCCCCTCATCCGTGGAAAAATTGTCTTCCACAAAACCAGTCCCTGGTGCCAAAAAGTTGGGGACCACTGCCATAGGGGACATCAATACAGAGCTTTCAGATATTAAATGCACAAAAAGGGAAGATTTAAAAAATATTATTCAAAATTTGTTGAGATTATATCTAACGTTAAGTGGTCTCACTACACACACACAACCTAACAAAAAACAAAAATAAAGGGACACAAGGAAATTTTAGGAGGTGTTGAATGTGTCTATTACCTTGATAGTGGTGATGGTATTATCAGTGTTTGCATATGTCCAAACTCATCAAATTGTGCACATCAAATATAAATAATTTGTTGTATATCAATTATACCTCGATAAAGCTTTTTTAAAAAGGACAGCAGAAAAAACGTTATCTAAAAAAGTTTGATACTTAAATAAAATGAGAACATTCCTTGAAAAATGCTGAGTAGCACAGGCCACTCAAAAATAAATAAAAATGAATAACACTATATCTATTAAGGAATTTAATTACTTTGCCTAATTTTATGAGGCCATTGTTACCCTGATACCAAACCAGACGAAGACAACACAAGAAAACCATAGACCAATATTTTTATGAATATAGACACAAAAATCCTTAATAAAATACTAGGAAACAAAATTATACAGCATGAGCAAGTGGGTTTTATTCCAGAAGTGCAACATTGATTTAATATTAAGACTCAGTTAAGTTAAATATACCACATCAATAGAATAAGGGACAAAAACCACATTATCATCTCAATAGCTGCATAAAAAGCATTGGGCAAAATTCAGCATCGCTTCATGATAAAAACACTCAAAACTAGAAATAGAAAGAAACATCTTTAACCTGATATAAGACATCTACAAAAAACCCACAGCTAACACCGTACTTAATGGTGAAAGACAGAAATGCTTCCCCCTAAAATCAGGAACAATGCAAGGATGTCATCTCTCACCACTTCTACATTTTTCTGGAGGTTCTGGACAGGACTATTAGGCAAGGGAAAGAAATAAAATGAATCTACATTGGAAAAGAAGTAAAACTTTTCTATTTGCAGATGACATAATCCTGTGTGTAGAAAATCCTAAAGAACCCCACCCCCTGCACAAAACTATTAGACCTAATACAGGGGCTCAACAAGGTTACAAAACAAGATCATATACAAAAATCAATTGTATTTCTATACACTTACAATGAATAATTCAAAAATGAAATTAAGAAAACAGTTCCATTTACAATAGCATCAAAAGGATAATATACTTAGGAATAAATTTAACAAATGGCATACAAGACTTGTACACTGAAAACTACACAAAACTTTGTTGAGTGAAATTAAAGAAGATCTAAATAAGTGGAAAGGCACCTCACATTCACGGATTGGAAGACTTAGTGTTAAGATGGCAATACTCCCCTAGTGACCTACTGATTCAACAAAATCCCTATCAAAATTTGAACTGCTCTTTCCCCACAGAAATTAACAATCTGATCCTAGAATTCTAACAAGAACAAATAAAAGGGTCCTAGAATGGACGAAACAGTCTTGAAAAAGAACAAAGTTCAAATACTTACACTTCCCAATTTCAAATCCCACTACAAAGCTACTATAATCAAGACAGTATTGTACTGACATAAGGATGGTATAAAGACAGATAATGGAATAGAATGGAGAGTCCAGAAACAAACCCATATCTCTGTGGTCAATTGATTATTGTCAGTGGTGCCAAGGCCATTCAATGGCAAAGAATAATGTTTCAACAAATGGTCTTGGGATAACTGGATGTTCACATGCAAAAGAATGAATTTAGACCTATACCTCACACTGTATACAACAATTAACTAAAAATTGCTCAAAAACCTAAATGTAAGAGCTAAAACTATAAAACACTCAGAAGAAAACATAGATGTACATGTTAATAATCTTGGATTAGGCAATGATTTCCTAGGTATGATACAAAAAGCATGAGCAAGAGAAGAAACAAAAATAGGTAATTTGGAATCATCAAAATTAAAACTTTTATCCTTTAAAGGACACTATCAAGAAAGTGAAAAGACAACCCATAGTATGGGAGAAAATGTTTGCAAATCATATACGTTATAAGGGACTTGTATCCAGAATATACAAAGAAATCTTACAACTCAATACAAAAGACAAACCACACAATTAAAAAATGGGCAAAGGATTTGAATAGAAATTTCTCCACAGAAGATATACAAATAGCCCATGAGCACATGAGAAGGTGCTCAACATCATTAGCTTCAGGAAAACAAAAATCAAAGTCACAATGAGATACCACTTCACACGCACTGGGATAGCTACAATAAAACAGACAGATAATAACAAGTGTGGAGAAATTGGAAGCCTCATACAGTGCTGGTTGGAGTGTAAAATGGTACAGCTGCTTTGGGAAACAATATGGCAGGTCCTCAAAAGTTAAATATAGAGTTACCATATGACCCAGCAATTCCTCTCCTAGGTATATACCACAAAGAAATAAAAACTTAGGTATACTCAAAAAAACTTGTATATGATGTTCATAGTAGCATTATTCATAATTGCCAAAAAGTACAAACAATAGAAATATCCACGAACTGACAACTGGATAAAAAAATATGGTACATTTTTACAATGGAATGTTACTCAAAAATAATAAGAAATGAAGTACATCATGGATGAGTCTTAAAAACATTTTGTTAAATCACAAGAAGCCAGTCGCAAAGAACAATATATTGTATGATTCCATTTATGTGAAATGCTCAGAACAGGCAGACAGAGAGAAAGTACGTTGGTAGATGCCTAGGGTTAGGGTTTCTCGTTGGGGTGATTAAAGTGTTCTTAAATGTTCTTAAGTTGTGGTGATGGTTGCACAATTTTGTGAACATACTAGATATCACTGACTTGTTCACATTAAAGGAGTACTTTGTGTGATATGTGAATTATATTCCAATAAAGCTGTTAAAATTGATGCAAGTAAATAAATTAATTAAATAACACTTCAGTCCATGTCAGATATTCCAATAATCCCAAAGCTTCTCTGGAAATGACTGAGTCCTGCAAATGCTGGCATGTCATGTGGTGGATGATAACTGTATTACTTGTTGTGTGATAACAAAGGAAAGCAAGTCAAAGTTCTATTCCTGCAACAACTTGCAGCTCAGTACAGGAGGTTGTCTAACACTTGGTACACACAAGTTATAAATTAGTGACTTCACAGATATCTCCTCCGTACTGCCGCAAGGATTGAGGGAGTGTTCTTCCAGTCAGGAGCATAAAGACTATTCAACTCAATAGATATTCAGTAAGCTCACAATGTTTCAGGCAGTATCTTGAATCAGCATCCCACATTGTATGTTCCAGCCAATCTGAACCTCTTTCTGTTCATCACATTCCCCATGCTGTCTCTGATTTCCACAACCTCATACATGCTGTTGTAAACAACCTCATACATCCTCTGTCAGGGATGGTTCCCTCCATCTTCATCTGGCCAATTCCTGCTTACCTTCAGCTCTCAGGTTACACTTATCTTTCTCTAGGGGGCTTTATCTGTCCCTCTGAAATTAGGTTATTTCCTGCTATGTGCAGACAAATCCATATAATTATCTTCTTTCTGATAGAAAACACTTATCCCAGTTCCTTGTCAGTGCTTGTTTTATCGAATGTCTCCCAACAGACTAGGAGTCCTTGAGGGTAGAGATTGTACATGTCTTTTCCTCCCTTGAACCCCAGAACCTAACATAATCTGGGAGACACGGTGTTACATATTCATTGCTTACACAGCATCCAGGCTTCAGAAGGCACTGATATACCTCATCTTAAAAAAAGATTGGAAGGAAATATACCAAAATATTGAATAATCTCTAGATCATGGGGTTATAAGTGATTTTAATTTTCTTATTTATCCTTTTGTTTTCAAATTATCCATAAAAAACAAGTCTAGTTTTTATAATGAGAAATAAAAGAAATCAAATTTATTAACTGAACTCTTCCATTCAGATTTAACCTTTGTTGGATGAACAGGAATTTGATGTATGATTTCATATTTGATTATTTCCCCATTCTAACATCTGATATTGAACTACAACAATGAATATTGTTGGGGGGGAGTGTGATAGCTACAGGTTTTTTTAAAATTGTGGTAAAATATGCATAACATAAGATATACTATTTTAACCATTTTTAAGTACACAGTTTAGTGACATTAAGTACATTTGCACTGATGTGCAACCATCACCACCACCCATCTCCAGAACATTATTCATCCCTCCTAATTGAATCTCTCTACCCAATCAACTCCCCGCCCCCCTACCCCCATCCCTGGCAGCCACCATTCCCTGCTGTCCTTCTTTTTTTTAAAAAAATATATTATTTTATTTATTTATTTTTATACAGCAGGTTCTTATTAGTCATCAATTTTATACACATCAGTGTATACATGGGAATCCCAATCGCCCAATTCAGCACACCACCATCCCCACCTCCCCGCGGTTTTTCCCCCTTTGGTGTCCATACGTTTGTTCTCTACATCTGTGTTTCAACTTCTGCCCTGCAAACCGGTTCATCTGTACCATATTTCTAGGTTCTGCATACATGCGTTAATATACGATATCTGTTTTGCTCTTTCTGACTTACTTCACTCTGTATGACAGTCTCTAGATCCATCCACGTCTCAACAAATGACTCAAATTCATTCCTTTTTATGGCTGAATAATATTCCATTGGATATATGTACCACAACTTCTTTATCCATTCATCTGTCGATGGGCATTTAGGTTGCTTCCATGACCTGGCTATTGTAAATAGTGCTGCAATGAACATTGAGGTGCATGTGTCTTTTTAAATTATGGTTTTTGCAGGGTATATGCCAAGTAGTGGGATTGCTGGGTCATATGGTAGTTCTACTTTTAGATTTTTAAGGAACTTCCATACTGTTCTCCATAGTGGCTGTATCAATTTACATTCCCACCAACAGTGCAAGAGGGTTCCCTTTTCTTCACACCCTCTCCAGTATTTGTTGTTTGTAGATTTTCTGATGATGCCCATTCTAACTGGTGTGAGGTGATACCTCATTGTAGTTTTGATTTGCATTTCTCTAATAATTAGTGACGTTGAGCAGCTTTTCATGTGCTTCTTGGCCATCTGTATGTCTTCTTTGGATAAATGTCTATTTAGGTCTTCTGCCCATTTTTGGATTGGGTTGTTTGTTTCTTTAGTATTGAGGTGCATGAGCTGTTTATATATTTTGGAGATTAACCCTTTGTCCATTGATTCATTTGCAAATATTTTCTCCCATTCTGAAGGTTGTCTTTTCATCTTGTTTATGGTTTCCTTTGCTGCACAAAAGCTTTTAAGTTTCATTAGGTCCCATTTGTTTATTTTTGCTTTTATTTCCATTACTCTAGGAGGTGGATCAAAAAAGATCTTGCTGTGATTTATGTCAAAAGGTGTTCTTCTTATGTTTTTCTCTAAGAGTTTTATAGTGTCCAGTCTTAAATTTAGGTCTCAAATCCATTTTGAGTTTATTTTTGTGTACGGTGTTAGGGAGTGTTCTAATTTCACTTTTTTACATGTAGCTGTCCAGTTTTCCCAGCACCACTTATTGAAGAGACTGTCGTTTCTCCATTGTATATCCTTGCCTCCTTTGTCTTTGATTAGTTGACCATAGGTGTGTGGGTTTATCTCTGGGCTTTCTATCTTGTGGCATTGATCTATGTTTTTGTTTTTGTGCCAGTACCATATTGTCTTGATTACTGTAGCATTGTAGTATAGTCCGAAGTCAGGGAGTCTGATTCCTCTAGCTCCGTTTTTCTTTCTCTAGATTGCTTTAGTTATTCGGGGTCTTTTGTGTCTCCATATAAATTTTAAGATCTTTTTTCTAGTTCCATAAAAAATGCCATTGGTAATTTGATAGGGATTGCAATGAATCTGTAGATTGCTTTGGGTAGTATAGTCATTTTCACAATGTTGATTCTTCCAATCCAATAACATGGTATATCTCTCCATCTGTTGGTATCATCTTTAATTTCTTTCATCAGTGTCTTATAGTTTTCTGCATACAGGTCTTTCGTCTCCCTAGGTAAGTTTATTCCTAGGTATTTTATTCTTTTTGTTGCAGCGGTAAATGGGAGTGTTTCCTTAATTTCTCTTTCAGATTTTTCATCATTCGTGTATATGAATGCAAGAGATTTCTGTGCTTTAATTTTGTATCCTGCAACTTTACCAAATTCATTGATTAGCTCTAGTCGTTTTCTGGCATTTTTAGAATTCTCTATGTATAGTATCATGTCATCTGCAAACAGTGACAGTTTTACTTCTTGTTTTCCAATTTGAATTCCTTTTATTTCTTTTTCTTCTCTGATTGCCGTGGCTAGGAGTTCCAAAACCATGTTGAATAACAGTGGTGAGAGTGGACATCCTTGTCTTGTTCCTGATCTTAGAGGAAATGCTTTCAGTTTTTCACCATTGAGAATGATGTTTACTGTGGGTTTGTCATAGATGGCCTTTATTATGTTGAGGTACGTTCCCTCTATGCCCACTTTCTGGAGAGTTTTTATCATAAATGAGTGTTGAATTTTGTCAAAAGCTTCTTCTGCATCTATTGAGATGATCATATGGTTTTTCTTCTTCAATTTGTTAATATGGTGTATCACATGGATTGAGTTGCGTATACTGAAGAATCCTCGCATCCCTGGGATAAATCACACTTGATCATGGTGTATGATCCTTTTAATGTGTTGTTGGATTCTGTTTGCTAGTATTTTGTTGAGGATTTTGGCATCTATATTCATCAGTGATATTGGTCTGTAATTCTCTTCTTTTGTAGTATCTTTGTCTGGTTTTGGTACCAGGGTGATGGTGGCCTCATAGAATGAGTTTGGGAGTGTTCCTTCCTCTGCAAATTTTTGGAACAGTTTGAGAAGTATGGGTGTTAGCTCTTCTCTAAATGTTTGATAGAATTCACCTGTGAAGCCATCTGGTCCTGGACTTTTGTTTGTTGGAAAAATTTTAATCAGAGTTTCAATTTCATTACTTCGATTGATCTGTTCATATTTTCTACTTCTTCCTGGTTCAGTCTTGGAAGGTTATACCTTTCTAAGAATTTGTCCATTTCTTCCAGGTTGTCCAATTTATTGGCATAGAGTTGCTTGTAGTAGTCTCTTAGCATGCCTTGTATTTCTGCGGTCTCTGTTGTAACTTCTCCTTTTTCATTTCTAACTTTATTGATTTGAGTCCTCTCCGTCTTTTTCTTGATGAGTCTGGCTAATGGTTTATCAATTTTGTTTATCTTCTCAAAGAACCAGCTTTTACTTTTATTGATCTTTGCTATTGTTTTCTTTCTTTCTATTTCATTTATTTCTGCTCTGACCTTTATGATTTCTTTCCTTCTGCCAACTTTGGGTTTTGTTTGTTCTTCTTTCTCTGGTTCCTTCAGGTGTAAGGTTAGATTGTTTATTTGAGATTTTTCTTGTTTCTTAAGGTAGGCTTGTATAGCTATAAACTTCTGACTTAGAACTGCTTTTGCTGCATCCCATAGGCTTTGGGTCGTCGTGTTTTCATTGTCATTTGTCTCTAGGTATTTTTTGATTTCCTCTTTGATTTCTTCAGTGATCTCTTGGTTATTTAGTAACGTAGTGTTTACCCTCCATGTGTTTGTGTTTTTTACGTTTTTTCCCCTGTAATTCATTTCTAATCTCATAGCGTTGTGGTCGGTAAAGATGCTTGATATGATTTCCATTTTCTTAAATTTACTGAGGCTTGATTTGTGACCCAAGATGTGATCTATCCTGGAGAATGTTCCGTGCACACTTGAGAAGAGAGTGTAATCTGCTGTTTTTGGATGGAATGTCCCATAAATATCAATTAAATCTATCTGGTCTATTGTGTCATTTAAAGCTTCTGTTTCCTTATTTATCTTCTGTTTGGATGATCTGTCCATTGGTGTAAGTGGGGTGTTATAGTCCCCCACTATTACTGTGTTACTGTTGATTTTCTCTTTTAGAGCTGTTAGCAGTTGCCTTATGTATTGAGGTGCTCCTATGTTGGGTGCATATATATTTATAATTGTTATATCTTCTTCTTGGATTGATCCCTTGATCATTATGTAGTGTCCGTCCTTTTCTCTTGTAACATTCTGTATTTTATTTTATTTATTTATTTTTTTTTATTTTTTATTTTTTTTATTTTTTATTTTTTTTTAAACATCTTTATTGGGGTATAATTGCTTTACAATGGTGTGTTAGTTTCTGCTTTATAACAAAGTGAATCAGTTATACATATACATATGTTCACATTCTGTATTTTAAAGTCTATTTTATCTGATATAAGTATAGCTACTCCAGCTTTCTTTTGATTTTCATTTGCATGGAATATCTTTTTCCATCCCCTCACTTTCAGTCTGTATGTGTCCCTAGGTCTGAAGTGGGTCTCTTGTAGACAGCATATAGATGGGTCTTGTTTTCATATCCATTCAGCAAGCCCCTGTCTTTTGGTTGGAGCATTTAATCCATTCACGTTTAGGGTAATTATCGATATGTATGTTCCTATGACCATTTTCTTAATTGTTTTGGGCTTTTTTTTGGAGGTCCTTTTCTTCTCTTGTGTTTTCCACTTAGAGAAGTTCCTTTAGCATAGTTTGTAGAGCTGGTTTGTTGGTGCTGAATTCTCTTAGCTTTTGCTTGTCTGTAAAGCTTTTGATTTCTCCTTTGAATCTGAATGAGATCCTTGCCAGGTACAGTAATCTTGGTTGAAGATTCTTCCCTTTCATCACTTTAAGTATATTATGCCACTCCCTTCTGGCTTGTAGAGTTTCTGCTGAGAAATCAGCTGTTAGCCTGATGGGAGTTCCCTTGTATGTTATTTGTCATTTTTCCCTTGTTACTTTCAATAATTTTTCTTTGTCTTTAATTTTTGCCAATTTGATTACTATGTGTCTCGGCATGTTTCTCCTTGGGTTTATCCTGTATGGGACTCACTGTTCTTCCTGGACTTGGGTGGCTATTTCCTTTCCTATGTTAGGGAAGTTTTCAAGTATAATCTCTTCAAATATTTTCTCTGCTCCTTTATCTCTCTCTTCTCCTTCTGGGACCCCTATAATATGAATGTTGTTGTGTTCAGTGTTGTCCCAGAGGTCTCTTAGTCTGTCTTCATTTCTTTTCATTCTTTTTTCTTTATTCTGTTCCATAGCAGTGAATTCCACCATTCTGTCTTCCAGGTCACTTATCTGTTCTTCTGCCTCAGTTATTCTGCTATTGATTCCTTCTAGTGTAGTTTTCATTTCAGTTATTGTATTGTTCATCTCTGTTTTTTTGTTCTTTAATTCTTCTAGATCTTTGTTAAACATTTCTTGCATCTTCTTTTTTTTGTTTTTTGTTTTTTTTTGTGGTACGCGGGCCTCTCACTGTTGTGGCCTCTCCTGCTGTGGAGCACAGGCTCCGGACGCGCAGGCTCAGAGGCCATGGCTCACAGGCCCAGCCTCTCCGTGGCATGTGGGATCTTCCTGGACCGGGGCATGAACCCGTGTTCCCTGCATTGGCAGGCAGACTCTCAACCACTGCGCCACCAGGGAAGCCCTCTTGCATCTTCTTGATCTTTGCCTCCATTCTTTTTCTGAGGTCCTGGATCATCTTCACTATCATTATTCTGAATTATTTTCTAGAAGGTTGCCAATCTCCACTTCATTTCGTTGTTTTTCTGGGGTTTTATCTTGTTCCTTCATCTGGTACATAGCCCTATGCCTTTTCATCTTGCCTATCTTTCTGTGAATGTGGTTTTTGTTCCACAGGCTGCAGGATTGTAGCTCTTTTTGCTTCTGCTGTCTGCCCTCTGGTGGATGAGGCTATCTAAGAGGCTTGTGTATGTTTCCTGATGGGAGGGACTGGTGGTGGGTAGAGCTGACTGTTGCTCTGGTGGGCAGAGCTCAGTAAAACTTTATTCTGCTTGACTGGTGATGGGTGGGGCTGGGTTCCCTCCCTGTTGGTTGTTTGGCCTGAGGCAACCCAACACTGGAGCCTACCTGGGCTCTTTGTTGGGGCTAATGAAAGACTCTGGGAGGGCTCACACCAAGGAGTACTTCCCAGAACTTCTGCTGCCAGTGTCCTTGTCCCCACGGTGAGCCACAGCCACACCCCCGCCTCTGCAAGAGACCCTCCAACACTAGCAGGTAGGTCTGGTTCAGTGTCCCCTGGGGTCACTGCTCCTTCCTCTGGGTCCCGATGTGCACGCTACTTTGTGTGTGCCCTCCAAGAGTGGAGTCTCTGTTTCCCCCCGTCCTGTCAAAGTCCTGCAATCAATACCCACTAGGCTTCAAAGTCTGTTTCTCTAGGAATTCCTCCTCCAGTTGCCGGTTGGGAAGCCTGACGTGGGGCTCAGAACCTTCACTCCAGTGGGTGGACTTCTGTGGTTAAGTGTTCTCCAGTCTGTGAGTCAACCACCCAGCAGTTATGGGATTTGCTTTGACTGTGATTGCACCCCTCCTACCATTTCATTGTGGCTTCTCCTTTGTCTTTGGATGTGGTATATCTTTTTTGGTGAGTTCCAGTGTCTTCCTGTCGATGATTATCCAGCAGTTGTTTGTGATTCTGGTGTTCTCGCAAGAGGGAGTGAGAGTACGTCCTTCTAGTCCACCATCTTGTTTCCAATTTTGATATTTTTAATAGGTGGAACATGTTAGACTTTCATTATAAAATCGACATTTATTCAATATTTTGATATATTCAAAATATCAACATTTATTCAGGTTTGGAATGAGCTAAGTGGAAATGCAATCTGAGATGCAGTCTGGGTGTCTTGGGGAAAGGTTTCTTTGCTCAGAATAGGATACACAGAGCAAGGATCAAACTTTTGTTTTCCATTGAATGTTGTTGTGTCTGGATATGGTGCCTGGAACTGTGGCTACAATTTTGGTACCAAAAAGGAATCTGGGCCTAGGAGAAGCCCATCCAGAGATGATAGACACCCAGAAAAATGAAATTTGTTACTTTATGGCATCACTGAGGTACTAAATTGACCATTCCTGAAACCACTCTGCCCATGGATTTTTGTTATAAGAGATAATTTTCATCATAAGTTAAACCAATTTAGTCATGTTTTCTGCCATCTCAAGACTGTATCTTAACTAAGTTATCCTAGCTCTATCTAGCGGTTCATTCCTGGCCCCTCTTTGTCACCAGAGAGACAAGGATGAGTCCTCTGCTGGCTCCTGGGGACACTCTCAGGGACTTTGACAAACTTCATCCATCCCCTTGGACTCCCCTTAAACCTACCCAGACTGTGCCAGTTCCTACAATGTCCACATAGAGCCTGGGACCCCAGCTTTGGTACACTTGGCTACAGAACAAACTATGAGGGTTAGCTCTATATCTTTACAACATATAATTTTATCTCCCCTTACACGACTCACCTGAGGATAAAATGAAGTGTGTGCCTTGGGCATGTAAACAAAAAGAACAACATAGAGATGGCACTCATTCCCTCCAACCCAGCACTCTGGTCATGCATTGATAAACTGGCTCTGGTGGGTGTGTGGGAGGGTTGCACTTGTCTGTAGCACTTGCTGGCTAATTTCTGTGGTGAATACTCCCGCCATTGCTGATTTCAAGCAGCTGACAGTCTAACAACTGGTTTCCAAATCCATGGATGTTTAGGGATCAGCATGTATGATTCTTGTGTGATCTGGCTCCAGCACACTGCTGAGTGCAGTGAAAGTAAACGAGATTTTCGAGAGTCCTGGCACCCTTCCCCTCCTCACTGATGTGTGTTTCATGGGCCCAGGGTTAATGACACCTCTTGGACCATAACCCGGCTGTTTGCATCTCATAGTTCCCATGCTGGGGGGGAGGAGGAGGAATAGGGTTGGGCCTCAGGGCCCCGTCCTCATGGAATGTATGGAAAACTAGGTGGTATAATCAAGTCTCTGACCTGATCTCAAAACGTGTCTATGCCTCTGACCTCCTACCCCTCAAGTATACACCATGAAACCCAGGCACCCAGAGCCACAGCGGCTTGCCTAAGGTCACACACATAGTAAGTGATGGAGCTGGGAT
Source organism: Delphinapterus leucas (assembly GCF_059928025.1). Taxonomy (NCBI): domain Eukaryota; kingdom Metazoa; phylum Chordata; class Mammalia; order Artiodactyla; family Monodontidae; genus Delphinapterus; species Delphinapterus leucas. The sequence goes on from NC_143150.1 coordinate 86,970,599, forward strand.
TCTACTTCAGATATGCCTTTCCCCAAAGCCAGAGTCAGTGCAGCCATGTCTGTGCTAGGAGGCCTTTCCTAGGAAACAGGTACAATAAGTAAGAACATTGTACCACCTGGCTCTGGGGACCGGGACAAAGGCACGTTTGATCAATGACATACTCACTCTCTAAAGTCTGAAGTGCAGGAAAACTTCAGCTCTGGTTCCTTTCTTTAACAAGGGGGAAATATTATCCACAGAGCAAGATTGTTGTATAAAGGCTGAGACCTACTTTACTTCCCTTCTGATGCCATCCATTGGAACATAATACTAAGCATTAGTAAGTAAGTGAATAAATAATATTGAAGAGGATGAGGGGTAACAGTTACCTTCATACACTCCTGGTGGCACTGGGAGGCAGCTAGGAGCATGCATCAAGATTTAAATGTAAACCCTGTAGGATCGGCACATTTTATGTTTAAAATGTCTTCTGATCAAATGATTGGACAGACATACAATGATTTCTGAAGATATTTACTGTAGCTATATGTGAAAAGGTGGAAAACTGGAAATAAATATACATCCATAAATATTTGATTGAATAAAATTGTCTAATTCCATGTATGGGGTAATATGCATTTAAAACTCTAAATATGCCTTGAAATCTTCAGGTTACACTCACTAAGAAAAACTTGGCCTATGTAGAGAAAGTGTTAACATCACAGAAAGCATAATCCACTGCCCCTAGTATTTTTTCTGGGTTAGGTATTGTACACATGCTTTTTGTGTCAGTCCAGACCCATCAAGGAGCTGATGCTAAAGCAGAATTCAAAGTGCAAGAAATTTACTAGGGGAAGGAACTGTGAGAGAAAGTGAGACTTCAGGGGAAGTTGGGAGAGCCATCGGGTTCTGATTCTGGTGTGAACCCCAGTGAAGGAGAGAGAAGGAAGAAAAGCTGGGTGGAAGCATCTTAGACTGTGCAGCACTTTTAAGGAGAGTTTTCAAGGTCATTGGGGAGCCCGTGAGTCACTGTTGGCCGTCAACTTCTGCTTCTAGCCGAAATGGCATAACTAGTGGTAATTTCCCACTTGTAACAACCAAAAAACAGATCACATAAATGAAACAATGGTTGACAAATCATTGTACATCAGGCAATGTGAAGGACAGTGATACCTGAGAGAGAAGAAACAAAAGAGGCATGAGCAATGACTGCCCCAGATTACTGCCTAGAGTTTCCAGTCTGCTGTAGTGCAACGTGGGGAACCCAGCTGGAGCCAATGGATTCCCTGAGTTAGAAGACAGAGCTGAGGTCTGAGGAGATCAAGGCAACTAGAGTTCAACAGGTGCCAGAGAGGAGAAACCTACAAAGGGAGTGAAGCCCAGGGATCACGCATGTGAGGCCAGGGAAAGTACCATCTGAAAGGAGTAGAGAGAACACTGCTTAGTGCTTGGACTTGAGTGGTCATAGTGCTGGTGTAGTCAGCCAGACTTGAAAACCTCAGGATTCATGGGACATTGGGTTAGGACTCAGAAGGGTCTTTACTCAGTAGTGGGAGTAATTAGCCCTACTCTGAGCACTGTTCCAGTTCCACCTAACAAAATAATATTAAAAATAAAGAAATGGATAATTGAACCAACCAACCAACAAACAGACAAGCATATAAGTAAGTGAATAAGTAAATAATATTGGAGAAGATGAGGGATAATGCTTACTTTCATACACTGCTGGTGTAAGCTGGAAGCCAGGCTAAGAATATGCCTCAAGATTTAAATGTAAAATCTATAGGATCTGTAGGAACTTAGAAGGGTCTCCATCAACACCTGGATGTGAGGTAACTTCCTGAGGCCAGAGAAAATCATGTCAAAGATTAGAGAAGACAATACCTAGTGCTTGCACAGGTGTGAGAATAGTTCCCCAAAAGCCAGGCTGGAAAACCTCAGGATTCACGGGCTGTTGGGTAGAGAACTCAGAAGGATCTTTTCTTGGTCATGGAGAATAATTAGCCATCGACTGACCACTGCTCCAGTCCTACCAAAGAAATCATAAAAGGAAGACCCAAAAGGATCAAAGTGTTTCCAAGCAATTTAATTGCATACTAGAAAAAACACAAGAATGTTTTTAGCAATGCAAAAATATCCATCATTCAACAAGGTAACATTCAAAATCAGACATCCAATCAAAACTTAACAGGCATGAAAATAAGCAGAAAAATTATCACCTCATAATGAGGCGATAAATGAATCAATTGAAACTCGCCCAGAACTGAAACAGATGTGAGCAATAGCAGACAAGGACATTGAAACAGGTATTATAACTGTATTCCATATGTTCAAAAACTTAAGACATGTAAAACATAAAGAAGACACAAATGAATTATAGATGAAAACTACAATGTGAAAGATGAAAAATACACTGGATGGGATTAACATCAGAGTAGATATTGCAGAACAAAAATACTGAACTTGAAGACAGCTATAGACATGATCCAAAATTAAGTACAGGGAGAAAAGAAATACTTTTCAGCAATTAACAGAGCATCCATTAACTGTGGGACAACTTCAAGCAGCCCGATAAAGATGCAGTTGGAGTCCCTGGAGGAGTGGATCAAGAGGTGGAGACAGATAAAACATTTGAAGAAATAATGCTCCCAATTTTTCCAGATTTGCTGAAAACTATAATCCCACAGATGCAAGAAGCCCAACAAAGCCTGAGCACAAATAACATGAAGAAAACTGCACTAAGGCAAATAATAATCAAATTGCTCAAAACCAGTGATAAAGAAAAACTCTTAAAGCAACCAGAGAAACAAGTCATGTCAATTACGGAGAGGAAGTTTTTTCCTCAGAGACAATCCAAAGTGATGATAGTGTAGCAACATCTTTAAAGTACTGAAAGGAAAAAAACAAACAAACTCTGTAAACCTAGAATTCTATACTTGGTGAACATATCTTTCTGAAACATGTTGGGCCTTCCCGAGGACAGAACACCCCGCTGCCCTCCCCCCACCCCTGTGTCCCCTGTCTTTTGTTTGTAGAAAAGCTTTGGCCTCCTAGGCCTTCCCCAAGTTCCAAAGAGCAAATTTAATCAGAGAAGTGAGAAAATGCAGAAACAGGGGAAAACAGTCAAAGAAAACAAAATACTATTAATTTAGTCATAAAACAAAGTCAAGGACCTTTAGTTCCTCCTCAAGAGCTATAGGTAATATTCTGAGCCATGTCCTTGAGTTGCTTTGCGGATACTAAAACCCCCACCAGGTGGAGGAAGTTAACTGCATGCTGACCACCAGCACATAGACCCTAGACTGGTTGGAACCAGAAGGCTGATGATTGAGATTCCCAAAACACCCTGTTACCTCACCTTCAACCAACCAGAGAATTGAGCATGAACTGATCATGCACCCCATGACTCTCTCTTTCATCTTGCCTTTAAAAACTCTTCCCTGAAAGCCTTCTGGGAGTTCAGGTCTTTTAAGCATGAGCTGCATGTCCTCCTTGCTTGGGCCCATGTTGATCACCTTACAATAAATGTTGTACTTTCTTTCACCACGAATCGGTGTCAGTAGTTTGGCTTTACAACACTTGGGTGAATGGGCCCAAGTTTGGTTCAGTAGCATTTCAAAAACAGTGGCAAAAGAAAGTCTTTTTCAGACACACAAAATCTAAGAGCCTCCGTCACCAGCAGCCCCACTTTACAAGAAATGTTAAGGCAAGTCCTTCAGGAGGAAGGAAAATGATAGCAAATGGAAACATAGATCTACACAAAGGAGTGGAGAGCACCTGAAATAATAACTGCATGGGCAAAAGTATGAGAACTTTTCCTACTATTTAAACTTTTTCAAAGATATTTACTGTTTATGAAAAACCACAATGCAGTGTAGGGATTTAAGCATACTATGTGAAAGTAAAATGTATGAAAATACCTCGCAAAGGTTGAGTGCAGAGAAATGGACTATTACTGTAATATTCTCATAGTATAATCTAGCTAAATAAAAATACTTTTATCTTACAGCAATAGACTTTTAAGTAATAAAATTATATGTGATAAGTTCAAGATCAAACACTAACAAAACAAAATTTATTGCTAATAAGCCTACAAAGGGGAAAAATGAACCACACACACACACACAAAGTACCAAAAAAGGAAGAGAAAAAGCACAAAGGGAACAAAGGGCAGGTGGAACAGAAACAAAATCAGCCTCCCAGGAACAGTCCTGCCTTACTATTTCTGTCACATTCAGTTATAGGCTGAGAGCAGCCTGTGGGACGTGTAGTCTAGTAAAAATGTGGAGATGGATTTCAGAATGCAGCAGCTGGTGCCCTCAGACAATTAAATTCCCTGCCCTCAGATTCCTGAGATGCACTTCCTAATGGCACTCACACTGTCTAGAAAACTCTTCCCTCCGATCCTAGTTAACTTCTCCTATTCCTTCTGTTCTGAGGTTCCTGGCACCTCAGGCAAGCTCCTCTGACTTCCTTAAAAAGGCAAATAAATGCTGACAAAATCCCCTTCATTCCCTCTAAACCAGGTAGTACTTGCAAGTTTGTTGTAATTGTTTGTAGAATTGTCCGTCTCTCCCAAGCCCATGGGAGTGTGATTTCAGCATTGTAACTCCAATGCCCAATGTGTTCTGGAATTCACATCACACCCACCCCCCTCCTCAGAGGAGTGCAGGGTTCTTCCCAATGCCTGTAGCTTTGTTCCTCTAGATATCCCTGTGTCCTGGTCCCTCACCATCTTCAAGTATCTGCTCAAATGTCTCCTTCTCAATGAGGCTGACCCTGAACACCCATTTAAACCTGCATACCCAGTGATCAGCACTGCCAGACCTCCTTTCCTTCACTACTTTTCTAATAACACATACCACACTGCCTCATTTGTTGATTTATTAAATTCATTGCTTATTTCTGTCTCCCCCACAAGAATATAAACTCCACAAGGGCAGATTTTAGATTGCTTAGTGCACTGGTGCATCCTCAGCTCCTACAACACTGCCTGGCATATAGATGATCCTCAATAAACGTCAGTTCCTGGAATGAATGAAGTGCCTGGTGCAGAGTAGGTGCTCAGTGAGTGGCAGCCTTTATTATTGTTGTTTTCCCGGTTGAGCGATGCTGGAGGGGAGACAGTCAATGAGAGAACAGTGCAAATTGCTGGACATAGAAGAAGGAGGAAGTTGTTGGATGTGGTCACCACTCACCTAGTTGCCCAGACCAGAGCCCTGGCAGTTGTTCCCAATTGAGTAGATGCTTCTCACTCCCGCAGAGCAGGGGCCATCCCCATTAGTCAGCCCGTCCATACCCAGCACAGAGAGGGACACTGAGGCAGAAAGCAGGAGATGGACCCTTTGTACTTTCCTCTATGACCACTCATCAAACCTCATGTTTACTTTATTTTATTTTATTTTATTTCAGTACGCGGGCCTCTCACCGCTGTGGCCTCTCCGTCGCGGAGCACAGGCTCCGGACGCGCAGGCCCAGCGGCCATGGCCCACGGGCCCAGCTGCTCCGCGGCAGGCGGAATCCTCCCGGACTGGGGCACGAACCCGCGCCCCCCGCAACGGCAGGCGGACTCCCAACCACTGCGCCACCAGGGAAGCCCTCATGTTTACTTTTTAAGTGTTCCAAACTCCCAGTCACCCTGTGTTTGATTGTAAATATTAAAAATGGATATCTTACCATGAAAAATATGAATGTTTTCACTGCAATCTGATCTCTTCCTTCTGCTAAAGAACAATCAAGTGTAATAATCATGATTATTTCTGCCAATCACCATGGGCTGAAGACATAAAACTCTAATAGGAATGATTAGGCCCATTTAACTGAAGAGGAAACTGAGGCTCAGCAAAGGAAATAACTGGACTAAGGTTAATAGAATCAATAAGAGACAAAACTCTGATTTAGCACCTCAACCTGTGAACTTTCTCTCACACGTGTCCTGGAAAATATTCACACTTCTGGGAAAAACTATTATAACTTAAACTCAAATAATGGGAGTGGACTCATAAGCAGATGTGAATACTTGGCCAATTTCCTGTACAACAAACAGAGGTTAAAACTGCTTAAGAAGTCACAAGTGAAATAATAAAGTTTTACTGGATAGAAAATGATGAAGGCTCATTAAAACACCCTGAATGAAAAAAGGTCTAATTTTGGCTCATTTAAAAGTAATTATAAATGTAATTTTTACATGGTTGATATATACAACCTAAGAGACAACACATGAATCTTTAATTTTCTGCCAGATAATAGGTATCATATTATATAAAACATTTTATTTTGGTTGAGCTGTTTTTAATGTTTTTTCATTGGTCTTTTTTTTTAAAGGTAGAATACTTAAAAAGTCATGTAACTCCAACGATACAGAAAAAGGAAATAGCCCCCACACAAACACTCTTAACATTTTTGCATATCACCGTCCAGGCATTTTTCTCTATGTGTGAGGATGGGTATACATATACATAATTTACAACATTTAAAATATACTTTATATACAATTTTTGCCCAGCATGTTTTGTTAAAGTGTTTCATTGTTAAAGTTATGTATTTTCCTTTAAAATAGAGTAAATTTAAAAGCAAATATGGAACCCTGAACATGTAGCAAAAGAGAACAGTAAGGGAAAAATCTGAGATATTATAAATCTTACATTAAAATCTAGGTGAAATACTGAGTCAGTACTTGATTGAAATGACATGATTTTTGTGTATCAACATTATATGTCCAGAAAAGAAAAAGAATCAGTTAGAAAATATCTTAGAATAAAATACTGAGAAAATCCAAAATGAAATCTGTAGTTTTTCATAGAATAAAACAATGAAAATTTACTTACCACTCTAAAAGAGAATTTAAATGAATTAAGAGACTCTCAAGATAGTCTGGTGGTGAGGTTGGTGGTTGGCTGGGGTTGAGATGAGGGGTGACAGTCACCACGGCCCTCTGCAGTTGTGGATCCTCCAGGACGTAGTGATGTCATGGTACTGCCTCACAATTATAAGATTTTGTTGCCATGGATCACTTAGGGTGCTATTTAGGGGAGTTATTAATCAGCATCACATGAGTTCGTATGTCTTCAATCTTAATGTCTCTGCTTTGTCTATATACAATTGAGGGGTGAGGAATAAAAATATTATACTATGTGACACAGAGCTGAGGTGAACTCAAGTCCCAAATGCTATTGACAGATATCAGGCATGTGCCTTGATCAGATGATCTGTAAGTTGTTAATATTATGCTTACCTATCAGTGATCCTGAAGGAATATAATCTTTTGTGGGACAGGGATATTTGTCTGTTTTGTGAAATGCTGTACCCCACACATTCAGAACATTGTCTGGCACATAGTAGGCACTTAATAAATTGATGTAGATTGAACAGATTGCTCTGACTCCCCATGAAACTAAGAGAACTTCCAGGTCAAGGGCTCTAGATTTTGGAAATCCATTCTCCAGGACACTGCTAGAATCCTGCTTAACATCACTGAATGTTGACTCAATGAATGAAATAATTTCCAGAGTTAAGTCATTAAGTATCTCTCTCAGAGTTGTTACTTTCTTGGCAGTCCATCTGAACTATGACTTGATACTTTTATTTAAATAAAAAATTCCATTTGGCAAAAAACTAAACACACTCAACTAATTAAAATTAAATACAGCAAAGCAAAATAAGACTATAAACTTTTAAAATATAAGGTTCAGACTGGGTATAAGTAATAATAAAAATTGCATAATTCTACATATTCATAGAGACAAAATAGAATGGTAGTTCCCAGGGGCTGGATGGAAGGGGGAATGAGGTGTTGTTGTCTAACTGATATAGAGTTTCAGTTTTGCAAAATGAAAAGGGTTCTAGAGATTGGCTGCACAGCATTGTGACTGTACTTAACACTACTGGACTATACACTTAAAAATGCTTCAGATGGTATATCAAAATAGCCTTCAGGGCTTCCCTGGTGGCACAGTGGTTGAGAGTCCGCCTGCCGATGCAGGGGACACGGGTTCATGCCCCGGTCCGGGAGGATCCCACATGCCGCGGAGCGGCTGGGCCCGTGAGCCATGGCCGCTGAGTGTGCGCGTCTGGAGCCTGTGCTCCACAGTGGGAGAGGCCACAGCAGTGAGAGGCCCACGTACCGCAAAAAAAAAAAAGAAAAACAAAACAAAACAAAAAAACCCAGCCTTCACACCAAGGACATTAGACACACACAGTCTACACAGGGACACTCCCACATAAAAACACCTCTTCAAGACAGTAAATAGCTATTTCTCCTAAATTCATAGAAACAGAGAAAGTTAAATAAAATGAAAAGGCAGAGTAACTACTTCCAGTCAAAAGAGCAAGAGAAATCCCCTGAAAGAATGAATAATGAAATAGACCTTACCAGTCTACCCAGACCCCAAGTTAAAAAATGTAGTAATAAAATAACTGAATTAAGAAAGATTACCAATAGAAACACAGATCATTGTAACAAGGAACTAGAAAATGTAAATATGAAGTAATCAAAATTGGATAATTCAATTGCTGAGATAAAAAGCAATGTAGAAGCAATGAATAGCAAATTAAATGACACAGGAGAAAAACAAATGATCTGGAAGATAGAATAATGGGAATCACCAAATCAGAACAGCAGACAGAAAGAGAAATTAAAAAAAGAAAGTAGCATACAAAATCTATGGGATAATAGAAAGTGTGCCAATCTATGCACAATAGGGGTTCTAGAAGGAGAAGAGAGAGAAAAGGAGCTCGAACATGTATTTGAAGAAATTATGGCTGAAAACTTCCCAAACCTAAAGAAAGAAACTGATATCCAGGTACAAGAAGCACAGAGAGTCCCAAACAAGATGAACCCCAACAGACCCACACCAAGACGTCATAATTAAAATGGCAAAAGTTAGAGATAAAGAGAGGATTCTAAAGGAAGCAAGAGAAAAACAAAGAGTCAGTTACAAGGGAACCCCCATTAGGCTATAAGCTGATTTTTCTGCAGACACTTTGCAGGCCAAAGGTAGTGGCATGATATATTCAAAGTCCTGAAAGGGAAAACCCTGCAACCTAGGGTACTCTCCTAGCAAGATTATCATTTAGAATAGAAGGAGAGAGAAAGAATTTCTCAGACAAGCAAAAGCTAAAAGAATTCAGCAATACTAAACCTACCCTAAAAGAAATATTTAAGGGTCTTCTCTAAAGAGAAAAGAAGGAATAATGTATAGGAAAGGGAAAATCACAACAGGAAAGGGAAATACATAAAAGGATTAAAGATAACTTAAATAAGCCAGTACATATATTAAAAAAATGAAAAAATTGTAAAAGTAATTATAACTACAGCTAACAGTAAAAGGATAAACATGGAGATGTAAAATAAGACATCAGAATCACAAAATGTTGGGGAGGAGAGTATAAAATGTAGATTGTTTAGAATGTGTTTGAACTTGAATGAATATCAGTTAAAAGTAAGTAGATATAGTTATGGGCCAACGTACTTGAACTCCATGGTAATCACAAATTGAAAACATGCAATAGATTCATAAACACCAAAAAGAAAGGAACCCAAGCATGCTACAAAAGAAAATCATCAAACCACAAAAGTAAAAACAAAATGAAGAAGAGATGAATAAAGAAGAACTACAAAAACAACTGGAAAACAGAATTAAAATGGCAGTAAGTACATATCTATCAATTATTACTTTAAATGTCAATGGACTAAATGCTCTGATCAGAAGGCATAGAGTGACAGATTGGATAAAAATACAAGAACTTGCAATATTCTGCTTACAGGAGACTCACTTCAGGGTGAAAGACATGCATAGACTGAAATTGAGGGGATAGAAAAAGATACTTGATGCAAATGGAAACAACAAAGAAGCAGGGTAGCAATATTCATATCAGACAAAATAGACTTTAAAACAAACGCCACAAAGAAAGACAAAGAAAGACAGTATATAATGATAGAGTGATCAATACAATAAGAGCATATTACAATCATTAACATATATGAACGCAATATAGGAACACCTAAATATATAAAACAAATACTAACAGACATAAAGGGAGAAATTGACAATAATATAATAATAGTAAGGAGGCTTTATCACCCCGCTGACATCAATGAACAGATCATCCAGACAGAAAATCTATAAGATGACAGAAGTCCTAAATCACACAATAGATCTGTTGGACAGAATTGATATCTATAAAACACTACATTTAACAAAGACAGAAATACACATTCTTTTCAAGCACTCATGGAATGTTCTGTAGGATAAGCCACATACAAGGTCACAAAACAAGCCTCAACAAATTTAAGAGGATAGAAATTATTTCAAGCATCTTTTTTGACCGCAATGGTATGAAAATAGAAATCAACCATAGAAAGAAAAACAGGAAAAGAATGAACAAATGGAGACCAAGTCACATACTACTAAAAGAAAAACATGAACCAATCGGTCAATGATGTAATCAAAGAAGAAATCAGAAAAACGTCCAGACAAATGAAAGTGAAAACAAAAGTTTACAGAACCTGTGGGATGCAGCAAAAGCAGTTCTACGTGGGAAGTTCATAGCAATACAGGCCTTCCTCAAGAAACAAGAAAAATCTCATATAAACAACCTAATCTAATGCCTAAAATAATTAGAAAAAGAGGAACAAACAAAACCCAAAATCAGCAGAAGGAAGGAAATAAGAAAGCCAGAGAGGAAACAGATTGAAAAAACAATAGAAGAGATAAATAAAACCAAGAGCTGTTTTTTTAAAAAAAGATAAACAAAATTGACAAGCTTCTAGCCAGGGTCATCAAGAAGACAAGAGAGGAGGTCCAAATAAACAAAATAAGAAATGAAAGAGAAGAAATACCAAGTGATACCACAGAAATACAAATCATAAGAGAGTACTATGAACAGTTATGTGCCAACAAATTGAGCAGCCTAGGAGAAATGGACACATTTCTATTAACATTCAGCCTGCTAAAACTGAGTCCAGAAAAAACAGCTAATTTGAACAGACCAATCACTAGAAGTGAAATAGAATCTGTAATAAAATAACTTCCTGCAAACAGAAGTCCAGGACCAGACAGCTTCACTGAGAAATTCTACCAAACATACAAAGAAGAACTTATACCTATGCTTCTCAAACTATTCCAAAACATCGAAGAGGAAGGAATGCTTTCAAATTCATTCTAGGAGGACAACATCACTTTAATACCAAAACCAGACAAAGACTCCACAAAAAAGATAATTACAGGCCAATATCACTGATGAACTTAGATGCAAAAATCTTCAACAAAATCTTAGCAAACTGAATTCAACAATACATTAAAAGGATCACATTCCATGATCAAGTTGGATTTATCCCAAGGATGCAAGGATGGGTCAATATCCACAAATGAGGCAATGTGAACACTCCCAAAGTCATTCTATGAGGCCACCATCGCCTTGATACCAAAACCAGAAAAAGAAATGTACAAGCCAATATTTTTGATGAATATAGATGCAAAAATCCTCAACAAAATATTAGCAAACCAAATCCAACAATACGTAAAAAGGATTGTACACCATGATCAAGTTGGATTCATTCCAGGGTCACAAGGATGGTTGAATGTATGCAAATCAATCAATGTGATACACCACTTTAACAAAAGGAAAGACAAAAACCATGATCTTCTATGTTTTTTCCTATGGATCCTCTATGATTATCTCAATAGACAGAGAAAAATCATTTGACAAAATTCAACATCTTTTCATGATAAAAACTCTCACCAAAGTGGATATAGAGGGAACATATCTCAACATAGTAAAGGCCATTTGTGAAAACCCACAGCCAACATAATACTCAACAGTGAAAAGCTGAAAACCTTCCCTACTAAATTGAGGAACAAGACAAGGATGTCAACTCTCACCTCTTCTATTAAACATTGTATTGGAAGTCCTAGCCACAGCAATCAGACAAGAAAAAGAAATAAAAGGTGTCCAAATTGGAAGGGAAGAGATAAAACTGTTACTATTTGCATATGACATGATACTCTATGTAGAGAACCCTAAAGTCTCCACATAAAAGCTATTAGAACTAATAAATGAATTCAGCAAGGTAGCAGGATACAAGATTAATATACAGAAATCTGTTACTTTTCTTTACACTAATAATGGAATATCAGATAAAGAAAGTAAAAATAAATCCCATTTAAAGTCAAGTAAAAAAAAAACCCTAGGAATATACTTAACCAAGGAGGTGAAATACCTATACACTGAAAACTATAAAACTGTGATAAAGGAAACTGAAGATAATTCAAAGAAATGGAAAACTATTCTGTGCTCTTGGATTGGAAGAATTAATATTGTTAAAATGGACATACTACCCAAAGCAATCTACAGATTTAATGCAATCCCTATCAAAATACCCAGGAAATTTTTCACAGAACTAGAACAAATAATCCTAAAATTTATATGGAATAACAAAAGACTCACAATTGTCAAAGCAATCCTGAGAAAAATGAACAAAGCTGGAGGTATAAGCCCTTCAGATTTCAGACTGTACTACAAAGCTACAGTAATCAAAACAGTGTGACATTGGCACAGAAACAGACTAATAGATGAAAGGAACAGAATAGAAAGCCCAGAAATAAACCCACACACCTACGGTCAATTAACCTATGACAAAGGAGGCAAGAATATATAATGGAGAAAAGACAGTCTCCTCAACAGGTGGTGTTGGGAAAGCTGGACAGGTACATGTAAATCAATGAAATTATAATACTCCCTCACTCCATACACAAAAATAAACTCAAAATGATTTAAAGACCTAAATATAAGACATGACACCATAAAATTCCTAGAAGTGAACATAGACAAAACTTTCATGACATAAATCGTAGCCATATTTCTTAGATCAGTCTCCCAAGGCAAAAGAAATAAAAACAAAAATAAACAAATGGGACCTAATTAAACTTAAAACCTTTTGCACAGCAAAGGAAACCATCAGGAAAATGAAAAGACAACCTATGGAATGGGAGAAAATATTTGCAAATGACGCAACCAACAAGGGGTTAATAGACAAAATATCCAAAAAGCTCATACAACTCAGTAGCAAAAAAACAAAGAACCCAATCAAAAAATGGGCAGAAGACCTAAATAGACTTTTTTTTTTTTTTTTTTTTGCGGTACGCAGGCCTCTCAATGTTGTAGCCTCTCCCGTTGCGGAGCACAGGCTCCAGACGTGCAGGCTCAGCGACCATGGCTCACGGGCCTAGCCGCTCCGCGGCATGTGGGATCTTCTCGGACCGGGGCACGAACCCATGTCCCCTGCATCGGCAGGCAGACTCTCAACCACTGCGCCACCAGGGAAGCCCTAAATAGACACTTTTCAAAGAAGACATACAGATAGCCAACGGCACGTGAAAAGTTGCTCAACATCACTAATTATTAGAGAAATGCAAATCACAACCACAATGAGGTTTCACCACCCACCTGTCAGAATGGCCATCATCAAAAAGTCTACAAATAATAACTCCTAGAGAGAATGTGCACAAAAGGGAACCCTCTTGCACTGTTGGTGGGAATGTAAATTGGTGCAGCCTCTATGGAGAACAGTATGGAAGTTTCTTAAAAAACTAAAAATAGAGTTACCATAAGATCCATCAATCTCACTCCTAGGTATATATTTGGAAAAAATGAAAACTTTAAGTCAAAACGATACATGCACCCCAATGTTCATAGCAGCACTATTTATAGTAGCCAAGACAGGGAAGCAACCCAAGTGACCATCAACAGATGATTGGCTTAAGAAGATGTGATATATACATATATTGCTCAGCCATAACAAATAATGACATATTGCCATTTGCAGCAACATAGATGGTTCTAAAGAATGTTATACTTAGTGAAATAAGTCAGAGAAAGACAAATACTATATGATATCACTTATATGTGGAATCTAAAAAAATAGATACAAATGAATCTATGCACAAAACAAAAAGAGACTCACAGACATAGGAATAAAACTTATGGTTACCAAAGGGGAAAGGGAGGGGAGGAGGGACAAATTACTAGTATGGGATTAACAGAAACAAACTACTATACATAAAATGGATAAGCAACAAAGATTTTCTGTATAGCACAGGGAATTATATCCAATATCTTGTAATAACTTATAATGGAATATAATCTCCAAAAAAGGTTAGATGGTAAATTTTATGTTATATGTATTTTGCCATAATTAAAAAATTTAAATAAATGATTAAATAAATAATTTCAGAATAAAAAATGTATAATTCTGTGCATTTCTTGTATCTCTTCTTCTTTGATCCTCAAAATTCTTCAAAGAATATAGAGATAGTTCTATTGCCATAGATGAGACTACTCTAATCCAAGTCTATCTGATGCTAAAGCCCACATGGAGTGCATTGTAGGCAGTCCCCAACTGTATTGTTTCCAAATGATTCTCTTTGATTCCTTTCCCCTTTTTCTCACTGATCCAGACTTCCCTGGTTTTCAGGCCAGCTCCTCTTCACACTTTCAGCAGCTCCTCATCCCACAGGCCACTCCCCAGATTTCTGGCCCACTGCCTATACAGTCAACACTGAGACTTTCTAGAACAGAGGAAAATAGATACTTTAAACTCTTTTGAGAGCATAAAACAATTGTTATTTACACCTACCTGAGGACTATTAAGGAGTGAGCATTCTAAGTAGGGGTTTTAGTTGCAGAGCTGTTTTCTGGGAGTAAGAATTCAGATAGGGGCCTCAGAGAGAGAGAGAGATGGAAATTGTCCTTTTTGGGCAAAGTGCTGAGGAGGAGATAGAGCCTGGAGGATCTAGAATTTGTCGTGGAGGTCAGAAAGGAGAGAGGGAAGGCGAGCTGTTGGTCTGTAGGAAATGTAGAAGACATGAGAGGGCAAAGGACCCAGTTCATGGTGGGCATATAGTAAATGTCCTTAGGATCTAGGTAGAAGGAGATTGGTAAATTGTGGGAATCCATGAAACAAGGAAATTGCCTTCCAGACTGAAGCTGTGACCAGAAACTATTCCTCTGGGTTCACAAAAATTTCCCCCCTGTTCTCAGAAGCTAATCAGGTGAAGGAGGCTTGTGGCAGGAGTGATTTAGGCAGAGATTTGGTCCATGGAATAATGGGTCTGGGTTGGGCTCGTAGCTGAAGCCAAGGGATAGAATATGCAATAAGAGGAAGAAGGAAGGGAACTATGTTGCTTATTGGTGCCCTTCCTCCACCATGTCAGGTAATTTATGTATATTACTCCATGAAATCTTCAGAGCCAATCTGCAAGGCAGATGTTCCCCCCACATGACAGATGAGGAAATAGGCTCAGAGTGATTGAATATCTGGTTAAAGGTCACAGAGATTGAAAATGTCAGCCCTCAGGGTGTTACCTCTAGTTGTTTGTGCCCCAAAGAAAAAGTTTATGAGGACTTCTGGATTCTAGACTAGGAATGTGTGTTTGATAAAGCCCTCTCTATTCCCTTGGCAGAGAGAGGTCTGGTTCACTGGAACAGACCATAGAGCAACCACAGGACTGAGCCAGGATGTGTCCAGTTTCCTTAAATTCACATAATCATGGTCCAAGCCACAGCTTCCAAACCTGGTGAAGCTGAAGAAACTCTGTGAGTGAGTGGACCATGGAAAGAACATGTGTCTTTACAATTATTCTTCAATCAAACTCACAGCTGGGTGACAGTTAAGACCAGTAAAGTGTCACTTTTCAGAATTATCTTCTGTTATACAACCTTCTGAAAAGCAGAATATTTTGGGAAAAGCCTGACTTGAGTCAGGACCATGTGTCAGAGCAGGCAAGACCATCTGGATTTAGTGAGATTACACTATGTGATTGAAGACCAATCACTTAACATCTCTGAGCCTCAGTTTTGTAAAATGTGGTTGTCCTTATTTACTGCCAGGATCTTGTAGGGAATGGAGATATTGGACAAGTATCTTCAACTTGAAGAACTTTCTTTGCTTTACTTCAGTGTACCTTGTAAATAAGTGTGAGAATCTGCATGCAGAATAACTCATACAACACCAAAAAGCAAGTAATAGTCATCTTGGGCATCATCTTTGTCTCTTGAAAAATACACCTAATAATGGTATTTAAAAATCTTGTTCAGGTGATATGATTCTTGGCAGCAACTATGGTTAATAAGATAAGAAGTCATCATTGCCTAGCATCTCCACAAGCTCTGTAAGAAGTCCCTTACCCCTGCCTTAAACTATTATTTTTTATTGTTTTATTAGGTTTTTAATAACATCCCAAGAAAGAGGGGATTGGCCAGTTGTATATTGTCAAGATTCTTCTCAAAGGACATTGTTGTGGTAAGAGTTGGCAAATTAGTGGTTCCAACCATCAGCCATAGAACGTACAGTCTGCAATTTTCTACAGTAGTAGCAATAGCGATAGTAATGACCAAAATTATTGTGTTTTGTTAAGTTGTGCAAGCAACTGGGCTAAGTGCCTCACATATGAGATTTTATTTCATTCACACAGACACAAGTATGTCGAACTCTCACAAAAAAAGATAGTGTATAGTCTAACTAATCCCATTTTATAGATGAGTAAACTGAGGCTCATAAAAGGGTAAACCACCAACACAATATCATTTTGACAGAACCTGGACAATCTAGGATTGAAACTCAATTTGGGGCAAATCAACCTCTCAGCCTCTTAGTTTCCTCTCTGTAAGATACAAAATGAATATCTACATGGTTGGAATATATATATATATATATTTTTTTTTTTTTTTCTGTATGCGGGCCTCTCACTGTCGTGGCCTCTCCCGTTGTGGAGCACAGGTTCCGGACGCGCAGGCTCAGCGGCCATGGCTCACGGGCCAAGCCACTCAGTGGCACGTGGGATCTTCCCGGACCTGGGCACGAACCCGTGTCCCCTGCATCGGCAGGCGGACTTTCAACAACTGCGCCACCAGGGAAGCCCGGTTGGAATGTTTTAAAGTTTTACTGGGGTAGCACATGTTCAACTGACCAACCCAGTGCCTGGCACACATGTGTTCAATGAACATTTAGACTAACTGTGATTTTGAGGATTCGGATTGCTGTGTATATAGCATCTATGATGAAACACAAGCCCAATACTGAAATCTACTTTCATCAATGAACGCCCAAATTGCACTTACTCTACCGAAGCAATGACAACTGTTTTCATATTGTTTTTCATTAGATATTGCAATGTGAATCTAGTTGTTTTTCTTTAAAAAAATAATTTTTTATTATTTTTCAATTTTTTTATGTTTTTACATCTTTATTGGAGTATAATTGCTTTACAATGGTGTGTTAGTTTCTGCTTTATAACAAAATAAATCAGTTATACATATACACATGTTCCCATATCTCTTCCCTCTTGCGTTTACCTCCCTCCCAATCTCCCTATCCCACCCCTCTAGATGGTCACAAAGCACCGAGCTGATCTCCCTGTGCTATGCGGCTGCTTCCCACTAGCTATATATTTTACGTTTGGTAGTATATATGTGTCCATGGCACTCTCTCACTTTGTCACAACTTACCCTTCCCCCTCCGCATATCCTCAAGCCCATTCTCTAGTAGGTCTGTGTCTTTATCCCTGTCTTACCCATAGGTTCTTCATGATATTTTTTTTCTTGAATTCCATATATGTGTTAGCATACGGTATTTGTCTTTCTCTTTCTGACTTACTTCACTCTGTATGACAGACTCTAGGTCCATCCACCTCACTACAAATAGCTCAATTTCGTTTCTTTTTATGGCTGAGTAATACTCCATTGTATATATGTGCCACATCTTTATCCATTCATCTGTTGATGGACACTTAAGTTGCTTCCATGTCCTGGCTATTGTAAATAGAGCTGCAATGAACATTTTGATACATGACCCTTTTGGAATTATGGTTTTCTCAGGGTATATGCCAAGTAGTGGGATTGCTGGGTCATATGGTAGTTCTCTTTGTAGATTTTAAAGGAACATCCATACTGTTCTCCATAGTGGCTGTACCAATTCACATTCCCACCAGCAGTGCAAGAGTGTTCCCTTTTCTCCACACCCTCTCCAACATTTATTGTTTCTAGATTTTTTGATGATGGCCATTCTGACTGGTGTGAGATGATATCTCATTGTAGGTTTGATTTGCATTTCCCTAATGATTAATGATGTTGAGCATTCTTTCATGTGTTTGTTGGCAGTTTGTATATCTTCTTTGGAGAAATGTCTATTTAGTCTTCTGCCCATTTTTGGATTGGGTTGTTTGTTTTTTTGTTACTGAGCTGCATGAACTGCTTATAAATTTTGGAGATTAATCCTTTGTCAGTTGCTTCATTTGCAAATATTTTCTCACATTCTGAAGGTTGTCTTTTCATCTTGTTTATGGTTTCCTTTGCTGTACAAAAGCTCTGAAGTTTCATTAGGTCCCATTTGTTTATTTTTGTTTTTATTTCCATTTTTCAAGGAGGTGGGTCAAAAAGGATCTTGCTGTGATTGATGTCATAGAGTGTTCTGCCTATGTTTTCCTCTAAGAGTTTGATAGTTTCTGGCCTTACATTTAGGTCTTTAATCCATTTTGAGCTTATTTTTGTGTATGGTGTTAGGGAGTGATCTAATCTCATACTTTTACATGTACCTGTCCAGTTTACCCAGCACCATTTATTGAAGAGGCTGTTCTTTCCCCACTGTACATTCCTGCCACCTTTATCAAAGATAAGGTGTCCATATGTGCGTGGGTTTATCTCTGGGCTTTCTATCCTGTTCCATTGAGCTATCTTTCTGTTTTTGTGCCAGTACCATACTGTCTTGATTACTGTAGCTTTGTAGTATAGTCTGAAGTCAGGGAGCCTGATTCCTCCAGCTCCGTTTTTCATTCTCAAGATTGCTTTGGCTATTCGGGGTCTTTTGTGTTTCCATACAAATTGTAAATTTTTTTGTTCTAGTTCTGTGAAAAATGCCAGTGGTAGTTTGATAGGGATTGCAGTGAATCTGTACATTGCTTTGGGTAGTAAAGTCATTTTCACAATGTTGATTCTTCCAATCCAAGAACATGGTATATCTCTCCATCTATTTGTATCGTCTTTAATTTCTTTCATCAGTGTCTTATAATTTTCTGCATACAGGTCTTTTGTCTCCTTAGGTAGGTTTATTCCTAGATATTTTATTCTTCTTGTTGCAGTGATAAATGGGAGTGGTTTCTTGATTTCAATTTCAGATTTTTCATCATTAGTGTATAGGAATGCCAGAGATTTCTGTGCATTAATTTTGTATCCTGCTACTTTACCAAATTCATTGATTAGCTCTAGTAGTTTTCTGGTAGCATCTTTAGGATTCTCTATGTACAGTATCATGTCATCTGCAAACAGTGACAGCTTTACTTCTTCTTTTCTGATTTGGATTCCTTTTATTTCCTTTTCTTCTCTGACTGCTGTGGCTAAAACTTCCAAAACTATGTTGAATAAGAGTGGTGAGAGTGGGCACCCTTGACTTGTTCCTGACCTTAGTGGAAATGCTTTCAGTTTTTTACCATTGAGGATGATGTTGGCTGTGGATTTGTCATATATGGCCTTTATTATGTTGAGGAAAGTTCCCTCTATGCCTACTTTCTGCAGGGTTTTTATCATAAAATGGTGTTGAATTTTCTCGAAAGCTTTCTCTGCATCTATTGAGATGACCATATGGTTTTTCTCCTTCAATTTGTTAATATGGTTTATCATATTGATTGATTTGCATATATTGAAGAATCCTTGCATTCCTGGAATAAACCCCACTTCGTCATGGTGTATGCTTCTTTTAATGTGTTGTTGGATTCTGTTTGCTAGTATTTTGTTGATGATTTTTGCATCTATGTTCATCAGTGATATTGGCCTGTAGTTTTCTTTCTCTGTGACATCCTTGTCTGTTTTTGGTATCAGGGTGATGGTGGCCTCGTAGAATGAGTTTGGGAGTGTTCCTCCCTCTGCTATATTTTGGAAGAGTTTGAAAAGGACAGGTGTTAGTTCTCCTCTAAATGTTTGATAAAATTCGCCTGTGAAGCCATCTGGTCCTGGGCTTTTGTTTGTTGGAAGATTTTTAATCACAGTTTCATTTTCAGTGCTTGTGATTGGTCTGTTCATATTTTCTATTTCTTCCTGATTCAGTCTTGGCAGGTTGTGCATTTCTAAGAATTTGTCCATTTCTTCCAGGTTGTCCATTTTATTGGCATAGAGTTGCTTGTAGTAATCTCTCATGATCTTTTGTCTTTCTGCAGTGTCAGTTGTTACTTCTCCTTTTTCATTTCTAATTCTATTGATTTGAGTCTCTTTCCTTTTTTTCATGATGAGTCTGGCTAATGGTTTATCAATTTTTTTTATCTTCTAAAATAACCAGCTTTTGGTTTTATTGATCTTTGCTATCGTTTCCTTCATTTCTTTTTCATTCATTTCTGATCTGATTTTTATGATTTCTTTCCTTCTGCTAACTTTGGAGTTTTTTTGTTCTTCTTTCTCTAATTGCTTTAGGTGCAAGGTTAGGTTGTTTATTCGAGATGTTTCCTGTTTCTTAAGGTAGGATTTTATTTCTATGAACTTCCCTCTTAGATCTGCTGTTGCTGCATCCCATAGGTTTTGGGTTGTCGTGTCTCCATTGTCATTTGTTTCTAGATATTTTTTGATTTCCTCTTTGGTTTCTTCAGTGATCACTTCGTTAGTAAGTAGTGTATTGTTTAGCCTCCATTTGTTTTTAGTTTTTACAGATCTTTTACTGTAATTGATATCTAGTCTTTGATATCTAGTCATTGTGGTCGGAAAAGATACTTGATACAATTTCAATTTTCTTAAATTTACCAAGGCTTGATTTGTGACCCAAGAGATGATCTATCCTGCAGAATGTTTCATGAGCACTTGAGAAAAATGTGTATTCTGTTGTTTTTAGATGGAATGTCCTATAAATGTCAATTAAATCCATCTTGTTTAATGTATCATTTAAAGCTTGTGTTTCCTTATTTATTTTCATTTTGGATGATCTGTCCATTGGTGAGAGTGGGATGTTAAAGTCCATTACTATGAATGTGTTACTGTCGATTTCCCCTTTTATGGCTATTAGTATTTGCCTTATGTATTGAGGTGCTCCTATGCTGGGTGCATAAATATTAAGAATTGTTATGTCTTCTTCTTGGTTCCATCCCTTGATCATTATGTAGTGTCCTTCTTTGTCTCTTCTAATAGTCTTTACTTTAAAGTCTATTTTGTCTAATATGGGAATTGCTACTCCATCTTTCTTTTGGTTTCCTTTTGCATGAATATCTTTTTCCATCCCCTCACTTTCAGTCTGTATGTTTCCCTAGGTCTGAAGTGGGTCTCTTAGAGATAGCATATATATGGGTCTTGTTTTTGTATCCATTCAGCCAGTCTGTGTCTTTTGGTGGGAGCATTTAATCCATTTACATTTAGGGTAATTATCGATATGTATGTTCCTATTCCAATTTTCTTAATTGTTTTGGGTTTGCTATTATAGATCTTTTCCTTCTCTTGTGTTTCTTGCCTAGAGAAGTTCCTTTAGCATTTGTTGTATTGCTTGTTTGGTGGTGCTGAACTCTGTCAGCTTTTGCTTGTCTGTAAAGGTTTTAATTTCTCCATCAAATCTGAATGAGATCATTGCTGGGTAGAGTAATCTTGGTTGTAGGTTTTTCTCCTTCATCACTTTAAATATGTCCTGCCACTCCCTTCTCGCTTGCAGAGTTTATGCTGAAAGATCAGCTGTTAACCATATGGGGATTCCCTTGTGTGTTATTTTTCCCTTGCTGCTTTTAATATGTTTTCTTTGTATTTAATTTTTGACAGTTTGATTAATATGTGTCATGGCGTGTTTCTCCTTGGATTTATCCTGTATGGGAGTCTCTGTGCTTCCTGGACTTGATTAACTATTTCTTTTCCCATATTAGGGAAGTTTTCGACTATAATCTCTTCACATATTTTCTCAGTGCCTTTCTTTTTCTCTTCTTCTTCTGGAACCCCCATAATTCGAATGTTGTTGCGTTTAGTGTTGTCCTAGAGGTCTCTGAGACTGTCCTCAGTTCTTTTCATTCTTTTTTCTGTATTCTGCTCTGCAGTAGTTATTTCCACTATTTTATCTTCCAGGTCACTTATCCATTCTTCTGCCTCAGTTATTCTGCTATTGATCCCTTCTAGAGCATTTTTAATTTCATTTATTTTGTTGTTCATCATTGCTTGTTTCATAGTTAGTTCTTCTATGTCCTTGTTAAATGTTTCTTGCATTTTGTCTATTCTATTTCCAAGATTTTGGATCATGTTAACTATCAATATTCTGAATTCTGTTTCAGGTAGACTGCCTATTTTCTCTTGATTTTTTAGGTCTGGTGAGTTTTTATCTTGCTCCTTCATCTGATGTGTGTTCTTCTGTCTTCTCATTTGGTTATCTTGCTGTGTTTGGGGTCTCCGTTTTGCAAGCTGCAGGTTCGTATTTCCCGTTGATTTGGTGTCTGTCCCCAGTGGCTAAGTTTGGTTCAGTGGGTTGTGTAGGCTTCCTGGTGGAGGGGACTAGTGCCTGTGTTTTGGCGAATGAGGCTGGATCTTGTCTTTCTGGTGGGCAGGTCCACGTCTGGTGGTGTGTTTTGGGGTGTTCTTGGACTTATTATGATTTTAGGCAGCCTCTCTGCCAATGGGTGGGGTTGTGTTCCTGTCTTGCTAGCTGTTTGGCATAGGGTGTCCAGCACTGTAGCTTGCTGGTCGTTGAGTGAAGCTGGGTGTTGGTGTTGAGATGGAGATCTCTGGGAGACTTTCGCCATTTGATATTATGTGGAGCTGGGAGGTCTCTTGTGGACCAGTGTCCTGAAGTTCGCTCTCCCACCTCAAAGGCAGAGCACTGACTCCTGGCTACAGCACCAAGAGCCTTTCATCCACATGACTCAGAATAAAAGGTAGAAAAAGTAGAAAGAAAGAAAGAGGATAAAATAATATAATGTAAGGTAAAATAAAGTTATTAAAATAATTATTGAGAAAAAATTTTTTTAATTATAAAAACAAAACAAAACAAAAACTGACGGATAGAACCCGAGGACAAATGGTGAAAGCAAAGCTATACAGACAAAATCTCACACAGAAGTATACACATACACTCTCAGAAAAAGAGGAAAAGGGGAAAAAATAATAAATCTTGCTTTCAAAATCCACCTCCTCAATTTGGGATGATTCATTTTCTATTCAGGTGTTCCACAGATGCAGGGTACATCAAGTTGATTGTGGAGATTTAATCCGCTGCTCCTGAGGCTGCTGGGAGAGATTTCCCTTTCTCTCCTTTGTTCTCACAGCTCCCAGGGGCTCAGCTTTGGGTTTGGTCCCACTTCTCCGTGCAGGTCGCAGGAGGGCGTCTGCTGTTTACTCCGACAGGACGAGGTTAAAGGAGCCGCTGATTCGGGGGCTCTGGTTCACTCAGACCGGGGGTAAGGAGGGGTACAGAGGGCGGAGAGAGCCTGCGGCAGCAGAGGCTGGTGTGACGTTGCACCAGCCTGAGGTGCGCCATGCGTTCTCCTGGGGAAGTTGTCCCTGGATCCCGGGACCCTGGCTGTGGCGGGCTGCTCCCCGGAAGGGAGGTGTGGAGAGTGACCTGTGCTTGCACACAGGCTTATTTGTGGCAGCAGCAGCAGCCTTAGTGTCTCATGCCCGTCTCTTGGGTCCACGTTGTTAGACGTGGCTCGCGCCCATCTCTGGAGCTCCTTTAAGCAGCACTCATAATCCCCTCTCCTCGTGCACCAGGAAATAAAGAGGGAAGAAAAAGTCTCTTGCCTCTTCGGCAGGTCCAGACTTTTCCCCAGACTCCCTCCCAGGTAGCCATGGTGCACTAACCCATTCAGGCTATGTTCACGCTGCCAGTCATCTCCCTGTTCTCCGATCGAAGCCCGAGCCTCAGCTCCCAGCCCCGCCCGCCCCGGTAGGTGAGCAGACAAGTCTCTCAGGCTGGTGAGTGCTGGTGGGCCCTGATCCTCTGCGCTGGAATCTCTCTGCTTTGCCCTCCGCACCCCTGTGGATGCGCTCTCCTCCGCGGCTCTGAATCTCCCCCAGGTCCGCTGCCCGCAGTCTCTGCCTGCGAAGGGGCTTCTAGTGTGTGGAAACCTTTCCTCCCTCACGGCTCCCTCCCACTGGTGTAGGTCCCATCTCTATTCTTTTGTCTCTGTTTTTTTTTCTTTTGTCCTACCCAGGTACGTGCAGAGTTTCTTGCCTTTTGGGAGGTCTTAGGTCTTCTGCCAACATTCAGTAGGTGTCCTGTAGTAGTTGTTCCATGTGTAGATGTATTTTTGATGTATCTGTGGGGAGGAAGGTGATCTCCGTGTCTTACTCTTCTGCCATCTTCCCCCTTCCCCCAAAAAAATTTTTTTAAAGATTGTTTTTTGATATGGACCATTTAAAAAGTTTTTATTGAATTTGTTACAATATTGCTTCTGTTTTATGTTTTGGGGTTTTTTTCAATTTATTTTATTGAAGTATAGTTAAGTTACAATATTATGGTAATTTCTGCTGTACAGCAAAGTGATTTGGTTATATATCTATATACATATATATATTCTTTTTCATATTATTTTCCATTATATTTTATCACAGGATCTTGAATATAGTTCCTTGTGCTATACACAAGGATATACACAAGGTCCTTGTTGTTTACTCTTTTTTGTTATTGGAGTATAATTACAATAGCCAGGACATGGAAACAACCTAAATGTCCATTGACAGATGAATGGATAAGGAAGATGTGGTACATATATATAATGAAACATTACTCAGCCATAAAAAGAGAGAGGGGATATATGTGTACATATAGCTGATTCACTTCACTGTACAGCAGAGACTAACACAACATTGTAAAGCAATTATACTCCAATAAAAACAAAAGTTGAGGCTCACTGAGATTATCTCTTAGATATGCATCTTAACTATCTGAGACATTCTATTAGTAATGTGAGTAAAGATAGTACTAAAATAAAACTAACAAATACTGTTATGGGTTAGATTTCATCCCCTCAACAAGCATATGTTAAAGTTCTAACCCCTGGTACCTCAGAATGTGATTGTATTTGAGATAGGGTTTTTAAAGAAGTCAATAAGGTAACTTGAAGTCATTAGTGTGGGCCTTAACCCAATATGACCGGTGTCCTTATAAAAAGAGGGAAGTAGAACACAGACATGTACAGAGGGAAGACCATGTGAGGACACAAGGAGAAATCAGCCATCCATAAGCCAAGGAGAGAGGCCTTAGAAGAAATCAACTCTATTGACACATTGATCTTGGATTTCTAGCCTTCAGATTTGTAAGAAAATAAATTTCTGTTGTTTAAGTCACTCAGTCTCGGGTACTTTGTTATGGAAGCCTGAGCAAAAGAAGACACATACTTTTTGTGCCTTTGAGGATGCGAGTGTTATTATATTTATTTTATATGCTATTACTCCTAGTACAAATAATAATAAATTGACCATATTATAATGCCTATCTGAGCAACCAAGAAATGATGAGAAAACCTTAAAAACCACACTGAATTATATATCTTAAATTCATGACCATGAAAGAATTGCTTCTTTTATTTTCATCCTACCTACACTACTACATTACTCCTCCACAATCACTAGCGAACTTCCCCCATTCTAATGACCCCCTGCAATAATTCATGGAAAAGGTGGAAGTAATCAGGTTAGACTTCTCAGAGCTTTCCAAACCTAATCTACCTGTTTTTGCCCTGGCATTCTCTGCCACCCCTCTTCATACATGCTCCTGTTAGCACCCAGCCCCTCACCTCTGTTCAGATCCCATGACTTCTACCTTCTCAGGGACTTTGCTTCTGCAATTATCACTCCTCTCCATTGAACCATCAACTACTCCTTCTATATTGGAGCATTCTCCAATCTGGGGTGGGGGGGGCAGAAATCCACCCTCTTCCCACATGTCCTTCTGCAGATACTGGCACTTTTATGTGTTGTCCTTCAAAGAAGATTACCTCAACTTACCCTGAGACCATTCTGTCTTCAAGCTATTTCAATAAATACAATTATCAGAATTATATAGAAAAGCATATTAGCTAGAATACGTAAAACAATTCTGAAGAAGAATTATGTTGGAGTACTCACTCTACCTGATTTCAAGACTTACTATAAAACCATAGTAATCAAGACAGTGTGATATTGACCAAAAAAATCAACAGAGTCTAGTAATAGACTCATACATACATGATTAATTGATTTTCAACAAAAGTACAAAGGCAATTCAAGGTAGAAGACAATCTTTTCAGCAAATAGTTTTGGGGTAATTGGATTCTATAAGAAAAAAAAAACATTTACCTATAACTATCATCACATACAAAAATTAACCCAATATGGATCATAGAACTAAATGTGACACCCAAAGTTATAAAACTCTTAGATGAAACATAGAAGAAAATATTTATGGCCTTTAGTTAGTGTAGTGATTTGAATAGTGTGTCTTCAAAATTTTTGTTCATCTAGAATATCAGAATGTGATGTTATTTGGAAATAAGGTCTTTGCATATATAATTAGTTATGTTAAGATGAGGTCATACTAGATTAAGGTGGGTCCTAAATCCAAAGAGTGGTGCTCTTATAAGAAGAGGAAAGGACACACAGAAACACAAGTGGAGGGGAAAATACCATGTGAAAACGAAGGCGAAGACTGAAGTGATGCATCTATAATCCAAGCAACATCAGGGTTTGCCACCAGAAGCTAGGAGAGAGGCATGGAACAGATTCTCTCTTAGAGCATCCAAAAGGAAAAAACTTGATTTTGGACTTCTGGCATCTAGAACTGTAGAGAATAATTTTCTGTTGTTTTAAGCCCCCAAATTTGTGGTAATTTGTTATGGCAGCCCTAGGAAACTAATATAGTTAGGCAAAGATTTCTTAGATAAGACATTACAAGCACAGTCCATACAAGAAAAATTGATACATTGGACTCCAAGTTTTTCTCTTAGAAAGACATGGTTAAAAGAAAGAAAGACAAGTCACATACAGGGAGAAAATATTTATGAAACACCTACGTGATAAAGTACTTGTTTCCAGAATATACAAAAAACCTCAAATCTCAATAAGAAAATAAACAAGCAAATTACAAAGTGGGCCAAAGATTTGAACAAATACTTCACCAAAGATGTATGGATGGCAAATACATACATGAAAAGATATCAGTATCATAAATCATGAGGGAAATACAAATCAAAACCACAATGAGATACCTCCACATACCTATTCTAATAGCTAAAATGAGAAGAATAAACTCTGATAGTATCAGTTGCTGGTTAGGATATAGTGCAACTGGAACTCTCATATTGCTGGTGGGGATGCAAAATGATAGCGCCACTTTGGAAAATAGTTTCACAGTTTCTCGTGAAGTTAAACATATACTTACTACATGACCCAGAGATTCCACACCTAGATATTTATCCAAGAGAAAGGAAAACTTATGTTCACAGAAAACCTGTAGGTGGTTATTTATGGTGGCTTTATTCATAATCACCAAAAAGTGAAAACAACTCAATGTCCTTCAACTGGTGAATGTATAAGCAAACTGTATTCTATCCATACAGGAAAATACTACTCAGCAATAAAAAGGAACCAACTACTTACATATGCAACAGCATGGATGAATCTCAAACACATTACACAAAGTGAAAAAAGCCAGACTAAAAAGCTTATATATTTTCATATCTATGACATTCTGCAAAAGGCAATACTGTACAGGTTGAGAATAGATTGGTGATCTCTAGGGGCTGGAGTTCAGGAGGGGTTTGACTAAAGAAGGCAGGAGGAAATTTTTACTGGTGATGGAACTACTCCGTATCTTGATTGTGGTAGTGGTTACATACTGTATGCACTTGTCAGAACAAATAAAACTGGAAACCAGAAAGAGAGAATTTTTCTGTTTTAGAATTATGCTTCTATACTAAAAATAAGAAGACATAGAATAAATCGAGATACTACAGAGTGACTCAAGAGCGACCCAGCTGATTGAACTTACACTTCCAAAGGATCTAGGTCAACATACGCTAGTTGTGCTCAGAGCCATGAAATCTTTATTCTGGAACAGGTGAGAGTGTTGGACAATGTGATCAGGAAGAAAATGTACCTAGATTGTGATACCTTGGAGAAACAGGTTTTAATCCTCAACTTTGATGAACCAGTAGTAAAGGTTTTGTTCAAGAAACATGTGTCACAGGCGAATTCTATCAAACATCTAGAGAAGAGCTACTATTCTTCTCAAACTCTTCCAAAATATAGCAGAGGGAGGAACACTCTCAAACTCATTCTACGAGGCCACCATCACGCTGATAACAAAACCAGACAAAGATGTCACAAAGAAAGAAAACTACAGGCCAATATCACTGATGAACATAGATGCAAAAATCATCAACAAAATACTAGCAAACAGAATCCAACAACACATTAAAAGGATCACACACCATAATCAAGTGGGGTTATTCCCAGGAATGCAAGGATTCTTCAATATACACAAATCAATCAGTGTGATACACCATATTAACAAACTGAAGGAGAAAAACCATATGATCATCTCAATAGATGCAGAAAACACTTTCGACAAAATTCAACACCCATTTCTGATAAAAATCCTCCAGAAAGTAGGCATAGAGGGAACTTACCTCAACATAATAAAGGCCATATATGACAAATCCACAGCCAACATCATCCTCAGTGGTGGAAAACTGAAACCATTTCCACTAAGATAAGGAAAAAGACAAGGTTGCCCACTCTCACCACTGTTATTCAAAATTGTTTTGGAAGTTTTAGCCACAGCAATCAGAGAACAAAAAGAAATAAAAGGAATCCAAATCGGAAAAGAAGAAGTAAAGATGTCACTGTTTGCAGATGACATGGTACTATACATAGAGAATCCTGAAGATGCTACCAGAAAACTACTAGAGCTAAGCACTGAATTTGGTAAGGTAGGAGGATACAAAATTAATGCACAGAAATCTTGTGCATTCCTATAAATTAATGATGAAATATCTGAAAGTGAAATTAAGGAAACACTCCCATTTACCCCTGCAACAAAAAGAATAAAATACCTGGGAATAAACCCACCTAAGGAGACAAAAGACCTGTATGCAGAAAACTATAAGACACTGATGAATGAAATTAAAGATGATACAAACAGATGGAGAGATATACCATGTTCTTGGATTGGAAGAACCAACATTGTGAAAATGACTCTACTACCCAAAGCAATCTACAGATTCAATGCAATCCCTATCAAACTACGACTGCCATTTTTCACAGAACTAGAACAAAACATTTCACAATTTGTATGGAAACACAAAAGACCCTGAATAGCCAAAGCAATCTTTAGAAAGAAAAACGGAGCTGGAGGAATCAGGCTCCCTGAATTCAGACTGTACTTCAAAGCTACAGTAATCAAGACTGTATGGTAGTGGCACCAAAACAGAAATATAGAGCATTGGAACAGGATAGAAAGCCCAGAGATAAACCCACGCACATATGGTCACCTTATTTTTGATAAAGGAGGCAAGAATATAAAATGGAGAAAAGACAGCCTCTTCAATAAGTGGTGCTGGGAAAACTGGACAGCTATATGGAAAATAATGAAATTAGAGCACTCCCTAACAACATATACAAAAATAAACTCAAAATGGATTAAAGACCTAAATGTAAGGCCAGACACTATAAAATTCTTAGAGGAAAACATAGGCAGAACACTCTATGACATAAATCACAACAAGATCCTTTTTGACCCACCGCCTAGAGAAATGGAAGCAAAAACAAAAATAAACAAATGGGACCTAATGGAACTTAAAAGCTTTTGCACAGCAAAGGAAGCCATAAACAAGACCAAAACACAACCCTCAGAATGGGAGAAAATATTTGCAAATGAAGCAACTGACAAAGGATTAATCTCCAAAATTTACAAGCAGCTCATGCAGCTCCATATCAAAAAAACAAACAACCCAATCCAAAAATGGGTAGAAGATCTAAATAAACATTTCTCCAAAGAAGATATAGAGACTGCCAACAAACACATGAAAGAATGCTCAACATCATTAATCATTAGAGAAATGCAAATCAAAACTACAATGAGATATCACTTCACACCAGTCAGAATGGCCATCATCAAAAAATCTACAGACAGTAAATGCTGGAGAGAGTGTGGAGAAAAGGGAACCCTCTTGCACTGTTGGTGGGAATGTAAATTGATATAGCCACTATGGAGAACAGTATGGAGGTTCCTTAAAAAACTAAAAATAGAACTACCATATGACCCAGCAATCCCACTACTGAGAATATACCCTGAGAAACCATAATTCAAAAAGAGTCATGTACCAAAATGTTCATTGCAGCTCTATTTACAATAGCCAGGACATGGAAGCAACCTAAGTGTCCATCGACAGATGAATGGATAAAGATGTGGCACATACATACAATGGAATATTACTCAGCCATAAGAAGAAACGAAATTGAGTTGTTTGTAGTGAGGTGGATGGACCTAGAGTCTGTCATACAGAGTGAAGTAAGTCAGAAAGAGAAAAAGAAGTACTGTATGCTAACACATATATATGGAATCTAAAAAAAAAGCGTTATGAAGAACCTGCAGGAAAAAAGACGCAAACCTAATAGAGAATGGACTTGAGGACCCAGGGAGGGTAAGCTGGGACAAAGAGAGAGAGTGGCATGTACATATATACACTACCAAATGTAAACTAGCTAGCTAGTGGGAAGTAGCTGTATAGTACAGGGAGATCAGCTCGGTGCTTTGTGATCACCTAGAGGGGTGGGAGAGGGAAGGTGGGAGGAAGGGAGATGCAAGAGGGAAGAGAGATGGGGATATATGTATATGTATAGCTGATTCACTTTGTTATAAAGCAGAAACTAACACACCATTGTAAAGCAATTATACTCCAATAAAGACGTTAAAAAAAAAAAAGAAACATGTCAAGTGGAGAAAGCAGTGAAAAACTAAGCAATGGTTGTTACCAGTACCACCAAATCAGACTGTTTCGTTGAAGGAGGAAGCGACCTCTAACCCACAACTGCTGCAAATACTCGTCCTGTGAGTTCTCAAATTTCAGGTGCCCAAGGCCTTGAATCTCCTGCGGTTTCTAGAATTGAGCAGCCTGGAGGATGACTCCTTTTGGAATTCATCACAGGATTCTCAGCCTCATGATGCTCAGAGGTGAGTATCTCTTTTCCAAGGGTCCTGGCTGAGGGAGCTGACACCAATCTTCAACATGGCTTCTGACCTAGCTGCATAGCTCCTGACAAAGGTCTGTGATCCAAACTCTTATCAGTAGAGAAACATTTCCTACCACCTTTATTGGGTAAACCTGAGTCTAAACAGACCAGACCTCAAAGATACACTTTTTTTTCTGTAAGGAAAAACATTTCTCCTCCTTTCTTCATTGCCCACATTTTCTGTCTTCCCTTTCATTATCTCCTCACCTAAATTTCTGAATGAAAGAGAGTCATCAAGTGACTTGGGGGAAATAGCAGACATCAGCCAATTTTCCATGGCTCTCAGCTTACACCATGTTTAGCTTAGCTCAATGAAAACACTCCAACCCAAAGTCAATATAACCTAAGAATTTCTGCTCCCTATGGGTTATCTTTTCTTCTTTTAAAAAACACACAAGTTATTGTCAATGCTGGGGAATGCCAGGGTTTGTAAGTCTACTGCCAACTCTTCCAGTGCGGAGGGAAATAATGAATTTTCTAATATTTTGAAGGAAGTTGCCATAATATTGGTATCAGAACTCAAAAGGAGACTTTAATTGTGTAAGCTGTATGTTTATGTGTTAGGCCTTTATTAAGAAAAAGAGGTTTTAATAAAACTCTTGGAAATCAGACACCTAACAAAAAGCATTCAGTAGAATTCTTTTTTAAATTTCCTTTGAGTCTTTATTTTTTGTGGCTTATTTTATTTTTAATCTTTATTTTATATTGGAGCATAGTTGATTTACAATGTTGTGTTAGTTTCAGGTGTACAGCAAGGTGATTTAGTTATACATGTACATATATCTATTCTATTTCATATTCCTTTCCCATGTAGGTTATTAAAGAGTATCAGTATAGTTCCCTGTGGTATATAGTAGGTCCTTGTCTACTTTATATATAGTAGTGTGTATATGTTAATCCCAACCTCCTAATTTATCCATTCCCTTATGGTAACCAAAAGTTTGTTTTCTAAGTCTGTGAGTCGGTTTTTGTTTTGTAAATAAGTTCATTTGTATCATTTTCTAGATTCCACATATAAGTAATATCATATATTTGTCTTTCTTTGTCTGACTTACTTCACTAAGTATGACAATCTCTAGGTCTATCTATATTGCTGCAAATGGCATTGCTTCATTCTATTTTATGGCTGAGTAATATTCCATTGTATATATGTACCTCATCTTTATCCATTCCTCTGTTGATGGACATTTAGGTTGCTTTCAAGTCCTGGCTATTGTAAATACTGCTGCAATGAATATTGGGGTGCATATATCTTTTTGGATTATAGTTTTCTCCGGATATATGCCCAGGAGTGGGATTGCAGGATCATATGGTAGCTCTGCTTTTAGTTTTTAAAGGAACCTCCATCCTGTTTTCCGTAGTGACTGTACCAATTTACATTACCACAAAGAGTGTAGGAGGGTTCCCTTTTCTCTGCACCTTCTCCAGCATTTATTGTTTGTAGACATTTTGTTGATGGCCATTTTGGCTGGTTTGAGGTGATACATCATTTTAGTTTTGATTTGCATTTCTCTAATAATTAGTGATGCTGAGCATCTTTTCTTTTTTTTAACATCTTTATTGGAGTATAATTGCTTTACAATGGTGTGTTAGTTTCTGCTTTATAAGAAAGTGAATCAGCTATACATATACATATATCCCCATATCTCCTCCCTCGTGTGTCTCCCTCCCACCCTCCCTATCCCAACCCCCTAGGTGGTCACAAAGCACCGAGCTGATCTCCCTGTGCTATGTGGCTGCTTTACTAGCTATCTATTTTACATTTGGTAGTGTACATATGTCCACGCCAGTTTCTCACTTCATCCCAGCTTACCCTTCCCACTCCCCATGTCCTCATGTCCATTCTCTACGTCTGCATGTTTATTCCTTTCCTGCCCCTAGGTTCTTCAGAACCATTTTTTTTGGATTCCATATATATGCGTTAGCATACGTTATTTGTTTCTCTCTTTCTGACTTAATTTACTCCGTATGACAGACTCTAAGTCCTCACTACCTCACTACGAATAACGCAATTTCGTTTCTTTTTATGGCTGAGTAGTATTCCATTGTATATATATGACACATCTTCTTTATCCATTCATCTGTCGATGGACACTTAGGTTGCTTCCATGTCCTGGCTAATGTAAATAGAGCTGCAACGGACATTATGGTACCTGACTCTTTTTGAATTATGGTTTTCTCAAGGTATATGCCCAGTGGTGGGATTGCTGGGTCATATGGTAGTTCTATTTTTAGTTCTTTAAGGAACCACCATACTGTCCTCCATAGTGGCTGTACCAATTTACATTCCCACCAACAGTGCAAGAGAGTTCCCTTTTCTCCACACCCTATCCAGCATTTATTGTTTGTAGATTTTTTGATGATGGCCATTCTGACTGGTGTGAAGTGATAGCTCATTATAGTTTTCATTTGCATTTCTCTAATGATTAGTTATGTTGAGCATCCTTTCATGTGTTTGTTGACAATCTGTATATCTTCTCTGGAGAAGTATCTATTTAAGTCTTCTGCCCATTTTTGGATTTTTTTTTGTTGTTGTTGTTGTACGTGGTCCTCTCACTGTTGTGACCTCTCCCGTTGTGGAGCACAGGCTCCGGATGCGCAGGCTCAGTGGCCATGGCTCACGGGCCCAGCCGCTCCACGGCATGTGGGATCTTCCTGGACCAGGGCACGAACCTGTGTCCCCTGCATCGGCAGGCGGACTCTCAACCACTGCGCCACCAGGGAAGCCCAGGTTGTTTGTTTTTTTTGATAGGTAGCTGCATGAGCTCCTTGTATATTTTGGAGATGAATTCTTTGTCCGTTGACTCGTTTGCAAATATTTTCTCCCATTATGAAGGTTGCCTTTTCATCTCGTTTATGGTTTCCTTTCCTGTGCAGAAGCTTTTAAGTTTCATTAGGTCCCATTTGTTTATTTTTGTTTTTATTTCCATTTCTCTAGGCGGTGGGTCAAAAAGGATCTTGTTGTGATTTATGTCATAGAGTGTTCTGCCTATGTTTTCCTCTAAGAGTTTTATAGCATCTGGCCTTACATTTAGGTCTTTAATCCATTTTGAGTTTATTTTTGTGTATGGTGTTAGGGAGTGTTCTAATTTCATTCTTTTCCATGTAGTTGTCCAGTTTTCCGAGTACCACTTATTGAAGAGGCTGTCTTTTCTCCATTGTATATTCTTGCCTCCTTTATCAAAAATAAGGTGACCATATGTGCGTGGGTTTATCTCTGGGCTTTCTATCCTGTTCCATTGATCTATATTTCTGTTTTCATGCCAGTACCATACAGTCTTGATTGCTGTAGCTTTGTAATACAGTCTGAAGTCAGGGAGCCTGATTCCTGTAGCTCTTTTTTTCTTTCTCAAGACTGTTTTGGCTATTCAGGATCTTTTTTGGTGTTTCCATACAAATTGTGATTTTTTTTGTTCTAGTTCTGTGAAAAATGCCAGTGGTAGTTTGATAAGGATTGCATTGAATCTGTAGATTACTTTGGGTAGTAGAGTCATTTTCACAATGTTGATTCTTCCAATGCAAGAACATGGTATATCTGTCTATCTGTTTGTATCATCTTTAATTTCTTTCATCAGTGTCTTATAGTTTTCTGCATACAGGTCTTTTGTTTCCTTAGGTAGGTTTATTCCCAGGTATTTTATTCTTTTTGTTGCAATGGTAAATGGGAGTGTTTCCTTAATTTCTCTTTCTGATTTTTCATCATTAGTGTGTAGGAATGCACGTGATCTGTGCATTAATTTTGTATCCTGCTATTTTACCAAATTCCTTGATTAGCTCTAGTAGTTTTCTGGTAGCATCTTTAGGATTCTTTATGTATAGTATCATGTCATCTGCAAACAGTGATAGTTTTACTTCTTTTCTGATTTGGATTCCTTTTATTTCTTTTTCTTATCTCTTTTCTTTTTGATGATAGCCATTTTGACAGGTCTGAGGTGATATCTCTTTATGGTTTTCATTTTCACTGCCCTTATGATTAGTGATGTGGAACATCTTTTCATGCCTCTGTTGGACGTTTGTTTGTCTTCTTTGGAAAAATATCTATTCAATTCATCTGCCCATTAAATAAATCTGATTGTGTGCTGTTATTGAGTTGCATGAGTTCTTGATATATTTTAGATATTAACCCCTTAAAGATATATGGTTTGCAAATATTTTCTCCCACTCCATAGATTGCCTTTTACTTTTGCTGATTATTTCTTTCACTGTGCAGAAGCTTTTTAGTTTAATTTCTCACTTGTTGATTTTTGTTTTATTGCTTGTGCTTATGGTGTCCTATCTAAGCAATTGTTGCAAAGACCAATGTGAAGGAGTTTTTCCCTATGTTTCCTTCTAGGACTTTCATAGTTTCAGGTGTTATGTTTAAGTCTTTAGTCCATTTCAAGGTAATTTTTGTGAGTGCTGTAAGATAGTGGCCCGTTTTAATTTTTCTGCATGTGGTTTCTCCTGCTTCCCCAGCACCATTAATTGAAGAGACTATCCTTTACCCACTGTGTATTCTTGGCTCCTGTGTCCAATATTATTTGAACATTTATATGGGAGCTTATGTCTGAGCTCTTATTTCTCTTCCATTGTTCTATGTGTCTATTTTTATGCCAGTACCATATTGTTTTGATTACTGTAGCTTTGCAGTATAGCTTGAAACCAGAAAGTGTGATGCCTCTGGATTTGTTCTTCTTTCTCAAGTTTGCTTTGGCTATTCTGTGTCTTTTGTGGTTACATACAAATTTTAGGATTGTTTTATCTATTTCTGTGAAAAATGCCTTTGGAATTTCAGTAGGGATTGCACTGAATCTATAGATGGTTTTAGGTACTATGGACATTTTAACAATATTAATTCTTCCAATCCAGAAATATGGGATATCTTTCCATTTGTTTGTGTCTTCTTCAATTCTCTTTAATTAAACTTACAGTTTTCAGTGTACAGATCTTTCACTTCCTTGGTTAACTTTATTCCAAAGTATTTTATTTTATTTTTTAAACATCTTTATTGGAGTATAATTGCTTTACAATGGTGTGTTAGTTTCTGCTTTATAAAAAAGTGAATCAGTTATACATATACATATGTTCCCATATCTCTTCCCTCTTGCGTCTCCCTCCCTCCCACCCTCCCTATCTCACCCCTCTAGGTGGTCACAAAGTTCAGAGCTGATCTCCCTGTGCTATGTGGCTGCTTCCCACTAGCTATCTATTTTATGTTTGGTAGTGTATATATGTCCATGCCACTTTCTCACTTTGTCACAGCTTACCCTTCCCCCTCCCCATATCCTCAAGTCCATTCTCCAGTAGGTCTGTGTCTTTATTCCCATCTTGCCTCTAGGTTCTTCATTACCTTTTTTTTTTCTTATTTTATTTTATATTTTTGCTATTATAAATTAGATAATTTTCTTTATTTCTTTTTCAGATATTTTGTTGTTAGTGTATAGAAATGCAACTGATTTCTGTATGTTGATTTTATATCAGGAAACTTTCCTGAATTCATTGATTATTTCCAACAGTTTTTTGCTTAAGTCTCTGGGATTTTCTATATACAAGACCATATCATCTGCAGATAAACACAATTTAACTTCTTCCTTTCTGAGTTGGATAACTTTTCTTTTTCCTGCCTAATTGCTCTAGCTAGGAGTTTCGGTTGTATGTTGAATAACAGTGGTGAGTGTCAGCACTTTTCCCTTGTTCTTGATCTTAAAGGAAAAGCTTTCACACCTTTCTCCATTGGGTATAATGTTAACTGTGGGTTTCTTGTATATGGCCTGTATTATGTTGAGGTGTCTTCCCTTTATACCCAATTTGTTGAGCGTTTTTATCATGAAAGAATACTGTATTTTGTCACATGCTTTTTCTGCATCTATTGAGATGATTATATGATTTTTTCTTTCATTTTATTAATGTCATGTATCACATTTATTAATTTGTGTATGTTGAACCTTCCTTTCATCCCAGGGATAAATCCACTTGATCATGGTGTATGATCCTTTTTTTTTTTCTATAAATTTACTTATTTATTTATTTAATTTTGGCTTAGTTGGATCTTTGTTGCTGTGCACGGGCTTTCTCAAGTTTTGGCGAGCGGGGGCTACTGTTCATTGCGGTGTGCGGGTTTCTCATTGCGATAGCTTCTCTTGTTGCAGAGCATGGGCTCTAATCGTGTAGGCTTCAGTAGTTGTGGGTCACAGGCTCTAGAGTGCAGGCTCAGTAGTTGTGGTGCACGGGTTTCGTTGCTCTGTAGCATTTGGGATCTTCCTGGACCAGGGCTCGAAACCGTGTCCCCTGCATTGGCAGGCGGATCCTTAAGCACTGCACCACCAGGGAAGCCCCACAGTGTATGATCCTTTTAATGTGCCGTTGAATTCAGTTTGTTCATATTTTGTTGAGAATTTTTGCATCTATATTTGACCCTTGACCAACGTGGGTTTGAACTGTGAGAGTCCAGCTCTATTCAGATATTTTTCAATAATAAATACTACAGGACTACACAGTCCATAGTTGTTTGAATCCATTGATATGGAGGACTGACTATAAGTTATGTGCTGATTAACCACTGCATTGTTCATGGGTCAATTGTATATTCATCAGGGATATTGGTCTGTAGTTTTGTTTTCTTGTAATGTTCTTATCTTGCTTTGGTATCAGAGTAGTGCTGGCATGATAAAATGAATTTGGTAATGTTCTTTCCTCTTCAGTTATTTTGGAAGAGTGTGAAAAGGATTGGTGTTAATTCTTCTTTAAATGTTTGGCAGAATTCACCAGTAAAACAATCTGATCCTGGGCTTTTCTTTGTTGGGAGATTTTTTTTTTTCTTTGAGGTATGCGGGCCTCTCACTGTTGTGGCCTCTCCCGTTGTGGAGCACAGGGTCCGGACGCGCAGGCTCAGCAGCCATGGCTCACGGGCCTAGCCGCTCTGCAGCACGTGGGATCCTCCCGGACTGGGGCATGAACCCGTGTCCCCTACATCGGCAGGCGGACTCTCAACCACTGCACCACCAGGGAAGCCCTGTTGGGAGATTTTTGATTACTGATTCAGTCTCCTTACTTGTTACTGGTCTGTTCATATTTTCTGTTTCCTCATGATTCATCTTGATAAATTGTATGTTTTTAGGAATTTAACCATTTCTTCTATGTTATCAAATTTGCTGGTATATAATTGTTCATAATAGTTGTTTATGATTTTATATGCTACAGTTACACTATGTATTTTCTTTTGCTTTTCCCTTTCTGAATCTGTAGGCTTCCAGATATCAAGAAAAGTGCTCTAGATTGTCCAGAGAAAGAGTGGTGCTCCAGATGAGGCTGTGACTCTCAATCTCAGCATAGCTCAAGGCAGTACTGCCTTATAAGAATCACATGCTACCACACTGCACCATAGGAACCAAAGATAATAAAGGCCTAAGAAGCCTTAATGAAGACATAGTTGACCCTTATTATTCCCAGATTCCATGTACTCAATTTGCCTAATCGCTAAAATGTATTTGAAACTCCCAAATAAATATAGCGCTGTCTCAGTCACGGACATGTACAGAGCGCTGAAAAATTTGAGTAACTCAACACACATTCCCAGCTGAGGTAGAAGAACAAGCCAACTGTCTGACATCTTGTTTCAGCTCTCATAATATTCTTTCCATGATTTTGTGCCATGGTTTTCAAATTTTTGTGCCTGTTGTTGATGATTTCGTTGCTTAAAATGGCTCCCAAGCATAGTGTTAAAGTGCTGTCCAGTGTTCCTAAGTGCAGGAAGGCTGTGATGTGACTAATGGAGAACATACATGTGTTAGATATGTTTTGTTCTGGAATGAGTTACAGTGCTGATGGGCCTGAATACAACGCTATTGAATCTTCAATCAATCAATCAATTTATATGCAGTGACTTTAAATAGAAACAAACATAAAAATAAGAATATGTATTGCTTGGTTGATAAAATGTTGTTATTAGAGTCTTGCAGGAAACTAGCTCTGTATTTCACTTATGAGCAGTGATTCATTATTTGCTAATTCATTGTTTGTGCTGACTTTTACTGAATATAACATAAAATATAAGAACTGTGAATAAGGGGAATCAACTGTAGTCATCTCAATAGTCCAACAGTCCTGTTAGGGACCAGTGTTTTTGCCTGTATCATCTGTGGCATTTTTCACGATGCTTGCAGAACTTAGCTAACCTTCTATTTGGGCCTCCCCTTTCCTCATTGCTCCTCTCTACTGTACCTCAGATCTTTTTTTGCATTAAGTGCTACCTCTGGTCACTTGCCTGTTTTTAACCTGAGAAAGATATCAAAACAATTTGATACCTTGAATCATTTAGAGACTTAAGAGAATGTGTATTTACAAAAATCATTTAAAAATTATAATTGAAACGTTGGCTGAGTAATAAAAACTAAGAAAGCAGCAAACAAATTATTATTTGCAAATTATCTAGAGTTTCACACTTAGAGAAAACAAATTAATATGCTGTGTATTCATTCCAGCCTTTTAAAAATGCATTTTTAAAGGTTATGAGCTTGGAGGGTAGTGGTAATGTCTTTATAATACTGTCTGTAGTTTTTATTCTGTTTTGTTTAACATAATACCATACTCTACTTTTCATAATGAGAATGAAGATGAGGATGTTGATACTGGTGTCAGTAGGAGCAAACACATGTATAGAGCTTGACATGGACCAGGAACTGTTCTCTGTGACGTGTGCATATTGACATGACACCCTGTGGTCTTTCATGCACTTAGGAGACATCATGCTCAATCCATACACAGATTCATTGTAATCTGATTCATGCCGATGGACATGTTCACCTGCCTTTTGATCCAGAGGACGCTGGACACTGCAGTGTATTCCAGATTTGGGGGTCAGATACCATATTTTTGTTGTTTCTGGCCTGGGTAGCAATCTGACTCAGTTCTTGCCGGCCAGGTGACTTTGGGCAAGTTCCTTCACCCGTTAACCACTACGTGTCTCAAGCTACCTCATCTGCAAAAAGGGATGATAACATTAAAAATGCTTACCTCATAATGTTGCTGTGAGTACTTAGAGACCTTATTATACTTATACATATAGAGAGCTAAACACGGTCCAGAAGGGTGAGCTTTTATTCTTGTGTTTCTTCACTTCGGTTTCTGCTTGTAGCCATATCCCTCTCTCCCTGCCCCCATGCTTTCTCCTCCCCCACTCCTGTTGCACTCTGTCTCCTCTTTGCCCCTTTCCTCAGACTCTCCATCCAAAAACAATGTTTACCAACTCCTCAGGATGTAACTCAGAAAATATTCATAGCATCACCCTTTGGTTAAAATAACATGAATATTAATGGAAGAAATAAGAAACACCATAAAACCGGCAATGTGAAAACTACACAAGAAATAAAGTCCTACTGATGAAAGTTTGAGTATTAATACTTTTGTATCTTCATCAGATTCAGATATTCAGAATTTGATACAGGAGAATTAGACTTGATAAATATAATGGCCCCCCAAAAGGGCTATATGATGAGGTCCTTGGGCCTTTAAATTTCCCTCTGAAATGTTTTTAAAAATGTATATACTTATGTTCCACATTCGTCCAGTGATCATTTACTTTCCCATCATTATACAAATCATATGAAGAGGTCATTAGACTTCTAATTTCCTAGAGAATAGGCACTAAACTTTTCCATACGAGCGCCTGATGAAACCCCAGCATTGCATTTAGGCTTCAAAATATCCCCATATGGAGAGTTAAATACTCATTATGCTAAAAAAAAAAAAACCAACCCCCATACCCCATACATTCAGTTCTTGAGTCCCTGAGGGGCTGAAGTGATAGTGCAAAGTCCATGTGGTGAGTCAAAGGTGGTCTTGACATTGTCTCTCTGGAACACTCTCCAGGAAATGTGGGAACGGCAACAATTTAACAACAGTAATGACAACAGCTAGATTTCACCAGGAGCTTGTCACATGATGAGCACTGTCCTGACAACTTCCCATGTCTTAACATGGTCAGTGCTCTAAGCTGCCCCAAGAAGTAGTTACATTTACTCCTAACTAGTGTTTCCATGTTACTAATGGAGGAATTGAGGCACAGAGATGCTAAGTAGCCCGCTCAGTGTCACCCAGCTGTAAGGGGTGGAGCCATAGGTCTGTGGAGGCATTGTGGAAAACTCAAGTGTGTTCTGTATTTATTCAGTCAAGGGCAAGGTCCAATGGCTACTGCAAAATATGTAGAAAAACAGCTAACACATAACACAAATTGACCTTACAGCATGGAACTGCACACTAAATAGAAATCTGGTTTCTTCAGAAATCTTTTAGATGGAGGCTTGACAGGATTGGAATCAGGATGTTTTGTGGAAACAATGATCTGAGAGCCTCCTTAGAACAGCAGACAGCATGTCAGTCTCCTAGCCTGAAGGTCTTGGGTTTGTGCATCAGAGAAGGCAGCAAACCTCTGTCACCTCCACATGCTCCCGATGGAGAGAGAAACCTGCCAGTAGGGAAAATAAGACCGTTCCTCTGCTCTGGTAGTACCCAGACAAGTTGTCCATGTCAGTCAGAACTGAGGAATTATAAATAAAAAAAAAAACAAACACCAAAAATGCAGATTCCATGATCCGCACTCAGTGAATCTCATTTAGTGTGGCTACAACGGTGCCCTAGAATCTTTGATTTTTTCACTCTGCCTGGGAAACTCTCAGGAACTTTAATAAACTCCTTTGGTAGCGAGACTGTCTCCAATGTACTGACTCTTCCCAGGATAAACACACAGTTGGGAAGACCAACCTGAGAGCACAGGAGAGAGAACATAAAGGACACAGCGTGAGAGTCAAACCAAGGGCAGGGCAGTGGAACTTGCGAGAAGACATCACCACCCCACTGGCCTGTCTCTCTGAGGCTTCAGTTTATCTCAGATCCATTCTCTTCATGGCCAGTGGATGGAGGTGGTGAGAGGAGATGACCTTTGAGATCCCACATGGCCTGGGCTTTTCTCGGGGGCCGTGGGACACAGACGATATGAGGTTATATGATCTATTCTCCCCACCTCCAGTCAGCCTCTGCTTCTCTCTTGCACCCCCACTCCCTCCATGCCACACAAGCCCAGAGCAACCAGAATTTAGGAAAAATGTCTTCCCTTCACCGATCAGACACCTGCCCCTGACCTGAGGAGATCTTCTCCCCTCTTCTCCTCTCAGCTGTCCTCCTCTGATCTGATCTGCCGTGCCGAAGCAGACAGCCTTCCCTAGTAGCTTAAAGCCCTCGCCTGGCCCGTGACTCTGGTGACGCAGCCTGGAGAGGGCTCGTCCTCTCTGAGAAGGACCCCAGACCCGGGAGCCAAGAGCCATGACGACCACAGAACCATCCTAAACACTGATGCCCACGGCAGTGATTGACCTTGGAAACGAAGCCTTACCTCACACCCCGTCTGTCCCTGAACCATTATCTTGTCACAGAAAGCAAGACAGACGAGGAAGGTGCCTGGAATCCTTCTTGGGGAGTCCTGTGTCCTACTCCATGCTCATGCTACTTCCCCTGACCAAACCCTGACGTGGACCATATCATTCCTTTCCTTTTGATGGGAATAAGAGGTCTGGGGATACCTTCATAAAATCCTATTCTTGTGGTTGATAACCAGTATGTTATGTGGTTTACTACTACAATGGTGCACCTGGTAAGTAGGTGGAAGCTGACAGGAAGTTTCAGAGGGTAGGTCTGGGTGCTGAAATGATTGGGAGGAGCTACCGGCATCTGTGGGCTGAGGGTTACAGGGAGGCAAACACTTTTAAGCAGAGAGTTAAATAAAGTGGATTTTCCATGATTGTAATTTCCCCGTGAATTAAGGGAAGCTTGAATGTTGCTTTCTCTGGCAACTTACAAGGAATCCTTGAGTGTTTTAGAGAACACATACTGAAGGCAATTCTGTTACTGGCTTTTAGTTTGATGCAACACACCAGTGTCACTTGATAGCTGAGGTTGAGCATGCCTATAGGAATGAGGGGAATCCATCTGTACTGACTAGATGGATCTTCAGGATATGCTGTTAATAGATGGGGAAAATTACATGGGAAATATTCATAGTGTGATCTGCCATGGGTTTCTGAACAAAGCCAGATAAGCCCATTGTCTTTAAGGCACTGAAATTTATTTATTTATTAAATTTTTAAA
This sequence comes from Delphinapterus leucas, assembly GCF_059928025.1. Taxonomy (NCBI): domain Eukaryota; kingdom Metazoa; phylum Chordata; class Mammalia; order Artiodactyla; family Monodontidae; genus Delphinapterus; species Delphinapterus leucas. Next base: position 87,013,895 of record NC_143150.1, read on the forward strand.
AATATTGGAGTATAGTTGATATAGTATACACAACTAACAATGTTGTGTTAGTTTTAGGTATATAGCAGAGTGATTCAGTCATAAATATATATGTATCCATTCTTTTTCAACTTCTTTTCCCACTTAGGTTATTACAGAATATTGAGCAGAGTTCCCTGTCCTATACAGCAGGTCTTTGCTGGTTATCTATTTTAAGTATAGCAGTGTCACATATACACATTAGTATATATAAAATAGATAACTAATAAGGTACTGTGTAGCACAGGCAACTCTTCTTTATGCTCTGTAATGACCTACATGGGAAAAGAATCTAAATAAGAGTGTATATATGTATAACTGATACACTTTGCTGTACAGCAGAAACTAATGCAACATTGCAAATCAACTATAAAAAAAATAAGTATAGCAGTGTGTACATGTGAATCCCAAACTCCCAATCTATCCTTCCCCTCACCCTTCTCCCCTGGTAACCATAAGTTCATTCTCTAAGTCTGTGAGTCTGTTTCTGTTCTGTAATAATTTCATTTGTATCATTTGTAGATTCTGTATATGAGCGATATCATGTGACATTTTTTTCTCTGTCTGACTTACTTCACTTAGTATGCCAATGTCCAGGTCCATCCATGTTGCTGCAAATGGCATGATTTCATTCTTTTTAATGGCTAGTATTCCATTGTATATATGTACCACATCTTCTTTATCTATTCATCTTTTGATGGACATTTAAGTTATTTCCATATCCTGGCTATTGTATACAGTGCTGCAATGAACATTGGGGTGCATGTATACTTAAGGACCATGTTATTCTCTGGATATATGCCCAGGAGTGGGATTGATGGATTATATGGTAGCTCTATTTCTAGTTTCTTAAGGAACCTCCATACTCTTCTCCATGGTGGCTGTAATAATTTACATTCCCACCAACAGTGTAGGAGAGTTCCCTTTTCTCCACACTATCTCCAGCATTTATTGTTCCTAGACTTTTTGATGATAACCATCCTGACTGGTTTGAGGTGATATCTCATTGTAGTTTTGATTTGCATTTCTCTAATGATTAATGATGTTGAGCATTCTTTCATGTGTTTTTTGGCAATCTGTATATCTTCTTTGGAGAAATGTCTATTTAGGTCTTCTGCCCATTTTTGGATTGGGTTGTTTGTATTTTGATATTGAGCTGCATGAGCTGTTTGTAAAGTTTGAAGATTAATCCCCTGTTGGTGACATCACTTGCAGATATTTTCTCCCATTCTGTGGGTTGCATTTTTGTTTTGTTTATGGTTTCCTTTGCTGTGCAAAAGCTTTTGAGTTTAATTAGGTCCCATTTGTTTATTTTTGTTTTTATTTACTTTACTCCAGGAGACGGTTCTAAAAATATATTGCTGCGATTTATGTCAAAGAGTGTTCTGCCTATATTTTCCTCTAAGAGTTTTATAGTATCCGGTCTTACATTTAGGCATTTAATCCATTTTGAGTTTATTTTTGTGTATTCTGTTAAAGAATGTTCTAATTTCATTTTTTTACATGTAACTGTCCTGTCTTCCTAGCACAATTTATCGAAGAGATTGTCATCTCCTTGTATAGTCTTGCCTCTTTTGTTGTAGATTAATTGACCATAAGTGCATGGGTATATTTCTGGGATTTCTATCTTGTTCCATTGATCTATGTTTGTGATTTTGTGCCAGGATCATACTGTTTTGATGGCTTTAGCTTTGTAGTATAGCCTTAAATCAGGGAGCCTGATTCCTCCAGTTCCGTTTTTCTTTCTCAAGATTGCTTTGGCTATTCGGGGTCTTTTTTGTGTTCATACAAATTTTAAGATTTTTTTTGTTCTAGTTCTGTGAAAAATGCCATTGGTAATTTGATAGGGATTACATTGAATCTGTAGATTGCCTTGGGTAGTATAGTCATTTTGACAATATTGATTCTTCCAGTTCAAGAACATGGTACATCTTTCCCATCTTTCTGTGTCATCTTCAGTTTCTTTCATTGGCATCTTATAGCTTTTGTAGCACAGGTCTTTTGCCTCCTTGGGTAGGTTTATTCCTAAGTATTTTATTCTTTTTGATGCTATGGCAAATGGGGATTTCTTTAATTTTCTATCTGTTCTTTCATTGTCAGTGTATAGAAATGCAACAGATTTCTGTGTATTTATTTTTTATCCTGCAACTTTACCAAATTCATTGATTAGCTCTAGTAGCTTTCTGGTAGCATCTTTAGGATTCTCTAAGTATAGTATCATGTCATCTGCAAACAGTGACAGCTTTACTTCTTCTTTTCCAGTTTGGATTCCCTTTATTTCTTTATCTTCTCTGATTGCCGTGGCTAGGACTTTGAAAACTATGTTGAATACAAGTGGCGAGAGTGGACATCCCTGTCTCATTGCTGATCTTAGAGGAAATGCTTTCAGGTTTTCATTGTTGAGTATGATGTTACCTGTAGGTTTGTCATATATGGTCTTTATTATGTTGCAGTATGTTCCATCTATGCCTATACTTTCCTGTAAATTGAGAGAAGCCTGTGTCTTGTTTGGTTTGGAAACTCACTAAAAATTCTTGAATGTTTTGGAAAACACATCATGAAGGCAATACTGTTCTTGAATTTGAATCTGATGCAACATGTGTGTTATCAGTTTACACGTGTAGCTGTGCATGATGGGAGCATGCAGAATGAGGGGAATCCAACTGTACTGACCACAGAAATTTTCTCCATGATATAGTGTTAATTGACAGGGAAAATTTAGTAGGAGATGTTCATAGTGTGATCCTTTAAGAGTTTCTGAACACATTCAGCTATACTCATTGCTGTTACTGCACTGAAGTTTTGTTTCCATATCTGTCTCCCTCACCAGAGCCACTCTTCTGATATATTGGAAACATACTCTGTCCTCAGGATAGAGCAGAGGACCTGACATATGGTAGGAGGCAAGTAAACACTTGTGGAATTGAAGGAAACTCTAAATGGTTGGATGGCCAAACCCAGTATTGTAATCATGAACCTGATGGATGTTAGCCTGGGTGGGTGGAAGAGAAATGCCTCAGATCTGTGCCTTAACCTCATTCCCTGAGGTTCACACACTGGTGATATTAGTAGATGAGTAGGAGAGGAGTCTGCACGTTAAACAACTAATATGACTAAAGTGTTCATTAGAATTAGTATCCCTTTTACTTGACCCCATTAGTCTTTGGACCCTTTCTTGTTCTCTGAAGACAATGGTGTTCCATGCTCATCTTGTACTTTTCCCGCCTCCAGCTAAGAATGAGCCATTTTACCAAGGAGCCCTGGCTTCTTTAGTAACCATGATTTCAGAAGCAGGTCTGGTCACTGCTACTGAGTACTGAGGTGTCTTTTCTTCTAGATCTTTTCAGTGGACAGACAGAGGTAAGGAATATATACGTATATATACACATATATACAAATAATTCAAATTCAAAATAACATTAAACATTTTTCCTTACCTTCTTTTATTTTATATTTTTATCTCTTTTCTCTTAAAGTGAAAATCATTATTCTGAAAGATTAACATATTTGCTTATTAGTTTTAAACTAGAAACTGTACAAAATAATTCTTTTGAGTTGTTTCAATCCTTGTACTATCTCCCAAAAAAGAAATAGTCAGAATATTGCTCTCAAAAGCACTCGAATTGGAAGCTCCTTTTTCAAGTAATTTGGAGTAAGCATATTTAACTCTTCCTCTCTCACCTCTCTCATCATTTTATAATGTAGCTATAAAATCTGGACAGATTGCACGGAGCATGTATTTGAGGACTCCAAAAATTAAATCGTAGCAATAAAATTGGAAAAAAAACCAGAATGAAAACTGCCAATGAAACGGTGTTCATTTTACCATTTTTACTTCCTCCAGTCTACCCACTACTTGGCAATGGGCACAGGCACAGAGTAACTAAAGCCCCAGATTTCTGGCCAGAGGACCATCAAAGGGAGCTTCATGGACCAAGAAATATTGATGAGATCAATAGAGAGAGAAGCATGGAAAACTGAACCCCAAAATTTGCTACTAATTCCTAGGCTGAACCCTAAGCAGTGCATACTGAGAACAACTACCGATAGACCACCAACCAGTACCAGACAAGCCACTATATGGCACACCAGAGCAATACTTTGAAAACAACTGCCATTAGAACAGGGCATGCAGAAAGCATGTTGGAACTTGCTGCTTGAGCCTAAGCAGAAATATACAGAAATATCAACATCCTTCATAGGACTTACACAGACCAAGAGTCTCATAACCAAATAGTCAAAACGTCCTGAATGCAATTAAAAATTACTGGAAATATGAAGAAGCAGAAACATCTCAATTCTCATGGGAGAAGACAACCAACAGACAACAATGCTGAGAAGACAGAGATGTTGGGATTATCTGACAAAGTCGTTAGAGCTGCAATTTAAAAAATGCTCCAACAAGCAATCATGAAGCCTTTTAAAACAAATATAAAAATAGGAAGTCTCAGCTCCCACAAATATTGGAAGATATAAAGAAGAACCAAATGGAAATTTTTATAAGTGAAAAATGTGATCACCAAACTAAAAATCATAATGGGTGGATTCAGTAGTAGAGTGGAGGCAAGAAAAGAGTCAGTAAACTTGAAGATAGATCAAAAGAAATTATTGCATCTGAAAAACAGAAAGAAAATGAGATTGCAAGAGAAATGAACAGAAAGTCAAGGACCTATGGGAAAATACCAGAACATTTAACAGTTGTGTCATCAGAATTCCAGAAAGAGAGGAGAACAAGTGCAGTGATGAAAAATAATTTTTGAAATAACAATGGCTGGAAATTTTCCAAATTTGGCAAAAGATATAAACCTACAGATTCAAGAAGCTTAGCAATCCCCAAACAGAATAGACCCAAAAGAACCCATACCCAGGCATATGAAGATCAAATTGTCAAAAAGTAAAGACAGAGAAAAATCCCCAAAGCAACCAGAGGAAAATGATGCATTACCTATATGAGAACAATGATTCAAATGACTGTGGATTTCTCATCAGAAACCATGGAGGCCAGAAGGGAGTGTCTCAAAATTTTTAATGTGCTGCAAGAAAATAATTGTCAACCCAGAATTCTACATCCAGCAAAAATATTCTTCAGAAATGAAGGTGAAAAAAAGACATTTGCAGATGAAAGGGAAAAAAAAGAGAATGCATTGCCAGCAGACCTAAAAGACTTGCAATAGAAATTCTTCAGACAGAAAGGAAATGATACCAGAAGGAAACTTACCACATTAGGAATGAAAGAAGAGAAACGGAAATAGTATATATTTGGCTTAATATAATAGACTATTCTTCTCCTTTTGAATTATCTAAAGCAAATTTGAAGGTTGAGGGCAAAGTTAAAACGTTTGTGATGGGGTTTCAACATATGTTGATGAAATACATACAATAACTATACTATAAAGAGGGCAAGAGTAGGGCTTCCCTGGTGGCACAGTGGTTGAGAGTCCGCCTGCCGATGCAGGGGACACGGGTTCGTGCCCCGGTCCAGGAGGATCCCACATGCTGTGGAGCGGCTGGGCCTGTGAGCCATGGCCTCTGAGCCTGTGCGTCCGGAGCCTGTGCTCTGCAACGGGAGAGGCCACAACAGTGAGAGGCCTGCGTACCGCAAAAAAAAAAAAAAAAAAAAAGGGCAAGAATAAAGGGACCTATATGGTGGTTAGGTTTATACATTCTATGCGAAGTGGTAAAATACTGATTCTAAGTAGTTGGTAAAGAGTTAAGTGTGTATATCTTAATTCCTAGGGTAAGTCACTAAAAAAAGTTTGTACAGTGATATAGTCATAAAAATAATAGTGAAATTAAAAAGGAATATTAAAACTTGTTTAAATAATCCCAAAAAAGGGAAGAAAATGGGAGGATAGAGATTAAAACAGAAGGAAGAAAGAGTAAATGATAAAATGATGCACCTAAATCAAATCATATCAGTAATTACATTAAATGTAATTGGTCTAAACACACTAATTAAGAGTGAAACATTTCATGAATGGATTTACAAATATAAAAGAAAACAGGAACCAAGTACATGATATGAATAAGAAATTCACCTCAAATGTAATGGTATAGGTAGATTAAATTACAAGGATGGAAAAAATACATCAGACAAACACTATAAAAAGGAAACTTAGGTGAGTGTATTAATACCTGACAAAGTAGACTATAGAGCAAAGAAAATTTCCAGGGATAAAGAGTGACATTACAACTGACAAAGAGGTTAATTCACAAAGAATACATAATAATCCTTAATGTGTATTCCCCTGTATCAGGGGTCCCTAAACCCACCCCAGGTTTGATGATTTGCTAGGACTCACAGAACTCAGCACACAGTTGTACTCACTGCTAAGATTTATTACAGTGAAAGAACAAAAAACAAAATCAGCAAGGGGAAAAGGTGCATATTGCAATGACCACGGGAGATCAGCACAAGCTTCCAGGAATCCTCTTTCCAGTGAAGTCACAGAATTCATTTCTCCAGCTGTGAATTGTGACATGTGTTAAAGTGTTTTCTACCAGGAAAGCTCATTATAGTGCCTAAGGTAATTATTAGGGGCTGGTCATGTACATACCAAAATTTCAGACTCACAGTGGAAAGGAGGTATCTAGCATAAACCACATAATTTGTACAGTTTAGCAATGGTGAACCATCTTTATCAGTTAGGGAACGGTAGGGGTCCTCCAAAAATTCAAGTTCTCAGTTGCCAACCAGGGGCCAACTTGCAAGAAGACCTTTCTAAGGATAGCAGTTTTAGATGTACTATGTTGTCTTGTCTGCAGTCCACCCCCTTAGCTTGTTGCCAAGGTGTCATTTCGGTAGGACCCCATGCAGCATGGTGAGACCAGCTTACAGTGCTGATGTCAGCTATGCCCTTTAGGGGTCCAGGATTTAGCCAGTAAAAAAAAATCCCATTAATCATGAAGATCTGTTAGAAAACCAGGTGACTTTCTACTTTTAAATTTCTGCTTTAACTTTTTTAAAAAAAGCTGGCCTGAGGCACCAATTCAGGCACAGCATGCTCTGGTCACTAAGCGGAAGCGGATCTGAAAGTCTTCCAGGCTCAGGCCATGTAGGGATATTCAGGGCTCACACACAGGAAGTGTAATTCTGAGGCATACATGTATCCCTAGAAACAAAGAGTTCACAATTGTTGGGGTGCCCCAAGCAGGACATACATCAGGCAGGCAGGACAGCTCTTATTGTGGCCTCCCACCCAGGGACCTGCCTCTCTAGGACTCCCTGTCCAGTTTGAATAATCCATCTGAGGCCTTGGTTTCAGGCCTGGAGGCAGCCCGTTCCGAACAGTTCTGTCTGTCCAGGACCCCAGCGCATCCTCTTTCCAAGGGTGGGTGACACCTGGAGGTGCTCTGCATGAAACGTCCAGGGGATGGGGCCACTCCTGCAGTCCCAGAGTCAGAGCTCCATCAGGTGTGACTGGAGCCTCAGCAGACAGTTTGCATTCAAAGTGCTCACAGCAGCTTGGAATGGCTGCCTGGGGAGTATTTCTTTAGGAAACAGAGAAAATTTCGAGGAACAGTTTGGACAGACAAGATCATTAATGTTCTCACTCCCTCTCTCCACCTCTCTCCAGGTGCCAAGTTTTGTGTTTTCTCCACTGATATACAATTGGTGTGGCCCATTCTCTAACCAAAACTTTACATTTTAAAAATTATCCCTTGCTCTACTCCAAATCTTTTGTCTGGAAAGGTTGTATTCAAGAAAAACAAAAGCATTTTCATAGAAAAAATTCTCTAACTTAACTACAAAGACCGATCCCGTTTAGGGATTGGTCAGTACAAAATCCTGAATTTAGACAATTTTTTTTCCCATTTAGATGATTACAGAATATTGAACAGAGTTCCCTGTGCTATACAGTAGGTCCTTATTGGTTAATTATTTTAAATATAGCAGTGTGTATATGTCAATCCCAATCTCCCAATGTATATATATAACTGAATCACTTTGCTGTACACCTGAGACTAACACAACATTGTTAATCAACTATATTCCAATATAAATAAAAATTAAAAAAAGAAAGAAAAAAGAAAATAAAAATATATCCCTAACTTTAAGTTTTTTGAATCTAAAGAAAATAAAGATATTTCTACCTGTTAAAAAAATTGAAAAAATGAATTTACATAACCTCTTGTCCCTTTTGTCTCTATCACTTATTTAGTGAACTGGCTGGAAAAAAATATTAATCCCTTGCTGGGAGCAGCTGCATTGAGTAATTAAACTGCCTTCCTAAAGTGTGTGAAGCAGGAGATGGGTGAGGGGAGTAGACTCAGGCTATCAGGCCATTTTTGCAAATTTCAATTAATTTTGAAATTCTAACACAAGCCAACAACAGGGAGATATCACTTAGAGAGGGTCAAGAATAGGCTCTGTCAGGAGTGGATGGAGACATCATACTCCCTGTGATGTGTCCTCTCCTAACCAAATTAGGAATGCAACTATCTTCTGCATCAGAAATATAGAGCCAATCAGCAGCTCAATTTTAGATAGTTCCATCAGAAAAACAAGCCCTTTTCTTTGGGCATCTGCAAGTGACCAAGATGGTCCAGGCAGCATCCATGATGTTTTCTTAGTTTATGGACTCACAGAGGGGTGTCTTAAATCTGCAACAGTCGCAGAGTCAGTCCTGTTCACTGAGCCTGTGCCTGCATTCAGTTCAGTGCAGCTCCTGCTGAGGCTGAAACAGCACAGAGCAGGCAATATCAGGTTTCAGCTTAGAATCAGGTCAAGGCAATTAGGATCTGTGAATATAGGGTTCCAAAGAGGCCAGAGGCTTTTCTTTGCCAGCAGCAAAGGAGAGAAGCTGCAAGACTAGACAGCTCTCTTCCAAGTCCAAGTAACGAGCAAGGCTAGCTTAAGCTCTATTTATCTCATCAGTCTTAGAGTCCAAATTGAACCACTCAAAAATATGCATATCAGGCTGAAAAATCACCAGCCTTTAAGGGCCAGCCATCTGATTTTACAAGAACTTATTAGCAACTAAAAACTTCTTAACCTCCCCCCCAAAGTGTATCTTCAACTGGACATTTCCTTCTCCTTTTTCCCAGAGGCCATAATAAGAAAAACAAAAAATATCAGTTATGATGGCTTGTTTTCTTTTTTAATGTTCAAAGAGTTTGAATTTCAATTCACTCATCAGAGGCAAAAAGTAAGGATATTGTAACCCATTAACATGTTTTTTTTCCATTTTTCTTTGATAGGAAATTATGAAATTACAAGCCTCTAACATTTTAAATGAATTTTATCATACATCCAGATGTAATAGCCACAAGACACAAAGCCATTTTTAAAATTCCATTTTTTGGGTCTCATTGCGATTTTATTCAAATCTCTAGCAGTAGATTTAGCATTTACAGGGTTAACATTGCAGTGGCAAAGCGTGATCCTGGCTGAAATGTTAGGGTGCTGCAGCAGTGCAGCAGCGAAGCTGAAGGTTTTTTCCACTGGTTTGGAAGCTGTGCTCCAGTCCAGGGAGCTGATTTAGTTTTCCCTTCCACTTAGAGGGAAGAGCAATGAAAACTTTTAACATTTTCTGCCCACCCAAAGCTCACCTTTGGGAATACGTAGGCCATTTCTCCTCCTGCTTGGAGGAGAGAACGAAAATCAAAGTCTTGACCGGGTTGTGTGCTCCCCTGTCTCCACCCCTCCTTCCCATGATCCAGCATGGCAAAAGCAGTCAAGGGACCTAATGAGCCAACTTTCCTGGAGTTGGACCTATTATTTTAAAATTCTACATGCAATATTTACTTTTCATAACAGATAACAGCTCAGCTGCTGTTTTATATCATGGGTAAAACCATAGTCACCCAGGTACAAAAGGTTCATCAATACTACCTTTTCATGCTTCTATTACTCAAACAAGGCTTTTGCCATGTTTTAGTGAGTCAAGGTCATTCTAGCAAATAATCCTACCATTGCTACCATTGTCACACTGTAACCATTGCCACTACTGTGTCAGGAATCCCCAAGACCATGCCCCTTCCACCTCCAATTTTGATGATTCATTAGGACTCAGGACTCAGCATGTAGTTGTATTCACGGTTAAGATTTATTACAGTGAAAAATAAAAATCACCAAAGGGAAAGTGTATGAAGCAAAGTCTGGACGAAATCAGCTCAAGCTACCCAGGGGAGTCACACAGTACATTACTGTAGTAAAGAATTGTGGCAACACACTGTGAAGTGTTGTCTACTAGGTGTAAACAAAATAATGTTGCCAACCATTCCAGTTCTACAAGGATCAAGTCATTAGCCACTGCAGTCACCCACCAACAGTGTGCCCTGAGGGGAATTCAGGATGGAGAAAAACAGGAAGGATTCTGTGCTTTGGATATACTGGCCCTAGATAGTTAAGATGCATATCTAAGGAAGATTTCAATGATCCCAGATTTTTGCATCTTCCTATACATAGAAAAGCATTAAAATCATTAACAAAGGTGAATGGATAAATAAACTGTGGTATATATAATGAAATATTATTTAGTGCTAAAAAGGAATGAACTATCAAGCCATGAAAAGACATGGCTTTCATCCTTAAATGCATAGTACAAAGTGAAAGAAGCCAATCTGAAAAGGCTACATACTGTATAATTCCAACTATATGACATTCTGGAAAAGGCAAGCTGTCAAGACAGTAACAAGATCAGTGTTTGCCAGAGGTTAGGTGGAAGGGAGGGATGAATAGTTGGAGCCCAGAGGACTTTTAGGGCAGCTAAACTATTCCACATGATACTACAATGGTGGATACATGTCATTATATGTTTGTCAAAACCCATAGAATGTACAATACCAAAGGTGAACCCTAATGTAAACTGTGGACTTTGGGTAATAATGATATATCAAGGTAGATTCATCAATTTACAAATGTGCCCCTCTGGGGCAGGATGTTGCTAATGGGGGAGGCGCTGTGCATGTGTGGGGACAGGGGGTTTAGGGGAACTCTCTGTACTTTCTGTTCAATTTTCCTGTGAACCTAAACTTGCTGTAAAAAATAAAGTTTATCAGTTTAAAAAATTAAAAAAAATCATTAACTAAGATGTCTGTTCTTTCTGAGTAGCGGTAATCTTTTAATGTTTGACTACATGTATTTCCTAGCAAAAACATTCACATATATCCAGGCTCCTCCCTTACCTCTTTGGAACTGTTCCTCAGAGCTGAGAGGCTGTCTCCTGGGCTACAGTCCTCAGTAAGTCCCTGAATAAAACTTAACTCACAACTCTCACATTGTGCTTTTTTTTTCAGTTGACACAGGGAAGCTCATTAGAGACTCAGTGCCCATGGTTTTTATTGGGAGCTGGTCAAGTAGGCACTCTCTGCCTAGCACGATGTACCAAGATCCCGACTCCCAGAAGAAATGCAGCTACTTAGCATAAGATAAATTGTTTGCACAAACAGTTTAGGCTCAGTAAACCACTTTTGTTAGTTAAAGAATGGTGGGGATCTTCTATAAGTACAAGTTACCAGATCTCAGACAAAGGCCCAATTTGTAATCAGGCCTTTCTAAGCATAGAAGCCTCAGACCTGGTATGTTAACTCTATCTTGCACAGCACCCAAATATATGGAATCTAAAAAAAAAAATGGTTCTGAAGAACCTAGGGGCAGGACAGGAATAAAGACCCAGACGTAGAGAATGAACCTGAGGACACAGGGAAGGGTAAGGGTAAGCTGGGACGAAGTGAGAGAGTGGTATGGACATATATACACTACCATATATAAAATAGATAGATAGTGAGAAGCAGCTACATAGCACAGGGAGATCAGCTTGGTGCTTTGTGACCACCTAGAGGGGTGGTGAGAGGGAGATGCAAGAGGGAGGAGATATGGGGATATATGTATATTTATAGCTGATTCACTTTGTTATACAGCAGAAACTAACACACCGTTGTAAAGCAATTATACTCCAATAAAGATGTTAAAAAATACATAAGCAAAATCAGACATAGCTGAAAGGATTAATGAAGAAATCTACAATTAAGTTGGAGACTTTAACACTTTCTCAGTAATATCTAGGACTAGTGTAATGAAAAGCATTAAGGATATAGAAGAACTGAACCACACCTTTGTCAATGAAAAAAATTATAATCAGTTGATCTAAGAAAGAAATGAAAAATTTTGTTCAAGCCAAATTGAGGATTATAACCCAGGAACAGCTTCTCAGAAAGCTATGAGAACTGTTCTGCCCATTAAAGGTCAAAGCACAGTTATGTAAGTTTTTTGAGACAGAAAGTTGTATGTTAAATGACATATTATTGACAGTTTACCCAATCCAGATCTAAGCATACAAAATCAGTGAGTCATGGGTAATCATGTCCCCTTGCAAGATTAAGAAAGAAGGTTATCTCCTAAGGAGTTATCTTGTTTTGCTAGGAGAATGTTGCTCTATATGGTTGAGCAGGTATTTCTGCCAATGGGGAGGTCTGGTTGATGCATAATGGAGATACACAACACATAGTAGAGGGGAGAGAGGAGGCCAAAGGGCAGAGAAAAGTTTTTATGTCTAAATTTTCCTTGACTTGCCTTAGAATATGAATTTTTATTTCATCACCTACCAACTGAATCAAGTTGACATGTATGGAATCTTCCACATAATACAGCAGAATACACATTCTATTCAAGTGCTTATGGGAGTTTCACCAAGATAGACCATATTCTGGATCATAAAACAAATCTTAACAAATGTAAGATAATTGAAATTATACAAAGAATGTTCTCTGACTTTAAAGTAATTCAACCAGAGGTCAATAAGAGAAAGTTAAGAAATTAAGAGAAATCTTCCAAACACTTTGAAATTATACAGTACACTTCTAAATATTTCGTGGATCAAAGAGCAAGTCTCAAGAGAAATTATAAAATATTTTGAACCAAATGAAAATTATGCATATAAAATTTGGCAGGAATCAGATAAATCAATGCTTAGAGATAAATTTATAGCATTAAATATCTGTATTATAATACAGCTGTTTCACTTTGTTATACAGCAGAAACTAACACAACATTGTAAAGCAATTATACTCCAATAAAGACGTTAAAAAATGTTTGTATTATAAAAGAATAATGGGAAAATAGTGAAAATCAATGAAGCCAAAAGTTGGTTCTTTGAAAAAAAATCAATAAAATCAATAAAATTTATAGACCTCTAGTCAGACTGACAAAAAAGGAGAAAGGTGAAAGAAAGCAAGAAAAAAAAGAAAGAAAGAAAAAAAGCAAGCAAAGCAAGCCAGCAAACCTAAATTATCAATATCAGGAATGAAAAAGTACAGATCCCACAGAAATTAAAAGGACAAGAAGAGATTACTAGGAATAACTCTACAAATATACATTTGGCAACTTAGATGAAATGGAACAATTACTTGAAAGACCCAAACTAGTGAAGGTCACCCAAGAATAAATACATAATCTGAATAGATCTTCATCAATTAAAAAGTTGAACTCGAAGTTGAAAAACTGTCAAAAAAAAAAAAATCTCCAGACCCAGTTCGTTTCACTGGCAAATCATACTGCAGTCTGTGGGTCCCTAAGATGATCCTCAGGTTCAGTAATTCTCTATATGGACTCACAGAGCTCAGAAAAGCCATTATACTATTGATACTTTAATTCACCCCTTAAATTCCTATAGTTATTTCCATACTGCTGTGCCTCACATGGGCATCCCTTTAATAGTCCAGTTTTCTTTTTCTTTTATTTTTTTTTTCAGCCGGTGCCCCTCGCTCGGTCTCTCCCACACGCCGGGGAGCCCCATGCCCTGCCAGGCACCTCCTCCACCTGGCCACGCCTCACAACTCCCGCGTGGGAACCTGTCAGCTGCCTCCAAGTTGGGCCTCCCCAATAGTCCGGTTTTTCTTGCCCATCTGCCTGACCATGTAACCAAGCCATTAGCTACCACTCATGAGTTGGTAAAACCCAAGCATAGGGGAAAACAGCATGCACTTCAACCCACTGAGCTGATTTGTTTTATCTGCTTCAGTCAGTTGTAATGCAGCAAGCTTCTAAATAGGATTCTGTCTGTTCACTTTGGAACTGCCATCCATAAACCAAGCAGCTCTTTGTTGATTAATAGAGAACTGTTCATAGGGTATTGCCCAGGTGAAATAGGATATGGTAGCTCCTCAGGTTGTTCCAAAGTCAGCTCTCAGGAAAAAAAGTTACCTGCTTTTGAATATGATGGGTACCTCCTTGCATTCCTCTGGTAGCATGCTCCTGTATAAACCATTTCCATTTCCAACCAGATCCATTTATGGATCTCTTCTGCACACTGCCTTCCTTATTGGAGTGTTTCTCCAACATCACCCAAGACATTATGGGTATTTCAGGTTTCAAGATTATTTATGTCCTTCAGTCAGTTATAAGGGCAGTTTCTATTAACGTCCAATAGCAAGCTACTAATTGTTTCACAAGTTGCTTATATCTTACCACCGCATCTGGAAATTTTCTGGTCTAAAATACCAGTAGTTGCCTCTGTGTGGCTCTCACAGGCTTTTTCCATAAACTTGTCTGTGGTCCACATGGGGCTAAACTACAGAGAATTTGTCAGTACAGCTCTCCAGTTTCTAACATGCCATTAATTAAAGTGGTAATGTCTTTTTGTCCACCAGGTATTTTATACTGTTTCAAGTTAAACTGTACAAATGTGGATGATTCTATAGATTCCTAATTAGCATGTCCAATTAACACTGGCTGAAGGATAAGTTTAACATGCCTTCTGTTTTACAGTATTAAGTAGTGAAAGTGTTCCCCTTTCAGACCATTCCAATAACACATTCAGGTAAAGACATGACTTCACATAAAATCTATTCAAACATTCCAATTTTCATCCAAACTGCCACCTTAATCCCATCGACCATTGCATCCACATATCCTCTCAATCTAACTGCAATAAGTTTGGAATCACAGAAGAATGGGGTCCTATCTTAGCCACTTATCTATCTTACCCACACATGCACATAGGGTCTTCAGTCCCTGACTCTTTCACTAATCCTAATCATGATTAATTTGTGGGACCACTGTCTGAGCTGATATTTTTAAAATTAATTAGTTTTATTTTTGGCTGTGTTGGGTCTTTGTTGCTGCGCGCGGGCTTTCTCTAGTTGCGGCGAGTGGGGTCTACTCTTTGTTGCGGTGCGTGGGCTTCTCATTGCGGTAGCGTCTCTTGTTGCAGAGCACGAGCGGGCTCTAGGTGCACAGGCTCGGTAGTTGTGGTGCACGGGCTCAGTTGCTCCACTGAATGTGGGATCTTCCCGGACCAGGGCTTGAGCCTGTGTCCCCTGAATTGGCAGGCGGATTCTTAACCACTGCGCCACCAGGGAAGCCTTGTCTGAGCTGATTTGAGGTCAGGTTTCTCATTATCATACTTGCCTTCCAGCTTTTAAGGTTCCTACAAAGTAGGGTAAATAAAGCATGTTTGTTTAGAGCCCTTCAATGTTGGGGGACCAGCAGGGGTTCCCATCTGCCCAATCAACCACTGGTAGTGTCACATTAAGACCTTTAACCTCATCAATGTCCAATTTATTCATCCCTTTTCTTAATAACCTTCTAAAGATTTCCATCCTGCTGGAACAAGCTCTTTGATTCTCCACTCTATATTTCCCTGTTATTTTGTGAATCACTCTAATTTTCTTAGCCATCTGTTGTTTCAGCATAAGTTTTCCCTTTGGAAATGGCTATTGGCTGAAAAAAAAGCACAATGTAAGAATTGTGAATTCAGTTTGAATTTGGGGACTTACTGAGGATTGTAGGCCGGGAGACACCCTCACAGATTGCTCTAAGGAACTGCTCCAAAGAGGTGCGGGGGAAGGTCAGTATATATATGATCTGATGAAGGGGGTACGTGCAGTCAAGCACACACCTCAGTAGAAGGTTGCTGCTAGTCATGAGGAGCAGATGTCTCCATTAATGATTTTAGTGCTTTTCTAGGTATGAGAAGATGTAAGAGAACATTTCCTTTAAGAAATCATACTGCTGGCTGATGTGTTGATTTGACTATCCAGGAAAATAGAATTGCTGCCACAAAGTTTGATTCACCTCCTCCTAGTTAGTATCTCCCCCCCTCCCACCCATTTTGAAAAGCTGAAAAACTTTTCAGGACAAAGACTTCCACTTCCCGAAGTCAATGTACGTTTCCCTATTCCTCTCACTAAGTACAAATAAAAATGCTAGAAGTTACATATAAAATATACCTAAGAGGATTCTGAAAGTTTAAGAGAAGAAAGTAGCAAGCTGATTAGGGTTCTCAGAAGCCAATGATCAACATGGTGGTGGGTTCCTTAGGTTTTCTTTTTGGCTTATATATCCTGTTCTGGGTACTGGGGAAGACAAAGGAGAAGGAAAAAGTCAGCTTAGTAAGACAGAAACTGTTTTTTTTTTTTAATTTAAAAATTTTATTTTATTTATTTTTTTATACAGCAGGTTCTTATTAGTCATCAATTTTATACACATCAGTGTATACATGTCAATCCCAATTGTCCAATTCATCACACCACTTGACAGAAAACTTTCTGACAATAAGCAGTCATATTCCAGCCAAACACCACGCACACACACACACACACACGACAAAGGGAAAACCATTTAGTCCATGCACCCCTCCTCAGAGCCAAATGGAAAACCTAAACATCCACACCAAGCTGGCAGTAATGAGGCAGCAAACTACTGAAGTTCAAGATTTAAATAAAATCTGGAATCTCATACCATAATGCCCAAAATGTCCAGGTTTCTATTGAAAATCCCTCACCAAACCAATAATCAATAATTACAGGGACTTCCCTGGTGGTGCAGTGGTTAAGATTCCGCGCTCCCAATGCAGGGGGTCTGAGTTTGATCTCTGGCCAGGGAACTAGACCCCACATGCATGCCGCAAATAAGGAGCCCACATGCCACAACTAAGGAGCCAGGAAGTTGCAAATAAGGAGCCCTGGAACCACAAGTAAGGAGCAGGCAAGCTGCAACGAAGGAGCCCACGTGCTGCAACTAAGGAGCCCGTGAACCGCAACTAAAAGAGCCCGCCTGCCACAATAAGACCTGGTGCAGGGAGGAGCTTCAAGATGGCGGAAGAGCAAGACACGGAGATCACCTTCCTCCCCACAAATACATCAGAAATACATGTACATGTGGAACAACTCCTACAGAACACCTACTGAACGCTGGCAGAAGACCTCAGACTTCCAAAAAGGCAAGAAACTCCCTATGTACCTGGGTAGGGCAAAAGAAAAAAGAATAAATAGAGACAAAAGAATAGGGAAGGGACCTGCACCAGTGGGAGGGACCTGTAAAGGAGGAAAGGTTTCCACACACTAGGAAGCCCCTTCCCGGGCGGAGACGGGGTGGGCAGGGAGGGAAGCTTCGGAGCCACAGAGTAGAGCGCAGCAACAGGGGTGTGGAGGGCAAAGCAGAGAGATTCCCACACAGAGGATTGGTGCTGACCTGCAGTCACCAGCCCGAGAAGCTTGTCTGCTCACACGACAGGGCGGGTGGGGCTGGGAGCTGAGGCTCAGGCTTCAGTAGGAGCGCAGGGAGAGGACTGGGGTTGGCTGCATGAGCACAGCCTGAAGGGGGCTAGTGCGCCACAGCTAGCCGTAAGGGAGTCCAGGGAAAAGTCTGGACCTGCGTAAGAGGCAAGAGACTTTTTCTTTCCTGTTTCCTGGTGCATGAGGAGAGGGGATTAAGAGCGTCACTTAAAGGAGCTCCAGAGATGGGCGCGAGCCGTGGCTATCAGCACGGACCACAGAGACGGGCATGAGATGCTAAGGCTGGTGCTGCTGCCACCAAGAAGCCTGTGTGCGAGCACAGGTCACTCTCCACAACCCCCTTCCGAGGAGCCTGTGCAGCCCGCCACTGCCAGGGTCTCGTGATCCAGGGACAACTTCCCCGGGAGAACACACGGTGCGTCTCAGTCTGGTGCAATGTCATGCCGGCCTCTGCCACCACAGGCTCGCCCTGCATCCATACCCCTCCCTCCCCCCGGCCTGAGTGAACCAGATCCCGAATCAGCTGCTCCTTGAACCCTGTCCTGTCTGAGTGAAGAACAGAGGCCCTCAGGCGACCTACACGCAGAGGCAGGTCCAAATCCAAAGCAGAACTCTGGGAGCTTTGCAAACAAAGAAGAGAAAGGGAAAATTATCACAGCAGCCTCAGGAGCAGAGGATTAAATCTCCACAATCAACTTCATGTACCCTGCAACTGTGGAATACCTGAATAGACAATGAATCATCCCAAATTGAGGAGGTGGACTTTGGGAGCAATGATATATATATATATTTCCCCTTTTTCTCTTTTTGTGAGTGTGTATGTGTATGCTTCTGTGTGTGATTTTGGCTGTATAGCTTTGCTTTTACCATTTGTCCTAGGGTTCTGTCTTTCCTTTTTTTATTATTTGAAATATATTTTTCTTAATAATTATTTTTTATTTTAATAACTTTATTTTATTTTATCTTCTTCTTTATTTCTTTCTTTTGGCTTTTCTCCCTTGTATTCTGAGCCATGTGGAGGACAGGCTGTTGCTGTTCCAGCCAGGTGTCAGGGCTGTGCCACTGAGGTGGGAGAGCCAAGTTCAGGACACTGGTACACAAGAGACCTCCCAGCTCCACGTAAATCAAATGGCGAAAATGTCCCAGAGATCTACATCTCAACACCAAGACCCAGCTCCACTGAACGACCAGCAAGCTACAGTGCAGGACACCCTATGCCAAACAACTAGCAAGACAGGAAAACAACTCCATCCATTAGCACAGAGGCTGCCTAAAATCATAATAAGGTCATAGACACCCCAAAACACACAAACAGATGTGGACCTGCCCACCAGAAAGACAAGATCCAGACTCATCCACCAGAAAATAAGCACTATTCCCCTCCAACAGGAAGCCTACACAACCCACTGAACCAACCTTAGCCACTGGGGACAGACACCAAAAACAATGGAAACTACGAACCTGCAGCCTGGGAAAAGAAGACCCCAAACACACTAAGTTAAGCAAAATGAGAAGACAGAGAAACACACAGCAGATGAAGGAGCAAGGCAAAAACCCACCAGACCTAACAAAAGAATAGGAAATACACAGTCTACTTGAAAAAGAATTCAGAAAAATAATAGTAAAGATGATCCAAAATCTTGGAAATAGAAGGGAGAAAATACAAGAAACGTTTAACAAGGACCTAGAAGAACTAAAGAGCAAAGAAACAGAGATGAACAACACAATAAATGAAATTAAAAGTTATCTAGAAGGGTTCAACAGCAGAATAACTGAGGCAGAAGAATGGATAAGTGACTGGGAAGACAAAATAGAGGAAATAACTACTGCAGAGCAGAAAAAAAGAAAAAAGAATGAAAAGAATTGAGGACAGTCTCAAAGAACTCTGGGACAACGTTAATCGCACCAACATTCAAATTATAGGGGTTCCAGAAGAAGAAGAGAAAAACAAGGGGACTGAGACAACATTTGAAGAGATTATAGTTGAAAACTTCCCTAATATGGGAAAGGTAATAGTTAATCAAGTCCGGGAAGCACAGAGAGTCCCATACAGGATAAATCCAAGGAGAAATATGCCAAGATGCATATTAATCAAACTATTATAAATTAAATACAAAGAACAAATATTAAAAGTAGCAAGGGAAAAACAACAAGTGACACATAAGGGAATCCCCATAAGGTTAACAGCTGAACTTTCAGCAGAAATGCTGCAAGGCAGAAGGGAGTGGTAGGACATATTTAAAGTGATGAAGGAGAAAAACCTACAACCAAGATTACTCTACCCAGCAAGAATCTCATTCAGATTTGATGGAGAAATTAAAACCTTTACAGACAAGCTGAAGCTGAGAGAGTTCAGAACCACCAAACCAGTTTTACAAAAAATGCTAAAGGAACTTCTCTAGGCAAGAAACACAAGAGAAGGAAAAGACCTACAACAACAAATCCAAAACAATTAAGAAAATGGGAATAGGAACATACATATCAATAATTACCTTAAATGTAAATGGATTAAATGCTCCCACCAAAAGACAAAGACTGGCTGAATGGATACAAAACAAAGACCCATATATGTGCTGTCTACAAGAGACCCACTTCAGACCTAGAGACACATACAGACTGAAAGTAAGGGGATGGAAAAAGATATTCCATGCAAATGGAAACCAAAAGAAAGCTGGAGGAGCAATTCTCATATCAGACAAGATAGACTTTAAAATAAAGACTATTGGAAGAGACAAAGAAGGACACTACATAATGATCAAGGGATCGATCCAAGAAGAAGATATAACAATTGTAAATACTTCGGCACACAACATAGGAGCACCTCAGTACACAAGGCAAATACTAACAGGCATAAAAGGGGAAATCAACAGTAACACATTCACAGTAGGGGACATTAACACCCCACTTTCACCAATGGACAGATCACCGAAAATGAAAATAAATAAGGAAACACAAGCTTTAAATGATACACTAAACAAGATGGACTTAACTGATATTTATAGGACATTCCATCCAAAAACAACAAAATACACATTTTTCTCAAGTGCTCATGGAACATTCTCCAGGATAGATCATATCTTGGGTCACAAATCAAGCCTTGGTAAATTTAAGAAAATTGAAATCATACCAGGTATTTTCTCTGACCAAAACACTATGAGACTAGATATCAATTACAGGAAAATATCTGTAACAAATACAAACACATGGAGGCTAAACAATACACTACTTAATAACGAAGTGATCACTGAAGAAATCAAAGAGGAAATCAAAAAATACCTAGAAACAAATGACAATGGAGACACGACGACTCAAAACCTATGGGATGCAGGAAAAGCAGTTCTAAGAGGGAAGTTTATAGCAATACAATCCTACCTTAAGAAACAGGTAACATCTCGAATAAAAAACCTAACCTTGCATCTAAAGCAATTAGAGAAAGAAGAACAAAAAATCCCCAAAGTTAGCAGAAGGAAAGAAATCATAAAAATCAGATCAGAAATAAATGAAAAAGAAATGAAGGAAATGATAGTAAAGATCAATAAAACAAAAACCTGGTTCTTTGAGAAGATAAACAAAATTGATAAACCATTAGCCAGACTCATCATGAAAAAAAGGGAGAAGACTCAAATCAATAGAATTAGAAATGAAAAAGGAGAAGTAACAACTGACACTGCAGAAATACAAAAGATCATGAGAGATTACCACAAGCAACTCTATGCCAATAAAATGGACAACCTGGAAGAAATGGACAAATTCTTAGAAATGCACAACCTGCCAAGACTGAATCAGGAAGAAATGGAATATATGAACAGACAAGTCACAAGGACTGAAATTGAAACTGTGATTAAAATTCTTCCAACAAACAAAAGCCCAGGACCAGATGGCTTCACAGGTGAATTCTATCAAACACTTAGAGAAGAGCTAACACCTATCCTTCTCAAACTCTTCCAAAATATAGCAGAGGGAGGAACACTCACAAACTCATTCTACGAGGCCACCATCACCCTGATACCAAAACCAGACAAAGATGTCACAAAGAAAGAAAACTACAGGCCAGTATCACTGATGAACATAGATGCAATATCCTCAACAAAATATTAGCAAGCAGAATCCAACAGCACATTAAAAGGATCATACACCATGATCAAGTGGGGTTTATTCCAGGAATTCAAGGATTCTTCAATATACGCAAATCAATCAACGTGATACACCATAATAATAAATTGAAGGAGAAAATACATATGATCATCTCAAAAGATGCAGACAAAGCTTTTGACAAAATTCAACACCCATTTATGATCAAAACCCTGCAGAAAGTAGGCATAGAGGGAACTTCCCTCAACATAATAAAGGCCATATATGACAAACCCACAGCCAACATCATCCTCAATGGTGAAAAACTGAAAGCATTTCTACTAAGATCTGGAACAAGAAAAGGTTGCCCACTCTCACCACTGTTATTCAACATAGTTTTGGAAGTTTTAGCCACAGCAATCAGAGAAGAAATGGAAATAAAAGGAATCCAAATCGGAAAAGAAGAAGTAAAGCTGTCACTGTTTGCAGATGACATGATACTATGCACAGAGAATCCTAAAGATGCTACCAGAAAACTACTAGAGCTAATCAAGGAATTTGGGAAAGTAGCAGGATACAAAATTAATGCACAGAAATCTCTTGCATTCCTATACACTAATGATGAAAACTCTGAAAGTGAAATCAAGAAAACAGTCCCATTTACCATTGCAACAAAAAAATAAAATATCTAGGAATAAACCTACCTAAGGAGACAAAAGACCTGTATGCAGAAAATTATAAGACACTGATGAAGGAAATTAAAGATGATACAAATAGATGGAGAGATATACCATGTTCTTGGATTGGAAGAATCAACATTGTAAAAATGACTCTAATACCCAGATTCACTGCAATCCCTATCAAACTACCACTGGCATTTTTCACAGAACTAGAACAAAAAATTTCACAATTTGTATGGAAACACAAAAGACCCTGAATAGCCAAAGCAATCTTGAGAACGAAAAACGGAGCTGAAGGAATCAGGCTCCCTGACTTCAGACTATACTACAAAGCTACAGTAATCAAGACAGTATGGTACTGGCACAAAACCAGAAATATAGATCAGTGGAACAGCATAGAAAGCCCAGAGATAGACCCACGCACATATGGCCACCTTATCTTTCATAAAGGAGGACGGAATGTACAGTGGAGAAAGGACAGCCTCTTCAATAAGTGGTGCTGGGAAAACTGGACAGGTAATGTAAAAGTATGAGATTAGATCACTTCCTAACGCCATACACTCAACTAAGCTCAAAATGGGTTAAAGACCTAAATGTAAGGCCAGAAACTATCAATCTCTTAGAGGAAAACATAGGCAGAACACTCTATGACATCAATCACAGCAAGATCCTTTTTGACCCACCTCATAGAGAAATGGAAATGAAAACAAAAATAAACAAGTGAGACCTAATGAAACTTCAGAGCTTTTGCACAGCAAAGGAAACCATAAACAAGACCAAAAGACAGCCCTCAGAATGGGAGAAAATACTTGCAAATGAAGCAACTGACAAAGGATTAATCTCCAAAATTTACAAGAAGCTCATGCAGCTCAATAACAAAAAATCCAAACAACACAATCTAAAATTGAGCAGAAGACTTAAATAGTCATTTCTCCAAAGAAGATATACAGAGTTCCAAGAAACACATGAAAGAATGCTCAACATCATTAATCATTAGAAAAATGCAAATCAAAACTACAATGAGATATCATCTCACACCAGTCAGAATGGCCATCATCAAAAAATCTAGAAACAATAAGTGCTGGAGAGGGTGTGGAAAAAGGGGAATACTCTTGCATGCTGGTAGAATGTGAATTTGTACAACCACTATGGAGAACAGTATGGAGGTTCCTTAAAAAACTAAAAATAGAACTGCCATATGACCTAGCACTCCCACTACAGGGCATATACCCTGAGAAAACCATAATTCAAAAAGAGTCATGTACCAAAATATTAATTGCAGCTCTATCTACAATAGCCAGGAGATGGAAACAACCTACGTGTCCATCATCAGATGAATGGATAAAGAGATGTGGCACATATATACAATGGAATATTACTGAGCCATAAAAAGAAATGAAACTGAGTTATTTGTAATGAGGTGGATGGACCTTGAGTCTGTCATACAGAGTGAGGTAAGTCAGAAAGAGAAAGACAAGTACCATATGCTAACACATATATATCGAATTTAAGAAAAAAAGTGTCATGAGGAACCTAGGTGTAAGACAGGAATAAAGACACAGACCTACTGGAGAATGGACTTGAGGATATGGGCAGGGGGGAAGGGTAAGCTGTGAGAAAGCGAGAGAGTGGCATGGACATATGTACACTACGAAACGTAAAATAGATAGCAAGTGGGGAGTAGCCACAAGCACAGGGCGATCAGCTTGGTGCTTTGTGACCACCTAGAGTGGTGGGTTAGGGAGGGTGGGAGGGAGGGAGATGCAAGAGGGAAGAGATATGGGAACATATGTATATGTATAACTGATACATTTTGTTGTAAAGCAGAGAATAACACACCAATGTAAAGCAATTATACTCCAATAAAGATGTAATAAAAATAAAAAAATAAAGTGACGAAAGAGAAAAACCTAAAACTAAGATTACTCTACTGAGGAAGGATCTCATTCCGATTTAACAGAGAAATTAAAGCTTTATACAAAAGGAAAAGCTAAGAGAATTCAGCACCACCAAACCAGCCTTACAGCAAATGCTAAAGGAAGTTCTCTAGGCAGGAAACACAAGAGCAGGAAAATACCTACAATAATAAACCCAAAACAATTAAGAAAATTGTTATAAGGAACATACATATCGATAATACCTTAAATGTAAATGGATTAAATTCTCCAACCAAAAGACATAGACTGGCCGAATGGATACGAAAAGAAGACCCATATATATGCTGTCTACCAGAGACCCACTTCAGACCTAGGGACAAATACAAACTGAAAGTGAGGGGATGGAAAAAGTTATTCCATGCAAATAGAAACAAAAGAAAGCTGGAGTAGCAATTCTCATATAAGACAAAATAGACTTTAAAACAAAGATTCTTACAAGAGACAAAGAAGGACACTACATCATGATCAAAGGATTGATTCAAGAAGAAGATATAAGAATTGTAAATGTTTATGCACCCAACATAGGAGCACCTCGATACATAAGCCAAATACTAACAGTCATAAAAGGGGAAATCGACAGTAACACAATCATACTAGGGGACTTTAACACCCCACTTTCTCCAATGGACGGATCATTGAAAATGAAAATAAATAAGGAAACAGAGCTTTAAATGATACATTAAACAAGATAGACTTAAATGATATTTATAGGACATTGCATCTAAAAACAATAGAATACACGTTCTTCTCAAGTGCTCATGGAACACTCTCCAGGATAGATCATATCTTGGGTCACAAATCAAGGCTTGGTAAATTTAAGAAAACTGAAATCGTATCAAGCATCTTTTCCAACTACAACGCTATGAGACTAGATACCAATTCCAGGAAAATATCTGTAAGAAATACAAACACATGGAGGCTAAACAACACACTACTTAATAACCAAGAGATCACTGAAGAAATCTAAGAGGAAATCAAAAAATACCTAGCAACAAATGACAATGAAAACACAATGACCCAAAACCTATGGGATGCAGCAAAAGCAGTTCTAAGAGGGAAGTTTATAGCTATACAAGCCTACCTTAAGAAACAGGAAACATCTCAAATAAACAACCTAACCATACACCTAAAGCAATTAGAGAAAGAAGAAGAAAAAAACCCCCAGAATTAGCAGAAGGAAAGAAATCATAAAAATCAGATCAGAAATAAATGAAAAACAAATGAAGGAAACGATAGCAAAGATCAATAAAACTGAAAGCTGGTTCTTTGAGAAGATAAAAAAATTGGTAAACCATTAGCCAGACTTATCAAGAAGAAAAGGGAGAAGCCTCAAATCAATAGAATTAGAAATGAAAAAGGAGAAGTAACAACCGACACTGCAGAAATACAAAGGATCATGAGAGATTACTACAATAACTATATATCAATAAAATGGACAACTTGGAAGAAATGGACAAATTTTTAGAAATGCACAACCTGTCAACACTGAAGCAGGAAGAAACACAAAATATAAACAGATCAATCACAAGCACTGAAATTGAGACTGTGATTAAAAATCTTCCAACCAAGAAAAGCTCAGGACCAGATGTCTTCACAGGCGAATTTTATCAAACATTTAGAGAAGAACTAACACCTACTCTTCTCAAACTCTTCTGAAATATAGCAGAGAGAGGAACACTCCAAAACTCATTATACAAGGCCACCATCACTCTGATACCAAAACCAGACAAAGATGTCACAAAGAAAGAAAACTACAGGCCAATGTCACTGATGAACATAGATGCAAAAATCCTCAACAAAATACTAAATACAGAATCCAACAGCACAATAAAAGGATCATACTCTATGATCAAGTGGGGTTTATTCCAGGAATGCAAGGATTCTTCAATATACGCAAATCAATCAACATGATACACCATATCAACAAATTGAAGGGGAAAAACCATATGATCATCTCAACAGATGCAGAGAAAATTTTTGACAAAATTCAACACCCAGTTATGATAGAAACCCTTCAGAAAGCAGGCATAGAGTGAACTTTCCTCAACATAATAAAGGCCATATATGACAAACCCACAGCCAACATTGTCCTCAATGGTGAAAAATGGAAACCATTTCCACTATGATCAGGAACAAGACAAGGTTGTCCACACTCACCACTATTATTCAACATAGTTTTGGAAGTTTTAGCCGCAGCAGTCAGAGAAGAAAAAGAAATAAAAGGAACCTAAATCGGAAAAGAAGAAGTAAAGCTGTCACTGTTTGCAGATGACATGATACTATACATAGAGAATCCTAAAGATGCTACCAGAAAACTACTAGAGCTAATCAATGAATTTGGTAAAGTAGCAGGATACAAAAGTAATGCACGGAAATCTCTGGCATTCCTATATACTAATGATGAAAAATCTGAAATTGAAATCAAGAAAACACTCCCATTTACCATTGCAACAAAAAGAATAAAATATCTAGGAATAAACCTACCTAAGGAGACAAAAGACCTGTACGCATAAAACTATAAGACACTGATGAAAGGAATTAAAGATGATACAAATAGATTGAGAGATATACCATGTTCTTGGATTGGAAGAATGAACATTGTGGAAATGACTCTACTACCCAAAGTAATCTACAGATTCAATGCAATCCCTATCAAACTACCAGTGGCATTTTTCACAGAGCTAGAACCAAAATTTTCACAGTTTCTATGGAAACACAAAAGACCCCGAATGGCCAAAGCAATGTTGAGAAAGAAAAACGGAGCTGGAGGAATCAGGCTCCCTGATTTCAGACTATACTACAAAGCTGCAGTAATCAAGACAGTATGGTACTGGCACAAAAACAGAAGTATAGGTCATTGGAACAGGATAGAAAGCCCAGAGATAAACTCATGTACATATGGTCACCTTATCTTTGTTAAAGGGGGCAAGAGTATACAATGGAGAAAAGACAGCCTCTTCAATAAGTGGTGCTGGGAAAACTGGAAAGCTACTTGTAAAAGAATGAAATTAGAACACTCCTTAACACCATACACAAAAATAAACTCAACATGGATTAAAGACCTAAATGTAAGGCCAGACACCATCAAACTCTTAGAGGAAAACATAGGCAGAACATTCTATGACATAAATCACAGCAAGATCCTTTTTGACCCACCTCCTAGAGCAATGGAAATAAAAACAAAATAAACAAATGGGACCTAATGAAACTTAAAACTTTTGCACTTCAAAGGAAACCATAAACAAGACCAAAAGACAGCCCTCAGAATGGGAGAAAATATTTGCAAATGAAGCAACTGACAAAGGATTAATCTTCAAAATATACAAGCAGCTCATGCAGCTCAATATCAAAAATACAAACAACCCAATCCAAAAATGGGCAGAAGACCTAAATAGACATTTCTCCAAAGAAGATATACAGATTGCCGACAAACACATGAAAGAATGCTCAACATAATTAATCATTAGAAAAATGCAAATCAAAACTACCATGAGGTATCATCTCACATCTGTCAGAATGGCCATCATCAAAAAATCTACAAACAATAAATGCTGGAGAGGGTGTGGAGAAAAGGGTACCCTCTTGCACTGTTAGTGGGAATGTAAATTGATACAGCCACTATGGAGAACTGTATGGAGGTCTTTAAAAAACTAAAAATAGAACTACCTTACGACCCAGCAATCCCACTACTGGGCATATACCCTGAGAAAACCATAATTCAAAGCGTCATGTACCAAAATCTTCATTGCAGGCCTATTTACAATAGCCAGGACATGGAAGCAACCTAAGTTTCCATCAACAGAGGACTGGATAAAGAAGATGTGGCACATATATACAGTGGAATATTACTCAGCCATGAAAATGAAGGAAAGTGAGTTATTTGTAGTGAGCTGGATGGACCTAGAGAGTGTCATACAGAGTGAAGTAAGTCAGAATGAGAAAAACATATACTGTATGCTAACACATATATATGGAATCTAAAAAAAAAAAAAAAAAGGAAAATGGTCGGAAGGACCTAAGGGCAAGACGGGAATAAAGATGCAGACCTACTAGAGAATGGACTTGAGGATACCGGGAGTGGGAAGGGTAAGCTGGGGACAAAGTGAGAAAGTGACATGGACATATATACACTAGCAAACGTAAGATAGCTAGCTAGTGGGAAGCCGCCGCATAGCACAGGGAGATCAGCTCGGTGCTTTGTGACCACCTAGAGGGGTGGGAGAGAGAGAGAGATGCAAAAGGGAAGAGATGTGGGGACATATGTATATGTATAACTGATTCACTTTTTTATAATTCTGAAACTGACACACCATTGTAAAGCAATTACACACTAATAAAGAAGTTAAAAAAGAAGACGTGGCACAATCAAGTTAAAAATAAAATTACAAAGAAAGCATTCAGTTTGGGATGATGAAAAATTCTGGAGATGGATAGTGGTGATGGTTGCACAATAATGTGTGTGTACCTAATGTCACTGAATTGTTCAATTAATATACTTAAAATGATAAATTTTGTTATGTATATTTTTCCACAATAAAAAAAAAGAAGAAAAGTTTCAGGTGAAGGTGACATAGCATAGAGTTTGTTCTAAATAAGTAGCTGTAAATGGATCTAAATGAAATGTAAGTGTTGAAATAAGAAATAGTGATACCCTGTTTTGTCTGATTTCAAAGCCCATAGGTAAGACCACTTAGCTCTACAGCATGTATATCATGTTATGGATGCCTCTACAACATTGCCTGTACTGACAAAAAATAGCGCTGTGAATAGTTGCTGATTCTATTGTCCTTAGAATGGTTGTCTCCGAGGAGAAGCATGCTCTGAAAGATCTCGGGCTTCCTTTTATTGTGCAAATTGCACAAAGTGTTTTGTAATAGCAAAGTGACCCCCCATAGAAACTGCATAAACTTGTCTCAGCCCATCCATCCATCCACCCATCTGCACATCCATGCATGGGAAATCATGACTTCATCCATCTATCCATCCAATAAATATCTTTCTAGAGCTTCAATAGGCCATGCACTACAGTCCACACCCCATTAAAAAGCTTCATTATCATCTTTTGAGTCAGGGCATGGGACTCTCTTAAGGAACCTTCTCCCTGTTTCAGAACTCTGGTCCTCTGTGTTCTCCTCTGGGACTGCTTGCCTCTTTCGGCATTCTGTGACATTTATTGCCAGCTCATAAACAAACGCTTTCAGATGGAAGTATACTTCTTATGTATCTTTCTAGCTGCTGGATCACTTGGTTTCTCCCCACTGACCAACATCAGAACACTAGAACATTCACAAATGATGTAGTTCTACATGTCCATTTGAGTGGTGCTTCTCAACTCAATATAAATCACAGAGCAGGAAGGGTAACATCTGAAGCTTTGTGAAAAAGTATAATTTGTGGGTCAGTTTTCATATATAGGATAAGCCTCCTCCTGTATTGTACCACTGTACCTCCATCTATTTCTCCACTTGGTTGATCACTAGGTAAATTTTCAGCCCTGGAGAGAGGATCTGTGCTTTTTTGTTCTTAAGTTGCTATAAATGAAAAGCAACTTATTCAACTGACCTCCCATTATGGGGTTCATCTGCTGAACTCCAGAACTGATTCATAAGATAACATTATCACAGTGTCAGTGGTGTACTATTCTGGTTATTTTTTTAAAAAAATAGGGCTACACATTCTTTTAGGTGAATGTGACTTAGCATAGTTTGTTCTAAATAAGTAGTTGTACAAATGGATCTAAATGAAATGCAAATGTCAAAATAAGCATTGAAAGAACAGGTAAGTAATAATTTAAAAATTAAAAGTCATCCTTCCAGCCTTTCATGGACTGGTTTCTGCCTCCATTCCCGCCTCATTGCCTCCCCCTTGTGTACCTTATGCCACAGTCACTGTGGTGCCCTGGGTTGTAAGGGGTGCTTGTGAGTACACGTTTGCATGC
This sequence comes from Delphinapterus leucas, assembly GCF_059928025.1. Lineage (NCBI taxonomy): Eukaryota > Metazoa > Chordata > Mammalia > Artiodactyla > Monodontidae > Delphinapterus > Delphinapterus leucas. Next base: position 87,043,999 of record NC_143150.1, read on the forward strand.
ATCGGTGCATGCACAGGACACTTGGGAGAAGCGCATCTATTGAGAGTCACAATTCCATGTCTGAGCGTGGCCTCCCACAATACATCCTGTGCCTTAGTTTCCACTCTTTTGTTGGTTTCTTTTTCTCTTGAGTCAGATGGATTAAGCTTCAGTTTCCCTGGTAACCAACACCAGTGTTTTATCTCAGCCTCTGGTCACAGAAAGAGAGCAAGATGGAGAGAATTTCCCATTGGTCCTGGCCCTTCCAGCTGGGCTGTTGCCTGAGATGAGTGATCAGTGAGGATGAGCAGAAGAATGTTGCCAAGACAACAGAATCCCACACTCCTGTCTAGCACTGAGGCACTTCTCCCTCCCCCTCCCCGCATGCTTGGATCTCACCTGAGAATGGGAGTGTGCTTTGGCTAAGAGTGAAGAGATAGATGCATGGTAGAGAATTTAGGGAGAGAGGTGAAATCTTGGGAGCCTTCAGAAGGGACTGGAAGAGGTGCGGGAGTCACAAAAAAAGCATTCTGTATAGCACTGCGATCTCGGGAGACAATGAAGACTATGAAAGCACAGTGGCTCTAACGTGTGGTTCCATGATTTTCTCCAGCAGTACACAGTGCTACAACCATTTTCTGAAGCCAAGCTCCATGCCTCAGGCCTTGGAAAATGGGGCCTGTGTTGTTTGTTAAAGGAGAATGGAGCCTAACATCGCTTATGGAGGGCAAGGATGGCCTTGAGGAGGCCCTGCTCACCTCAGTGACAACTCTCATCTGTTACTCCACTCTGTGTGTGTGTCTGTCTGTCTGGTACGTTCTTCCTTCTGTGCTCCCTTTTGAGGGGGGATCTCTCCATGGGATGTGAAACGTTGTCCTCAGTTAAAGGGGAGGATGAGGCAAGGATGCCCCAATCTCCTCAAATATGGACCGATGAGATGGTGGGCAGAGGAGGATTTGGTGGGGATGGTGTGCTGAAATCACAGACTCACTTGCACTCCTCAGGTGGCACGGGGACTTTGGTTAACTTATTCTCTCTGGCCGATCTGATCTGATCTTTATCATGAGTGCCCACTCTCTGGAGTGGCAAAAAAACAAACAAACAAACAAACCCCACTGAATTTATATCTAATCTGGTAAGTGCAATCTGATGTTATCATGTGAATGGTTGGTTTAAAATAATACTGTCTGTTTTGGTGAAATGCTCAGTCTCTCAGATTTCCACCCCACTTCCCTGCTCCTTTCCGAGGTGGGGAAGGCATAGGTATGGATTACAAATCTCCTGGGTGATGTGGGAAGGGGTGGGGGTCTATGAAATTCTTACGCTGCTCACAGTATCCTTGGTGGTTTCCGAGGGAAGGATGACTCTCCTCTCCCGGGTCCAGTTGGTGATGCTGACCTGCACCGCCCATGGGTGGGGTTGGTGAAACTTGCATTTTTGTCTCTCTCCTCTTGGTGGGGAGCCGGTGCTCCCTGGCTGACTCAGCCTCAGCTCACTCTGCTGCCATCTGCAGACCCCTCTGAATCTGGGTCTCATCTTCCATCGCACCCCGGGGCAGGGTGTCCACTCCACAGCCTCAGCTGAAGGGTCATCTAAGCCCTTAGACAGGTTAGAGTCCCTTCATTGCAGAACCCCTGGCTCTGGACTCAGCCAATTTCCACATTCCCGCTACAGGGAATGAAGGCCCTAGGGGTCTCACCACCACAGCAGGAACCAGGATCAGCTCCAGAAGGCTAAATTCCTAAACTGCAGCCATCCTTCTGCCCACTTTGTAGATGATGGAATGATCCAGAAGAAACGGGGAACGTGACGATTCAGGAAAAAGGGATGATCATTGCAAAGGCCCACTCCTGGAGAAGGAGGAAGGATATGGGATCCAGGTGAAGGGCTTGGCCTCAGATGGGATCTGGTCACTTCCTCCAGAGGCGCAGCAGAGAATACAAGTGCAGATCCAGTGTTGGCAAGTGGTGAGAGTTCCTGTCTGATGGCTTTTCTATTCTCAGTTATCATCGAATATCATAAGAGTGGGTGCTTGTGCTTGTGGAAGTCTATTGTAGGTAGAGGAGAAAGAAGATACAGGTGTGGAGGGTGCAAAGAGTTTGTCCTTTTGGTGGAACTGCCAGGAGAGTAGGCAGGAGGGAGAACGAAGCATATGAGGTATGTTAGAGGGGGAGAATTTATAGCCCTGGGTAAGCTGGGTGCAGAGGGGCTTGGTGGACCGTGAGAAAGTCGGGGGGGGTGTCGCTGGACTGGAGGCCAGTCTTGGAGACTCCCCAAAAGGTTGAAGGCTGTTGGTGAAGAGGCACTAGAGCGAGGGAGCTGGAGGACAGGACGTTGTGTTGGGGGTGATGAGAGGGAGGAATGCTAGAAATGGACACCATGAGGGCCGCGGTCTTTCCTGATGCCCAGGGCGTGACCGTGGGCAGGGGGATGCTCGGGTGGGGAGGAGAAGAACATCGCTGAGGACGGAGAGGCTCCGGCGTGACCAAGTGAGTCTCTTGGGCACTGAGGTCGCCGGGACGGATCAGAAGAGTGAGGGCTGAGAAGAGCACAGTTCAGTGTGCCACAGGACGAGGGCGTTCACAGATGTCCAGGGGATTGGTACAGATCCCGCACGTGGGGGGCTGGGGCAGTGGGCGACGGGACCCGGACGTCACCGGTCCAGTCCCTTAGCTAACAGATTACAGCAGGGTCCAGGAAAGAACTTCTAAGAGACCCGGGCAGGGAGAGTGGCACTAACTTCAATGGACTCCCGCGCGCAGGCCCAAAACCCGCCAATCGGAGCGCAGCCCCGCCCCATGGGCTTTCGTCCTTCCTGGGCGCCGGGACTTCCTGCCCCTGTTGCTATGGTTCTGGGGGCGGGACTAGGGAAGGCTTCGGTGGGGCTGACAGTTCGGCGGGTTCCCTACACTTTTGTGGTCAACACTGGCATCCCGCTTGGCTTCCGCATCCACGACCTCCAGGGCTCTGCGAGGAAAACCAGCGGAAAAGATGAATTTTTTCTCTGGGATTGGTGGCAATTAATCTCATTAGAGCCTAGATGGCAGTGTTGCACCGTGCAGCAGCCTTGCCCGCCTCCGGCCCCTCCCTTCGTGCTTTAAAAAACCCCAAGGAGCCTTTTCCGCGAAAAAGTCGGCCTCTTTTGGAGTCTGCGCGGGCTAGGCCGGTCCTAAGGCTGGATCTGCTCCCTTAGTGTGGTCCCCTTTGAAAACTCACCGCCCAGGGACAGAACCCTTTTGCTTTTCAAATTGACCTTTCACCCACGGAGCTGCCTTTGTTCCTTAGCAACTTGTATTTCTGTTTCTCTGAATGGTCTTGTTATGGGTTTGCCCTGGGTTTTCCTGTGTTTTATGGACCTGGGTTTTACATATGATAAAATATATTCTCTCATTATTAAAGTCACTGGACCTCAATATAAGAAATTTGGAATACAGATAAAGTGTAACAAAGAAAGGTAGTCTTATCCACAATCCCATTACCCGGTGATAACCATTGATAATATTTCATGATAAGTTTCCTTAGAGGTTTTTCATTCGTAAATGTGAACTTTAAACATGAGGATCCTATTGCATCGTGACTTGAATATCTCCCTTTTATTTTTTTAACAACTTTATGGGAGTATAATTGCTTTATATTGTTGTGTTAGTTGCTGCTGTATATATAACAAAGTGAATCAGCTATATGTATACATATATCCCCATATCCCCTCCCTCTTGCATCTCCCTCACCCTCCGTATCCCACCCCTCTAGGTGGTCACAAAGCACCAAGCTAATCTTCCTGTGTTACGTAGCTGCTTCACAGTAGGTAATCTATTCTACATTTGGTAGTGCATATATGTCAGTGCTAATCTCTCACTTAGTTTCAGCTTACCTTTCCCCCTCCCCGTGTCCTCAAAGTCCATTCTCTACCTCTGTGTCTTTATTTCTGTCCAGCCCCTAGGTTCATCAGAACCATTAAAAGTATTTTTTTTAGATTCTATATATATGTGTTAGCATATGTTATTTGTTTTTCTCTTTCTGACTTACTTCGCTCTGTATGACAGACTCTAGGTCCATCAACATCACTACAAATAACTCAGTTTCGTTTCTTTTTATGGGTGAGTAATATTCCATTGTATATATATGCCACATCTTCTTTATCCATTCATCTGTCGATGGACACTTAGGTTGCTTCCATGTCCTGGCTATTGTGAATAGTGCTGCAGTGAAAACTGTGGTACATGACTCTTTTTGGATTATGGTTTTCTCAGGGTATATGCCCAGTAGTGGGATTGCTGGGTCGTATGCTAGTTCTATTTTTAGTTTTGTAAGGAACCTCCATACTGTTCTCCATAGTGGCTGTATCAATTTACATTCCCACCAACAGTGCAAGAGGGTTCCCTTTTCTCCACACCCTCTCCAGCATTTATTGTTTATAGATTTTTTTTTTTTTTTTGCGGTATGCGGGCCTCTCACTGTTGTGGCCTCTCCCATTGCGGAGCACAGGCTCCGGACGCCCAGGCTCAGCAGCCATGGCTCACGGGCCCAGCCGTTCCTCGGCATGTGGGATCTTCCCGGACTGGGGCACGAACCCGTGTCCCCTGCATCGGCAGGCGGACTCTCAACCACTGTGCCACCAGGGAAGCCCTGTAAATTTTTTTGATGATGGCCATTCTGACCAGTGTGAGGTGATACCTCACTGTAGTTTTTTCTTTTTTCTTTTAACATTTTTATTGGAGTATAATTGCTTTACAGTGGTGTGTTAGGTTCTGCTTTATAACAAAGTGAATCAGTTATACATATACATATATCGCCATATCACCTCCCTCCTGCATCTGCCTCCCACCATCACTATCCTACCCCTCTAGTGGTCACAAAGCACTGAGCTAATCTCCCTGTGCTATGTAGCTGCTTCCCACTATCTATCTATTTTATATATGGTAGTGTATATATGTCCATACCACTCTCTCACTTCGTCCCAGCTTACCCGTCCCCTTCCCTGTGTCCTCAAGTCCATTCTGTACGTCTGGGTCTTTATTCCTGTCCTGACCCTAGGTTCTTCAGAACCTTTTTTTTTTTTTCAGTTCCATATATATGTGTTAGCATACAGTATTTGTTTTTCTCTTTCTGACTTACTTCACTCTGCATGACAGATTCAAGGTCCAGCCGCCTCACTATAAATAACTCAATTTTGTTTCTTTTTATGGCTGAGTAATATTCCATTGTATATATGTGCCACATCTTCTATATCCATTCATCTATCGATGGACACTTAGGTTGCTTCCATGCCCTGGCTATTGTAAATAGAGCTGCAGTGAACATTGTGGTACATGACTCTTTTTGAATTATGCTTTTCTCAGGGTATATGCCCAGTAGTGGGATTGCTGGGTCGTATGCTAGTTCTATTTTTAGTTTTGTAAGGAACCTCCATACTGTTCTCCATAGTGGCTGTATCAATTTACATTCCCACCAACAGTGCAAGAGTGTTCCCTTTTCTCCACACATTTATTATTTGTAGCATTTTTTTTGTAGATTTTTTTGATGATGGCCCCTCTGACTGGTGTGAGGTGATACCTCATTGTAGTTTTGATTTGCATTTCTCTAATGATTAATGATGTTGAGCATTCTTTCATGTGTTTTTTGGCAATCTGTATATCTTCTTTGGAGAAATGTCTATTTAGGTCTTCTGCCCATTTTTGGATTGGGTTGTTTGTATTTTTGATATTGAGCTGCATGAGCTGCTTGTATATTTTGAAGATTAATCCTTTGTCAGTTGCTTCATTTGCAAATATTTCCTCCCATTCTGAATGTTGTCTTTTCATCTTGTTTATGGTTTCCTTTGCTGTACAAAAGCTTTTAAGTTTCATTAGGTACCATCTGTTTATTTTTGTTTTTATTTCCATTTCTCTAGGAGGTAGGTCAAAAAGGATTTTGCTGTGATTTATGTAAAAGAGTGTTCTTCCTATGTTTTTCTCTACGAGTATTAGAGTGTCTGGCCTTACATTTAGGTCTTTAATCCATTTTGAGTTTATTTTTGTGTATGGTGTTATGGAGTGTTCTAATTTCATTCTTTTACATGTACCTGTCCAGTTTGCCCGGCACAACTTATTGAAGAGGATGTCTTTTCTCCATTGTATGTTCTTGCCTCCTTTATCAAAGATAAGGAGACCATATGTGTGTGGGTTTATCTATAGGCTTTCTATTCTGTTCCATGGATCTATATTTCTGTTTTTGTGCCAGTACCATACTGTCTTGTATACTGTAGCTTTGTAGTGTAGTTTGAAGTCCGGGAGCCTGATTCCTCCAGCTCCATTTTTCTTTCTCAAGGTTGCTTTGGCTGTTCGGGATCTTTTGTGTTTCCATACAAATTGTGCAATATTTTGTTTTAGTTCTGTGAAAAATGCCACTGGTACTCTGATAGGGATTGCACTGAATCTGTAGTTTGCTTTGGGTAGTATAGTCATCTTCACAATGTTGATTCTTCCAGTCTAGGAACATGGTATATCTCTCCATCTGTTTGTATCATCTTTAATTTCTTTCATCAGTGTCTTATAGTTTTCTGCATGCAGGTCTTTTGTCTCCGTAGGTAGGTTTATTCCGAGGTATTTTATTCTTTCTGTTGCAATGGTAAATGGGAGTGTTTCCTTAATTTCTGTTTCAGATTTTCATCATTAGTGTATAGGAATGCAAGAGATTTCTGTGCATTAATTTTGTATAATGCTACTTTACCAAATTCATTGATTAGCTCTAGTAGTTTTCTCGTAGCATCTTTAGGATTCTCTATTTACAGTGTCATGTCATCTGCAAACAGTGACAGGTTTACTTCTTCTTCTCCGATTTGGATTCCATTTATTTCTTTTCCTTCTCTGATTGCTGTGGCTAAAACTTCCAAAACTATGTTGAATAATAGTGGTGAGAGTGGGCATCCTTGTCTTGTTCCTGATCTTAGAGGAAATGGTTTCAGTTTGTCACCGTTGAGAACGATGTTGACTGCGGGTTTGTCCTATATGGCCTTTATTACGTTAAAGTAAGTTCATTTTATTTCTACTTTCTGCAGGGTTTTTTTTTTAATCGTAAATGGGTGTTGAATTTTGTCGAAAGCTTTTTCTGTATTTATTGAGATGATCATATGGTTTTTCTCCTTCATTTGGTTAATATGGTTTATCACATTGATTGAATTGCATATATTGTGGAATCCTTCCATTCCTTGGATAAACCCCACTTGAACATGGTTTATGATCCTTTTAATGTGCTGTTGGATTCTGTTTGCTAGTATTTTGTTGAGGATTTTTGCATCTATGTTCATCAGTGATATTGGCCTGTAGTTTTCTTTCTTTGTGACATCTTTGTCTGGTTTTGGTATCAGGGTGATGGAGGCCTCTTAGAATGAGGTTGGGAGTGCTCTTCCCTCTGCTGTAGTTTGGAAGAGTTTGAGAAGGTAGGTTATAGGTCTTCTCTAAATGTTTAGTAGATTTCTCCTGTGAAGCCATGTGGTCCTGGGCTTTTATCTGTTGGAAGATATTTAATCACAGTTTCAATTTCAGTGCTTGTGATTGGTCTGTTTATATTTTCTATTTCTTCCTGGTTCAGTCTCGGAAGGTTGTGCTTTTCCAAGAATTGGTCCATTTATTCCAGGTGTCCATTTTATTGGCATATAGTTTCTAGTAGTAATCTCTCATGATCCTTTGTATTTCTGCAGTGTCAGCTGTTACTTCTCCTTTTTCATTTCTAATTCCGTTGATTTGAATCTTCTCCCTTTTTTTTTTTTGATGAGTCTGGCTAATGTTTTATCAATTTTGTTTATCTTCTCAAAGAAGAAGGTTTTATTTTTATTGATCTTTGCTATTGTTTCCTTCTTCATTTATTTCTGAGTTGATCTTTATGATTTCTTTCCCTCTGCTAACTTTGGGTTTTTTTAGTTCTTCTTTCTCTAACTGGTTTCTATGTAAGGTTAGGTTTTTTATTTGAGGTGTTTCTTGAGGTAGGATTGTATTGCTATAAACTTCCCTCTTAGAACTGTTTTTGCTGCATCCCATAGGTTTTGGCTCGTTGTGTCTCCCTTGTCATTTGTTTCTAGGTATTTTTTGATTTCCTCTTTGATTTCTTCAGTGATCACTTCGTTTTTAAGTAGTGTATTGTTTAGCCTCCATGTGTTTGTATTTTTTACAGATCTTTTCCTGTAATTGATATCTAGTCTCATGGCTTTGTGGTCAGAAAAGACACTTGATACAATTTCAATTTTCTTAAATTTACCAAGGCTTGATTTGTGACCCACGATATGATCTATCCTGGGGAATGTTCCATGAGCACTTGAGAGGAAAATGTATTCTGTTGTTTTTGGATGGAATGTCCTCTGAATATCAATTAAGTCCATGTTCTTTAATGTATCATTTAAAGCTTGTGTTTCCTTATTTATTTTCATTTTGGATCTGTCCATTGGTGAAAGTGGGGTGTTAAAGTCCCCTACAATGTTTGTGTTACTGTTGATTTCCACTTTTATGGCTGTTAGCATTTGCCTTATGTATTGAGGTACTCCTGTGTTGGGTGCATATATATGTATAATTGTTGTATCTTCATCTTGGATTGATCCCTTGATCATTATGTAGTGTCCTTCTGTGTCTCTTGTAGTGGTTTTTATTTTAAAGTCTATTTTGTCTGTTATGTGAATTGCTACTCCAGTTTTCTTTTGATTTCTATTTGCATGGAATATCTTTTTCATTCCCCTCACTTTCAGTCTGTATGTGTCCCTAGGTTTGAAGTGGGTCTCCTGTAGATAGCATATATATGGGTCTTGTTTTTGTATCCATTCAGCCAGTCTATGTCTTTTGGTTCAAGCATTTAATCCACTTACATTTAAAGTTATTGTTGATATGTATGTTTCTAATACCATTTTCTTAATTGTTTTGGGTTTGTTATTGTAGGCCTTTCCATTCTCTTGTGTTTCCTGCCTAGAGAAGTTCATTTAGCATTTGTTGTAAAGTTGGCTTGGTGGTGCTGAATTCTCTTAGCTTTTGCTTGTCTCTAAAGGTTTTGATTTCTCTGTTGAATCTGAATGAGATCCTTGCTGGGTAGAGTAATCTTGGTTGTAAGTTTTTCCCTTTCATCACTTTAAATGTGTCCTGCCACTCCCTTCTGGCTTGCTGATTTTCTGCTGAAAGATCAGCTGTTAACCTTATGGGGATTCCTTGTATGTTATTTTTCCTTTGTTGCTTTTAATATTTTTCCTTGGTATTTAATTTTTTTAAAACATCTTTATTTTAGTATAATTGCTTTACAATGGTGTGTTAGTTTCTGCTTTATAACAAAGTGAACCAGTTATACATATACATATGTTCCCATATCTCTTCCCTCTTGCATCTCCCTCCCTCCCACCCTCCCTATGCACCCCTCTAGGTGGTCACAAAGCACGGAGCTGATCTCCCTGTGCTATGTGGCTGCTTCCTACTACCTATCTATTTTATGTTTAGTAGTGTATATGTGTCCATGTCACTCTCTCACTTTGTCACAGCTTACCCTTCTGCCTCCCCATATCCTGAAGTCCATTCTCTAGTAGGTCTGTGTCTTTATTCCTGTCTTTCCCCTAGGTTCTTCATGACCATTTTTTTTCTTAGATTCCATATATGTGTGTTAGCATACGGTATTTGTTTTTCTCTTTCTGACTTACTTCACTCTGTATGACAGACTCTAGGTCCATCCATCTCATTACAAATAACTCAATTTCGTTTGTTTTATGGCTGAGTAATATTCCATTGTATATATGTGCCACATCTTCTTTATCCATTCATCTGTTGATGGACACTTAGGTTGCTTCCATGTCCTGGCTATTGTAAATAGAGCTCCAATGAATATTTTCGTTCATGACTCTTTTAGAATTATGGTTTTCTCAGGGTATACGCCCAGTAGTGGGATTGCTGGGTTGTATGGTAATTCTATCAGTACTTTTTTAAGGAACCGCCATAATGTTCTCCATAGTGGCTGAACCAATTCACATTCCCACCAGCAGTGCAAGAGTGTTCCCTTTTCTTGACACCCTTTCCAGCATTTATTGTTTCTAGATTTTTTGATGATGGCCATTCTGCCCGGTGTGAGATGATATCTCATTGTAGTTTTGATTTGCATCTCTCTAATGATTAATGATGTAGAGCATTGTTTCATGTGTTTGTTGGCAGTCTGTATATCTTCTTTGGAGAAATGTCTGTTTAGGTCTCCTGTCCATTTTTGGATTGGGTTGTTTGTTATTTTGTTATTGAGCTACATGAGCTTCTTGTAAATTCTGGAGATTAATCGTTTCTCAGTTGCTTCATTTGCAAATATTTTCTCCCATTCTGAGGGTTGTGTTTTTGTCTTGTTTATGGTTTCCTTTGCTGGACAAAAGGTTTTAAGTTTCATTATGTCCCATTTGTTCATTTTTGTTTTTATTTACATTTCTCTGGGAGGTGGGTGAAAAAGGATCTTGCTGTGATTTATGTCATAGAGTGTTCTGCCTATGTTTTCCTCTAAGAGTTTGATAGTTTCTGGCCTTACATTTAGGTCTTTAATCCATTTTGAGCTTATTTTTGTGTATGGTGTTAGGGAGTGATCTAAACTCATACTTTTACATGTACCTGTCCAGTTTTCCCAGCACCACATATTGAAGAGGCTGTCCTTTCTCCACTGTACATTCCTGCCTCCTTTATCAAATATAATGTGACCATATGTGCGTGGGTTTATCTCTGGGCTTTCTATCCTGTTCCATTGATCTATCTTTCTGTTTTCGTGCCAGCGCCACACGTCTTGACCACTGTAGCCCCGTAGCACAGTCTGAAGTCAGGGAGCCTGACTCCTCCAGCTCTGCCCCTCATTCTCAAGATTGCTTTGGCTAATCTGTGTCTTTTGTGTTTTCATGCAAATTGTGAAATTTTTTCTTCTAGTTCTGTGAAAAATGCCAGTGGTAGTGATAAGGATTGCATTGAATCTGTAGATTGCTTTGGTTAGAGAGTCATTTTCACAATGTTGAGTCTTCCAATCCAAGAACATGGTATATCTCTCCATCTATTTGTATCATCTTTAATTTCTTTCATCAGTGTCTTATAATTTTGTGCATACAGGTCTTTTGTCTTCTTAGGTAGGTTTATTCCTAGATATTTTATTCTTTTTGTTGCAATGGTAAATGGGAGTGTTTTCTTGATTTCACTTTCAGATTTTTCACCATTAGTGTATAGGAATGCCAGAGATTTCTGTGCATTAATTTTGTATCCTGCTACTTTATGAAATTCATTGATTAGCTCTAGTAATTTTCTGGTAGCATGTTTAGGATTGTCTATATATAGTATCATGTCATCTGCAAACAGTGACAGCTTTACTTCTTCTTTTCAGATTTGGATTCCTTTTATTTCCTTTTCTTCTCTGATTGCTGTGGCGAAAACTTCCAAAACTTTGTTGAATAAGAGTGGTGAGAGTGGGGAACCTCTTCTTGTTCCTGATCTTAGTGGGAATGCGTTCAGTTTTTCACCATTGAAGACAATGTTGGCTGTGGGTTAGTCATATATGGCCTTTATTATGTTGAGGAAAGTTCCCTCTATGCCTACTTTCTGCAGGTTTTTTTATCATAATGGGTGTTGAATTTTGTTGAAAGCCTTCTGTGCATCTATTGAGATGATCATATGGTTTTTCTCATTCAATTTTTTAATATGGTTTATCATATTTATTGATTTGCATATATGGAAGAATTCTTGTATTCCTGGAATAAACCCCAGTTGATTATGGTGTATGATCCTTTTAATGTGCTGTTGGATTCTGTTTGCTAGTATTTTGTTGAGGATATTTGCATCTATGTTCATCAGTGATATTGTCCTGTGGTTTTCTTTCTTTGTGACATCCTTGTCTGTTTTTAGTATCAGAGTGATGATGGCCTCGTAGAATGAGTTTGGGAGTGTTCCTCCCTCTGCTATATTTTGGAAGAGTTTGAGAAGGATAGGTGTTAGCTTTTCTCTTAATGTTTGATAGAATTCGCTTGTGAAGCCATCTGGTCCTGGGCTTTTGTTTGTTGGAAGATTTTTACTCACAGTTTCAATTTCAGTGCTTGTGATTGGTCTGTTCATATTTTCTATTTCTTCCTGATTCAGTTTTGGCAGGTTGTGCATATCTAAGAATTTGTCCATTTCTTCCAGGTTGTCCATTTTATTGGCATAGAGTTGCTTGTAATCTCTTGTGATCTTTTGTATTTCTGCAGTGTCAGTTGTTACTCCTCCTTTTTCATTTCTAATTCTATTGATTTGAGTCTTCTCCCTTTTTTTCTTGATGAGTCTGGTAATGGATTATCAATTTTGATTATCTTCTCAAAGAACCAGCTTTTAGTTTTAATTGATATTTGCTATTGTTTCCTTCATTTCTTTTTCATTTATTTCTGATCTGATTTTTATGATTTCTTTCCTTCTGCTAACTTTCGGGTTTTTTTGGTTGTTGTTTCTCTAATTGCTTTATGTGCAAGGTTAGGTTGTTTATTCGAGATGTTTCCTGTTTCTTAAGGTAGGATTGTATTGCTATAAACTTCCCTCTTAGAACTGCTTTTCTGCATCTCATAGGTTTTGAATTGTCGTGTCTCCATTGTCATTTGTTTCTAGGTTTTTTTAAAATTTCCTCTTTGATTTCTTCAGTGATCACTTCGTTATTAAGTAGTGTATTGTTTAGCCTCCATGTGTTTGTATTTTTTACAGATCTTTTTCTGTAACTGATATCTGGTCTCATAGTGTTGTGGTCAGAAAAGATACTTGATACAATTTCAATTTTCTTAAATTTACCAAGGCTTGATTTGTGACACAGGATATGGTCTATCCTGGAGAATGTTCCATGAGCACTTGAGAAGAATGTGTATCCTGTTGTTTTTGGATGGAATGTCCTATAAATATCAATTAAGTCCATCTTGTTTAATGTATAATTTAAAGCTTGTGTTTCCTTATTTATTTTACTTTTGCATGATCTGTCCATTGGTGAAAGTGGGGTGTTAAAGTTCCCTACTATGAATGTGTTACTGTTGATTTCCCCTTTTATGGCTGTTAGTATTTGCCTTATGTGTTGAGGTGCTCCTATGTTGGGTGCAGAAATATTTACAATTGTTATATCTTCTTCTTGGATCGATCCCTTGATCATTATGTAGTGTAATTCTTTGTCTCTTCTAATAGTCTTTATTTTAAAGTATATTTTTTCTGATACTAGATTTACTATTCCAGCTTTCTTTTGGTTTCCATTTGCATGGAATATCTTTTTCCATCCACTTAGTTTCAGTCTATATGTGTCTCTAGGTCTGAAGTGGGTCTCTTGTAGACAGCATATATATGGGTCTTGTTTTTTTTATACATTCAGCAATCTATGTGTTTTGGTGGGAGCATTTAGTCCATTTACATTTAAGTTAATTATCAGTATGTATGTTCCTATTACCGTTTTCTTAATTGTTTTGTGTTCGTTATTGTAGGTCTTTTCCTTCTCTTGTGTTTGTTGTCTAGAGGAGTTCCTTTAGCATTTGTTGTAAAGCTGGTTTGGTGGTGCTGAACTCTCTCAGCTTTTGCTTGTCTATATAGGTTTTAATTTCTCCATTAAATCTGAATGAGATCCTTGCTGGGTAGAGTAATCTTGGTTGTAGGTTTTTCTCCTTCCTCACTTTAAATATGTCCTGCCACTCCCTTCTGGCTTGCAGAGTTTCTGCTGAAAGATCGGCTGTTAACCTTATGGGGATTCCCTTGTGTGTTATTTGTTGTTTTTCCCTTGCTGCTTTTAATATGTTTTCTTTGTATTTAATTTTTCATAGTATTATTAATATGTGTCTTGGCGTGTTTCTCCTTGGATTTGTCCTGTATGGGACACTCTGTTCTTCCCGGACTTGATTAACTATTTCCTTTCCCATATTAGGGAAGTTTTCAACTATAATGTCTTCAAATATTTTCTCAGTCCCTTTCTTTTTCTCTTCTTCTTCTGGGACCTTTATATTCGACTGTTGGTGCATATTATTTTGTCCAGAGGTCTCTGGGACTGTCCTTAATTTTTTTCTTTGTTTTTACCTTATTCTGCTCTGTGGTATTTATTTCTACTATTCTATCTTCCAGGTCACTTATCCTTTCCTCTGCCTCAGTTATTCTGCTATTGATTCCTTCTAGAGAATTTTTAATTTCATTTATTGTGTTGTTCATCACTGTTTGTTTGCTCTTTAATTCTTCTAGGTCCTTGTTAAATGTTTTTTGTATTTTCTCCATTCTATTTCCAAAATTTTGTGTCATCTTTACTATCATTACTCTGAATTGTTTTTCTGGTCGACTGCCTATTTCCTCTTCATTTGTTTGGTCTGTGGATTTTTGCCTTGCTCCTTCATCTGCTGCATATTTCTCTGTCTTCCCATTTTTCTTAACTTACCATGTTTTGGGGTTTCCTTTTCAGTCTGCAGGTTTGTAGTTTCTATTGTTTTTGGTATCTGCCCCTGGTCTGTAAAATTTTTTCAGTGGCTTGTGTAGGCTTCCTGGTGGAGGGGACTGGTGCCTGTGTTCTGGTGGTTGGGGCTGTATATTGTCTTTCTGGTGGGCAGGCCTGCATCTTGTGTTGTGTTTTGTTGTGTATGTTAACTTAGTATGATTTTAGCAAGCCTCTCTGCTAATGGGTGGGGTTGTGTTCCTGTCTTGCTAGTTGCTTCACATGGGGCATTCAGCACTGCAGCTTGCTGGCCATTGGGTGGAGTTGGGTATTAGCATTGAGACGGAGATCTCTGGGAGAGCTCTCGTCAATTGATAATATGTGGGGCTGGGAGGTCTGTGATGGTCAAATGTCCTGAGCTTTGCTTTCCCACCTCAGAGACTCAAGCCTGACAGTAGGCCAGAGCACCAAGACCCTGTCAGCCACAGAGATCAGAAGAAAAGGGAGAAAAATAGGAAGAACAATAGTTAAAAATAATATAAAATAAAACAATTAAAATAAAAAAGTTATGAAAAAAGAAGAGAGCAACCAAGGGAACAAACCAATCCACCAATGATAAGTGCTAAAATCTATACTACGATAAACATAAAAATGAGAATCAAGTAAGTCGCAGACAGCAAACCCCAAGTCTACAGTTTCTCCCAAAGTCCATTGCCTCAGTTTTGGGTTGATTCATTGTCTATTCAGGTATTTCAGAGATGCAGCGCACCTCAAGATGATTGTGGGGATTTAATCTGCTGTTCCTGAAGCTGCACAGAGAGATTTCCCTTTCTGTTCTTTGTTTGCCCAGGTCCTGGGGTTCAGCTTTGTTTTTGGTCCCACCTCTGCGTGTAGGTTGCCCTCAAGCTTATGTTCCCGCCCAGACAGGATGGGGTTAAAGCAGTGGCTAATTAGGGTCTCTGGCTCACTCATGCCTGAGGGAGTGAGGGTTATGGTGTTTTAACTGTAATGGGGGTTGAGCCTGTGGTGGCAGAGGCTGGTGTGATGTTGCAATAGCATGAGGTCGCTGTGAGTTCTTCCAGGGAAGTGGTCCCTGGATTTTGGGACCCTGGCCGTGGCATGCTGCACAGGCTCCTGGGGTGTGTGGTTAATGACCTGTGCTTGAGCACAGGATTCTTGGTGGCTGCTGTAGCAGCGTTATCGTTTCATGCCCATCTCTGGTGTCCAAGCTGATAGCCGTGGCTTGTGCCCCTCTCTGGAGCTCATTTAGGTGGTGCTCTGCTTCTGTGGGCAGACAGGGAAGCAATCCCCTCTCATTGAACACCCTGAAACAATGGTCTCTTGCCCCTTAGGCAGGTCCAGTGTTTTTCCCAGATACCCTCCTGGCTAGCTGTGGCACACTAGCCCCTTCAGGCTGTTTTCATGCAGCCAACCCCAGTCCTTTCCCTGCTCTCCGACCGAAGCCCGAGCCTCAGCTCCCAGCCCCCGCCCATCCTGGCGGGTGAGCCCACAAGCCTCTCAGACTGGCGAGTGCTGGTCGGCACCGATCCTCTGTGTGGGAATCTCTCTGCTTTGCCCTCTGCACCCCTGTTGCTGCGCTCTCATCCGTGGCTCCAAAGTTTCCTCCCCGACACGGCCGCCGTCTCCACCAGTGAAGGGGCTTCCTAGTGTGTGGAAACTTTTCCTCCTTCACAGCTCCCTCCTAGAGGTGCAAGTCCCGTCCCTATTCTTTTGTCTCTTTTTTTTCTTTTTTCTTTTTCCCTACCCAGGTACGAGGGGAGTTTCTTGCCTTTTGGCAAGTCTGAGATCTTGTGCCAGCGTTCAGTAGGTGTTCTGTAGGAGTTGTTCCACATGTAGATGTATTTCTGATGTATTTGTGGGGGAGGAAGGTGATCTTCACGTCTCACTCCTCTGCCATCTTGACGGTCCCCTAATATCTTGCTTTTTAAACTCAGAATTTTAGCATGTTTCCCAAGTCATAAAAATCATTTGAGAAAGACATTTTTATTCATTTTTCTTCTGAAAAGAATCCTGTGTCTAAAAGAGTGGAAAATTTAATGCGTGAGATGGAAAGCAGAAATACTTTGTGACCTCTGTATCAACGTATCATGATGTAACCTTTCCACGGACAGGAGCTGTATTTTTTGCTTTGTTTTTGCTCACCGTAGTATTTGCAGCATTTCAACAAAACAGTGCTTAGCAGTGTATTCTCAATATATGTATTTGTTGATTAAATGAACAACTGCCTGATTTCTTCCCTATGCTTTTCTTTGTAATTATGACATCTTTTTATAATACTGGAATGATACTCTATGAACAGTTTCCTACATTGCTTTAAATTCCTTCCATTTAGCACTTTATTGGGGGCAATAACTATATTATTACACTTTAAAAAAAGTTTTGCATGTTGTTTTACCCTCTTCCCCGGTGAGTATTTTATTTCATTCTTGTATTGGGGGCTGGAAAGCATCCTGCAAACCAGTGTGCAATCTAGAGTCTGACAGACCTGGGACCTGAATGTAGGAACCCTCTGAGGAACCCCGAGATCCTTGACAGCTCTTTCTCTGTGTGCCACAATTTCCACAGGCATTATATGAGGGCGGTAATAGCATCTGCTTCATGGGTGGTGTCCAGCATCAATTACCAACAGGTTCTTAGCTTGGCACTTGTAGCTATCATATTATTGTTGGTGTTATCGTCAGTATTCACTATAATGTGTAGTAGGTAAAGATTTTCAAGCCACAAGACTCAGTGTGGTAAAAAAGTTCTCTTTAAACTTCCTTTCAGCTGATATCTGTTCTTCTACTACCCATTTCTGCTTTCTGGCAGAAAACATAATTTGCAGGGAATTTGTAGTAATTTGTAGGGAAATTCAGTCAAGGAGATGTGTAGGTGAAAAGCACATTGATATATTCCTCAAAGATTATTCCTCCATACAATGAAAAGAATATTTTTATATGTACATATTTTTTCACCATCTCTGTTTATAATTGATTTCCAGGGGTAGATTTACTGAATTGGAATATGTGAACACTTGACACACTTGATGCATATTGCAAGAAATATAATACCCATTTGTATTGTCACTGACTTTCTATGAGAATTTTTGGTTTTTGTACTCTCATCAGCATGTATTCATGTTTTTAAAATAATTAGCTCAGTGATTTTAACAGTTATGTGTGAAGACTTTTACCCACATTCAGGCATATACATTTCAAATACTTTTCTTGGATTTTGATTTTTAATTATTTGTGGTTTACAGATGCATAGATAATCTTATTTTTATGTAACGAATTCCATCAATGTTTCATGCATAGCTTCACTCTTCGGTACAATGCTGGTAAAGTCCTTCCTAATCCATCTGTTCTGTTACTTATTTTCATCCCTATTCTTCTCTGTGCTTCTAGTCCCCTGACTAAACCCCCCACTAAAATGCCTTAAAGACACAAAACAAATGAAAATTCACAGTAACCACAGGTAGTTAGGATTTATCCCCAACTATTTGGCAAAATCTGGGATTTCCCACCAACTAAAAGGTTGACTGAAATGGCTCTCTTATACATCTCAGCACACCTTTTAGTAGGACCAGGAGGTGCCGGAGCCTGCTTTGACAAGGCCATATGGTTAACTATAAATGAGAATTTATCTAACTCTGATAGAAATAACACCCCCTCTGCACATGCTGTAGCCCTAGTGAAAGGAGAACAGCTTGTAAATGGCATCCTTGAAGTTTGCCCCCCCCCAGCATTTCCTGGGGAATAATCCAATCCTGTTGACAGGGGCGAGATGAATCCATCTCTAGCTATAGAGATCGAGTAGCACCCACTTTCAGGAATGCTGCGGGCTGGGCATTAATCCTAACACCACCACAGAGATCTCTACCTTTTGTTATTTTTGTTGTTGTTAATGGTACGAAGCCTGAAATATCAGCTGCTGTTCAGAAACAGAAGAAAGACTGGCAGACCTTGCTCATCCATTAATTATAACAATTACCCCAGCATTTTGTGGATAATCTGATAAGCAAAGAGAATACTACAAACTTATGATACTACAAACAACTGGAGGGAAACAAAGGCCTTCCTCAAATACAACATAGATAGATGAAGACACTTGCACATATTGGTGGAAAAATGTCACTGGACCTAAATTGTATTGCTTTGGCCAAGACCCAGGCAGCCAAACAAACTGCTCAATCAGAACAAAATGACTCCCTTCCAAGGAAGGCATCTTTCAGTGTCTCTAAGTGCCTTTGGTTCAGCAAAGAGAAACAACCCTATTAGTAAATGATCACTGTATTAGTCAGAGTCCTCCAGAGACACAGAACCAATAGTGTGTGTGTGTGTGTGTGTGTGTGTGTGTGTGTTAAAGAAATTAGCTCATGCAGTTGTGAAGGCTGGCAAGTAGGTTAGCAGGCTGGAGACCCACAGAAGAGTTGATCCTGCAATTTGAGTCTGAAGGTAGTCTGATGGTACAATTCCCTCTTATTTGGGAGATGTAAGTCTTTTTTCCCCTTAAGCCCTTCTTGTGATTGAATGAGGCCCATCTACATTTTGGGGGCTAATCTGCTTTTCTCAAAATCTACTGATTTAAATCTTAATCTCATCTGAAAAAAAAACTTCACCACAATATTTAAACTAGTGTTTCAGTGGACTACACAAGTTGGCACATAAAATCAACCATCACAGCCACTGACCTAATTTTTTTATAGATATTGGAACCACAGTCTCCACCAATAATTCTTCCCAATTTCTTTTGAACATTCCTTGAAGTAATAAAGAGATTTCAGTGGTAGGACTTGCCAGTTGTGTACATTCTCTACCCATCTCTTTGGGTCCTTTAACTTCTCAATATGTCCTTCTCTGTGGTCTTTCCAACTCTACTATCCTATTAGGATGGGGCTCTTTGGCTCAATGAGGAGCCACTATTAGATGCATACCAGACAGACTTTTTCTTGGTTTTATGGAGTTGGATGACCCAGTAAACCATCTTATGGTGGCTTCCTTTGATTACCCTGCACTCTGATGTCCCCAAGTCTCTTACCCTTAGAATTACTGTAACTTTCTGATTATTTTTTTCGGTACCCCATATTCTCCACATCATCTACAGACATGTGATAAATTAGTAATATAGAAGTTTTACACGTCAAGATTGACACCATTATTCCTCTGCCTAAATTGCTTCAGTACCCCCTAAAACCCTAAGCATTAAAGAAACTACAACAGATTGTTGCAGATTTCATAGCTAAGGGCTTACTTATTCCTTGTACTGATCAATGTAGTACCTCTATTCTCCAGGTAAAAAGTCCAAATGGATGTGCATAATTCTTTTTTTTTTTTAAACATCTTTATTGGGGTATAATTGCTTTACAATGGTGTGTTAGTTTCTGCTTTATAACAAAGTGAATCAGTTATACATATACATATGTTCCCATATGTCTTCCCTCTTGCGTCTCCCTCCCTCCCACTCTCCCTATCCCACCCCTCCAGGCTGTCACAAAGCACCGAGCTAATATCCCTGTGCCTTGCGGCTGCTTCCCCCTAGCTATCTACCTTACTACGTTTGTTAGTGTGTATATGTCCATGACTCTCTCTCGCCCTGTCAAAGCTCACCCCTCCCCCTCCCCATATCCTCAAGTCCGTTCTCCAGTAGGTCTGCGTCTTTATTCCTGTCTTACCCCTAGGTTCTTCATGACATTTTTTTTCCCCTTAAATTCCATATATATGTGTTAGCATACGGTATTTGTCTTTTTCTTTCTGACTTACTTCACTCTGTATGACAGACTCTAGGTCTATCCATCTCATTACAAATAGCTCAATTTCATTTCTTTTTAAGGCTGAGTAATATTCCATTGTATATATGTGCCACATTTTCTCTATCCATTCATCCGATGATGGGCGCTTAGGTTGTTTCCATCTCCGGGCTATTGTAAATAGAGCTGCAATGAACATTTTGGTACATGACTCTTTTTGAATTTTGGTTTTCTCAGGGTGTATGCCAAGTAGTGGGATTGCTGGGTCATATGGTAATTCTATTTGTAGTTCTTTAAGGAACCTCCATACTGTTCTCCATAGTGGCTGAACCAATTCACATTCCCACCAGCAGTGCAACGAGTGTTCCCTTTTCTCCACACCCTCTCCAGCATTTATTGTTTCTAGATTTTTTGATGATGGCCATTCTGACTGGTGTAAGATGATATCTCATTGTAGTTTTGATTTGCATTTCTCTAATGATTAATGATGTTGAGCATTCTTTCATGTGTTTGTTGGCATTCTGTATATCTTCTTTGGAGAAATGTCTATTTAGGTCTTCTGCCCATTTTTGGATTGGGTTGTTTGTTTTTTTGTTATTGAGCGGCATGAGCTGCTTGTAAATTTTGGAGATTAATCCTTTGTCATTTGCTTCATTTGCAAATATTTTCTCCCATTCTGAGAGTTGTCTTTTGGTCTTGATTATGGTTTCCTTTGCTGTGCAAAAGCTTTGAAGTTTCATTAGGTCCCATTTGTTTATTTTTGTTTTTATTTCCATTACTCTAGGAGGTGGGTCAGAAAGGATCTTGCTGTGATTGATGTCATAGAGTGTTCTGCCTATGTTTTCCTCTAAGAGTTTTATAGTTTCTGGCCTTACATTTAGGTCTTTAATCCATTTTGAGCTTATTTTTGTGTATGGTGTTAGGGAGTGATCTAATCTCATACTTTTACATGTACCTGTCCAGTTTTCCCAGCACCATTTATTGAAGAGGCTGTCCTTTCTCCACTGTACATTCCTGCCACCTTTATCAAAGATAAGGTGTCCATATGTGCGTGGGTTTATCTCTGGGCTTTCTATCCGGTTCCATTGATCTATCTTTCTGTTTTTGTGCCAGTACCATACTGTCTTGATTACTGTAGCTTTGTAGTACAGTCTGAAGTCAGGGAGCCTGATTCCTCCAGCTCCTTTTCTTGTTCTCAAGATTGCTTTGGCCATTCGGGGTCTTTTGTGTTTCCATACAAATTGCGAAATTTTTAGTTCTAGTTCTGTGAAAAATGCCAGTGGTAGTTTGATAGGGATTGCATTGAATCTGTAGATTGCTTTGGGTAGTAGAGTCATTTTCACAATGTTGATTCTTCCCATCCAAGAACATGGTATATCTCTCCATCTATTTGTATCATCTTTAATTTCGTTCATCAGTGTCTTATAATTTTCTGCATACAGGTCTTTTGTCTCCTTAGGTAGGTTTATTCCTAGATATTTTATTCTTTTTGTTGCAATGGTAAATGGGAGTGTTTTCTTGATTTCACTTTCAGAGTTTTCATCATTAGTATATAGGAATGCCAGAGATTTCTGTGCATTAACTTTGTATCCTGCTACTTTACCAAATTCATTGATTAGCTCTAGTAGTTTTCTGGTAGGATCTTTAGGATTCTCTATGTATAGTATCATGTCATCTGCAAACAGTGACAGCTTTACTTCTTCTTTTCCGATTTGGATTCCTTTTATTTCCTTTTCTTCTCTGATTGCTGTGGCTAAAACTTCCAAAACTATGTTGAATAAGAGTGGTGAGAGTGGGCAACCTTGTCTTGTTCCTGATCTTAGTGGAAATGCTTTCAGTTTTTCACCATTGAGGATGATGTTTGCTGTGGGCTTGTCATATATGGCCTTTATTATGTTAAGGAAAGTTCCCTCTATGCCTACTTTCTGCAGGGTTTTTATCATAAATGGGTGTTGAATTTTGTCGAAAGCTTTCTCTGCATCTATTGAGATGATCATATGGTTTTTCTCCTTCAATTTGTTAATATGGTTTATCACATTGATAGATTTGCGTATATTGAAGAATCCTTGCATTCCTGGAAAAAACCCCACTTCATCATGGTGTATGATCCTTTTAATGTGCTGTTGGATTCTGTTTGCTAGTATTTTGTTGAGGATTTTTGCATCTATGTTCATCAGTGATATTGGCCTGTAGTTTTCTTTCTTTGTGACATCCTTGTCTGGTTTTGGTATCAAGGTGATGGTGGCCTCGTAGAAGGAATTTGGGAGTGTTCTTCCCTCTGCTATATTTTGGAAGAGTTTGAGAAGGATAGGTGTTAGCTCTTCTCTAACCGTTTGGTAGAATTCACCTGTGAAGCCATCTGGTCCTGGGCTTTTGTTTGTTGGAAGATTTTTACTCACAGTTTCAATTTCAGTGCTTGTGATTGGTCTGTTCATATTTTCTATTTCTTCCTGATTCAGTCTTGGCAGTTTGTGCATTTCTAAGAATTTGTCCATTTCTTCCAGATTGTCCATTTTATTGGCATAGAGCTGCTTGTAGTAATCTCTCATGATTTTTTTTATTTCTGCAGTGTCAGTTGTTACTTCTCCTTTTTCATTTCTAATTCTATTGATTTGAGTCTTCTCCCTTTTTTTCTTGATGAGTCTGGCTAGTGGTTTATCTATTTTGTTTATCTTCTCAAAGAACCAGCTTTTAGTTTTATTGATCTTTGCTATCGTTTCCTTCATTTCTTTTTCATTTATTTCTGATCTGATTTTTATGATTTCTTTCCTTCTGCTAGCTTTGGGGTTTTTTGGTTCTTCTTTCTCTAATTGCTTGAGGTGCAAGGTTAGGTTGTTTATTCGAGATGTTTCCTGCTTCTTAAGGTGGGCTTGTATTGCTATAAACTTCCCCCTTAGAACTGCTTTTGCTGCATCCCATAGGTTTTGGGTCGTCGTGTCTCCATTGTCATTTGTTTCTAGGTATTTTTTTATTTCCTCTTTGATTTCTTCAGTGATCACTTCGTTATTAAGTAGTGTATTGTTTAGCCTCATGTGTTTGTAGTTTTTACAGAACTTTTCCTGTAATTGATATCTAGTCCCATGGCGTTGTGGTCAGAAAAGATACTTGATACAATTTCAATTTTCTTAAATTTACCAAGGCTTGATTTGTGACCCAAGATATGATCTATCCTGGAGAATGTTCCATGAGCACTTGAGAAAAATGTGTATTCTGTTGTTTTTGGATGGAGTGTCCTATAAATATCAATTAAGTCCATCTTGTTTAATGTATCATTTAAAGCTTGTGTTTCCTTATTTATTTTCATTTTGGATGATCTGTCCATGGGTGAAAGTGGGGTGTTAAAGTCCCCTAGTATGAATGTGTTACTGTCGATCTCCCCTTTTATGGCTGTTAGTATTTGCCTTATGTATTGAGGTGCTCCTATGTTGGGTGCATAAATATTTACAATTGTTATATCTTCTTCTTGGATCGATCCCTTGATCATTATGTAGTGTCCTTCTTTGTCTCTTGTAATAGTCCTTATTTTAAAGTCTATTTTGTCTGATATGAGAATTGCTACTCCAGCTTTCTTTTGGTTTCCATTTGCATGGAATATCTTTTTCCATCCCTTTATTTTCAGTCTGTATGTGTCTCTAGGTCTGAAGTGGGTCTCTTGTAGACAGCATATATAAGGGTCTTGTTTTTGTATCCATTCAGCCAATCTGTGTCTTTTGGTGGGAGCATTTAATCCATTTACATTTAAGGTAATTATCGATATGTATGTTCCTATTCCCATTTTCTATATTGTTTTGTGTTCGTTATTATAGGTCTTTTCCTTCTCTTGTGCTCCTTGTCTAGAGAAGTTCCTTTAGCATTTGTTGTAAAGCTGGTTTGGTGGTGCTGAACTCTCTCAGCTTTTGCTTGTCTGTAAAGGTTTTAATTTCTCCATCAAATCTGAATGAGATCCTTGCTGGGTAGAGTAGTCTTGGTTGCAGGTTTTTCTCCTTCATCACTTTCAGTATGTCCTGCCACTCCCTTCTGGCTTGTAGGGTTTCTGCTGAGAGATCAGCTGTTAACCTTATGGGGATTCCCTTGTGTGTTATTTGTTGTTTTTCCCTTGCTGCTTTTAATATGCTTTCTTTGTATTTAATTTTTGACAGTTTGATTAATATGTGTCTTGGCGTATTTCTCCTTGTATTTATCCTGTATGGAACTCTCTGTGCTTCCTGGACTTGATTAACTATTTCCTTTCCCATATTAGGGAAGTTTTCAACTATAATCTCTTCAAATATTTTCTCAGTCCCTTTCTTTTTCTCTTCTTCTTCTGGAACCCCTATAATTCGAATGTTGGTGCGTTTAATGTTGTCCCAGAGGTCTCTGAGACTGTCCTCAGTTCTTTTCATTGTTTTTTCTTTATTCTGCTCTGCAGTAGTTATTTCCACTATTTTATCTTCCAGGTCACTTATCCGTTCTTCTGCCTCAGTTATTCTGCTATTGATCCCATCTAGAGTACTTTTAATTTCATTTATTGCGTTGTTCATCGTTGCTTGTTTCATCTTTATTTCTTCTAGGTCCTTGTTAACTGTTTCTTGCATTTTGTCCATTCTACTTCCAAGATTTCGGATCGTCCTTACTATCATTATTCTGAATTCTTTTTCAGGTAGACTGCCTATTTCCTCTTCATTTGTTAGGTCTGGTGCATTTTTATCTTGGTCCTTCATCTGCTGTGTGTTTTTCTGTCTTCTCATTTTGCTTATCTTACTGTGTTTGGGGTCTCCTTTTTGCAGGCTGCACGTTCGCAGTTCCCGTTGTTTTTGATGTCTGTCTCCAGTGGCTAAGGTTGGTTCAGTGGGTTGTGTAGGCTTCCTGGTGGAGGGGACTAGTGCCTGTGTTGTGGTGGATGAGGCTGGATCTTGTCTCTTTAGTGGGCAGGTTCACGTCTGGTGCTGTGTTTTGGGGTGTCTGTGGCCTTATTATGATTTTAGGCAGCCTCTCTGCTAATGGGTGGGGTTGTGTTCCTGTTTTGCTAGTTGTTTGGCATAGGTTGTCTAGCATTGTGGATTGCTGGTCGTTGAGTGAAGCTCGGTGCTGGTGTTAAGATGGAGGTCACTGGGAGATTTCCGCCGTTTAATATTATGTGGAGCTGGGAGGTCTCTTGTTGACCAGTGTCCTGAAGTTGGCTCTCCTACCTCAGAGGCAGAGCCCTGACTCCTGGCTGGAGCACCAAGAGCCTTTCATCCACACGGTTCAGAATAAAAGGGAGAAAAAGTAGAGAGAATTAGTAGAAGTATGAGGAAAGAAGGAAGGAAAGGAGGAAAGGAAGGAAGGAAGAAAGAAGCAAAGAAGGAAAGACAGGAGGGAGGGAGGTAGGGAGGAAGGAAGGAAGGAAGGAGGGAAAGAAGGAAAAAAGACAGAAAGAAGATACAGTAAAAATAAAATAAAGTATAATATAGTTATTGAATTAAAAAATATTTAGAAAAAAAAAAGGGACGGATAGAACCTTAGGACAAATGTTGGAAGCAAAGCTATACAGAGAAAATCTTACACAGAAGCATACACATACACCTTCACAAAAAGAGGTAAAGGGGGAAAAATCATAAATCTTGCTCTCAGAGACCACCTCCTCAATTTGGGGTGATTCGTTGTCTAAAGGAGGGAAGGAAGGAAAGAAAGAAAGAAAGAACGAAGGTAAAGTATAATAAAGTTATTACAAAGAAAATTAATTATTGAGAAAAAAATTTTTTTTAAAAAACCATGGACGGATAGAGCCCTAGGACAAATGGTGGAAGCAAGAGTATACAGACAAGATCTCACACAGAAGCATACACGTACACATTCACAAAAAGAGGAAAAGGGAAAAAAATCATAGATATCGCTCCTAAATTCCACCTCTTCAATTTGGGATCATTCCTTGTCTATTCAGGTATTCCATAGATGCAGGGTATATCAAGTTGATTGTGGAGCTTTAATCCGCTGCTTCTGAGGCTGCTGGGAGAGATTTCCCTTTCTCTTCTTTGTTCTCACAGCTCACAGGAGCTCAGCTTTGGATTTGGCCCTGCCTCTGCGTGTAGGTCGCTGGAGGGCGTCTGTTTTTTGCTCAGACAGGACAGGGTTAAAGGAGCCGCTGATTCGGGGGCTCTGGCTCACTCAGGCCAGGGGTGGGGGGCGGAAGGAGTGGCACTGCGTGCGGGGCGGGCCTGCGGCGTCAGAGGCGGCGTGACGTTGCGGCAGAGGCCGGCGTGACGTTGCACCAGGCTGAGGTCCGCCGTGCGTTCTCCCCGGGAAGTTGTCCCTGGTTCCCGGGAACCTGGCAGTGGCGGGCTGCACAGGCTCCGCGGAAGAGGGGTGTGGAGAGTGACCTGTGCTCGCACACAGGCCCCTTGGTGGCGGCAGCAGCAGCCCCAGCGTCTCCCGCCCGTCTCTGGGGTCCGCGCTTTCAGCCGCGGCTTGCGCCCGTCTCTGGGTCCGCGCTTTCAGCCGCGGCTCGCGCCCGTCTCTGGGGTTCGCGCTTTTAGCCGCGGCTCGCGCCCGTCTCTGGGGTTCGCGCTTTTAGCCGCGGCTCGCGCCCGTCTCTGGAGTTCCTTTAAGCAGCGCACTTAAACCCCTCTCCTCGCGCACCAGGAAACAAAGAGGGAAGAAAAAGTCTCTTGCCTCTTCGGCAGGTGCAGGCTTTTCCCCGAACTCCCTCCCGGCTAGTCGTGGTGCACTAACCCCTTCAGGCTATGTTCAAGCTGCCAACCCCAGTCCTCTCCCTGCGCTCAGTCCAAAACCGAAACCCGAGCCCCAGCTCGCAGCCCCGCCCGCCCCGGCGGGTGAGCAGACAAGCCTCTCGGACTGGTGAGTGCCGGTCGGCACCGATCCTCTGTGCGGGAATCTCCCTGCCTTGCCCTCCGCACCCTGTTGCTGTGCTCTCCTCCGCGGTACCGAAGCTCCCCCCTCCGCCTCCCGCAGTCTCCGCCCGCGGAGGGGCTTCCTAGTGTGTGGAAACTTTTCCTCCTTCACAGCTCCCTCCCACTGGTGCAGGTTCCGTCCTTATTCTTTTGTCTCTGTTTTTTCTTTTTTTCTTTTGCCCTACCCAGGTACGTGGGGAGTTTCTTGCCTTTTGGGAGGTCTGAGGTCTTCTGCCAGCCTTCAGTAGGTGTTCTGTAGGAGTTGTTCCACGTGTAGATGTATTTCTGGTGTATCCGTGGGGAGGAAGGCGATCTCCGCGTCTTACTCTTCCACCATCTTCCCAACTCCCGGATGTGCATAATTCTATGTTTAAGACTTAAGGGATATAAATCACATCATGTGCATATGTTTCTATGTGGTCCTTAACCCAAATACTACACTGGCTTCTCTACCTCCAAGTTCAACACAGTGGTAGAGCTCTGTTTAACCTTCCTTAGTATTCCCTTATTCTGATTCATACTGTCTTTTTGCTTTCACATGGAATAAACAACAATACACTTGGACTGTGATGTCTCAGGTCTTCACTGAAGCCCTCTCATATTTCTGTAAGGTTCTCAACCATATTTTCAAAACTTTGTAATTTCCTCATTCTTTTAACTCGATCAATCAATATGTAGATAACTTGATCTTATGTTCACCTGGTCTAACCTCTTATTAAGAGGACTCACTTTATTTATTGGAAAATTTGGTTATAAAAGGACATGAAGTTTCTAAAGATCACTCACTATTTTGTCGGGTCCAAATTATCAATCTGTCTATCCCAAGATGGTAAGTTCCTCTCACCAGGCAGAGTTATAGCCATTCTATATTTCTCTTGCCCTATTACATGGCAGACTTTCCCCACAAAATAGCCATTTAACTGGAGAAAACTATTTAAAAAACCCAATCATTTAAAGTTTGTGGCTAGTAGGAAACAGCCGCATAGCACAGGGAGATCAGCTCAGTGCTTTGTGGCCACCTAGCGGGATGGGATAGGGAGGGTGGGAGGGAGGGAGATGCAAGAGGGAAGAGTTATGGGGATATATGTATATGTATAGCTGATTCACTTTGTTATAAAGCAGAAACTAACACACCATTGTAAAGCAATTTTACTCCAATAAAGATGATAAAAAAAGAAAATACACTAAATTGAGGTAATAACAGTGATAATCTGTGGCTAAACTTGAGCCACAGCCTGTTTCTTATTTTCCTCCCAGCTATATTTTATGGAAACAAATCTGGGGAGATACTCCTGACAGATGTGCCCAAGAAGACGAGGCTTCCTCTGCCTCCAGCTCCCAGCCTAGGGCTATGGTTTCACCCCAGGATGGGCAGGCCCCTTGCATTTTTTATCTCCTCCAGCCCTGTTCTGCCGAAGGTCTATTCCTGATAGGGTTTGCCAAGAGGACTGAGTTCTGTTCCTCCACCTAGTCATAGGGTAGAAAATCTATTCCAGTTGGAGAAGGCTGAGAACACAGGTGTGATCAGTCCCACTCACAACTGTGTATAGGGTGGAGGCTCCACGCCAGCAGGGGCAAGCCAAGAAGAACAGAGGCTACTTTTGCGTCAGTGCCCACTTATAGAACAGCAGTGTCACTCTGGGACAGTCTGTCACTCCAGTTCCTGTGCAGAGGTGCTGTGCAAGGAGAAAGGCAGGTTATAAGGATGAAAAGTTCTTTAGCTCTGCTTAAGGGGACTAACTTTATTTGGAACAGAATATGGATAATTCCATGCCTAGCAGTGTTGTCAAAAAAAATAAAGATCTCATTGCAAAGCAATTAAAACAGCGTTCAGAGCCCCATCATACTGGTAGCAACAAGGAAGTGCAGAGCAATCAGCAGTTTACAGAGAGAATTAGGGAAAGGAAAGCCAAGAAGACCTGTCTGGGATCATAGCCAAGCCTGGGGTCAGGAAGGCTGTACATAAACACTATGCTGCACCCACTCAAGAGCAATTAGAAATGACACAAAGAAGCCTTGAAAACATTTCCCAGACCTCACACAAACCCATGAACCAAGAGTCCAAGTCTCACTGACCAAACACCAGCTGTATAATCTATTCTGATAGGGGCAATTCCTAGGAAGCCAGGCTTAAGAGTAAAATCACCGGTACCCATGGCAATTAGAAGATTGTGTGCATGCTCAAAGCTTCGTTCTCTTAGGAGCAATTTGAAAGAGAAAATTCAAGCTAATAATCCTTGACTGAATGTGAGGCAAAAGTGTAAATTCTTTGAACAGTAATAGCAGCCAAACACACATCCAATGGTAAAAGGTAAAAATCTAATTGGCAAAATGGTTTAAACACAATCTTTGACCAATAAGTGGCTTATGCTGACCCATGGTTGACCCTTATGTAGTCATGCTAAAAGACACAAAACCAAGGAAAAAACATGAGCAGGGACACCAGAGGCTGAACACTAGAGGAAATAGACTTCACAAAGTTAATTCAGCAAAATTACTAAAAATAAATAAATGGCAAATCAACAACAATAATTCCAGAGTAAGGGGAGGTCCATATCTGTAATTGAAACAATACCTAATTAGATAAAGATTTTAGATAAATATATAATTTTATCTAAAATTTCCAGTTTTCAATAACAGAAAAAATAAATGATTCATGTAATGAAACAGGAAAATGTAACCCATACATAGCAAAAATTTTTGCACAACAACTAAAATGAAAAATATACTAGAAGGAATCAATGGCAGGATAACTAAGACAGAAGAACGGATAAGTGAGCTGGAAGACAGAATGGTGGAAATAACTGCCAAGGAGCAGAATAAAGAAAAAACAATGAAAAGAAATGAGGACAGTCTCAGAGACCTATGGGACAACATTAAACGCACCAAAATTCAAATTATAGGGGTCCTAGAAGAAGAAGAGAAATGAAAAGGTCTGAGAAAATATTTGAAAAGATTATAGTCGAAAGCTTCCCTAACATGGGAAAGGAAATAATCAAGTCCAGGAAGTGCAGAGAGTCCCATAGAGGAAAAACCCAGGAGAAACATGCTGAGACACACATTAATCAAAATAACAAAAACTAAATACAAAGAAAAAATATTAAAAGCAGCAAGGGAAAAGCAACAAGTAGCATACAAGGGAATCCCCATAAAGTTATCAGGTGATTTTTCAGCAGAAACTCTGCAGGCCAGAAGGGAGTGGCAGGACATATTTAAAGTGATGAAAGGGAAAAACCTACAACAAAGATTACTCTACCCAGCAGAATCTCATTCAGATTCGATGGAAAAATAAAAAGCTTTACAGACAAGCAAAAGCTAAGAGAATTCAGCACCACCAAACAAGCTTTACAATAAATGCAAGAGGAACTTCTCTAGGTGGGAAACACAAGAGAAGGAAAAGACTTACAATAACAAACCCAAAACAATTAAGAAAATGGTAACAGGAACATATGTATCGATAACTACCTTAAATGTAAATGGATTAAATGCTCCAACCAAAGACATAGACTGACTGAATGGATACAAAAATAAGACCCATATATATGCTGTCTACAAGAGGTCCACTTGAGAGATAAGGACACATACAGACTGAAAGTGAGGGGATAGAAAAAGATATTCCATGTAAACAGAAATCAAAAGAAAGCTGGAGTAGCAATACTCATATCAGACAAAATAGACTTTAAAGTAATGACAAGAGACAAGGAAAGATGCTACATAATGATCAAGGGATCACTCAAAGAAGAAGGTATAACAATTGTAAATATTTATGCACCCAAAATAGGAGCACATCAATACATAAGGCAAATGCTAACAGCCATAAAAGGGGAACCCGACAGTAACACAATAATAGTGGGGGACTT
Source organism: Delphinapterus leucas (assembly GCF_059928025.1). NCBI lineage: Eukaryota > Metazoa > Chordata > Mammalia > Artiodactyla > Monodontidae > Delphinapterus > Delphinapterus leucas. The sequence continues at coordinate 87,074,811 of NC_143150.1, forward strand.
AACACCCCACTTACACCAATGGCTAGATCATCCAGAGAGAAAATTAATAAGGAAGCACAAACCATAAATGACACATTAGACCAGATAGACTTTTTTTTGACATTTATAGGACATTCCATCTGAAAGCAGCAGAATACACTTTCTTCTCAAGTGCACATAAAATATTCTTCAGGATAGGTCACACCCTGGGTCACAAATCAAGTCTCAGTAAATTTAAGAAAATTGAAATCATATCAAGCATCTTTTCCGACCACAACACTATGAGATTAGAAATCAATTACAGGAAAAAGAAAAAAAAACGAAAAAATACAAACACATGGAGGCTAAACAATATGCTACTAAATAACCAAGAGATCACTGAAGAAATCAAAGAGGAAATAAAATACCTAGAAACAAATTACAAAAAAACCACGATGACCCCAAACCTGTGGGATGCAGCAAAAGCAGTTCAAACAGGGAAGTTTATAGCAATACAATCCTAACTCAAGCAACAAGAAGCATCTCAAATAAACAACCTAACCTTATGCTTAAAGCAACTAGAGAAATAAGAACAAACAAAACCCTAAGCTAGTAGAAGGAAGGAAATAATGATGACAAGAGCAGAAATGAATGAAATAGAAACAAACAAAAAAAACAACAGCAAAGATCAATACAACTAAAAGCTGTTTCTCTGAGAGGATAAATAAAATTCACAAACCTTTAGCAAGAATCATCAAGAAAAAAGAGAGAGGACTCAAATCAATAAAATTAGAAATGAAGAAGGAGAAGTGACAACTGGCACTGCAGAAATACAAAGCATCATAAGAAACTACTACAAGCAACTGTATGTCAATAAAATGGACAACCTAGAAGAAATGGCCAATTCTTAGAAAAGCACAACCTTCTGAGACTGAACCAGGAAGAAATAGAAAATATAAACAGACCATTCACAAGCACTGAAATTGAGACTGTGATTAAAAATCTTCCAACAGAGGAAAGCCCAGGACCAGATGGCTTCACAGGCGAATTCTATCAAACATTTAGAGAAGAGCTAAAATCTATCCTTCTCAAACTCTTCCAAAATATAACAGAGGAAAGAACACTCCCAAACTCATTCTATGAGGCCGCCATCACGCTGATACCAAAACCAGACAAAGATATGGCAAAAAAAGAAAGTTACAGGCCAATATCAGTGATGAACATAGATGCAAAAATCCTCAACAAGATACTAGCAAATCAAATCCAACAACACGTTAAAAGGATCATACACCATGACCAACTGGGATTTATCCAGGGATGTAAGGATTCTTCAGTATACACAAATCAATCAATGTGATACACCATGTTAACAAACTGAAGAATAAAAACCATATGATTATCTCAATAGATGCAGAAAAAGCTTTTGACAAAATTCAACACCCATTTATGGTAAATACTCTCCAGAAAGTGGGCATAGAGGGAACCTACCGCAGCATAATAAAGGCCATATATGACAAACCCACAGCAAACATTATGCTCAATGGTGAAAAACTGAAAGCATTTCCTCTAAGATCAGGAACAAGACAAGATTGTCTACTCTTGCCACTATTATTCAACATAATTTTGGAAGTCCTACCCATGACAATCAGAGAAGAAAAAGAAATAAAATGAATCCAAATTAGAAAAAAAGGAAAACTGTCACTTTGCAGATGCCATGATACATAGAAAGTCCTAAAGATGCCACAAGAAAACTACTAGAGCTAATCAATGAATTTAGTAAAGTGTCAGCATACAAAATTAATACACAAAAATCTCTTGCATTCCTATACATTAACAACAAAAGATGAGAAAGAGAAATTAAGGAAACAATCCCATTTACAACTGTAACAAAAAGAATAAAATACCTAGGTATAAACCTACCTAAGGAGGCAAAAGACCTGCACACAGTAAACTATAAGATAGTGAAGAAAGAAATCAAAGATGACACAAACAGATGGTGAGATATACAATGTTCTTGGATTGGAAGAATCAATATTGTGAAACTGACTCTACTACCAAAAGCAATCTACAGATTCAGTGCAATCCCTATCAAATTACCAATGGAATTTTTCACAGAAGTAGAACAAAAAATTTTACAATTTGTATGGAAACACAAAAGACCCTGAAGAGTGAAAGCAATCTCGAGAAGGAAAAACAGAGCTGGAGGAATCAGGCTACCTGACTTCAGACTCTACTACAAAGCTACAGAAATCAAGACAATATGGTACTGGCACAAAAACAGAAACAGACAAATGCGACAGGTTAGAAAGCCCAGAGATAAACTCACTCACATATGGTCACCTAATCTATGACAAAGGAGGCCAGAATATACAATGGAGCAAAGTCAGTCTCTTCAATAAGTGGTGCTGGGGAAACTGGACAACTACTTGTAAAAGAATGAAAAGAAATTAGAACACTCCCTCACACCATACACAAAAATAAACTCAAAATGGATGAAAGACATAAATGTAAGGCCAGACATTATAAAACTCTTAGAGGAAAATATAGGTAGAACACTCTTTGACATAAATTGCAACAAGATCTTTTTTGACCCAACTCCTAGAATAAAAACAAAAGTCAACAAATGGGACTTAATTAAACTTTAAAGCTTTTGCACAACAAAGGAAACCATAAACAAGACGAAAAGACAACCCTCAGAATGGGAGAAAATAGTTGCAAATGAAGTAACTGACAAAGGATTAATCTCCAAAATACACAAGCAGCTCAATATCAAAAAGCAAACAACCCATTCAGAAAATGGATGGAAGACCTAAATGGAAAGTTCTCCAAATAACACATATAGATGGCCAACAAACACATGAAAAGATGCTCAACATCACCAATTATTAGAGAAATGCAAATCAAAACTACAATGAGGTATCTCCTCACACCAGTCAGAATGGCCATCATCAGAAAATCTACAAAAAATAAATGCTGGAGAGGGTGTGGAGAAAAGGGAACCCTCTTGCACTGTTGGTGGGAATGTAAATTGATATAGCCACTATAGAGAACAGTATGGAGACTCCTTAAAAAAGTAAAAATAGATCTACCATATAACCCAGCAATCCCACTACTAGGCATATTTCCAGAGAAAACTATAATTCAAAAAGAGACATGTACTCCAGTGTTCATTGCAGCTCTATTTACAATAGCCAGGTCATGGAAGCAACCTACGTGTCTATTGACATATAAATACATATATTGAGAAAGAAAAAATGTCTCAAATAATTAACCTAATTTTCACCTTAAGGACCTAGAAAAAGAAGAGCAAACTAAATCTAAAGCAAGCTGCTGGAATGAAATAATAATGACTCTAATGGAAATAGATGGAATAGAGAATAGAAAAAGCAATAGAGAAAATCAGTGAAATCAAGCTTCTTCTTTGAAAGAAATCAACAAAAATGACAAGCTTTTAGCTAGTCTGACCAAACAGAGAGAGACAACTCAAATTATGAAATCAGAGTGAAAGATGGGACATTACTACCGACCTTACAGAAATTAAAAAGTATTATATGTGAATATAATGAACAATGTATGAAAACAAATTAGAAAGACAACTTAGATAAAATAGGAACATTTTAGAAAAAGTCAAAATACTGAAAATAATTCAAGAGGAAATAGAAAATAAGAATATATCTATAATAAGAGATTGAATTAATAATTTAAAAACTTTCCACAGTGAATGTCTGGTGCTGAAATGACTTTACTGGTAAACCTACCAAATATTGAAAGAACAAATATTAATAACAAAACTTTACAAATTTTTCCAAAAAATAGAAGAAGAGGTAATACTTTCAAACTCTTTGTATGGGGCCAGTATTATTCCCCTGATACCAAAACCAGACAAAGACCTTTCAGGAAAAGCAAAGCAAATACTAATAACACATTAATATAGACACAAATATCTTCAATGAAAATGCATTCAATCATGGTGTCTTAGTTGTTTGGGCTGCTATAATGAAATATGATAGACCAGGTGGCTTAAACAACAAACATTTATTTCTCACAATTGTTGAGGCTGGGAAGTCTAAGATCAAAGTGCCAGCAGATTTTGTGTCTGTTGAAGCCTCGCTTCCTCATTCATAGATGGTCTTCTTGTTGTATCTTTACCTGATGAAAGAGGTTAGAGAGGTCCCTGGAGTCTCTTTTATAAGGGCCCTAATCCCATTCAGGAGGGCTCTACCTTCATGACCTAGTCACCCCCAAAAGCCTCAACTCCAAATACCATCATATTAGGGGTTAGGATTCAGCATATGGATTTGGGAGGGGTGTACACAGACATTCAATCTATAGCACACGCCTAGTCAGAACCAGCATCACTGTCCAAATAGATGATCCAAGCTACAATTAAGGAACAGAAGATGAAAGAACAAACTGCTCCTCTAACCCACGATGAGGGCCTTCTTGACTCAATTCCTGAACCTTGTACATCCTTGTAATTTTATCTCTGAAAAGATTTGGCTAGTGATGAAAGAAGTTCATATTGTCTAAGAGGAGAAACTGAAAAATAATTACAGTTGACCCTTGAACAACGTGGGTTTGAACTGGTGGGTCCACTTATACTCAGTATTATTTTCAATAAATACAACGGTACTACATGATCTGCAGTTGGTTGAATCCGTGCACGTGGAACCGTGGATACGGACTGACTCTGGGACTTGAGCATCTTTGAATTTTGGTATTCGAGACAGGTCCTGAAACCAATCCCCAGCAGATACCGAGGGACAACTGTACAAGAGACCCCAGTTTTCCTTGCTTCAACCTTTGCTTTCTTTACCTTTTTTCTCTCTTTTTGTAACCTACCTCACCTTTTTTGTTACATCTCCCCACTACTAAAATAACAACAAATGACAACAACAAATACAAAAATAACCCTTGAAAAACTGTTCTGACACCTATTGGAATGAGATTGCACTAAAGGTATGAGCAAGAGCTGTGAAAAAGTAGAACAAATTCCCAACCATTCCAACTACACATTTGTAGCAGTTAAAAACTGAAACCTGGGAAACACTAGTAATGTATCTCTCTCCTCCTTTGCCTATAAAACTTCTAGTTCTGTTTCAGTTCAGAGTTACCTGGCCTTAAGGTGATGCACATCAGCTGGAAAAAGGCTTTAACCTCTATTTGAATCACTTTATATATTTTTCTCCACAAGTTTAGCAGCCATTGAAAAGAGTTCTACAGGATCACTTGCATAAACTACAGTTACTATTGGATAAAAACAAACCATTTTCTCAAGGCAAGTACCAGTGTTCCTGGAAATGAGATTCAAAGAAAATCTGTCCCTAGAGTCATCATAGGGTTCATATTATAGAGACACCCCTAGCAGTGATCTCTCTAAGCAGCAGTTTTCTTTCTCATCTGTTAAATGAAGATAATTAGAGTAACCTACCTGATAAGGTTTCTGTCATGAATGACACTACAGTACATATAAAGGACTTAGCATAGTGCCTGACACAAAGTATATACTCAATAAATCTTAGCCACAAGATTTTATAACAGATAAGAGCACAAGCTCTAGAATCATAATTTTAGGGCCAGTAAAGAATTTCCCTACATCCTTACAATGCAAAGGATGTCTGTGCCAAAATAATACAACCTAATATGCTATTAGGAAACAAATATAGGAAAAAATATGATTTGCTGTTTGGAAAAGATGTTTGATGGAAAATTCATTAAACTGAAAACAAAGACCAAAATTTCTATAGAGTTTGCTTGTCAGTGATGCTGCGGTGCATGCACTATTTATAGGACATAGTTTAGTTAGGACATAGCCTAGTCTATTTAATAAGGGAGTTAAAATACATTAGCTTAAAAAAAGACATTTCTCTTTCAAATAATCTTTTAAGTCAAGGGCCGGTATAGTAGCTTGACAATGTTGGGGACCTAAGCTCCTTCCATCTGGTGGCTCTTCCATCCTCAGTGTGTTGAGAATTGGCTTCTGAAATGGTGGAATGAGGACCTCAGTGAACCCACTCCACCACAAAAGTAATACAAATAACTGACAAAACTGTTAAAACCGACAATTTCAGAACTCTGCAAATTAACCAAAGGCATAGAATAAGCTGAAAAGCAATTAATCAAGAAAAAGTACTGAACAGTTATAAGAACATCAGTGCCTGCCTGTGGCACTTTAACTCGGGGCTTCACACACCCCCATCCCCAACTAAGTGGTGTGGTAGCCATGAAAATTTGGCAGCCTTGCAGGGAATAAGAAGGAATGACCTCTTTTAGAGGTCCGCGAAAAGCCCCTTCCTCAGAGCACAGTCAGTATTTTGAGCAGATTCTTAGTTCCCTGGAAAACTTTCATACCCATGGTGTTGTTTCTATTTGATCATATTCAGAGCCCAGTTTTGCAGAAAGAAACCTATACTCATGCTGAAAACAAGAGCAATTACGTGGAATTGGTAATACCACAGATGCATAAGCCTGTGATTTCAGTTGGGGCAAACAAATTTTGGGGTCTGAAAATTTATAATCCAGCTGCGGCTCAAAATTTAAAATTTAGACCCAAAGAATTACACACCTGCAGGGTACTTGGTGAAGTGCCAATGTATTTTTGGAATCTAGGAAGCTGCTCATATGTGCAGAGTTTTGTGCATGCCCAAGAAAGGGCTGAGACAGACCCATCAACTCAACTCTGGCTGACCTGGAGGCTCTGCACAAGCAGGAAGTGAAAGCTAATGCTGACTTGTAAACTGCCTGAACTTTCAAGGTGTACTTTCACACACAGATCTCTTTGATAAATGCATGGAAGACCTGCTAGTTCAGGGCATTTAAAAAAATATTCTGACTGGTTATTACTGGCTGACCACTAACTATACTGACTAGAGATGGCTCCAAGGAAGCCAAGCTTATAAATAAAAGCAATACAATTTTTAAAAAATATGAGGAGAAAACTCAATGCTCAATGCTGTAGGGAATACAGAATCCATATAATCAACCTAGGAATGTTGCTAAACAAATAAGGAGCAGCAGCAACAACAATAACAACAAACTAGAGGTGCAGGAGTTTTCTAATTCCAGAGTTACTACAACATACTCTATACAATGTCCAGTTTTCAACCAAACATTATGAGACATGCAAAGAGCAAGAAAGCATGGCCCATATACCCCAAAACAAGCAGCCCTAAAAGAAACTGTCCCTGATGTGGTCCAGATAATGTCCTTAGTAGCCAAAGACTTTAAGTCAGATATTTAAAATTTGTTCAAAAAGCTAAAAGAAACCATGTCTAAAGAAGTAAAGTATGACAACTATGGCTTACCAAACAGAGATTAAGAATAGATAGAAATAATAATGAAAAAAGAACCATACTTAGGGTGTTGCACTCCTCTGTATGGTTGAAGATGCCTTTGCATCTTCAAAATAATAAGATGCTTATTTCAGCTAGCAGAAAAGAGGGAAGGGAGAAAAAGGGGAGGCTAAACCATTTGCTCTAATGGCATGATCTAGAGGTTGTTTACAACACTATTATTCATGACCCATTGGACAGAACTTAGTCATATGGCCACATCTAGCTGCAAATAAAGATGAGAAAGATGAATTTTCATCATATGACCATGTGCCCAGCTAAAATTTCTACTCTTACAGAAAATGAAGAAAATTGATAGAAGGACAGCAAGCAATCTCTTTCACAGTCAGCCCCATTTGTAGTTTTAAGTGTATACCTTGCATTTATTTTGTTAAATTTAATCCAAAGTATTATATTATTTTTATGCTGCTTTAAATGGTGTTTTGCAATTCATTTCATTTTGGGATTGTTCATTGTAACTGTATAGAAACACAACTAGTTCTTGTCTTGTCCTACAGCCTTTCGGAATCCTTTTATTAATCGGAACAGTTTGTTTTTTTTTTTTGTATGTGGATTCCTTAACATTTTCTATATACAAGACCATGTCATCTGTGAAGAGTTCTGCCTCTTCCTTTCCAATCTGGATACATTTTACTTTATTTTCTTGCTTGATTGCCCTGGCTAGAACCTCTATTACAGTTTTGAGTAGAAGTGGCAAGAATGAGCATGCTTGTCTTGTTCCTGACCTTAAGGGAAAAGAATTCACTCTTTTACAATTAAGTTTGATGTTTGCTGATGGTTCTTCCAGAAGACTTTTATCAAATTCATATTCTAATCTGCTCTTAATGAGATTTGACTATGTTACTTGCATGGTCACTCCTCAGATTTTTGCATGCCTTTGGCTAATTTCCAGAATTATGGGAAAGTTGATTGTGACAAGGTTTGGCACAATCTCATTGCTTTTATAGAGGAGCAGGTTTTTGGAGATCCACACTCCACCCTTCTGTAAGTGCTTCTTCTAGTCATGTATTTTAGTGCTGAAAAATTCTAATTTTTATTTCATCATTTTTGTGCTTTACCCATTTTTACTCCCTCCTCTTATTGGAGGATAACTTGAGGCTATTTGAAAATGATAGACTTGTCTGGGAAGACTGTCTGAATTTTGCCAATGGGTTGATGCCCACTTTCTTACAGGGAAGACCTTATAGGTGTCACTCAAGAAAAGTTTAGGGCCACAGACTTGTCTCTTGCTAAGGCTGCCTCTTTATAACAATAGCCACTTTTTATGAGTTCATCTTTCTTGCAGGACTTTGCAAAGGCAGCAAGAAGCAGCCAGCTGACATCAAAATTTTGTTTTTCCAGCCAGTTGTGCAGAGGGGATTTACCATGGCAATTAGAAGTCATAAAAATTATTGGAAAAGCTGGAGGAATGTACTCTTGTATGAATCTCTAGAAACTACATCCAGGATCTGTCCCCTGGCAGTGAAACTAACTTCTTGACCCCCACAAAGCTAGAGATTGGACACTAAAATATTCACAACATTACTTTTGAGCAGATGACAACAAAAAGCTACAATAAAATGGCCTCCACACAACTTCTGCCTTCTAAATATAGTGTGAATGCATTTAATTGGAAAAAAAAATTTGTATTCAGAAACCTGGCTGCAACAGAATCTGTAGCAATATACACTAGAAAGAGGACGGGATGGAGATTGAGTGAGCCAAATGACCTTATCTACTATTAAGTGAAAAAAAAATCTTGGCATCAAAACCCTTTAGAAATGACAAACATGTCTAACAGAAATTGTGCTTCAAATAGAAGCAACTATTTACAAATACAAATCTAACTTATGAAAACTAATGCTCTACATATTGAATTTACAGGATGAATAGTGTGGAAAAGATACATACTTTGTGTCTTTTTATTGCAATTCCTGAGAGCACAGGTAGAAATTACATTTATTTATTTTTAACACCTTTATTGGAGTATAATTGCTTTACAATGTTGTGTTACTTTCTGCTTTATAACAAACTGAATCAGTTATACATATACATATGTTCCCATATCTCTTCCCTCTTGCGTCTCCCTCCCTCCCACCCTCCCTATCCCACCCTTCTAGGTGGTCACAGAGCACCGAGCTGATCTCCCTGTGTTAGGCGGCTGCTTCCCACTAGCTATCTATTTTACGTTTGGTAGTGTATATATGTCCATGCCACACTACCACTTTGTCACAGCTTACCATTCCCCCTCCCCATATCTTCAAGTCCATTCTCTAGTAGGTCTGTGTCTTTATTCCCATCTTACCCCTAGGTACTTCATGACATTTTTTCCCTTAGATTCCATATATATGTGTTAGCATACGGTATTTGTCTTTCTCTTTCTGACTTACTTCACTCTGTATGACAGACTCTAGGTCCATCCAGCTCACTACAAATAACTCAATTTCGTTTCTTTTTATGGCTAAGTAATATTCCATTGTATATATGTGACACATCTTCTTTATCCATTCATCCGATGACGGACACTTAGGTTGCTTCCATGTCCTGGCTATTGTAAATAGAGCTGCAATGAACATTTTGGTACATGACTCTTTTGAATTATGGTTTTCTCAGGGTATATGCCCAGGAGTGGGATTGCTGGGTCATATGGTAGTTCTATTTGTAGATTTTTAAGGAACCTCCATACTGTTCTCCATAGTGGCTGTACAAATTCACATTCCCACCAGCAGTGCAAGAGTGTTCCCTTTGCTCCACACCCTCTCCAGCATTTCTTGTTTGTAGATTTTTTGATGATGGCCATTCTGACTGGTGTGAGATAATATCTCATTGTAGTTTTGATTTGCATTTCTCTAATGATTAATGATCTTGAGCATTCTTTCATGTGTTTGTTGGCAATCTGTATATCTTCTTTGGAGAAATGTCTATTTAGGTCTTCTGCACATTTTTGGATTGGGATGTTTGATTTTTTGTTATTGAGCTGCATGAGCTGCTTGTAAATTTTGGAGATTAATCCTTTGTCAGTTGCTTCATTTGCAAATACTTTCCCCCATTCTGAGGGTTGTCTTTTGGTCTTGTTTATGGTTTTCTTTGCTGTGCAAAAGCTTTTAAGTTTCATTAGGTCCCGTTTGTTTATTTTTGTTTTTATTTCCATTGCTCCAGGAGGTGGGTCAAAAAGGATCTTGCTGTGATTTATGTCAGAGTTTTCTGCCTATGTTTTTTGTTTTTTTTTTTTGTGCAGTACGTGGGTCTCTCACTGTTGTGGCCTCTCCCATTGTGGAGCACAGGCTCCGGATGTGCAGGCTCAGTGGCCATGGCTCACGGGCCTAGCCGCTCTGCGGCGTGTGGGATCTTCCCAGACTGGGGCACGAACCCATGTCCCCTGCATCGGCAGGTGGACTTTCAACCACTGCGCCACCAGGGAAGCCCTCTGCCTATGTTTTCCTCTAAGAGTTTGATAGTTTCCGGCCTTACATTTAGGTCTTTAATCCATTTTGAGCTTATTTTTGAGTATGGTGTTAGGGAGTGTTTTAATCTCATAGTTTTACATGTACCTGTCCAGTTTTCCCAGCACCACTTATTGAAGGGGCTGTCCTTTTTCCATTGTACATTCCTGCCTCCTTTATCAAAGATAAGTTGACCACATGTGCGTGAGTTTATCTCTGGCCTTTCTATCCTGTTCCATTTATCTATATTTTTGTTTTTGTGCCAGTACCATACTGTCTTGATTACTGTAGCTTTGTAGTATAGTCTGAAGTCAGGTAGGCTGATTCCTCCAGCTCCATTTCTCATTCTCAAGATTGCTTTGGCTATTCGGGGTCTTTGGTGTTTCCATACAAATTGTGAAATTTTTGTTCTATTTCTGTGAAAAATGCCCGTGGTAGTTTGATAGGGATTGCATTGAATCTGTAGATTGCTTTGTGTAGTAGAGTCATTTTCACAATGTTGATTCTTCCCATCCAAGAACATGGTATATGTCTCCATCTATTTGTATCATTTTTAATTTCTTTCATCAGTGTCTTATAATTTTCTGCATACAGGTCTTTTGTCTCCTTAGGTAGGTTTATTCCTAGATATTTTATTCTTCTTGTTGCAATGGTAAATGGGAGTGATTTCTTAATTTCACTCTCAGATTTTTCAAAGTTAGTGTATAGGAATGCCAGAGATTTCTGTGCATTAATTTTGCATCCTGATACTTTACCAAATTCATTGATTAGCTCTAGTAGTTTTCTGGTAACATCTTTGGGATTCTCTATGTATAGTATCATGTCATCAGCAAACAGTGACAGCTTTAATTCTTTTCTGATTTGGATTCCATTTATTTCTTTTTCTTCTCTGATTGCTGTGGCTAAAACTTCCAAAACTATGTTGAATAAGAGTGGTGAGAGTTGGCTACCTTGTCTTATTCCTGATCTTAGTGGAAATGTTTTCAGTTTTTCACCATTGAGGACGAAGTTGGCTGTGGATTTGTCATATATGGCCTTTATTATGTTGAGGAAAGTTCCATCTATACCTACATTCTGGAGGGTTTTTATCAAAAATGGGTGTTGAATTTTGTTGAAAGCTTTCTGTGCATCTATTGAGATGATCATATGGTTTTTCTCCTTCAATTTGTTAATATGGTGTATCACGTTGATTGATTTGCATATATTGAAGAATCCTTGCATTCCTGGAATAAACCCCACTTGATCATGGTGTATGATCCTTTTAATGTGCTGTTGGATTCTGTTTGCTAGTATTTTGTTGAGGATATTTGCATCTATGTTCATCAGTGATATAGGCCTGTAGTTTTCTTTCCTTGTGACATCTTGTCTGTTTTTGGTATCAGGGTGATGGTGGCCTCGTAGAATGAGTTTGGGAGTGTTCCTCCCTCTGCTATATTTTGGAAGAGTTTGAGAAGGATAGGTGTTAGCTCTTCTCTAAATGTTTGATAGAATTCGCCTGTGAAGCCATCTGGTCCTGGGCTTTTGTTTGTTGGAAGATTTTTAATCACAGTTTCAACTTCAGTGCTTGTGATTTGTTTGTTCATGTTTCCTATTCTTCCTGATTCAGTCTTGGCAGGTTGTGCATTTCTAAGAATTTGTCCATTTCTTCCAGGTTGTCCATTTTATTGGCATAGAATTGCTTGTAGTAATCTCTCATGTTCTTTTGTATTTCTGCAGTGTCACTTTTTACTTCTCCCTTTTCATTTCTAATTCTATTGATTTGAGTCTTCTCCCTTTTTTTCTTGATGAGTCTGGCTAATGGTTCATCAATTTTGTTTGTCTTTTCAAAGAACCAGCTTTTAGTTTTATTGATCTTTGCTATCATTTCCTTCATTTCTTTTTCATTTATTTCTGATCTGATCTTTATGATTTCTTTCCTTCTGCTAACTTTGGGGTTTTTTTGTTCTTCTTTCTCTAATTGCTTTAGGTGCAAAGTTAGGTTGTTTCTTCGAGATGTTTCCTGTTTCTTAAAGTAGGAATGTACTGCTATAAACTTCCCTCTTAGAACTGCTTTTGCTGCATCCCATAGGTTTTGGGCCATTGTATCTCCATTGTCATTTGTTTCTAAGTATTGTTTGATTTCCTCTTTGATTTCTTCAGTGATCACTTCGCTTTTAAGTAGTGTATTGTTTAGCCTCCATGTGTTTGTATTTTTTACAGATCTTTACCTGTAAATGATATCTAGTCTCATAGCGTTGTGGTCGGAAAAGATACTTGATACAATTTAAATTTTCTTAAATTTCCCAACGCTTGATTTGTGATCCAAGGTATGGTCTATTCTGGAGAATATTCCATGAGCACTTGAGAAAAATGTGTGTTCTGTTGTTTTTGGATGGAGTGTCCTATAAATATCAATTAAGTCCATCTTGTTTAATGTATCATTTAAAGCTTGTGTTTCCTTATTTATTTTCAGTTTGGATGATCTGACCATTGGTGAAAGTGGGGTGTTAAAGTCCCCTGCTATGAATGTGTTACTGCCGATTTCCCCTTTTATGGCTGTTAGTATTTGCCTTATGTATTGAGGTGCTCCTATGTGAGGTGCAGAAATATTTACAATTGTTATATCTTCTTCTTGGCTCGATCCGTTGATCATTATGTAGTCTCCTTCTTTTTCTCTTCTAATAGTGTTTATTTTAAAGTCTATTTTTTCTGTTATGAGAATTGCTACTCCAGCTTTCTTTTGGTTTCCATTTGCATAGAATATCTTTTTCCATCCTCTCAATTTCAGCCTGTTTGTGTCTGTAGGTCTGAAGTGGTTCTCTTCTAGACAGCATATATATGGGTCTTGTTTTTGTATCCATTCGACTAGTATGTGTCTTTTAGTGGGAGCATTTAATCCATTTACATTTAAGGTAATTATCGATATATATGTTCCTATTCCCATTTTCTTAATTGTTTTGGTTTTGTTAAAGTAGGCCTTTTACTTCTCTTGTGTTTCTTAGCTAGAGAAGATCCTTTAGCATTTTTTGTAAAGCTGGTTTGGTGGTGCTGAACTCTCTCAGCTTTTGCTTGTCTGTAAAGGTTTTAATTTCTCCATCAAATCTGAATGTGATCCTTGTTGGGTAGAGCAATCATTGTTGTAGTTTTCTCTCCTTCATCACTTTAAATATGTCCTGCCAGTCCCTTCTGGCTTGCAGAGTTTCTGCTGAAAGATCGGCTGTTAACCTTATGGGGATTCCCTTGTTTGTTATTTGTTGTTTTTCCCTTGCTGCTTTTAATATGTTTTCTTTGTATTTAATTTTTGACAGTGTGATTAATATGTGGCTTGGCATGTTTCTCCTGGATTTATCCTGCATGGGACTCTCTGTGCTTCGTGGACTTGATTAACTATTTCCTTTCCCATATTAGGGAAGTTTTCAACTATAATGTCTTCAAATATTTTCTCAGTCCCTTTCTTTTTCTCTTCTTCTTCTGGAACCCCTGTAATTCGAATGTTGGTGCTTTTAATGTTGTCCCAGAATTCCCTGAAACTGTCCTCAGTTCTTTTCATTTTTTTTTTTATTCTGCTCTGCAGTAGCTATTTCCACTATTTTATCTTCCAGGTCACTTATCCGTTCTTCTGCCTCAGTTATTCTGCTATTGATCCCTTCTAGAGCATTTTTAATTTCATTTATTGTGCTGTTCATCATTGCTTGTTTCGTCGTTAGTTCTTCTAGGTCCTTGTTAAATGTTTCTTGCATTTTGCCTATTCTATTTCCAAGATTTTGGATCATCTTTACTATCATTATTCTGAATTCTTTTTCAGGTAGACTGCCTATTTCCTCTTCATTTGTTAGGTTTGGTGGGTTTTTATCTTGCTCCTTCATCTGCTGTATGTTTTTCTGTTTTCTCATTTGGCTTATTTTACTTTATTTTATTTGGGGGTCTTTTTTTGCAGGGTGCAGGTTCATAGTTTTCGTTGTTTTTGGTGTCTGTCCCCAGTGGCTAAAGTTGTTTCAGTGGGTTGTGTACGCCTCCTGTTGGAGGGGACTAGTGCCTGTGTGCTGGTGGATGAGGCTGGATTTTGTCTTTCTGGTGGGCAGGTCCATGTGTCGTGGTGTGTTTTGGGGTGTCTGTGGCCTTATTATGATTTTTCGGCAGTCTCTCTGTTAATCGGTTGGGTTGTGTTCCTGTCTTGCTAGCTGTTTGGCATAGGGTGTCCAGCAGCGTAGCTTGCTGGTCGTTGAGTGAAGCTGGGTGTTGGTGTTGAGAAGGAGATCTCTGGGAGATTTTTGCCGTTTGATATTACGTACAGCTGGGAGGTCTCTTGTGGACCAGTGTCCTGAAGTTGGCTCTCCCGCCACAGAGCCACAGCACTGACTCCTGGCTGCAGCACCAAGAGCCTTTGATCCACTCAGCTCAGAATAAAAGTGAGAAAAAGTAGAAAGAAAGGAAGAAAGAAAGAGGATAAAAAAATAAAGTAAGGTAAAATAAAGTTATTAAAATAAAAAATAATTATCAAGAAAATTTTTTTTAAAAAGTAAAAGAAACAAAACAAAACAAACAAACAAACAAAAAGGATGGATCGAACCCTAGGACAAATGGTGAAAACAAAGCTATACAGAGAAAATATCACACAGAAGCATACAGATACGCACTCTCAAAAAGAAGAAAAGGGGAAAAATAATAAATCTTGCTCTCAAAGTCCACCTCCTCAATTTGGGATGATTCGTTGTCTATTCAGGTATTCTACCGATGCAGGATACATCAAGTTGATTGTGGAGATTTAATCTTCTGCTCCTGAGGCTGCTGGGAAAGATTTCCCTTTTTCTTCTTTGTTTGCACAGTTCCCGGGGCTCAGCTTTGGATTTGGCCCCGCTTCTGCATGCAGGTCGCAGGAGGGCGTCTGCTCTTCTCTCCGACAGGACGAGGTTAAAGGAGCCGCTGATTCGGGGGCTCTAGCTCACTCATGCCGGTGGGAGGGAGGAGCACAGAGTGCAGGGTGAGCCTGCGGCGGCAGAGGCCGGGGTGACATTACAGCAGCCTGAGGCGGGTTGTGCGTTCTCCCGGGGGAGTTGTCCCTGGATCCCGGGACCCTGGCAGTGGTGGGCTGCAGAGGATCCTGGAAGGGAGGTGTGGAGAGTGACCTGTGCTCCCACGGAGGCTTCTTTGTGGTGGCAGCAGCAGCCTTAACGTTCCATGCCTCTCTCTGGGGTCTGCGCTGATAGCCGTGGCTGGCGCCAGTCTCTGGAGCTCTTTTAAACAGCGCTCTTAATCCCCTCTCTGCGCGCACCAGGAAACAAAGAGGGAAGAAAAAGTCTCTTGCCTCTTCGGAAGGTCCAGACTTTTCCCCAGACTGACTCTCAGCTAGCCATGGTGCACTAACCCCCTGCAGGCTATGTTCATGCCACCAAACCCAGTCCTCTCCCTGCGCTCCGACCAATGCCCGAGCCTCAGCTCCCAGCCCCGCCTGAACCGCCGGGTGAGCAGACAAGACTCTTGGGCTGGTGAGTGCCGGTTGGCACTGATCCTCTGTGCCAGAATCTCTCCGCTTTGCCCTCCGTACCCCTGTTGTTGTGCTCTCCTCCATGGCTCCGAAGCCCCCCTCCGCCAGCCGCAGTCTCCGCACATGAGGGGGTTTCTTAGTGTGAGGAAATCTTTCCTCCTTCACAGCTCCCTCCCACTGGTGCAGGTCTTGTCTCTATTCTTTTGTCTCTGTTTATTCTTTTATCTTTTGCCCTACGCAGGTACGTGGGGACTTTCTTGCCTTTTAGGATGTCTGAGGTCTTCTGCCAGCATTCAGTAGGTGTTCTGTAGGAGTTGTTCCACGTGTAGATGTATTTGTGATGTATCTGTGGGGTGGAAGGTGATATCCACGTCTTACTCTTCCACCATCTTCCCCCTCTCTCCTCTTGTCTTGTTTCTGATCTTAGTGGAAATTGTGTCAGTTTTTCAGCATTGAGCACGGTGTTGGCTGTATGTTTGTCATATATGGCCGTTATTATGTTGAGGTAAGTTCCCTCTATGTCTACTTTCTGGAGGGTTTTTATCATAAATTAGTGTTGAATTTTGTCAAAAGCTTTCTCTGCATCTATTGAAATGATCATAAGGTTTTTCTCCTTGAGTTTCTTAATATGGTGCATCACATTGATTCATTTGCGTATATTGAAGAATCTTGCATTCCTGGGATAAACACCACTTGATCATGGTGTATGATCCTTTTAATATGCTGTTGGATTCTGTTTGCTAGTATTTTGTTGAGGATTTTTGCGTCTATGTTCATCAGTGATATTGGCCTGTAGTTGTCTTTCTTTGTGACATCTTTGTCTCGTTTTGGTATCAGGGTGATGGTGGCCTTGTAGAATGAGTTTGGGAGTCTTCCTCCCTCTGCTGTATTTTGGAAGAGTTTGAGAAGGATAGGTGTTATCTCTTCTCTAAATGCTTGATAGAATTCATCTGTGAAGCCATTTGGTCCTGGGCTTTTTTGTTGGAAGATTTTTAATCACAGTTTCAATTTCAGTGCTTTTGATTGGTCTGTTCATATTTTCTATTTCTTCCTGGTTCACTCTAGGAAGGTTGTGCATTTCTAAGAATTTGTCCATTTTTTCCAGGTTGTCAATTTTATTGGCATACAGTTGCTTGTAGTAATCTCTCATGGTTCTTTGCAGTTCTGCAGTGTCAGTTGTTACTTCTCCTCTTTCATTTCTAATTCTATTGATTGAGTCTTCTCCCTTTTTTTCTTCATGTATCTGGCTAATGGTTTATCAATTTTGTTTATATTCTCAAAGAACCAGCTTTTAGGTTTATTGATCTTTGCTATCGTTTCCTTCATTTCTTTTTCATTTATTTCTGATCTGATCTTTATTATTTCTTTCCTCCAGCTAACTTTGGGGTTTTTTCGTTCTTCTTTCTCTAATTGCTTTAGGTGTAAGATTAGGTTGTTTATTTGATGTGTTTTTTGTTTCTTGAGGTAGGATTGTATTGTTGTAAACTTCCGTCTTAGAGCTGCTTTTGCTGCATCACATAGGCTTTGGGTCATCCTGTTTTCATTGTCATTTGTTTCTAGGTGTTTTTCGATTTCCTCTTTGATTTCTCAAGTGATCTCTTATTATTTAGTGCTGTATTTTTTAGCTTCCATTTGTTTGTATTTTTTTCTCCTGTAATTGCTATCTAGTCTCATAGTGTTTTGGTCAGAGAAGATACCTGGTATGATTTCAATTTTCTTAAATTTACCAAGGCTTGATTTGTGACCCAAAATATGATCTATCTTGGAGAATGCTCCATGAGCACTTGAGAAGAAAGTGTATTCTGTTGTTTTTGGATGGAATGTCCAATAACTATCAATTAAGTTCATCTTGCTTAATGTATCATTTAAAGCTTTTGATTCCTTATTTATTTTCATTTTGGATGATGTGTCTATTGGTGAAAGTTGGGTGTTAAAATCCCCTACTATGATTGTGTTACTGTCGATTTCCCCTTTTATGGCTGTTAGTATTTTCCTTATGTATTGAGGTTCTCCTATGTTGGGTGCATAATTGTATACAATTGTTATATCTTCTTCTTGGATCAATCCCTTGATCATTATGCAGTGTCCTTCTTTGTCTCTTGTAATAGTCTTTATTTTAAAGTCTATTTTGTCTGATATGAGAATTGCTTCTCCAGCTTTCTTTTTATTTCCATTTTCATGGAATATCTTTTTCCACCCCCTCACTTTCAGTCTGTATGTGTCCCTAGGTCTGAAATGGGTCTCTTTTAGACAGCATATATACAAGTCTTGTTTTTGTATGCATTCAGCCAGTGTATGTCTTTTGTTGGAACATTTAATCCATTCACATTTAAGGTAGTTATTGGTATGTATGTTTCTGTTACCATTTTCTTAATTGTTTTGGGTTTGTTATTGTAGGCCTTACCCTTCACTTGTGTTACCTGCCTTGAAAACTTTGTTTAACATGTGTTTTAAAGCTGGTTTGGTGGTGCTGAATTCTCTTAGCTTTGATTGTCTCTAAAGGTTTTGATTTCTCCGTTGAATCTGAATGAGATCCTTGCTGGGTAGAGTAATCTTTGCTGTAGGTTTTTCCCTTTCCTCACTTTAAATATTTCTTTCCACTCCCTTGTGGCTTGCAGAGTTTCTGCTGAAAGATCAGTTGTTAACCTTATGGGGATTCCCTTGTATGTTATTTGTTGTTTTTCCCTTGCTGTTCTTTATGTTGTTTTCTTTGTATTTAATTTTTAATAGTTTGATTAGTATGTGTTTTGGCGTGTTTCTCCTTGGTTTTATCCTGTTTGGTGCTCTCTGTGCTTCCTGGACTTGAGTGAGTATTTCATTTCCCATATTAGGGAAGTTTTCAAATATTATCTCTTCAAATATTTTATCAGTATCTCTCTTTTTCTCTTCTACTTCTGGGACCCCTATAATTCGAATGTTGGTGCATTTATTGGTGTCCTAGAAGTGTCTGAGTGTGTCCTGAATTCTTTTCATTCTGTTTTCTTTATTGTGCTCTGTGGTAGTTATTTCCAATCTTTTATCTTCCAGGTCACTCATCCGTTCTTCTGCCTCAGTTATTCTGCTATTGATTACTTCTAGAGAATTTTTCACTTCATTTATTGTGTTGTTCATCATTGTTTGTTTGCTCTTTAGTCCTTCTAGGTCCTTGTTAAACGTTTCTTGCGTTTTCTTCATTCTATTTCCAAGATTTTGTATGATCTTTACTATCATTACTCTGAATTCTTTTTCTGGTAGATTGCCTATTTCCTCTTCATTTATTTGGTCTGGTCGTTTTTCACCTTGCTCCTTCATGTGCTGTGTATTTCCCTGTCTTCTCATTTTGCTTAACTTACTGTGTTTGGGGTCTACTTTTTGCAGGCTGCAGGTTTGTAGTTCCCGTTGTTTTTGGTTCCTGACCCCAGTGGGTAAGTTTGGTTCAGTGGGTTGTGTTAGCTTCCTGGTGGAGGGGACTGGTGCTGGTCTTCTGGTGGATGAGGCTGTATATTGTCTTTCTGGTGTGCAGGACCTTGTCAGGTGTTGTGTTTTGGGGTGTCTGTGAACTTATTATGATTTTAGCAGCCTCTCTGCTAATGGATGGGGTTGTGTTCCTGTCTTGGTAGTTTTTGGCATAGGTTGTCCAGTAATGTAGCTTTCTGGTTATTGAGTGGAGGTGGGTCTTAGAGTTGAGATCGAGGTCTCTCAGAGAGGATTTGCCATTTGATATTAGGTGGGGCTGGGAAGTCTCTGGTAGACCAATGTCCTGAACTTGGCTCTCCCACTTCAGAGGCACACCCGGCTGGATTACCAAGACCCTGTGAGCCACACGGCTCAGAATAAAAGGGAGAAGAAAATAAATAAATAAAATAAAGGTATTAAAATAAAAAAATATTATTAAAAATAATAAAATAATTAAAATTAAGAGAAAGAAAGATAGAACAAAAGAAATAAGAGGGCAATCAATCCAAGACACAAATCCACCAGGGATAACAAGCACTGAAATCTATACTAAAAAGATAGAAAAAATACGGAGAGACAAAACCCCAGTAAAAGCAATGCTATGCAGACCAAATCACAAAAAGAAGCATACACATACACACTCACAAAAAGAAAAAAAGGAAGAGAACAACCAAATCAATAAACAAAGCTACCAACGATAATAAGTTCTAAATACTAAACTAAGATAAACATAAAATGAGAAAAAATTAGATGCAGAAAGCCAACCCCAAATCTACAGTTGTTCCCAATGTCCACCACCTCAATTTTGGGATGATTGTTTCTCTATTCATGTATTCCACAGATTCAGGGTTCATCAAGTTGACTGTGGATACTTAATCCACTGCTTCTGAGGCTGCTGGAGAAATTTCCCTTTCTCTACTTTGTTCACACAGCTCCTTGGATTTAGCTTTGGTTATGGCCCTTCATCTGCCTGTAGGTCACCCGAGGGCTTCTGTTCCCTGCCCAGACATGATGGGGTTAAAGTAGCAGCTGAGTAGGGGGCTCTGACTCACTCAGGCCGGGGGTGGGGGCGGGTGGCATATGGAATGCGGGGTGAGCCTGTGGTGGCAGAGGCTGACATGATGTTGCAACAGCCTGAGGTGGGCTGTGTGTTCTCCCAGGGAAGTTGTCCATGGATCAGGGGACTCTGGCAGTGGCAGGCTGCACAGGCTCTCGGGAGGGGAGGTGTGGAGAGTGACCTGTGCTTGCACACAGGATTCTTGGTGGCTGCAGCAGCAGCCTTAGCATTTCATGCCTGTCTCAGGTTCCTGTGGTGATAGCCGTGGCTCGCGCCTGTCTCTGGAGCTCATTTTGAT
Organism: Delphinapterus leucas; assembly: GCF_059928025.1. Lineage (NCBI taxonomy): Eukaryota > Metazoa > Chordata > Mammalia > Artiodactyla > Monodontidae > Delphinapterus > Delphinapterus leucas. The sequence continues at coordinate 87,095,797 of NC_143150.1, forward strand.
GGTGCTCTGAATCCCCTCTCCTCGTGAACCCTGAGACAATGGTCTCTTGCCTCTTAGGTAGTTCCAGACGTTTTCCTGGACCCCCTCCTGGCTAGCTGTGGTGCACTAGCCCCCTTCAGGCTGTGTTCACGCAGGCAACCCAAGTCCTCTCCCTGGGTTGTGATCTCCGAAGCCTGAGCCTCTGCTCCCAGCCCTCGCATGCCCCAGTGAGTGAGCAGACAAGCATCTCAGCTGGTGAGTGCTGGTCAGCATAGATTCTCTGTGCAGGAATCTCTGCGCTTTGCCCTCTGCACCTCTGTTCCTGCGCTCTCCTCTGTGGCTCTGAAGCTTCGCCCCCTCCCACCCCTGTCTCCACCAGTGAAGGGGCTTCTTAGTGTGTGGAAACTTTTCCTCCTTCACAGCTCCCTCCCAGAGGTGCAGGTCCCATGCCTATTTTTTGGTCTGTTTTTTCTTTTGCCCTTCCCAGGTACGTGGGTAGTTTCTTGCCTTTTGGGAAGTGTGAGGTCTTCTGCCAGCGTTCAGTAGGTATTCTGTAGGAGTTGTTCCACATGTAGATGTATATTTGATGTATTTGTGGGGAGGAAGGTGACCTCCACGTCTTACTCTTCTGCCATCTTGATGGTCCAAGCCAAAGAACTCTTAAAACTCAACAGTAAGAAATCAACCCAGTTAGAAAATGGACCAAAAAGTTTAACAAATACATAACCCAGTAAGATATTCAGATGGCAAGTAAGCCTATGAAAAGATGCTCAGTCAGACGTTATCAGGGAAATGCAAGTGAAAATATCAGTGAAAAAAAAAAAGAAAATATCAGTGAGATACCAATACATACTTATTAGAATGACCAAAATCCTGACCGCTGAGAATGCTAAATACTGGCAAAGATGTGGAGCAACAGGAACTCTCATTCATTGCTTGTGGGAATACACAATTGTACAACCACTTTGGAAGAGAGTTTGGCAGTTTCTTACAAAACAGGACCTACTCTGATCCATCAATCATGTTCCTCACTTTTACCCCAAAGAGTTGAAAACATGTCCACACAAAAATCTGCACATGGATATTCATAATAGCTTTAGTCATATTTGCCAAAACTTGGAAAGAATCAAATATCCTTCAGTAGGTAAATAGATTAAAGAAAACTTTGGTACATCCAGACAATGGAGTGATAGTCAGTGCTAAAAAGAAATGAGCTAACAAGCCATGAAAAGACATGGGTAAATCTTAAATGTATTTCTCTAAGTGAAAGAGGCCAATCTGAAAATGCTATATACCATATGATCCAACTATGTGACATTCTGGCAAAGGCAATACTATGGAGAAAATAAAAAGATCAGTGTTTGGCAGGGGTTACGAATGAGCGAGGGTTAGATAGCTGGAGCACATATGATTTTAGGGGAGTGAAACTACACTGTGATACTATAATGGTGGATACATATCATTATACATTTGCCAAAACCCATAGAATGTACTATATCAAGAGTTAACCCTAATGTGTCAATGTACATATATCAAGTATAACAAATGTACCATTCTGATGTGGGATGTTAATAATGGGGAGGCTATGCATGAGTGGGGTCAGGGAATAAGTGGGAAATCTCTGTACTTTCCACTCAATTTTGCTATGAAACTAAAACTTCTGTAACACATGAAGTCCATTTTTTAAAAAGTCACATGCCAAGCAGTTTTAACTTTATCACGTAGTTGATAGTTCAAAGTATTTTGACAGGAGTATGTTTTTAGAAAATTCCTAATGGAATCACTATAAAGGATAGACAATTTTACTCCTTCCTTTCCAGTTTGGATTCCTTCTATTTCTTTCTCTTGTCTGATTGCCATGGTAAGGACTTCCAATACTATGTTGAATAAAATGACAAGAGTGGGCATCCTTGTCTTGTTCCTGATCTTAGAGGAAATGCTTTCAACTTTTCATCATTAAGTATAATGTTAGATGTGGGTTTGTCATATATGGCCTTTATTATGTTGAGGTATGTTCCCTCTATGTCAACTTTGTTGAGACTTTTTTGTCATAAATAGATGTTGAATTTTTGTAAACAGCTTTTTCTGCATCTATTGAAATCATCATATGGTTTTTATTCTTCACTTTGTTAATGGGGTTTATCACATTGATTGATTTGCAGATATTGAAAAATCCTTATATCCTTGGGACAAATCCCACCTGATGGTGTATGATACTTGTATTGTTTGATTCAGTTTGCTAATAGTTGTTTTTGAGGATTTTTGCCTCTATGTTTATCAATGATAGTGGTCTGTAATTTTCATTTTTGTATGTGATATCTTTGTCTGGATTTGGTATCATTGTGATGCTGTCCTCATAGAATGATCTTGCAATCCCACTCCTGAGCATATATCTGGAGAAAAACATAATTCGAAAAGATAATGCACCCCAATGTTCATTGCAGCACTATTTACAATAGCAAGACACAGAAGCAACCTAAATGCCCATCAACAGATGAATGAATAAAGAAGACATGGTATATTTATACAATGGAATATTACTCAGCCCTAAAAAAGAATGAAATAATGCTATTTGCAGCAACATGGATGGACCTAGAGATTATCATACTAAGTGAAGTAAGCTAGACAGAGAAAGACAAATTTCATATGATATCACTTATATGTGTAATCTAGAAAAATGATACAAATAAATTTATATCTAAAACAAAAATAGGCCCACAGACATAGAAAATAAACTTATGGTTACCAAAAGGGAAAGGGGGTGGGGAGGGATAAATTAGGAGTTTGGGATTAACATATACACACTACTATATATAAAATAGATAACCAACAAGCACCTACTCTATAGCACAGGGAACTATATTCAATATTTTGTAATAACCTGTAAGGGAAAAGAATCTGAAAAAAAAGTATGTATGTATAACTGAATCACTTTGCTGTATACCTGAAACTAACACAATATTGTAAGTCAACTATATTCCAATTAAAAAAAAAGAAAGAACTGAAAAAAATGAGTTTGCAAGTGTTCCTTCCTTAGGAATTTTTTGGAATAGTTTGAGAAGGGTAGGTGTTAACTCTTTACTAAATGTTTGGTAGAATTCACTTGTGAAGCCATCTAGTCCTGGACTTTTGTTTGTTGGGAGTTTTTAGATTACTGATTCAATTTCATTACTGGTAATGTGCCTGTTCATATTTTCTGTTTCTTCCTGGTTCAGTCTTAAAAATTGGTCCATGTCTTCTAGGCTAATCATCAGGGAAATGGAAATCAAAACCACAGTGAGATATTACCTCACACCTGTCAGAATGGCTATCATCAAAAAGAACACAAATAACAAATGTTAGCGAAGATATAGAGAAAAGGGAACCGTCAAATGCTATTGGTGGGAATGTAAGTTGGTGAAGCCACTGTGGAAAACAGTATGGAGGTTTCTCAAAAAACTAAAAATAGAACCACCATATGACCTAGCAATTCCACTCCTGGCTATATATCCGAAAAACAAAAACAAAAACACTAATTTAGAAAGATATATGCACCCCAATATTCATAGCAACATTATTTACAATTGTCAAGATATGGAAGCAACCTAAGAGTCCATCAACAGAGGAATGGACAAGGAAGATGTGGTATATATTTACAATGGAATATTACTCATCCATAAAAAAGAATGAATTTTTGCCACTTGCAACAACATGGATGTACTTGGAGGGTATTATGCCAAGTGAAATAAGTCAGAGAAAGACAAATACTTGATAACACTTATGTGTGGAATCTAAAAAATACAACAAACTGGAGAATATAACAAAAAGAAATGAACTCACAGATACAGAGAGCAAACTAGTAGTTACCAGTGGAGAGAAGGAAGGGAGGAGTAGCAATGTAGGGGTAGGGGATTAAGAGGTACAAACTATTATGTATAAAATACGTTACAAGGATATATTATACAACACAGGGAATATAGCAAATATTTTATAATAACTATAGATGGAATATAACCTATACAAATTGTGAATCACTATATTGTACACCTGTAACATATAATATTGTACATCAACAATACTTAATTTAAAAAAATAAAAAAACCTTTTGCTACTACAAAAAAATGCCCCAGTTGAAAATAATTAAATGAATTAAAAAAGGATAGACAAGAGTTATGGAGGCCTCCTCTCTCACATAGTGAATAGTATAAATGGCTGCATTTGTCATTGCTAAAACTTTCTCTTGAAAATTCTTCAAATATTTCATGATGAAATACACATTCCCCTTTCTGGGATACTGGGATGCTGTCTAATCCTGTCTGTTAGCAAAATTACTCATGCTGGTATTTTTAATTTGTTAGATAAAAATAAATCTACTAAATAGGGTACTTACTTTCAGGAGCTATGGAAAAAGTTAGTCCCTTGGCACAAATAAATGTGGTCAACTATGATCATTAAGCACCAAGGTGAATATTAAAAAATTAGTTGCAAATTTTGCTAATGTTTCTCAAGTAATGTGTTGTGTTATAATCCACCATGGTCCAGTATTAATATTGTCTGTTACTGAGTCTTTCATCCAAGATATTTAATATTCAGATGAACTGAAATAAAAAAACGTCTCCCATCCTGAAACCACTTTACCACATCAATCTTAACTTTGCCATGACGACTTTCATTCCCCTTTCCTAAACATGCATTAGGGTTTACTTCGTGTCTAACCATTATTTTTCCACTAGGGTTCAATTTGAGTGATAGCACCATGTGATATGGGTGTGATCTCAGTAGTGAATTTATTTTGGGATGGTAGAGGAATGTGGGCATGACCAAAGCCTATGGGAACAGAGAATTAATTTTCCAGTGTTGGAGAAACAGTTTTGGAACATGCAGTTTAGATGGATTATAGAGACTATAGAAGAGACTCCACCTGCTTGTGTGGAGGCATATTTGGAAACTGATCACCCAGCAGAAATTTGTCTCATTCCATTTTGACTCTATTCATAGTGGCATGGACCTGGGAGTGTGAGATTTTTGTGCAATGAAAAAGCATATATATTAGTAAGTGATAGTGACACTGGGAAACCTCTAAGAAAGAAGAAATTTAAAAATATACACCTTAGTGATAGCCGAAAGGGGTTTCTTAAAAGAGCAGTAGTGATATGTGTTGTCTATCTCAAAGTAATTGTAAAATGTGAGAAAAATTGCATTGTGTGCAAAGAGAGAAAATAATTAGTTACATATGTCCGATTAGTCACTGAAGATGACCAGAAGCAGCCAATTCTAACTGAGAAATAGCAGAAGCCAGTGAGATAGTCTAAATGTTAAGGCCAAAGTGCTGAGAGATAACATGAGGTCTAAACAAGGACAACGTGTTACAGTGGGACCAGTTTAAGAATGAGAACATTGGCTTCATGGTACCTGACATTGGCACATGAGCCCCTGATGGAAAGTATGTGTGGGGGAACCACTGGAATTCAGGAGGCTTTAACCTATCAACAGACATTTACCTTATCATTCCATGAGTTGTGTCCACCACCATGTCTGCAAACACCAAGTGCTGACCTCTTGCTGAAAGCATGGCAACACCTAAGGGCATGTCTATTTGAATGGGTGCCTGTGACATTTAATTGTGGGTTATGACATTTGGGTGAGTGTGTTCACCATCTGCAGTAGAGTGAGAGACGTGAAGGTGTGGAGTTACTGGTGAGAATCTGACAGTACGGGGCCAGTATTCGTTCAGCGATACAACAATGGCCTCCTCCTACCCAACACAGCCGCTCTGCCCTCTCCCAGGGCTTTCTCTAAAGGAGACAGACACATAGGAGTCTGGAATATCCTTCACTGGGCCAGTTCTCAGAGTCCCTCAGTGAAGCGCCCTCTTGTGGAGTTGGGGTGAAGCACAGGCTTGGGCTCAAGAAAGAAGCAGGATCTCCTAGACTCTAACTCTACCTCTTACCACCAGCTGATCCCTAATGTGCAAGGATGACAGAGCCCCAAATCTCCAGTGAGAAGAAAGGAGGAGAGAGTGATGTGGCAGCTCCCAGCCTTCATGGGTAGGTAGGCAGTGGCTCAGCTTACGTACCTCTTAGTATTGTAAGAGAGGGCATGGACATGTCCTCCACGCATGGGTATCCTGTCCCAGTGCACATTGTTACTGCTCACAGTGCTCCGGAATCTGGCCCATCACATCAGTCTTCCCTCTAAGGGAAGAGTGAACAAAGGGCTTGGGAGAAGGGGGCTTTCTCTGGAGTGAGTAGTGGAAAGAGATGTCTGGCCCCACCTCCAGTGACCTAGAACCACGGATAGAAAATGATTTGACCACAGAAAAATTAGGTCATGTGTAAAAATTGATTTTGCTGTTACAAGTATCAAATACATCAACTCTGGAAAGTTTAAAATGTGAGCGTTTTGAGAAAAACAAATGTGAATTCACAAAAGTGAATTTTCATTAGAAAATAAACAACAAAATTTAGCATATAAATCCTGACTACTTAACAACTTATAATCATAGTGTAAATAGATAGCTGGTTTGGTTGAAAACATACAGCTATATTTACACGATATAACAGGTTCAGGTTTACGTAAATTAATAAATGAAGGATAACTACTTCATAAATTTATTAAGACATGGCCATTGATAATAACTGAAGCTCTACAAGAAAATATGAAAACAGATACAATAAATTATATCAAATTGCAACATTCAGAATTAGCTAGTTCTGACAATGGTTCAAAATCATTACATGCAAACATCTTTCTTTTCACTTATGAAATAAATCGATAGGTTAAAAGGTGGATAGCCAGAAAGGAAGCTAGCCTACAGAAATGATTTTACAATGATGATCTTATACCATGCATGCTATTGAAATAAAAAATTATTAGACTTCGTTTTATTAGATTATCATAAGATAAAGGAAAGGAAAGAGCTTCCCTGGTGGCACAGTGGTTGAGAGTCCGCCTGCCAATGCAGGGGACACGGGTTTATGTCCCAGTCTGGGGAGATCCCACATGCCGTGGAGCGGCTAGGCCTGTGAGCCGTGGCCACTGAGCCTGTGCTCCACAACAGGAGAGGCCACAACAGTGAGGGGCCTGTGTATCACAAAACCAAAAAACAAAACAAAACAAAACAAAAAACAGAAAGGAAACAAGAAAGAGGTGAATCTTTGTTTAACGATTTCTTAGATGAATGGAAAAGAAGATATGACACATATATACAATGGAATATTACTCAGCCATAAAAAGAAATGAAATTGAGTTATTTTTAGTGAGGTGGATGGACCTAGATTCTGTCATACAGAGTGAAGTAAGTCAGAAAGAGAAAAACAAATACCGTATGCTAACACACATATATGGAATCTAACTGAATCTCTTCTTAACTAAAGAGATAGTGGTTCTTGGAAGATTCCTCCACGGTTAAAGAAAAATAATTTCAAAAACAATACAGATTTGAAACCACAATTTTATTTATTTATTTATTTTTGTGGCACGCAGGCCTCTCACTGTTGTGGCCTCTCCCATTGCGGAACACAGGCTCCGGATGCGCAGGCTCAGCAGCCATGGCTCACGGGCCTAGCCACTTTGTGGCATGTGGGATCTTCCCGGACCGGGGCACGAACCCATATCCCCTGCATCGGCAGATGGACTCTCAACCACTGCACCACCAGGGAAGCCCCCACAATTATTTTTAATAGCATATTTAAATTTTGGTAGAGTAGGGAGATTCCCTGCTCTGGAAGATCAAATGTCAGGTGGATAACCCCATTGTACTTCCTGCTATATTCTCTTCCATCTCCGTTTCTTCACATACACTTATTCATTAAGGTATAATAAACATATGGCAAAGTATAAAAATTATGAGTGTACTGCTCCATAAAATTTCACAAAGTGAACATACCTTTGTAAACCCCACTCAGATAAAATGGTAGTATTGATATATTATATAACTCCCTACAAGGCCCTCTGTGCCACTTTCCAGTAATCCTGATCCCTTTTCTGCAAAAGTAACCACAATCCCCACCTTCAGCAGCATGGTTTAGATTTGTCTGATTTTAATTTTATTTAAATGGAATCATATGGTGTAGAGTCTTTTGTGTTTAGCTTCTTTCAATCAACATCATTTTTCTGTGTTTTATCCATGCTCTTGGGTCTAGTATTTATTCAGTCATTATACTCCATCATAAGAATAGGGAATAATTTATTCATTAATTGTAGCCATTATGGACATTTGGGTAATTTTTCATCTAGGATATTACATATTGTGTTGTATGGACAATTTTGTACATATTTTTGTTGATAATTATACTCATGTATATTAATTTCCTTAAGTATGTACCCAGAGGTGGAAGTGCTATGTCATAGGACACTACATATGTTCAGCTTTACTATATGCTACCAAAGAGATTTCCAAAATAGCCATATCAATTTACACTCTCTTCAGCTGTGTATTACAGTTCAAATTTTCTCATAATCTCATTAAAATTTGCCATTTTTTCTTTTGAGCCATTCAAGTTGGCACATAGGAAAAACCTATACGCTGAAAACTATAAAACATTGATAAAGGAAATTGAAGATGACTCAAAGAAATGGAAAGCTATCATGTTCTCTTGGATTGGAAGAATTAATATTATTAAAATGACCATACTACCCAAAGAAATCTACAGATTTAATGCAATCCCTATCAAAATACCCATGACATTTTTCACAGAACTAGAACAAATAATACTGAAATTCATATGGAACCAGAAAAGACCCAGAATTGTCAAAGCAACCCAGAGAATAAAGAACGAAGCTGGTGGTATAGCCCTTCCAGACTTCAGATTATACTACAATGCTATAGCAATCAAAACAGTGTGGCGTTGGCACAAAAACAGACACATAGATCAATGAAATATAATAGAAAGCTCAGAAATAAACCCATGCATCTACAGTCAATTAATCTATGACAAAAGAGGCAAGAATGTGCAATGGAGAAAAGACAGTCTCTTCAACAGGTGGTGTTGAGAAAGCTGGACAGCCACATGTAGAACAATGAAATTAGAATATTTCCTCATACCATATACAAAAATAAATTCAAAATGGTTTAAAACCTAAATCTAAGACTTGATACCATAAAACTCCTAGAAGAGAATGTAGACAAAACTTTCATGACATAAATTGTATCAATATTTTCTTAGATCAGTCTTCCAAGGCAAAATAAATAAAAGCAAAAATGAGTAAATGGGACCTAATCAAACTTACAAGCTTTGGCACAGCAAAGGAAACCATAACCAAAATGAAAAGACAACATACAGACTGGGAAAAAACGTTTGGAAACGATGTGACCAACAAGGGCTTAATTTCCAAAATGTACAAACAGCTCATACAACTCAATATCAAAAACAAAAACAGAAAACCCAAGAAAAAAGTGAGCAGAAGACCTAAATAGACATATTTCCAAAGAAGACAGATGGGTAACAGACACATGAAAGGGTGCACAACATCACTAATTATTAGAGAAAGCAAGTCAAAACCACAATGAGGTATCAACTTACACTGGTCAGAATGGCCATCATCTGAAAGTCTACAAATAATAAATGATGGAACAGGTGGGGAGAAAAGTGAACCCTCATACATTGTTGTTGGAAATGTACATTGGTGCAGCCACTTTGGAAAACAGTATGGAAGTTCCTTAAAAAACTAAAAATAGTGTTACCATATTATCCAGCAATTCCATTTCTGTGTGTATATCTGGGAAGAAAGAAGACTCTAATTTGAAAAGGTGCATGCACCCCAATGTTCACTGCAGCACTGTTTACAGTAGCCAAGACATGGAAGAAACCCAAGTGCCCACCAACAGACTATTAGCCTAAGAAGATGTGGTATGTATATACAAAGGAATGTTACTCAGCCATATTATGCTTAGTGATATGTCAGACAGAGAAAAACAAATACTACACGGTATGTGACATCTAAAAAACAATACAAATGATTCTATATAAAAAACAGAAACTGACTCACAGACATGGAAAACAAACTTATGGTTACAAACGGGAAAGGGACAGGGGAAGGGACAAATTAGGAACATAGGACTAGCAGATACAAACTACTATACATAAAATAGATAAGCAATGAGATTTACTGTATAGCACAGGGAATTTACCCAATTATCTTGTAATAACCTATAAATGAAAATAATGTGCAATACCCTCCATATTATATGCAGTACACCTGATTTACAGCACAATATTGCAAATCTACTATGCTTCATTAAAAAAAGTTGGCATGTAGGATGTGCCATAGTCATGTAGGTTTAATTCCCTCATGCTTAATGATATCAAGCACCTTGTCATATAATTTTTAGTAATTTGGAATCTTGTTTTGAGAAATACCTATTCCATACTTTTGCCATTTTTTCTATTGATTTATCTGTCTTGTTTTTAAATTGAGTTTCAGTGTTCTTTACATATAATAAGCAAGATAACATGTTTGCAGACATGTGTTGCAACCATGCATAATATTCTGTGACTTGATTTTTCATTCTCTGAATAGTAGCTTTTGATGAACAGAAGTTCATGTTAATGGTAAAAAATAAAATTATTCTCAATTTTTATCATGTATAGCCTGTATATACACATATATATATATACTTTAAAAATACTTTTGGCTGTCTGGACTTGTCTTAAAATCTTTGTCATTATCTTACAAATAAAACTTTATCTCATTCCTTAAAGTAGAAGTATTACAGACTACATTACCTGATTACAGTATAATAAGACTACAAATTATAAACAAAATATGAAAGCACACAGGGCTTTCCACCTGGAATTTTTAAAAAGTCTATCTTAAAAACTCTGTGGGGGGGGGACCTTGAAGATGGCGGAAGAGTAAGACGCGGAGATCGCCTTCCTCCCCACGGATACACCAGAAATACATCTACACGTGGAACAACTCCTACAGAACACCTACTGAAGGCTGGCAGAAGACCTCAGACCTCCCAAAAGGCAAGAAACTCCCCACGTACCTGGGTAGGGCAAAAGAAAAAAAGAAAAAACAGAGACAAAAGAATAAGGACGGCACCTGCGCCAGTGGGAGGGAGCTGTGAAGGAGGAAAAGTTTCCACACACTAGGAAGCCCCTCCGCGGGCGGAGACTGCGGGAGGCGGAGGGGGGGGCTTCGGGACCGAGGAGTAGTGCACAGCGACGGGTGCGGAGGGCAAAGCGGGGAGATTCCCGCACAGAGGATCGGTGCCGACCGGCACTCACCAGTCCGAGAGGCTTGTCTGCTCACCCGCCCGGGCGGGCGGGGCTGCGAGCTGAAGCTCGGGTTTCGGTTTTGGACGGAGCGCAGGGAGAGGACTGGGGTTGGCGGCTTGAACATAGCCTGAAGGGGTTAGTGCACCACGACTAGCCGGGAGGGAGTTCGGGGAAAAGCCTGCACCTGCCGAAGAGGCAAGAGACTTTTTCTTCCCTCTTTGTTTCCTGGTGCGCGAGGAGAGGGGTTTAAGAGCGCTGCTTAAAGGAACTCCAGAGACGGGCGCGAGCCGCGGCTAAAAGCGCGAACCCCAGAGACGGGCGCGAGCCGCGGTTAAAAGCACGAACCCCAGAGACGGGCGCGAGCCGCGGCTAAAAGCGCGGACCCCAGAGACGGGCGGGAGACGCTAAGGCTGCTGCTGCCGCCACCAAGGGGCCTGTGTGCGAGCACAGGTCACTCTCCACACCCCTCTTCCGCGGAGCCTGTGCAGCCCGCCACTGCCAGGTTCCCGGGAACCAGGGACAACTTCCCCGGGAGAACGCACGGCGGGCCTCAGGCTGGTGCAACGTCACGCCGGCCTCTGCCGCAACGTCACGCCGCCTCTGACGCCGCAGGCCCGCCCCGCACGCAGTGCCCCTCCTTCCCCCCCCTCACCCCCGGCCTGAGTGAGCCTGAGCCCCCGAATCAGCGGCCCCTTTAACCCTTTCCTGTCTGAGCAAAAAACAGACGCCCTCCAGCGACCTACACGCAGAGGCAGGGCCAAATCCAAAGCTGAGCTCCTGTGAGCTGTGAGAACAAAGAAGAGAAAGGGAAATCTCTCCCAGCAGCCTCAGAAGCAGCGGATTAAAGCTCCACAATCAACTTGATATACCCTGCATCTGTGGAATACCTGAATAGACAAGGAATGATCCCAAATTGAAGAGGTGGAATTTAGGAGCGAGATCTATGATTTTTTTTCCCTTTTCCTCTTTTTGTGAATGTGTACGTGTATGCTTATGTGTGAGATCTTGTCTGTATACTCTTGCTTCCACCATTTGTCCTAGGGCTCTATCCGTCCATGGTTTTTAAAAAAAATTTTTTTTTCTCAATAATTAATTTTAATTGTAATAACTTTATTATACTTTACCGTCGTTCCTTCTTTCTTTCTTTCTTTCTTTCCGTCCTTCCCTCCTTTAGACAACGAATCACCCCAAATTGAGGAGGTGGTCTCTGAGAGCAAGATTTATGATTTTTCCCCCTTTACCTCTTTTTGTGAAGGTGTATGTGTATGCTTCTGTATAAGATTTTCTCTGTATAGCTTTGCTTCCAACATTTGTCCTAAGGTTCTATCCGTCCCTCTTTTTTTTTTTTTTTTCTAAATATTTTTTAATTCAATAACTATATTATACTTTATTTTATTTTTACTGTATCTTCTTTCTTTCTGTCTTTTTTCCTTCTTTCCCTCCTTCCTTCCTTCCTTCCTTCCTCCCTCCCTCCTTTCTTTCCTTCTTTGCTTCTTTCTTCCTTCCTTCCTTTCCTCCTTTCCTTCTTTCTTTCCTCATACTTCTACTAATTCTCTCTACTTTTTCTCCCTTTTATTCTGAGCCGTGTGGATGAAAGGCTCTTGGTGCTCCAGCCAGGAGTCAGGGCTCTGCCTCTGAGGTAGGAGAGCCAACTTCAGGACACTGGTCAACAAGAGACCTCCCAGCTCCACATAATATTAAACGGTGGAAATCTCCCAGTGACCTCCATCTTAACACCAGCACCCAGCTTCACTCAACGACCAGCAATCCACAGTGCTAGACAACCTATGCCAAACAACTAGCAAAACAGGAACACAACACCACCCATTAGCAGAGAGGCTGCCTAAAATCATAATAAGGCCACAGACACCCCAAAACACACCACCAGACGTGAACCTGCCCACTAGAGAGACAAGATCCAGCCTCATCCACCACAACACAGGCACTAGTCCCCTCCACCAGGAAGCCTACACAACCCACTGAAACAACCTTAGCCACTGGAGACAGACATCAAAAACAACGGGAACTACGAACGTGCAGCCTGCAAAAAGGAGACCCCCAAACACAGGAAGATAAGCAAAATGATAAGGCAGAAAAACACACAGCAGATGAAGGAGCAAGATAAAAATGCACCAGACCTAACAAATGAAGAGGAAATAGGCAGTCTACCTGAAAAAGAATTCAGAATAATGATAGTAAGGATGATCCGAAATCTTGGAAGTAGAATGGACAAAATGCAAGAAGCAGTTAACAAGGACCTAGAAGAAATAAAGATGAAACAAGCAATGATGAACAACGCAATAAATGAAATTAAAAGTACTCTAGATGGGATCAATAACAGAATAACTGAGGCAGAAGAACGGATAAGTGACCTGGAAGATAAAATAGTGGAAATAACTACTGCAGAGCAGAATAAAGAAAAAAGAATGAAAAGAACTGAGGACAGTCTCAGAGACCTCTGGGACAACATTAAACGCACCAACATTCGAATTATAGGGGTTCCAGAAGAAGAAGAGAAAAAGAAAGGGACTGAGAAAATATTTGAAGAGATTATAGTTGAAAACTTCCCTAATATGGGAAAGGAAATAGTTAATCAAGTCCAGGAAGCACAGAGAGTCCCATACAGGATAAATACAAGGAGAAATACGCCAAGACACATATTAATCAAACTGTCAAAAATTAAATACAAAGAAAGCATATTAAAAGCAGCAAGGGAAAAACAGCAAATAACACACAAGGGAATCCCCATAAGGTTAACAGCTGACCTCTCAGCAGAAACCCTACAAGCCAGAAGGCAGTGGCAGGACATACTGAAAGTGATGAAGGAGAAAAACCTGCAACCAAGGCTACTCTACCCAGCAAGGATCTCATTCAGATTTGATGGAGAAATTAAAACCTTTACAGACAAGCAAAAGCTGAGAGAGTTTAGCACCACCAAACCAGCTTTACAGCAAATGCTAAAGGAACTTCTCTAGACAAGGAACACAAGAGAAGGAAAAGACCTATAATAACGAACCCAAAACAATATAGAAAATGGGAATAGGAACATACATATCGATAATTACCTTAAATGTAAATGGACTAAATGCTCCCACCAAAAGACACAGATTGGCTGAATGGATACAAAAACAAGACCCTTATATATGCTGTCTACAAGAGACCCACTTCAGACCTAGAGACACATACAGACTGAAAATAAGGGGATGGAAAAAGATATTCCATGCAAATGGAAACCAAAAGAAAGCTGGAGTAGCAATTCTCATATCAGACAAAATAGACTTTAAAATAAGGACTATTACAAGAGACAAAGAAGGACACTACATAATGATCAAGGGATCAATCCAAGAAGAAGATATAACAATTGTAAATATTTATGCACCCAACATAGGAGCACCTCAATACATAAGGCAAATACTAACAGCCATAAAACAGGAGATTGACAGTAACACATTCATAGTAGGGGACTTTAACACCCCACTTTCACCCATGGACAGATCATCCAAAATGAAAATAAATAAGGAAACACAAGCTTTAAATGATACATTAAACAAGATGGACTTAATTGATATTTATAGGACACTCCATCCAAAAACAACAGAATACACATTTTTCTCAAGTGCTCATGGAACATTCTCCAGGATAGATCATATCTTGGGTCACAAATCAAGCCTTGGTAAATTTAAGAAAATTGAAATTGTATCAAGTATCTTTTCTGACCACAACGCCATGAGACTAGATATCAATTACAGGAAAAGATCTGTAAAAAATACAAACACATGGAAGCTAAACAATACACTACTTAATAATGAAGTGATCACTGAAGAAATCAAAGAGGAAATAAAAAAATACCTAGAAACAAATGACAATGGAGACACAACGACCCAAAACCTATGGGATGCAGCAAAAGCAGTTCTAAGGGGGAAGTTTATAGCAATACAAGCCCACCTTAAGAAGCAGGAAACATCTCGAATAAACAACCTAACCTTGCACCTCAAGCAATTAGAGAAAGAAGAACCAAAAAACCCCAAAGCTAGCAGAAGGAAAGAAATCATAAAAATCAGATCAGAAATAAATGAAAAAGAAATGAAGGAAACGATAGCAAAGATCAATAAAACTAAAAGCTGGTTCTTTGAGAAGATAAACAAAATAGATAAACCACTAGCCAGACTCATCAAGAAAAAAAGGGAGAAGACTCAAATCAATAGAATTAGAAATGAAAAAGGAGAAGTAACAACTGACACTGCAGAAATAAAAAAAATCATGAGAGATTACTACAAGCAACTCTATGCCAATAAAATGTACAATCTGGAAGAAATGGACAAATTCTTAGAAATGCACAACCTGCCAAGACTGAATCAGGAAGAAATAGAAAATATGAACAGACCAATCACAAGCACTGAAATTGAAACTGTCATTAAAAATCTTCCAACAAACAAAAGCCCAGGACCAGATGGCTTCACAGGTGAATTCTATCAAACGTTTAGAGAAGAGCTAACACCTATCCTTCTCAAACTCTTCCAAAATATAGCAGAGGGAGGAACACTCCCAAATTCCTTCTACGAGGCCACCATCACCTTGATACCAAAACCAGACAAGGATGTCACAAAGAAAGAAAACTACAGGCCAATATCACTGATGAACATAGATGCAAAAATCCTCAACAAAATACTAGCAAACAGAATCCAACAGCACATTAAAAGGATCATACACCATGATCAAGTGGGGTTTATTCCAGGAATGCAAGGATTCTTCAATATACGCAAATCTATCAATGTGATAAACCATATTAACAAATTGAAGGAGAAAAACCATATGATTATCTCAATAGATGCAGAGAAAGCTTTCGACAAAATTCAACACCCATTTATGTTAAAAACCCTGCAGAAAATAGGCCTAGAGGGAACTTTCCTCAACATAATAAAGGCCATATATGACAAGCCCACAGCAAACATCATCCTCAATGGTGAAAAACTGAAAGCATTTCCACTAAGATCAGGAACAAGACAAGGTTGCCCACTCTCACCACTCTTATTCAACATAGTTTTGGAAGTTTTAGCCACAGCAATCAGAGAAGAAAAGGAAATAAAAGGAATCCAAATCGGAAAAGAAGAAGTAAAGCTGTCACTGTTTGCAGATGACATGATACTATACATAGAGAATCCTAAAGATGCTACCAGAAAACTACTAGAGCTAATCAATGAATTTGGTAAAGTAGCAGGATACAAAGTTAATGCACAGAAATCTCTGGCATTCCTATATACTAATGATGAAAAATCTGAAAGTGAAATCAAGAAAACACTCCCATTTACCATTGCAACAAAAAGAATAAAATATCTAGGAATAAACCTACCTAAGGAGACAAAAGACCTGTATGCAGAAAATTATAAGACACTGATGAAAGAAATTAAAGATGATACAAATAGATGGAGAGATATACCATGTTCTTGGATGGGAAGAATCAACATTGTGAAAATGACTCTACTACCCAAAGCAATCTACAGATTCAATGCAATCCCTATCAAACTACCACTGGCATTTTTCACAGAACTAGAACAAAAACTTTCACAATTTGTATGGAAACACAAAAGACCCTGAATAGCCAAAGCAATCTTGAGAACGAAAAAAGGAGCTGGAGGAATCAGGCTCCCTGACTTCAGACTATACTACAAAGCTACAGTAATCAAGACAGTATGGTACTGGCACAAAAACAGAAATATAGATCAATGGAACAGGATAGAAAGCCCAGCGATAAACCCACGCACATATGGACACCTTATCTTTGATAAAGGTGGCAGGAATGTACAGTGGAGAAAGGACAGCCTCTTCAATAAATGGTGCTGGGAAAACTGGACAGGTACATGTAAAAGTATGAGATTAGATCACTCCCTAACACCATACACAAAAATAAGCTCAAAATGGATTAAAGAGCTAAATGTAAGGCCAGAAACTATCAAACTCTTAGAGGAAAACATAGGCAGAACACTCTATGACATAAATCACAGCAAGATCCTTTCTGACCCACCTCCTAGAGTAATGGAAATAAAAACAAAAATAAACAAATGGGACCTAATGAAACTTCAAAGCTTTTGCACAGCAAAGGAAACCATAATCAAGACCAAAAGACAACCCTCAGAATGGGAGAAAATATTTGCAAATGAAGCAACTGACAAAGGATTAATCTCCAAAATTTACAAGCAGCTCATGCCGCTCAATAACAAAAAAACAAACAACCCAATCCAAAAATGGGCAGAAGACCTAAATAGACATTTCTCCAAAGAAGATATACAGATTGCCAACAAACACATGAAAGAATGCTCAACATCATTAATCATTAGAGAAATGCAAATCAAAACTACAATGAGATATCATCTCACACCAGTCAGAATGGCCATCATCAAAAAATCTAGAAACAATAAATGCTGGAGAGGGTGTGGAGAAAACGGAACACTCTTGCACTGCTGGTGGGAATGTGAATTGGTTCAGCCACTATGGAGAACAGTATGGAGGTTCCTTAAAAAACTACAAATAGAATTACCATATGACCCAGCAATCCCACTACTGGGCATATACCCTGAGAAAACCAAAATTCAAAAAGAGTCATGTACCAAAATGTTCATTGCAGCTCTATTTACAATTGCCTGGAGATGGAAACAACCTAAGCGCCCATCATCGGATGAATGGATAAAGAAGATGTGGCACATATATACAATGGAATATTACTCAGCCATAAAAAGAAATGAAATTGAGCTATTTGTAATGAGATGGATAGACCTAGAGTCTGTCATACAGAGTGAAGTAAGTCAGAAAGAAAAAGACAAATACCGTATGCTAACGCATATATATGGAATTTAAGGGGGAAAAAAATGTCATGAAGAACCTAGGGGTAAGACAGGAATAAAGACGCAGACCTACTGGAGAACGGACTTGAGGATATGGGGAGGGGGAAGGGTGAGCTTTGACAGGGCGAGAGAGAGTCATGGACATATACACACTAACAAACGTAGTAAGGTAGATAGCTAGGGGGAAGCAGCCGCAAGGCACAGGGATATTAGCTCGGTGCTTTGTGACAGCCTGGAGGGGTGGGATAGGGAGAGTGGGAGGGGCGGAGACGCAAGAGGGAAGACATATGGGAACATATGTATATGTATAACTGATTCACTTTGTTATAAAGCAGAAACTAACACACAATTGTAAAGCAATTATACCCCAATAAAGATGTTTAAAAAAATAAAATAAAATAAAAAAAAAAAACTCTGTGGTAACATGGGAAATATAAAGAAAAATTATAGGATTTCTAAACTAATGACAATGAAAACACTGAATACAGGAATGTGTGGCACACATTTAAAACAGTGATCAGAGAAAAAATTTCATAGTCTTAGACATTTCATCAGTTAAAATGAAGGAAGGAAAATAAATTAATTAAATATCCACATCAAAAAACTAGAAAAAGAGCAGCAAAATAACCAAAAGAAAGCCAAAGAAGGAAAAGCAAAGATGACATGAGAAAATAATGAGTTAAAGGAGAGATAAATGTTTGATCTAGTTAATAAAATGATAGATTTTTGGGAAAAAAAATCACAAAATAGGCAACATGCTAGCTAACTTAATTAATAAAAACATAGAAATTACAAATATACAATCTAGAGTAGTATAAGGGATAATGTCTATTGAAACAGGAGTATGTTAAAAAATAATAAAGTATTTCTTTCTGTTGCTCTATGCATATGAAATTGAAATCTAGATGAAATGTATAATTCCATAGGAAAACAATGTTTACCAAAGTTGAACCTATTAGAGATAGACAGATTAAACAGACCAATTTCCATAGAAAGAGAAAAAGGAAAATTATAACTAACCCACTAAAAGCACCAGGTCTAGATGATTTCAAAGGGGCAATCTCCCAAAATTCAAAGACCAGATAGTCCCAGTGCTCCAGAAACTCTTCCAGAGTATTGAAAATGAAGGAAACTTCATAACTGTTTTGTGAGACAACTAAAACATGGATAACTTAAACTGGATAAGACAGTACCAAAAAGAATAGTACAGGCTAACACTTATGAATATTGTATATTACACACACACACACACACACACACACACACTATGTTCATACGAATTCCATCAACATTCTTAATGGTAAGACACCATGCATTTTACATTAGTCCAAGATATGGAAACAACCTAAGTATTCATTGATGGAGAAATGGATAAAAAAACTGTGATATATATACATTTGAATATTATTCAGCCATAAAAAAGAAGGAAATCTTGCCATTTGTGACAACATGGATGGACATCAAGAGCATTATGCTAAGTGAAATAAGTCAAAGAAAAATGCCATATGATATCTCTTATATGTGGAATCTAAAAATTAATAAATGAATAAAAATGAAACTCATAAAAAACACTTTAAGAGATCAGGACAAATGCAAGGATGCACACTATCTCCACCGATATTCATCACTGTCCTGGAGGTGCTAACCAATGCAACTAGATAAATCAATTAGAGATCCATCTGAGGTACAAAAACTCAGAAAGAATTAACACTGCTTTTATTTACAGATGGTATGTTCGTATAACTGAAAAACCCAACAGAATCAATGATAAGGTTTACGCAAACGAAAAGAGAGTTCAATACAATAAACAGAATAGTAAATTACCATAAGATCTTAATAGCTTTTATACAAACACTAATGTCTGTTGAGAAAAATTTCTTAATGCCTGTAAAAGAAACAAAGTAAACTCAAACAAATAAAAGTTTTCATTTGTTCTTGGATAAGATTATTCAACATAAGAACATAATGATTTCCCCTTAAGTTAATTCATAAATTTTACTCAGTATCAATAAAAATGTGAATCAGCATTTTGATGGAGCCAGATATTTTTTCAATTAGGGAAAATCATTTTATTGTAATGATGATACAGTCACAGGTTAAATAAATTCTACATCAATTTCATTGATTTGAGTCCTCTTCCTCTTTTCCCTGATATGTCTGGCTAAAGGTTTATCAATTTTATCTTCACAAAGAACCGACTTTTAGTTTCATAGATCTTGCTATTATTGTTTTCTTCCTCTTTATTTCATTTATTTCTGCTCCAATCTTTATGGTTTCTTTCCTTCTACTGACTTTAGGTTTTGTTTGTTCTTCTTTCTCTAGTTGCTTTAGGTGTAAGGTTAGGTTGTTTATACGAAATTTTTCTTGTCTCCTGAGGTAAGATTGTATTGCTATAAACTTCCCTCTTAGAACTGCTTTTGCTGCATCTCATAGGTTTTGGATCATTATGCTTTCATTTTTAGTTGTCTCTAGGTATTTTTTGATTTCCTCTTTGATTTCTTCACTGATCCATTGGTTGTTTAGTAGCATATTGTTTAGCCTCCATGTGTTTGTGCATTTTACAGTTTTTTTCTTGTAGTTGAGTTCTAATCTCATAACCTTGCAGTCAGAAAAGATACTTGATATGATTTCAATTTTCTTAAACTTAGTGAGGCTTGCTTTGTGGCCCAGCATGTGGTCAATCCTGGAGAATGTTCCATGTGCACATGAGAAGAATGTGTATTCTGTTGCTTTTGGATAGAATGCTCTATAAATGTCAATTAAGTCCATCTGGTCTAATGTGTCATTTAAGGCCTGTGTTTCGTTATTGATTTTCTGTCTGGATGATCTGTCCATTGATGAAAGTGGGGTGTTAAAATCCCCCACTATTATTGTGTTACTATCAATTTCTCCCTTTATGGCTGTTAGTATTTGCCTTATATATTGAGGTGCTCCTATGTTGGGTGCATATATATTTACAATTGTTATATCTTCTTCTCTGATAGATCCCTTGATCATTATGTAGTGTCCTTCTTTGTCTCTTGTAACAGGCTTTATTTTAAAGTTTGTTTGACATGAATATGAGTCTTTCAGCTTTTTTATTCTTTAAGATTGTCTTTGTTCTTTGTCATTGTATTTCTAAGTCCATTTTAGAATCGTCTTACTGATTTCCACTAAAAAAACCCTGCTATAATTTTTATTGGAATTGTATAGAATTTGTAGAGAAAATTTGGGGAGTATTTACATCTTTACAATATTGATTCTTCCAATCCAGGAACATGACATTTATTTAGAAATTCTTAAATTTCTCTGAATAATAGTTTGTGGTTTACTTGTACATCTTTCATTATACTAATTCCTTTGTATTTGGTCTTTTTAAATGCTATTGTATATGATGTGGTTTCAATTTTTTCTGAAACATCTGTTGCTTGCTGAAATGATTGGTCTTTATATATTGACCCTGTATTCTTTGACTTTGTTAAACGCACATATTCTAAGAGCTTGTAGGTTCTTTTGAATTGTATATGCACATAATTATGTCATCTATTTTCTTGCTTTATTTCAGTAGGTAGGATTGCCAGTATATTGCTGAGCAAAAGTGGGGATAATGACCATCCTTGTCCCACTCCTACCATTCCAGGTCTCAGGAAGAATACTTTCAGTAATTCACCATTAATTATGATTTTGCTGTAGATTTTTGGAGGTAGTCTTTATCAGAATAATTAATTTTCTTATATTCCTTAGTTCTAAAAGAGTTTTATAAAATAAATCATGAATGGCTATTGGATTAGTCAAATTGTTTTTCTGTACTTATTGAGATTATCATATGATTTTTCTTTTTTTGTGAAAATAGGAATCACACTGATAGGTTTTCCAGTGTGATGTATTATCCTTTTTATATATTGCTGGATTCTATTTTCTAACATGTGTTTTTGCATCCATTTTTAGTGACATAGACTAATCTATAATTTTCCTTTCTTGTAATTTTCTCATAACTTATGCCTAGTTCGGGGAAAATTAATTTTGTAGAAGGTTTTTGAAGTTGATCATAAAAAAGAAGAATCTTCAGTTGAATTTGGCAATATGTAAAGGGAAGGTAACCTGGCAGCATAACTTCTGGAAATTAATCTTAAGGAAAAATTCAGAGATTAATCAGAATTTTGTGTACAGCACATCCATTACAACCATAATAGGAATAATAAAATATTACATATTGTGTGTCCAAGATTTTTTTAATATCCTCATTCAACCAACCCTGGGTAAACTGACCATCTCTGGCAGCAGAAGAGGCAAGAAGAGCAGCAAGACAGCAGACTGCCATGAGGACTAACAACTTCCATGAAATCAAACATGCCACCAATGAGAGGAATGGTCCCCCTCTTCCAGGCTATGTCTTCTAAAAATAACAGAAATATGCAATTTGGTCTTATAAAGACCCAGTTATTTTACCGTGATTCTGCTTAGTTATTTTACCTTGATCCATTCCAGTTTTATGTGAAATTTCTCCCTTCTTGCTCGGTTTCTACCTCTATCTTCAGCTCAGTTAAATTTTGTGGTCCTGGGACTTGGAAATAGTGGTAGTCTTTTCTTACTATCTCATCTGTATCTCCTTATATTTTAGTGACCAAGAATTTTTCCATCAAATACACCAATTTAGTCCTTTCAAAAATTTCTAACATAAAATGTTATTTTCAGGCATAGTTAAAAACATGTCTGTACATTTGAAAACTATCTATCCAATTATATCTCCTATACTTATTTAAACCCATAGGTTTTCCTGCTTATCACCAGGAGAGAATGTAAATGAACATCAGGAGGGTGTTGTTTAAGTGAATTATGGTACATTCATACTGCATTGTAACATTCAGGCATTAATAAATATATGGTTAAAATTTATTTAAAATATTCAAATATGTCCATGTACATGGGATATGAAGTTTACAAAAGTTTTTGTGGGATATTATTTCAATTTTATTTCAGAAAAATAAACATGAAGGCTTCTAGTCAGGAATGGCTTGTGGCAGGCAGTCCTCAATTCACCTTTCCTGAACATTCCATTTAAATAAGTACCATAGGTGTGCCACTTCTGTTTAAGACATAGAATATCATGACAGACCATTGTGATAATTATACCAACTAAGACAAAAACTTGATAAGGTTAAAAAAAAAACCCACAAAAGCCTTTCCACAATAAAGGAAACCATAAACACAATGAAAAGGCAACTCACAGAATGGGAGAAAATATTTGCAAATGATGAGACTGACAAGGGATTAGTCTTCAAAATTTACAAACAGCTCATGTGGCTGTTTGTAAATCATCAAAACAAACAACCCAATCAAAAAATGGGCAGAAGACCTAAATAGACATTTCTCCAAAGAAGACACACAGATGGCCATGAAGCACATGAAAAGATATTCAACATTGCTAATTATTAGAGAAATGCAAATCAAAACTACAATGAGATATCACCTCACACCTGTCAAAATGGCTATCTTCAAAAAATCCACAGACAACAAATGCTGGAGAGGGTGTGGAAAGAAAAGAACCCTCCTACACTGTTGGTGGGAATGTAAATTGGTACAGCCACTATGGAGAACAGTATGGAGGTTCCTTACAAAACTAAACATAGAGCTACCATATGATCCTGCAATCACACTCCTGGGCATATATCCACAGAAAATGATGGTCTGAAAGGATACATGCACTCCAATGTTCATTGCAGCACTGTTTATAATCGTCAAGACATGGAAGCAACAAAAATGTCTGTCGAAAGAGGAATGGATAAAGAAAATGTGGTACATATATACAATGGAATGTTACTCAGCCATTAAAAAGGATGAAATAATTCCATTTACAGCAACATGGATGACCCTAGAGATTGTCATACTGAGTGAAGTAAGTCAGACAGAGAAAGAGAAATATCATATGATATCAGAATCTAAAAAGAAATGATACAAATGAACTTATTTACAAAACAGAAACAGCCTCACAGACTTAGAGAATGAACTTATGGTTACCAGGGGGTAAGGGTGGGGGGAAGAGATAGGGAGTGTGGGATTGGCATGTACACACTGTTATATTTAAAATGGATAACCAACAAGGACCTACTGCATAACACAGGGAACTCTGCTCAATATTATGTAATAACCTAAATGGGAAAATAATTTGAAAAACAATAGATACATGTATATGTATAACTGAATTGCTTTGCTGTATGCCTGAAACTGTCACAATATTGTTAACCAACTATACTCCAATATAAAATAAAAAGTAAGTAAATAAGCAAACTGGAAAAAAGCACACATTTAAAAAGACACAAAAGAGCTGTATATGTAAAGAAGTTTAAAGAAACAAAATTTCATAGCAGGACATGTCTGATTGGTGAGCAGAGATCAATAGCCCCTAGAGTTATGTACTGAATCTATGTGGACAAAGGATCAGAGCAATAATAGGCAAAGGGCCTCTGCTGGAATAAGAAAAAACTGGTAGAACTTTTAAAAACACACAGGTGGTCTGACATTGGTATCTTCAGTAGGCCCAAACAATGGACAGTGTAAGGATGTATCTGAAGTTTGATATGGGTCAAGGATCAAATTTCCTTTCATATGGATATTCAACTGATGTAGCACCATCTGTTAAAAAGACTTACTGAGTACTTCTGGGCTTCTTTGAACTCAGAAATGCCAAGAGCTATAAAGAGCCTCATTCTTAGGTCCACTGAAAAAAAATGCACAACCTAAAAGTTGAGAATTATGTTTTATTCAGAAGACAAAACTGAATACTTAAGCCTAGGACACAGCATCTCAGATAACTCTGAGAGACTGCTCTGAAGAGGCAAGGATGGGAGGCAAGATATATAGGAGTTTTGCAACAAAGACCAGGTAGTAGAACATTGAAAGATTACTATTAGTTAAAGAAAACCAGATATCTCAAGTGAAGGAATTTAGCACTTTTCTATGTATGGGAAGATGCAAGGGCCTGGCTCACTGAAAACATTCCTTTGAAAAGCACCTCAGATATCTGGGTCCAGTATCCTGTGCTTTCTCATCCTGAGTCTTCTCAGGGTACACCATTGTGGTAGCTGCAGCAGTTGACTGATAGATGGTGGGCATCATGTTTCCATCCTGAGTTCCCTCAGGGCTCACCATCAGGGAGGCTGTAATGTGATGGCTTGATGGCTGCAACATCATTTGTTTACTGATATGGCAGGCAATATTTTTCATTCATACCTACTCATAAAACAAGAAGAGGTGGGAAAACTGCAAATTAATGATTTATTTTGGAACCTGTCAGAGAATTGAGGTCTCATGGAAAACTTCAAACACAAAATTTAGTGAAAGACAGTTGCTTGTAGGTAGAAAGAGGACCTGAACGTTTGCTTACCTGGGACAGAAACTGCCTGAATGCCATGTAAGCTATTAAGAAGATTAAATTAGAAAATTTCAAGAAATTTCTAAAGGCTGAGAGTGGGCTACCAGGAGAGTATAAGGTCCCCGGAAGAGTTTCAAACCATCTCATGAGCTTTTCCTCCAGGAACCCCATTAGATGCCCACAATAAAAGATCTGGGAAGATCCTTAGAAAGATCACTCTTGGTACTTGCTGCAAGAGAGAAACAGTAGCCCCTGCCAAAATTCTAGCAGAAACATCTTCCCTATTTCCCCTATTAATTAAGTACTAAAGGCTTAATTAACCTACAAGGGAAAGGACATCAATGTTCTTTGAATGTCTTTGCAACTTTTCTGTAAATCTAAAATTTTTCGCCCCGAAGGATTATTTATATTTAAAAAAGGCTTACCTTCAGAACAGTAAAAAGAGTAGTCCCTAACATCCAGAAGCTGGCCTGCCACTCACAGGTGGGCCATGTTATTCTACTGACAAACATAAGCATTTCCACAGAATACCAATCTCAGACAAGGTTACTCTGAGACCACGATACAGTGAGATGAAGCATGGTTGCTCCATAATTGTCTAAGTACATGCAAAAAAATGTCTCTGTGCCACACATAAAATACTGTACACTCACTCTCTTGGCCAAAATGAGTGACTGCTTTTTCTTTACCAATTAAAAATTTATCCTCCTTCTGGTCCCTTCTCCCTGTAGATAAGCTGAATACCCAGCTTACCTACAAAATTGCCCGTGCCTTCTGAAGCATTCAAACTAGATTGAACCCTCCCCTCATTAGATCCTCCCCAAATCATTCAACCAAAGCTGAAATCCTTTGATAGTTTCTTTTAAATACCCTTTTACTGACGCAACCCATGATTCTCCATTTTGTGTGTTCTCCCTTGTTGCAACTTGTTTAGTAGCAGATATGTTTCTGGAGGTTTTTGGCTGGAGGACATTGACACTTTAACCTACTGAATTTGCTTGATGCCTTGGATGAAGATCAGTTGACTGTGAATTTGGGTCGATTTCTGGAGTCCATTATTTTTCATTTACCTATTTGTCCACTCTTATGTCAATCCCTTTTAGTCTTGATTACTGTAACTTTATGGCAAGTCCTGAAGTAGGTTAATGTAACATATTTTTCAAGAATATTTTGCCTCTTCTAAATATTTTGTTTTTCTACATAATTTTTGAATCAATTTGTCAATTTCTTCAAAAAGTCTTCTTCAGTTTTGATGGGGATCAAAATGAATCTATAGGTCATTTTGGGGGAGAAATAACATAAAACTATTGATTTTTTTCAGTCTTTCTGCATTTATTTAGGTCTTTTAAATTTTCTCTTAGTGATATTTTGTAGTTTTAGGTGTTGTAATTTTGTACACTTTTACTAGATTTATTCTTAGATATTTATAGTTATTTGATATTATATTAAATGGCATTATTTTTTATTTATTTATTTTTTGGTTATAATATTTGTTTTTTTTTTTTTTTGGCCATGCCACATGGCTTGTGAGATCTCAGTTCCCTGCCAGGATTGAACCTGGGATACGGCATAGAAAGAGCCAAATCCTAACCACTACACCACCAGGGAACTCCCTAGAATTTTTTCTATTGAAGTATAATTGATTTATAATTTATATTAGTTTCAGGTGTACAACATAGTGATTCAAAACTTATAGATTATACTTCATTTATAGTTATTATAAAATACTGGTTATATTTCCTGTTCTGTACAATATATCTTTGTAGTTTACTTATTTTATACATAGTAATGTGTGCCTCTTAATCCCCTACCCCTATCTTGCCTGTCCTCCTTCCCTCTCCCCACTGATAACCACTAGTTTGTACTCTATATCTGTAAGTTTGCTTCTTTTATGTTATATTCACTAGTTTGTTGTATTTTTTAGATTCCAACTATAAGTGATATCATACAGTATTTGTCTTTCTCTGACTTACCTCACTAAGAATAATACCCTCCAAGTCCATCCATGTAGCTGCAAATGATTTTATTTCATTCTTTTTTTATGGCTGAGTAATATTACATTGTGTGTGTGTGTATATGTATGTATATATATATATATATATATATATATATATATATATACCACATCTTCATTCATCTGTTGATGGACACTTGGGTGCTTCCATACGTTGGCTAATGTAAATAACGCTGCTATGAATATTGAGGTGCATATATCTTTTATGATTAATATTTTCATTTTATTCATATATATACTCAGGAGTGGAATTACTAGATAATATGGTAGTTCTATTTTTAGTTTTCCAAGGAACTTCCATACCATTTTCCACAGTGGCTGTACCAATTTACATTCCCACCAACAGTGTGCAAGTGTTCCCTTTTCTCCACATCCTTGAATGGTGTTATTTTTTAAATTGCATTTTTTGATCATTCATTATTAGTGTGTAGACACAGTGGATTTTTTAAAAATTGATTTTGTATCCTGAAACCATGTTAAACATGCTTGTTATTTTGAGCAATTTTTTGTAGATTGAATATGATTTTCTATGAACAAAATCATACATTCTGTAAATAATCACACTTTCATTTCTTCCTTGCCAATCTTTATGATTTTGTTTCATTTTCTTGCCTTATTGCACCAATGAGGACCTCCAGTACAATATTAAATAATGGAGACATTCCCAATCTTATGAACTAAAGAGTCTTTCACCAGTGAGTATAATGTTACACATGGGTATTTCTTTTTTTTTTTTTAAGAAGATATTGAGGGTAGGAGTTTATTAATTATTTATTTTTGCTGTGTTGGGTCTTCGTTTCTGTGCAAGGGCTATCTCTAGTTGTGGCAAGCGGGGGCCAGTCTTCATCATGGTGCGTGGGCCTCTCACTATCGCGGCCTCTCTTGTTGCGGAGCACAGGCTCCAGACGTGCAGGCTCAGTAGTTGTGGCTCATGGGCCTAGTTGCTCTGTGGCATGTGGGATCCTCCCAGACCAGGGCTGGAACCCGTGTGCCCTGCATTAGCAGGCAGACTCTCAACCACTGTGCCACCAGGGAAGCCCCCATGGATATTTCATTAATATCTTTTATCAGGTTGAGGACATTTCCTTCTTTTCCTAATTTGCTGAGAGTTTTTACCATGTATGTATATTAAATCATGTCAAAATCTTCTTCTTTATCTATTGAGAAGACCATATAATTTTTGACTTTATTCTGTTAATGACATACATTACATTACTTGATTTGTAAATTTTAAGCAACTTAACATTTTATCCAGTTGATACTGGCCTCATAGAAGGACTTGGGACATTTTCACTTCTAATCAATTTTCTGGAAGAATTTGTGTACAATTGGCATTATTTCCTCCTTAAGTGTTTAAGAGAATACACTAGTGAAGCTGACTGGGATGGAGTTTGCTTTTTGGAGCATTTTGATTATACATTCTCTATAGGAACATTTACATATTTTATTTTTCCCTGTGTCATTTTCATAAGTTTTATTTTTCAAGGAATTTTGCCCATTTCATCTACCATCCCAAATTGTTGTTATCCAGCTCTTATGGCATATTTTACTTTCTTTTAAATTACTCTATGCTCTATTGTTATTTTTATTTTTACATATCTCACAATTTTGAGTCTTTTTTTCCTTGATCTGTCTGGCTAGGGTTATATAGAATTTATTAATAATTTAAAGGATGACCTTTTGAATTTGTTAACTTTCTGAATTTTTTCTGTTGATGATTTCCACTGTTCCTTTTATCATTTCTTTCTTCTATTTACTTTGAGTTTAATTTTCTATTCTTTTTTTCTAATTTCTTAAGGAAGAAGATCATTGATTTGAGATGTGCCCCATAAATTTGACTTCGATTCAGTTCAAAATATTTTATAAATTCCCGTGTAATTTTTTCCTAATCCATTGGTTATTTTGAAGTATGTTGTTTATTTCCAAATAGAGGTATGTCTTGTTATCTTATTATTATAGGTAGCTCACTTAATAATGTTTTGGCTGGATAATATACACTGAATAATATCAGTCCTCTGATGATTATTGAGATGTCTTGTGGCTCAGAAATCAGTCTATCTTGGTGGATAGTCCATATGCACTTACAAAGAATGTGTATTCTGAATTTGGTAGGTGTTAGGTTTCATGAATATCAGTTAGGTGAAATTGTTTTTTTGTTAGTGTTCAACTTAATATCTTTTGTGATTTTCTTTTGTCTAGTTGGGTAAATTTCTGGCAGAAAGATGTTAAAAGTCCACAATTATGATTGTGGATTTGTCTATTCCTTTATTATTGTCAGTAATTCCTTCATGTATTTTGAAGCTCTTTAATTAGCTGATTTCAAATTTGAATTATTATATATTTTATTTTATTTTTACTAAAGTATAGTGGCTTTACAATGTTATGCTAGTATCTGCTGTGCAGCAATGTGAATCAGTTATACATATACAGATATAAATTCTTTTTTAGATTCCCTTCCCATTTATGTCACCACAGAGCACTGAGTACAGTTCCCTGTGCCACACAGTAAGTTGTCCTTGGTTATCCATTTTATACAAGGTAGTGCATTATGTATTTTAGATGACCTAATATTGGGTTTCATTTTAAAAGATAAAAATACTCTTAAATTAGACAGTGTTGACAGTTGCAGAATTCTGTGTACTTAATTTAAAAACCACTCCATTGTACACTGTAAAGGAAGAGTTATATGGTATTTGAATTACATCTTAAGGAAGTTGAGTTTTAAAAATAAAAAAATCTAAAGGTACTTAGAGTGTTCATAGTATATTGCTAGATTTACATACATCTATGCATGCCTATATATCAGTATAAAAGTACAGATATTCTTTAAATTATTTATAAAACAGATAAATATAAAGGTTTGTAATAGGAAATGATATGGGAGATATAGCCCCCAATGCAACCTCTGCAATGCTAGAAGCAAAAATATCAAAACTACGCTATTCTTCAGGCATGACTTTCATGTTTGGTTCTACTTCTCAGGCTCACCTAGTTCCTGCTTGCTTTCCAATCCTGGTTCTCCAGGTCTCAATGGACAACATGAGCAACCTGATATCCTTGAGTAAGATTTATTTTTGGTTAAGCGATCCTGAGCCTTGTTCTGTTGACCATAATCGCACACCCTGATTCACACAGAGATTGGCAGATGTAGATATTATTTATAGTCATAAAAGGAAAAGAAGCATTTTATTAGACTGCTTTATTGAGGTATGATTGACATACAAATAGCTGTACATATTCAATGTGTACAAATTGATTAAAAGAAACTTCTAAGAGAGAAAATGCACAAAAGAAGGAAAAGAGAGCCCAAAGCCACAACCTAGAGTGTGGCAACCTGTAGACGAGCTTAGAGGAAGAGGAGCCCCCAAAACTGAGTCAAAGGAATACGATCCACACAGGAAGGAAGAAAACCAGGAGAGAGCGATTTCATGAAATCCAGAAGATTTCAAGGAAGAGGAAGTAGGCAGCAAGTTCAAAGACTAAGAAGTCAAACAGGGGCGGAGGAATGATGCTTTGATTTGACATCATGCTAGTTATTGGAGAACAAGAAAAAAGCAGTTTAGAAGACAGAAGGGCATGCAAGACTTGTCAGAGGCGGAGGTGTGGAAGTGGAGACAACTTATCATGAAAGTTTTGCTGTGAAGGGCAGCACATATATGGAACAATAGTTGGTAGGGAAGTGTCACCAAGGGAAGGTATTGTTTAAAATGGAGGACA
This sequence comes from Delphinapterus leucas, assembly GCF_059928025.1. Taxonomy (NCBI): domain Eukaryota; kingdom Metazoa; phylum Chordata; class Mammalia; order Artiodactyla; family Monodontidae; genus Delphinapterus; species Delphinapterus leucas. The sequence continues at coordinate 87,126,901 of NC_143150.1, forward strand.
GTGGAGCTTGATTGTATGCTTGTGGGAATAACCGCTAGAGCAGGAGAAGATGGAGATGCAAGAGAAACAGTGGTCATCTGCAGCGGTTAAATCTTTTAAAAGGTGAGGGTAAAGATTAGATCAACTGGAGACAGTGACTTTGTTAAAATTATAACCCACGTGCCCCATGCTTCATACTCTTACTTACAGATGTGCTTATACTTACAACCCCATGCAAGGCCAAACTGAGAATGAGAGATTAGTGCACCAGCAATGGCCAGAGGATGAGGAAATGCGGTTTGAAGTCCAAGAGATCCAGATTGAGTTCTGAAGGTTAATCTAGACTGACAAATTTCAGTTTTGAGAAATGTATGGGTTAGGGATTATTGCGTGCCACTGATAGTTCTATTGGCATGTCTGTGAGTGTCTCTGTGTGTTTGCATATTCAGGGGAGGGTGAAAATTTGGGTAGATCCCACTGCTAAGAGAAGAAGAAATCCTTACAATGGAGGATATTAATGGAGGGGACTTTCTCCTTTTCAAGGGAGAGAAAAGGGCAGTCTTCAAGAAAAGCTAGGAACAGAGATCAACCCAGAATGGAATCTTCCCGGAAGGCCTTAACTTTTTTTTGAGGGGGAGAGCAGGAGCTGGGTGATTTTCCCTGGACTTTAGGAACATTGATATTTAGCCATCATTTCCTAGTAGTTTTGTTCCCTATTATCATTCCCTCAGTTACCTTTCACCTGTTGTTAAAATGTGCTTCTCCCATACAGTCTAGAGTGGTGTTTGGGGCGATTTAAGGAGCAGGACATTCCAGGAAAACATTACCTTCCTTGCATTACTGTTCCTCTTTGGTCCTACTCCAAGGGACTCTCTTCCCAGACATCCAGGCAGAGACCAGCATCCAAGCAGATCTGGTATCCTCTGAAAGAGGTATGACACAGAGAAGCACCTGGCAAGTGGATACTGAGAGTGGATACGAGGCAAACCCCCTTTCCAAAAACAGATGGACATCTGAAAAAGACCCCGAGGTCAGGAGGATGGGCAAGCCTTTGGTTTCGGTTCAGTGCGGGTCATTCAGTTGGAGTGGAAATGAGATTCCTTAGACACTTTGGATTGAGGGGTTGCAGTACACAGGAAGTGGTGGGCAGCTGGGACCCCGTAAATGATAGCAGGGCTGGACAAATGGACTTCTAGAGACATCCTACAACACTGAGAGAGAAGGGAGGGGTAGATGGGGACATACCCCCAGGTTTTGTGCTGCTGTTTCTCACAAACTGGTGCCCTGAGACATCTCACGTCCTGCCTGGGACCGTGTTTGTCCGGCCTCTGAAATGAGGAGAAAATGCAAAGGAGGTAATTGGTTATTTGGGATAAGGGGGTGGGAAAGAGGTGCTTGCTTAGTTCTGCTGCTTTCCAAATTCAGGAGGCTAGCAGAGACCTCTCTCCTCTGAGTCTCCCTAAGGCCCTGCTAAAACAGGAGTGGGGCAGGAAGTGGGAGCTCTATCAACTGGTCTCATGGTCTGGGTAGAGGTCTCCCAGAACAAAGAGGAGAGGAGGGAGTCATCTGTCCTGTGTGACTTCCCTACTGGGGATCATGGAACTTTTCTGGGAGCAGTACTTCTGAAACCTGGCTGTAACTGAGGTTCGTGCTAGAAAATTGGGGCTACTGGAAACCCACACAGTGAGACAGAGGCTACAAGGTGAGAACAGGGGAAGTGAGTTGGGTAGCCAGAGTCCTGGAATCCATGGGCATGGTTTGGAGGTAACAAAAAATTGCTGGTAAGAAGGTGGCTAAAGGTCAAGGAAGCCTACGTCTCCTAACCATGTAAGTGCACTGTGGAGAGGTAGAAATTCTAGATTCATACTGGGCTGCTCTACAATTTCTATCCTCCTCCACCAGGCAGTGGGTGCAGGGCAACGTAGAATTAAATAGAATGTGATTTTTAAATCCCTAAATAGTAGCTTGTGTACCTCAGAGGAAGACAGAGCTCACACATTTCTCTGCCTTTCTCTTTGTCTCATCCTTAGTCCCTAGACATGACAGGAAACAATACCTTGGTTACCATGGAAACTGAAGCTGAGTGATGCATTGGACTGTGGGCGGAAAGCAAAGGTGGTCTTGACACAAAGGCCCTTGGGAGAAGAGATTCGAGCAAATTCTTTCCATATGAGCAAAGCGCTCATATGGAAAGAATTCACAATTTCCACAGGCACGTTGATCCCTGCAATCACTACACAGAAAACACGAAGGTGCATGCATGCGCGCACGCACATGCACAGCACAATGAAAACAGACGTCATTCTCTGCATCATGCTGGCTGGCCCATAGGATTCTTGTGGGCGAAGCTGTGCTACGACCCCTTCAACAACATACGTCATCTCCCTCTCATCTCTCCTCTCCCGCCTCGCTCTGTCCTCCCTTCATTGTCATTCAGTTTCTCCCCCCTCTGTCTTCCCGTATCCCTCGCCTCTTCTCTCCCTCCTTAGTTTTTCCTTCTGGTCCTCCACTCTGCCTTGCTCTTTGCCCTCCTTCCTTCCCTCTGTATTTTGTTCTTCCTCCCTCCCCCTCGCCTGTCCCTAGTATGAAGTGACTAAGAATTCACTCACGCAATTATGATTGGCCTAATATAGGCCATTTATTTTGAGCTTCCAGCTTCATCGGACAGTGCATCGTAAAATTAATTGCAGACATTACCGTTCCATTGCAAATTATGATAAGTGATATGGAATTAAACAACAAGGAGCTATGAGCGTGAACAATAGGGGACCTAATTTCCGTGGTGGGTTCAGTGAAGGAAATGTCATCGGTATTTGGCATCCTGCCACCCAGCATTGTCTTATTGCCTCTTTAGGTAACTGCCTTCTCTTTCACGTGGGGGGCAACTACCTTCTTCCATCGTTTGCAGCATGATGGGACTCTCACATAAGGTGTCCAGCCCACTCTTGAAGGTGTAAACATGAAGTCCAACGGGATGCCCACTTCTTGGAATCTGACTAACAAACAGACCAAAACAGGGTAAGGAGCTGTTTCATCTTGTCAGTGCATCCTTCTTCCTGCTTCCAAGTTCCACAGCGGCACCTTTGTTTGTGTCCTTCATCCATTCTCTTGCTCATTCTTTCTTCTTCCGTCTCTTCCTCCTCCCTCTCACCTGGCTAGATCCTTTTTCTTAGAGGCCTAACCCCACAAGGACAAAAAGGATGGGCGAGGAGACAAGAATAATTATAAAGTATTAGAAGGTGGAAAGCAGACAGATGAGTGCTATCTGACTTAGCTGATTTAAGAGCCGAGCAGTGAGGAAAGCCCCAAAGCAACAGTCTTTAACCTCCCTCACCAGACCTTCAAACTGTCTGCGAGATTGGCAATGGCAAGTACCCCTACAAGTTAGGGGTAGTAGTGGGGGTTGTAAATTGCACGATTGCTCTTAGGTATAGTTATGAAACATTTAGACACCCAGAGCCCCTCTCAACAACCTGTAGCCTGGACAAATTGCCTTCTCCAAACCCTAGGGAGTTTGAGGAGAGACTTACTCTCTGGAGGGAGTGAATCAGCAGACTTATGGACTTGGAACCTCGGGGTCAGGGGAAAGCAGGCATCCAAACCCAACATAGGGATTTAAGTGAAAAATGTACTGTACATAAAAGTTCGATCCTCAGCCTCATGCCCAATTTGCTATACAAAGTGCCGGCATCTTGCCTTTTCCCATAGATGCAGGAGGTTCTTCCCTGGGTAATCAAACCATCCCAAGAGTAGAGATTTCATAATTATAGCAGGCAATGGTCCCCAAGTTTTCAATATTAGTTCAAAATATTTTCTAATTTCAATGATTTCTTCTCAGAGCCATGGGTTGTTTAGGAGGTATGTCTTCGTTTACAAACATATGGGGTATTTTCTAATGATCTTTGTTATCAGTTTATAGTTTTAATGACATTTTATAGTTTACAGTGGTCAGAAAATATACAAATCACCGAAGATTCTATTCTTTATGTATGGTCGTGGGAGTCTATTTATCTGAATAGTATTAACTTTTCAATGGAATACAACACAAAAATGGAATTGCACGAAACGTAAATGTTCTGCTCAGTAAATTTTTACATCACAAACGACTGAGTAACTGCAATCCAGGTCAAGAGATTTGGCGTTGCCGGCAACCCAAAAGCACCATCGTGCCTCTACTTGGTCACTACCATCTGCCACCTCAGCAAATCTAACCAGTATTTGACTTTTAGCACTATAATTTTACCTGTTTGTGAAACTTATTACACATAATAAATACGTATCCTTCTAAAGAAACTTTTTATTGAAGAATAGTTGATTTATAATGTTGTGCTAGTTTCTGCTGTACAGCAAGCTGATTCAGATATATATATATATATATATATTCTTTTTCATATTCTTTTCCATTGTGGTTTATTACAGGACATTGAATATAGTTCCCCTGTGTTATACATTAGGACCTTGTTTTCTATCTATTTTATATGTAGTAGTTTGTATCTGCTAATCCCAAACTCCTAATTTATCCCTCCTGCACCCCTAAACACGTATTCTTATAATCTAGCTTTCTTTTGGCGACATTATATTTTTATGTATTGCTGTTCATTTTTGTTGTAGTGTTAGCTGTAGTTTATTGATTTCCATTACTGAATAATAATTAAATTTGTATGAACATACCACAACTTAGTTATACCTTCTATGTTTAATGGACATTTCAGTAGCTTTCCAGCCCTGCAGTATTAAAAATGTTACTGTGGTGAACACTCATACCCGTGTTCTCTGATTCCTTTAAGGCTGTACTTGCAGGATCACTTTTATTACTTTCTTCCCCTGTGGCAATGTCTGTGGTGATAATGGATAGCCTGGTCTTTTTCATGATCTCATAGGGGAAGTTTTCAACATTTCATCACTAAGTGAGGTGGATTTTGTAGGCTTTTAAAAGATATTCTGATTGGATTAAGACAGTTCCCTTTTATTCCTAGTTTGCTAGGAGGATTTTTAAAAATCATAAATGGATGTTATTTTTATATTGCATTTTAAATTATTTACCAGTTTATTGATACATAGTTGGCATATAACATTGTGTAGGCTTAAGGGATACAACGTGATGATTTCATACAGGTACGTGCTGTGAAATGATTACCACAATAAGGTTAGTTAACAGCTTCCTTTTATCACATAATTACAATGTGTGTGTGTGTGTGTGTGTGTGTGTGTGTGTGGTGTGGTTTGAACATTTAAGATTTACTCCCTTAGAACTTTTAAGTATGTGTTACAGTATTGTTAAGTATAATCACAAGGCTGTGCATTAGACCCCCAGAACTTTTTCATCTTTTAACTAGAAGTCTGTAGCCTTTGACAAACATCATCCATTTCCCCCACTCTCCCGCCGCTGGCAACCACCAATCTATTCTGTTTCTATGAGTTTGGCTTTTTTAGATTCCACATAAACGTGAGAACACACAGTATTTGCCTTTCACTTTCTGACCTATATCTCTTTGCATACTGCCCTCAGGGCCCATTCATATTGTCAAAATGCCAAGATTTCATTCGTTTTTTTATGACTGAATAATATTCCGTTATATATATATCTTGCATTTTCTTTACACATTTACCTGCCAATGGACACTTAGGTTGTTTCCAAATCTTGGCTAATTTGCATAGTGCTGAAATGAACAGGAGAGTTCAGATATCTCTTCGAGATAGTGACTTCCTTTACTTAGGATGTATACTCAGAAGTGGGATTGTTGGATCTTATGGTAGTTTTACTTTTAATTTTTTGAGGAGCCTCCACATTGTTTTCCATGGTGGCTATACCAATTTTATTCCCACCAACAATGCACAAGGGTTCCCTTTTCTCCACGTCCTTGGATGTTTATTTATTTATTTATTTTTAACATCTTTATTGGGGTACAATTGCTTTACAATGGTGTGTTAGTTTCTGCTCTATAACAAAGTGAATCAGTTATATATATATACATATGTTCCCATATGTCCTCCCTCTTGTGTCTCCCTCCCTCCCACTCTCCCTATCCCACCCCTCCAGGCTGTCACAAAGCACCGAGCTAATATCCCTGTGCCATGCGGCTGCTTCCCACTAGCTATCTACCTTAGTACGTTTGTTAGTGTGTGTATGTCCATGACTCTCTCTCGCCCTGTCAAAGCTCACCCTTCCCCCTCCCCATATCCTCAAGTCCGTTCTCCAGTAGGTCTGCGTCTCTATTCCCGTCCCACCCCTAGGTTCCTCATGACATCCTTTTTTTCCTTAAATTCCATATATATGTGTTAGCATACGGTATTTGTCTTTTTCTTTCTGACTGACTTCACTCTGTATGACAGACTCTAGGTCTATCCATCTCATTACAAATAACTCAATTTCGTTTCTTTTTAAGGCTGAGTAATATTCCATTGTATATATGTGCCATATCTTCTTTATCCATTCATCCGATGATGGGCACTTAGGTTGTTTCCATCTCCGGGCTATTGTAAATAGAGCTGCAATGAACATTTTGGTACATGACTCTTTTTGAATTTTGGTTTTCTCAGGGTATATGCCCAGTAGTGGGATTGCTGGGTCATATGGTAGTTCTATTTGTAGTTCTTTAAGGAACCTCCATACTGTTCTCCATAGTGGCTGAACCAATTCACATTCCCACCAGCAGTGCAACGAGTGTTCCCTTTTCTCCACACCCTCTCCAGCATTTATTGTTTCTAGATTTTTTTTTTTAACATCTTTATTGGGGTATAATTGCTTTACAATTGTGTGTTAGTTTCTGCTTTATAACAAAGTGAATCAGTTATACATATACATATGTTCCCATATGTCTTCCCTCTTGCGTCTCCCTCCCTCCCACTCTCCCTATCCCACCCCTCCAGGCTGTCACAAAGCACCGAGCTAATATCCCTGTGCCTTGCGGCTGCTTCCCCCTAGCTATCTACCTTACTACGTTTGTTAGTGTGTATATGTCCATGACTCTCTCTCGCCCTGTCAAAGCTCACCCTTCCCCCTCCCCATATCCTCAAGTCCGTTCTCCAGTAGGTCTGCGTCTTTATTCCTGTCTTACCCCTAGGTTCTTCATGACATTTTTTTCCCCTTAAATTCCATATATATGCGTTAGCATACGGTATTTGTCTTTTTCTTTCTGACTTACTTCACTCTGTATGACAGACTCTAGGTCTATCCATCTCATTACAAATAGCTCAATTTCATTTCTTTTTAAGGCTGAGTAATACTCCATTGTATATATGTGCCACATCTTCTTTATCCATTCATCCGATGATGGGCGCTTAGGTTGTTTCCATCTCCGGGCTATTGTAAATAGAGCTGCAATGAACATTTTGGTACATGACTCTTTTTGAATTTTGGTTTTCTCAGGGTATATGCCCAGTAGTGGGATTGCTGGGTCATATGGTAATTCTATTTGTAGTTTTTTAAGGAACCTCCATGCTGTTCTCCATAGTGGCTGAACCAATTCACATTCCCACCAGCAGTGCAAGAGTGTTCCCTTTTCTCCACACCCTCTCCAGCATTTATTGTTTCTAGATTTTTTGATGATGGCCATTCTGACTGGTGTGAGATGATATCTCATTGTAGTTTTGATTTGCATTTCTCTAATGATTAATGATGTTGAGCATTCTTTCATGTGTTTGTTGGCAATCTGTATATCTTCTTTGGAGAAATGTCTATTTAGGTCTTCTGCCCATTTTTGGATTGGGTTGTTTGTTTTTTTGTTATTGAGCGGCATGAGCTGCTTGTAAATTTTGGAGATTAATACTTTGTCAGTTGCTTCATTTGCAAATATTTTCTCCCATTCTGAGGGCTGTCTTTTGGTCTTGTTTATGGTTTCCTTTGCTGTGCAAAAGCTTTGAAGTTTCATTAGGTCCCATTTGTTTATTTTTGTTTTTATTTCCATTACTCTAGGAGGTGGGTCAGAAAGGATCTTGCTGTGATTTATGTCATAGAGTGTTCTGCCTATGTTTTCCTCTAAGAGTTTGATAGTTTCTGGCCTTACATTTAGGTCTTTAATCCATTTTGAGCTTATTTTTGTGTATGGTGTTAGGGAGTGATCTAATCTCATACTTTTACATGTACCTGTCCAGTTTACCCAGCACCATTTATTGAAGAGGCTGCCCTTTCTCCACTGTACATTCCTGCCACCTTTATCAAAGATAAGGTGTCCATATGTGCGTGGGTTTATCTATGGGCTTTCTATCCTGTTCCATTGAGCTATCTTTCTGTTTTTGTGCCAGTACCATACTGTCTTGATTACTGTAGCTTTGTAGTATAGTCTGAAGTCAGGGAGCCTGATTCCTCCAGCTCCGTTTTTCATTCTCAAGATTGCTTTGGCTATTCGGGGTCTTTTGTGTTTCCATACAAATTGTGAAATTTTTTGTTCTAGTTCTGTGAAAAATGCCAGTGGTAGTTTGATAGGGATTGCATTGAATCTGTAGATTGCTTTGGGTAGTAGAGTCATTTTCACAATGTTGATTCTTTCCATCCAAGAACATGGTATATCTCTCCATCTATTTGTATCATCTTAAATTTCTTTCATCAGTGTCTTATGATTTTCTGCATACAGGTCTTTTGTCTCCTTAGGTAGGTTTATTCCTAGATATTTTATGCTTTTTGTTGCAATGGTAAATGGGAGTGTTTTCTTGATTTCACTTTCAGATTTTTCATCATTAGTATATAGGAATGCCAGAGATTTCTGTGCATTAATTTTGTATCCTGCTACTTTACCAAATTCATTGATTAGCTCTAGTAGTTTTCTAGTAGCATCTTTAGGATTCTTTATGTATAGTATCATGTCATCTGCAAACAGTGACAGCTTTACTTCTTCTTTTCCGATTTGGATTCCTTTTATTTCCTTTTCTTCTCTGATTGCTGTGGCTAAAACTTCCAAAACTATGTTGAATAAGAGTGGTGAGAGTGGGCAACCTTGTCTTATTCCTGATCTTAGTGGAAATGCTTTCAGTTTTTCACCATTGAGGATGATGTTTGCTGTGGGCTTGTCATATATGGCCTTTATTATGTTGAGGAAAGTTCCCTCTATGCCTACTTTCTGCAGGGCTTTTATCATAAATGGGTTTTGAATTTTGTCGAAAGCTTTCTCTGCATCTATTGAGATGATCATATGGTTTTTCTCCTTCAATTTGTTAATATGGTTTTTCACATTGATAGATTTGCGTATATTGAAGAATCCTTGCATTCCTGGAAAAAACCCCACTTGATCATGGTGTATGATCCTTTTAATGTGCTGTTGGATTCTGTTTGCTAGTATTTTGTTGAGGATTTTTGCATCTATGTTCATCAGTGATATTGGCCTGTAGTTTTCTTTCTTTGTGACATCCTTGTCTGGTTTTGGTATCAAGGTGATGGTGGCCTCGTAGAAGGAATTTGGGAGTGTTCCTCCCTCTGCTATATTTTGGAAGAGTTTGAGAAGGACAGGTGTTAGCTCTTCTCTAAACGTTTGATAGAATTCACCTGTGAAGCCATCTGGTCCTGGGCTTTTGTTTGTTGGAAGATTTTTAATCACAGTTTCAATTTCAGTGCTTGTGATTGGTCTGTTCATATTTTCTATTTCTTCCTGATTCAGTCTTGGCAGGTTGTGCATTTCTAAGAATTTGTCCATTTCTTCCAGATTGTACATTTTATTGGCATAGAGTTGCTTGTAGTAATCTCTCATGATTTTTTTTATTTCTGCAGTGTCAGTTGTTACTTCTCCTTTTTCATTTCTAATTCTATTGATTTGAGTCTTCTCCCTTTTTTTCTTGATGAGTCTGGCTAGTGGTTTATCTATTTTGTTTATCTTCTCAAAGAACCAGCTTTTAGTTTTATTGATCTTTGCTATCGTTTCCTTCATTTCTTTTTCATTTATTTCTGATCTGATTTTTATGATTTCTTTCCTTCTGCTAGCTTTGGGGTTTTTTGGTTCTTCTTTCTCTAATTGCTTGAGGTGCAAGGTTAGGTTGTTTATTCGAGATGTTTCCTGCTTCTTAAGGTGGGCTTGTATTGCTATAAACTTCCCCCTTAGAACTGCTTTTGCTGCATCCCATAGGTTTTGGGTCGTTGTGTCTCCATTGTCATTTGTTTCTAGGTATTTTTTTATTTCCTCTTTGATTTCTTCAGTGATCACTTCATTATTAAGTAGTGTATTCTTTAGCCTCCATGTGTTTGTATTTTTTACAGATCTTTTCCTGTAATTGATATCTAGTCTCATGGCGTTGTGGTTGGAAAAGATACTTGATACAATTTTAATTTTCTTAAATTTACCAAGGCTTGATTTGTGACCCAAGATATGATCTATCCTGGAGAATGTTCCATGAGCACTTGAGAAAAATGTGTATTCTGTTGTTTTTGGATGGAGTGTCCTATAAATATCAATTAAGTCCATCTTGTTTAATGTATCATTTAAAGCTTGTGTTTCCTTATGTATTTTCATTTTGGATGATCTGTCCATGGGTGAAAGTGGGGTGTTAAAGTCCCCTAGTATGAATGTGTTACTGTCGATGTCCCCTTTTATGGCTGTTAGTATTTGCCTTATGTATTGAGGTGCTCCTATGTTGGGTGCATAAATATTTACAATTTTTATATCTTCTTCTTGGATCAATCCCTTGATCATTATGTAGTGTCCTTCTTTGTCTCTTTTAATAGTCCTTATTTTAAAGTCTATTTTGTCTGATATGAGAATTGCTGCTTCAGCTTTCTTTTGGTTTCCATTTGCATGGAATATCTTTTTCCATCCCCTTACTTTCAGTCTGTATGTGTCTCTAGGTCTGAAGTGGGTCTCTTGTAGACAGCATATATAAGGGTCTTGTTTTTGTATCCATTCAGCCAATCTGTGTCTTTTGGTGGGAGCATTTAGTCCATTTACATTTAAGGTAATTATCGTTATGTATGTTCCTATTCCCATTTTCTAAATTGTTTTGGGTTCGTTATTATAGGTCTTTTCCTTCTCTTGTGTTTCTTGTCTAGAGAAGTTCCTTTAGCATTTGTTGTAAAGCTGGTTTGGTGGTGCTGAACTCTCTCAGCTTTTGCTTGTCTGTAAAGGTTTTAATTTCTCCATCAAATCTGAATGAGATCCTTGCTGGGTAGAGTAGTCTTGGTTGCAGGTTTTTCTCCTTCATCACTTTCATTATGTCCTGCCACTCCCTTCTGGCTTGTAGGGTTTCTGCTGAGAAATCAGCTGTTAACCTTATGGGGATTCTCTTGTGTGTTATTTGTTGTTTTTCCCTTGCTGCTTTTAATATGCTTTCTTTGTATTTAATTTTTGACAGTTTGATTAATATGTGTCTTGGCGTATTTCTCCTTGTATTTATCCTGTATGGGACTCTCTGTGCTTCCTGGACTTGATTAACGATTTCCTTTCCCATATTAGGGAAGTTTTCAACTATAATCTTTTCAAATATTTTCTCAGTCCCTTTCTTTTTCTCTTCTTCTTCTGGAACCCCTATAATTCGAATGTTGGTGCATTTAATGTTGTCCTAGAGGTCTCTGAGACTGTCCTCAGTTCTTTTCATTCTTTTTTCTTTATTCTTCTCTGCAGTAGTTATTTCCACTATTTTATCTTCCAGGTCACTTATCCGTTCTTCTGCCTCAGTTATTCTGCTATTGATCCCTTCTAGAGTATTTTTAATTTCATTTATTGTGTTGTTCATCGTTGCTTGTTTCATCTTTATTTCTTCTAGGTCCTTGTCAACTGTTTCTTGCATTTTGTCCATTCTATTTCCAAGATTTCGGATCATCCTTACTATCATTATTCTGAATTCTTTTTCAGGTAGACTGCCTATTTCCTCTTCATTTGTTAGGTCTGGTGCATTTTTATCTTGGTCCTTCGTCTGCTGTGTGTTTTTCTGTCTTCTCATTTTGCTTATCTTACTGTGTTTGGAGTCACCTTTTTGCAGGCTGCAGGTTTGTAGTTCCCGTTGTTTTTGATGTCTGTCTCCAGTGGCTAAGGTTGGTTCAGTGGGTTGTGTAGGCTTCCTGGTGGAGGGGACTAGTGCCTGTGTTGTGGTGGATGAGGCTGGATCTTGTCTCTCTAGTGGGCAGGTTCACGTCTGGTGGTGTGTTTCGGGGTGTCTGTGGCCTTATTATGATTTTTGGCCGCCTCTCTGCTAATGGGTGGGGTTGTGTTCCTGTTTTGGTAGTTGTTTGGCATAGGTTGTCCAGCACTGTGGCTTGCTGGTCGTTGAGTGAAGCTGGATGCTGGTGTTAAGATGGAGGTCTCTGGGAGATTTCCGCCGTTTAATATTATGTGGGGCTGTGAGGTCTCTTGTTTACCAGTGACCTGAAGTTGGCTCTCATACCTCAGAGGCAGAGCCCTGACTCCTGGCTGGAGCACCAAGAGCCTTTCATCCACACGGCTCAGAATAAAAGGGAGAAAAAGTAGAGAGAATTAGTAGAAGTATGAGGAAAAAAAGAAGGAAAGGAGGAAAGGAAGGAAGGAAGAAAGAAGCAAAGAAGGAAATAAAGGAAGGAGGGAGGGAGGGAGGGAGGAAGGAAGGAAGGAGGGAAAGAAGGAAAAAAGACAGAAAGAAAGAAGATACAGTAAAAATGAAATAAAGTATAATATAGTTATTGAATTAAAAAATATTTAGAAAAAAAAAGGGACGGATACAACCTTAGGACAAATGTTGGAAGCAAAACTATACAGAGAAAATCTTACACAGAAGCATACACATACACCCTCACAAAAAGAGGTAAAGGGGGAAAAATCATAAATCTTGCTCTCAGAGACCACCTCCTCAATTTGGGGTGATTCGTTGTCTAAAGGAGGGAAGGAAGGAAGGAAAGAAAGAAAGAAAGAACGAAGGTAAAGTATAATAAAGTTATTACAATTAAAATTAATTATTAAGAAAAAATTTTTTTTAAAAAAACCATGGACGGATAGAGCCCTAGGACAAATGGTGGAAGCAAGACTATACAGACAAGATCTCACATACACGTACCCATTCACAAAAAGAGGAAAAGGGAAAAAAATCATAGATCTCGCTCCTAAAGTCCACCTCTTCAATTTGGGATCATTCCTTGTCTATTCAGGTATTCCAGAGATGCAGGGTATATCAAGTTGATTGTGGAGCTTTAATCCGCTGCTTCTGAGGCTGCTGGGAGAGATTTCCCTTTCTCTTCTCTGTTCTCACAGCTCACAGGAGCTCAGCTTTGGATTTGGCCCTGCCTCTGCGTGTAGGTCGCTGGAGGGCGTCTGTTTTTTGCTCAGACAGGACGGGGTTAAAGGAGCCGCTGATTCGGGGGCTCCGGCTCACTCAGGCCGGGGGTGGGGGGGGGAGGGAGGGGCACTGCGTGCGGGGCGGGCCTGCGGCGGCAGAGGCCAGCGTGACGTTGCTCCAGCCTGAGTCGCGCCGTGCGTTCTCCCGGGGAAGTTGTCCCTGGATCCCGGGAACCTTGCAGTGGCGGGCTGCACAGGCTCCGCGGAAGAGGGGTGTGGAGAGTGACCTGTGCTCGCACACAGGCCCCTTGGTGGCGGCAGCAGCAGCCTTAGCGTCTCCCGCCCGTCTCTGGGGTCCGTGCTTTTAGCCGCGGCTCGCGCCCGTCTCTGGGGTTCGCGCTTTTAGCCGCGGCTCGCGCCTGTCTCTGGAGTTCCTTTAAGCAGCGCTCTTAAACCCCTCTCCTCGCGCACCAGGAAACAAAGAGGGAAGAAAAAGTCTCTTGCCTCTTCGGCAGGTGCAGACTTTTCCCCGGACTTCCTCCCGGCTAGCCGTGGTGCACTAATCCCTTCAGGCTATGTTCAAGCCGCCAACCCCAGTCCTCTCCCTGCGCTCCGTCCGAAACCGAAACCCGAGCCTCAGCTCGCAGCCCCGCCCGCCCCGGCGGGTGAGCAGACAAGCCTCTCGGGCTGGTGAGTGCCGGTCGGCACCAATCCTCTGTGCGGGAATCTCCCTGCTTTGCCCTCCGCACCCGTCGCTGTGCACTCCTCTGCGGTCCTGAAGCTCCCCCCTCCGCCTCCCGCAGTCTCCGCCCGCGAAGGGGCTTCCTAGTGTGTGGAAACTTTTCCTCCTTCACAGCTCCCTCCCACTGGTGCAGGTGCCGTCCTTATTCTTTTGTCTCTGTTTTTTCTTTTTTTCTTTTGCCCTACCCACGTACGTGGGGAGTTTCTTGCCTTTTGGGAGGTCTGAGATCTTCTGCCAGCCTTCAGTAGGTGTTCTGTAGGAGTTGTTCCACGTGTAGATGTATTTCTGGTGTATCCGTGGGGAGGAAGGCGATCTCCGCGTCTTACTCTTCCGCCATCTTCAAGCCGTCCTCGTTTATTTTTTGACAATCAAATTCACCCAATACTTTTTCTGCATCTATAGGAAATATAATATTTTTATCCTTAATATGTTAATTCTATGAAATACATTCATTTTTCAAGTGTTGAACCACTTCATTTCTAGAGTAGTCTTGACTTATTTGTGATATATTATCCTTTCAAAGCATATAACTGGATTGGTTTTGCCAGTGTTTCATTCACAATGTTTCCTTCTATGTTTATGTGAAATACTGGCCTGTATATTTCATGTCTTATAATGTTTAGGCCTCCTAGAACAAGCTGGGAAGTGAGTCCTGTTTTTTATACTTTCTGCCTTGTATGTAAGATTGCTGTTCTTTCTTCTTTCAAGTTTTGTAGAATTGATTGGTGGGACCATCAGAATATGGAAATCGTTTTTGCTGTTGTTTTCTTCAGATTCCATTCATTTAGTATTTATAGGACAATTTAGGTTTTTCGTTTGTTTTGGTGTCATTTTGTTGTGCTTCCTTGAAACTTGTACATTATATCTAACTCTTCACATTTCTTGCATAAAGTTGACTAATGATCTTTCGATATCTTTATTGCATCTATGATCATGTCTCCTCATTCATTCCAGACATTGAATTTAAGATAACTTCTCTCTTTTTTTGTTCGAGCTTACATGAGCTGACTGTCAGTTGTGCTGTCTTTACCAAGAACCAACCTTGGCTATTTTATCTTTAACTGATTAATGCTCTTGTTCTTATTTCGTTTCTCCTCCTCTCGTTGTGTTAAATCTGCTGTTCTATCACCTTGTTGAGACAGACGCACATGTCATTGATTTTTTTGCCTTTCTTTTTTGGTAGTATACATATTGAAGCTGGATCCCCCAAATCTTCATTATTAGTCAGTTCAAAATGTTTTATAATTTCATTGATTTCTTCTTCGAGCTCTGGGTAATTTAGAAGGATATTAATTTTAAAACGGGGGATTTTCTAGTTATTGTTGTTTATTAACTTATAGCTTAATAGCATTTTGGTCAGGGAATATACTCCACTATTTCATTGTCTTGAAATTTTCTGAGACTTGCTTTATGGTCAACATGTGGTCTTTTTTGGTAAACCTTGTTAGCACTTGAAAAGACTGTGTATCTTGCAGTTGTGGAGTTGAATGTTGAGCTGAGTGTTGGTAGGAACGTATAAATATATATTGTCGAGTTTGTTCACTGTATTTTTCAAATCTCTCATGTCTTTGCAAATTTTTATGTGTGTGATGTATCGTTTATGGAGAGAAGTGTTTTGAAATCTCCCACTATGATTGTGGAGTAATGTATATGTCCTTGCAGCTGTGCCAAGGTTTACATCATATACTGAGATCACATTATTTGGTGCAAACAGACTCATAAGTGTTTTATTTTCCTGGTGAATTTGAACCCTTTATGATTGTTAATGCTCATTATATTTACCTGTGGTAATGGTTTTTTGCCTCAGAGGCCAAAGTTTCTGATATAAAAAGAGGTACACCAGCTTGTTTTGATTAGTACTTTTCAGGTACATATTTTACCAACTTGTAATGTTAACTTTTCTGCATACTTATATTTGAAGCAACATATACCGTAAGCATATATTGCCTTCTTTTTCTTCTTCTGCCTCCTCCTTCTCCTCTTCCTCCTCCTCCTCCTCCTTCAATCAGCTTGCTAATCTTTGTGTTGTTGTTGCTTTCGATTGGAGTATTTACCTTTAATGTGATTATTGATATACTTAGCTTTATATCTACCATCTTACTATTTTCTATTATTCCTGTTTCTCTATGCTCATTTATCTCTTAGTTTTGCTGTCTTCTTTTTGATTAATTTAAATTTTTTTCTATTTCTCACCTCTATCACCTTGATAGTTATTCACTCTGTTACTATTCTTTTAGTGGTTATTTGGAGACTACAACTTGCATTCTTAACTTCTCAAAGTCTAAAATAAATTGGTCCCTTTATCTCATCGCAGAAAATGTAAGTACGTTAGAACACGTGGTCTATATTTACCCACTCCTTACTTTAATATTGTTGCTGTAATGAATTTTAATCCCTCATAGATATAAACACACAAACACAGACAGTTTTAACCTCAAGAGACGTTATTATTTTTAGTATCAGTTTATAAGGCCAATATCATTTAAATATATCCACATGTTTATCTTGTATGTCACTCTTCATTACTTCCATGTCTTTACGTTTGATCAGAGGTCATTGTCTCTGTTCTTAAAGAACACACTTAAGTACCTTCTTTAGTGTGGATGTGCTGGGGAAACCTTTTCCCTTTCTAACTTAAATTAATAGAGTTTGTTTTTAGAGCAGATTTATGCTTATAGTAAATTAAAAAAAATAATATACATTCTTTATTAACTTTGATTGCAGTGTAGTCCAAAGCTTTCAGTAACATCTCCCCTTTTCCCCACCATCAATAACATGCTCATTTTACACCTGTTCTGCCATATGCACTAAAAGTCTGGGACTCATGACTCAAGTCCATGCTTATAGTAAAATTGATCGGAAAGTACAGAGAGTTGCCACGTACTCCTTCTCCCCGCCACCTGCACCCTGCTCTTGGTTTCCCCTGTCATTTACATCTGGCGTTATTGTGGTCCATGAGTTACAATTGAAAATTATTAACTAAAGCCCATAGCTTGCATTCGGGTCAACTCTTACTCTTTGTGTTGTACTGTTGACAAACGTAAAATGACATGTGTCCATCATTACTGCCACATACAAAATAGTCTCACTGTCCTAAAATTGCCTTTTTCTTCCACCTATTCCTCTTTCCTTCACTCCCCTGGAATCCTGGCGACCTTTGTACTGTCTCCATACTTTTGCCTTTTCCAGGATATTGTCCACTTGGAACTATAGAGAAGGTAGCCTTTTCAGATTGGCTTTTTTCATGTAGCAATGCGCTTTTTAGGTTCCTAAATGTCTCTTTGTGGCTTGATCACTCATTTCTCTTTATTAGTGAATAGTATTGCATTCTATGGATGTACCACAGTTTACCCATTCACCTGTTGCCAGGCATCTTTTGTTTTTTCAGCTTTAGTAAGATAAAAATCGTATATATCTAGGAGGTACGGTGAGGTGATTTGACATAAATATACATGGTGAAGTGACTACCACAGTCACACTAATTAACATATCCATCCCTTCACATGGTTACCCTTTTCTCGTGGTGAGAACACTTGATATCTACTCTCTCAGCAAACTTCAATTATACAATTCATTATTATTAACTGTGGTCACCATGCTGTATGATTGCTTCCAAGTTTTAGCAATTATGAACATTTGTGTGCAGGTTTTTGCATGGACAAAAGTTTTCAGCAAATTTGGGTAAATCTCAGGGAGCATGATGGCTGGATCATATGGTAAGAATATGAAAGAGTCACCCTCTTGGTTGTTTGAAAATATCTTTATTTCACCTTCATCTTGAAGGATCTTTTTCCTGGTTATAGAGCTCTACATTGGCCGTTCTGTTCTTTCAGCACGTTGAATGTATCATTCTACATACTTCTGGCTTCCTTGACTATGTTCAAAGTCAATTGTCAGTCTCATCGCCCTCTTTTGAAGACCATGGCTTGATTTTCCCTGGTTGCTTTTGTGATGTTCTCCTTGTTTGCTTTTCAGCAGTTTGACTATACAAATTTAAGAGATGTTTACTTCAGAATTATCCTGCTTCGGCTCCTTAGTGTTTCTTGAGTCTCAAAGGGACATGTTATTTGTCAGTTTTGGAAGCACCATGGTCCCTATCTGTTCAACTGTGGCCTAGAACCTTTTCTCTCTGTCACGTCTTCATGGAACTGCAATTAAAATAGCAGGCCTATGTGAGCCTCTGCATCCACTATATCTCTTACTACCTATTCTGTATTTTCCATCCTTTTTTCTCTCTATATTTTATCTTGTGTATTTTTACCTAGCACACTGATTCTCCCTCTACCATGTCTTACCTGTTGAGAATGTATCCGTTCATTTCTTGCTTTCAGATATTTTGCTTTTTATACGCTCCATTTATTTCTTGGTTTTGTTGAGACACAATTTACACTCAATAAACTATATTCATTTGAGTGTACACTTTGATGAGTTTTGACAAATTGGAACGTCTGTGTAACCACCACCAATATCAAGATAGAGAACATTTCCAGTGTCCCACAAAGTTCCCCATGTGCCTCTGCAGTCATTCTCCTCATCCCACTTCTAGCCCTGGGCAATCAACAACCTTCCTTGTCTCATTTTAGTTTTGACTTCTCAAGAATTGTGTATAAAATGAATCAGAAGGTATGCAGTATTCTGTTTCTGGTCTTCCACTTAATTCTTTTGATTTTCCTAGGCATTGTTTATGTTGGTGGTTTGTTCCTTTCGACCCTTTGTAGGGATATGCCACAGTTTGATAATCCAGTCACCAATTGATGGACATTTAGGATGTTTTCAGTTTGGAGACATTATGAATAAAGCTGCTACCAAGATCCATGTACAAGTTTGCTGTTGGCATGTGCTCTTATTTCTCTGGGTTCAATACCTAGGGTTGGAATGACTAGATTACGCGGTAGTCGTATGCGTACCTTGATAACAAGCTGCCAAACTTTTATGGAAGTACCTAATCTTTGTGCCCACATGTCTGAAATCTGTAGTGGCTCCACCTCACCAGCCCTTGCCATACTCAGCCATATGAATTGTATTCATTCTAGTAGTTGTGGTGTGCCATCTCATTTGGGTTTAAATTTTATTTCCCTGTTGACTAATGATTTTGAGCAACTTTATATGTGTTTACTTGCCTTTGATGTATCTTGTTTAGGGTAATGACTGTTCAAATATTTTGCCCATTTTAAAAACAAGTTATGGGTTCCCGTTATTGAGTTGTAAGAGATTTTTATATATTCAGATGTGCAAGTAAGTTCTGTATTACAAATGTGCTCTTTTCTTCCGTGACTGGATTTTATTTTCTTAACAGGATCTTCCAAGGAGCAAAATTTCTCATTTGCATTTAAAATTTTTTCTTTATAGTTTTCTGATTTTTTCTTTTACTGCTCATGCTTTTTGTGTTCTAAGAAGTCTTTGCCTAACTAACTAACAGGTTTTTCATGAGCAAGTTTTATAATTTTCCCCTTTACATGTATGCATATTATCTATTTTGGCTTATATTTGTATGTCATTTGAAGTAATGTGAAAGTCACATTTTTCCATATGCATACTCAATGCTTCTTCAATATTTGTTGAAAGCGTGTTTTGCCCCAATGGATTACATTAGCACCATTGTTGAAAAGCAATTGCCCTTATATGTGTACGTCTCTTTCTGGACTTTCTATTCATTTTCTATTTGTTTATACGTCTATCCTTTTTCTAGTACCACACTATCTTGATGACTGTACCTTTGTAGTAAGTTACAAAGTTAGGCAATGTGAGAATTCCAAGTATGTGATTCTCTTTCTGTGTTGTTTGGGCTATTCCAATCCTTTGTATGTCAGTAGACGTTGTAGAAGTATCCTGTTGCTTTCTAGTCATTCAAAGTGCTGTGTATCAATAGATCAACCGTGGGACACTTTACTTCTTAACATATTTGAGCCTTAAAATCCAAACACATGGGGGCACATGGGGGGCTTCCCTGGTGGCGCAGTGGTTGAGAGTCCGCCTGCCGATGCAGGGGACACGGGTTCTTGCCCCGGTCCGGGAAGATCCCGCATGCCGCGGAGCGGCTCGGCTCGTGAGCCATGGCCGCTGAGCCTGCGCGTCCGGAGCCTGTGCTCCGCAACGGGAGAGGCCACAACAGTGAGAGTCCTGCGTACCGCAAAAAAAATAATAAAAATCCAAACACATGATCCATCTCTCGTTTTATTTACTTGGTTGTGAATTTCTCTAGGCAATTCCTACTGTGTATCATTTTACAACTTCACTCACATTTTGTTAAATTCACCTGTAAGTCGTTCATGTTTTGCATGAATTATGAATGACATTTTTGTTTAAAATTCTAGTTGCTTGTTTTCACAATAGATAACTGTAACTGACTTTTGTTTACCAACCTCATATCCTGCAACCTTGCTTATCTCATCAGTAGTAGTTCTAGTAATTTTTTAAAAAGATACTTAAAGATTGTCCATATAGATGGTTTATTTCATCTATGAATAAAGACAATTTTACTCCTTCCTTTCCACTTTGTATACTTTAAAATCTTGCCTTAATGCCCTAGTGAGGACTGCCAGTCCAGTGCTGATCAGGAGTGGTGAGAGATCTTAAGAGGAAAGCTTTCACCTTTTAACTGTGAAGTATGTTTTAGGTGACCTTTATCAGGTTGAGGAGTCTCTCCTATTCCTGGTTTCCAGAGAACTTTTCATCTGAGTAGGTGTTACAGTCTGTTAAATGCTTTTTCCGAATTAGATTAGTATCCTCTTGCAGCTCTAACAAATTACCACATGCTTCAGTGGCTTAATACAACACAAGTTTGTTATCTTAGAGTTCTGGAGGGCAGAAATCTGAAATGGGTTTTACACGGCCAAACTCAATGTGTCTACAGTGTTATGTTCCTCTGAGACTGCTAGGGAAGAATCTGTTCCTTGCCTTTCCTACGTTAGAGGCCACCTCTACTCTTTGGTTCCTGTCCCTTTCTCCATGTCCAAAGGCAGCAGCATAGCATCTTCCAACCTCTCTCTTCTCTGACCTCTGCTTCTGACATCACATGTCCTACTCTTCACTCTCGTTTTCCTGCCACCCCCATATACATAAGGATCTTTGTGATTCCATTGGCCCACCCAGATCATCCAGGATAATCTCCATATCTCAAGATCCTCAACTTCATCACATCTGCAAAGTATTTTCTGCCAGGTAAGGTAACATACTCGCAGGCTACAGAGATTAATACGTAGATACATTTGGGTGTCATTGTTCTGCCTAGGATGTGCATCATTTGAGGTGATGGTATGGCGCTCTTTTGTAGTCTATTAATATGATTAACTTCATGTATTGATTTCCAAATGTTCAAGAGAACTTACATTTTGAGAGTAACCCTATTTGGTCATAAAAATTTTCTTTTATGTATTGTTGCGTTCGATTTGCTAGCCTTTTGTTACCAATTTTTGTGTCTATGTTCTTGAGGGATATTGGTTTGCAGCTATATTTTCTTGCAATGTCTTGGTCTGGTTTTGGTATAAGGATAGTTTTGTATAAGGACAATAGCTTCAGAGAGTGAATTGGGAAGTACTCCTTCCTCTTTCTCTTTCTGGCAGAATTGTACAAATTTGGCACTATTTCTTCCTGAAATATTCTGTAGAACACACCAGTGAGGCCAAAACTGTGCCTGCGGTTTCCTTTGTGGGAAGATTTTTAGCCAAAAATTCTATTTCTTTAAGAGATATAAGGCTACTCGAGTATTCTCTGTTTTCTTGAGTGTGTTTTGATAGGCTGTGTCTTTCTACCAATTTGCTCATTTTTTCTATGTTGTCAATTTTTAAAATAAAGTTTTTCATATTATTCCCTTATTGTCGTTTTAGCATTTTTTGCACTCTAAAGTCATATCTCCTCTATTACTCCTGATACTGGCCGCTTGTGTCTTAGCTATCAATACTTTTTTTCTTGATTAGTCTACACTGAGTTTATAAATTGTATAAATCTTTGGAGTGAACCAGCTATTGACTTCATTGTATTTTCTCTATTATTTCTTTGGTTTCCATTTCATTGATATCTTTATTGTTTCCTTCTTTCTACTTCCTCTCGGTTTAATTTTTACTTCTTTTGGTAGCATCTTAGTTTTGTAGTTCATTGATGTTAGCCCTTTCTTCTTTCCGAATATAATCATGCAAAGTGAGAATTTCTCTCTAAGCAATGCTTTAGCTTAATCACACAAAAGTTGATATGTTGTGTTTACATTTCCCTTTAGTTCAACATACTTTCAAATTTCCCTAGTGCCTCTTCTTTGACCGTGTGTTATTGTGAAATCCTTGTTAAATTTCAAAGTTTGGGGATTCTCTAGAAATATTCTTGCTATGGATTTCTTGTTTTATTCCATTGGGCCCAGAGGACATCCTCTACATGACTTCAATCCTTCTTCATTGATGCAATATTGTTTTGTAACGCCAAGAGAGGCTCTTTCTTGCTGCATGTCCCATGTGCCTTTGAAGAGGATGTGTATTCCACTGCTATTGAGTGGAATGTACTATAATTAGGTCTAATTAGTTGATAGTGTTGTTAAAGTTCTCTTTATCATTATTGGCCTTCTGTCTATTTATTATACCAGAATCTCAGAAAAACTGTTTGAAATTTCCAACTATTAAATACATTTGTCCATCTATATCTCTTTTAAGTTCAGTCAGTTTTCCCTCTATGTATTTTTTTTTTTTTTTTTTTTGCGGTACACGGGGCTCTCACTGTTGTGGCCTCTCCCGTTGCGGAGCACAGGCTCCAGACACGCAGGCTCAGCGGCCATGGCTCATGGACCCAGCCACTCCACGGCATGTGGGATCCTCCCGGACCAGGGCACGAACCCGTGTCCCCTGCATCGGCAGGCGGACTCTCAACCACTGCTCCACCAGGAAAGCCCCCTCTATGTAATTTAACCTTCAATTATCCAGTGCATTGAGAACTGTTGTGCTTTCCTGAGTAATTAGCCCATTTTTTCATTATTAAATATGCTTGTTTATCACTAGTTAATACTCCTGATCCTAAAATCCACCTTATCTGTTATTATACCTTCTCTTTTTTCTTACAATTCGTCTTCACATGGCATATCTTTTTCATTGAACCTATCTCTGTCTCTATATTAGAGGGAGTTCCTATGTAACATCATACTATGGAATTCTACACGTATTCTATCTAGAAATCTCTGTGTTTTATTTGTAGGGTTTAGAATATTTACATTTAGCTTAAGTAGAAATAGTATTGGCTTTAAATCCACCATCTTATTTCAAGCAGATTTCTTTCTTTCCTTCTTTTCTTTCTTTCTTTCCTTTCTTTCTTTCTTTCTTTCTTTCTATCTATCGTTCTTTCTTCCTTCCTTCCTTCCTTCCTTCCATCTTCCTTTCCTTCCTCCCTTTCTTTCCTTAATTTCTTGATTTGCTTTCTCATTTTTTCTTTCACCCCATTCCCTTGCCATCTTATGTATTGCTGATGTAGTTTTCAGTATTCCGTTTTAATCTACATATTTATTACTTATTCCTTTTGTTTTATATTTAAGTGGTTCCTGTAGAAGAGTATACTATACATATTTAAATTTATTTATTTATTTATTTAAACATCTTTATTGGAGTATAATTGCTTTACAATGGTGTGTTAGTTTCTGCTTTATAACAGAGTGAATCAGCTATACATATACACATATCCCCATATCTTCTCCTCCTTGCGACTCCCTCCCACCCTCCCTATCCCACCCCTCTAGGTGGTCACAAAGCACCGAGCTGATCTCCCTGTGCTATGTGGCTGCTTCCCACTAGCTATCTATTTTACATTTGGTAGTATATATAAGTCCATGCCACTCTCTCACTTCGGGCATTTCATCTTCAAAGAATAAGATTCCTTACACACATGTATGCCTTTATTTTTATAATCCCATCTATTTGCTTTTGTTTCCATACAGTTTATTTATACATATATTATATCCCCAATAATGCATTGTTATTTGTCTTGAAAACATTCAGTTAACTCTTAAAGAAAGGAATCTTTTAGAAACCCTTCCCCTCCCCCCCTCCACATATTTAACCATTTCTATAGGTATTTGTTCCTTTGTGTTGATCTGGGCATAAATTTGGCATGGTTTTCATTCATCCTAAAGAAATGCATTCAGTATTTTCTGTTGTACAGGCCACTGGTGGACAATTCTAATACTTTTTTTTCGTTTGTTTGACTGAAAAAGGCTATTGCATCATTATTTATTTTATTTTATTTTTAAATTAATGTTCAGTGACATAGACTTCTTCTGGACATCCCCTTCTAGGAATTTCAACACTTACTTGTATAGCTTCTTGTAACCACCATCACAATCAGTATTCAGAACATTTCTGCAACCCCCAAGAAGTCCCCAGTGCTATCCATTTGTAGTCATGCTCTACCTCCATGCCTAACCATGCCTAACCATGGCACCACCAATTTGCTCTCAGTCACACTAGTTTTGTCTTTTCAAGACCATCCTACAAATGGAGCCATTTAAAAAGTAACCTGAGACTGGCTTCTATCACTAAGCATAATGTTACTGAGTTTCATCCACGTTCGTTCCTTTCTACCACTGAATAGTATTCAATTGTATGGGAATAATGCACTTTGTTGAAGGACATCTGGGTTGTTGCATGACTTTGTTGATTATGAACAGATCTGTTGTAATAAACGCTCGTGTACAGGTTTTTGTGTGAACTCACGTTTAACCTGCTCTAGGGGAAATACTTCAGGGGTGAAGTTGTTGGTCACGTGGCTAAGTGTAAGTTTAACTTCATGAGAAGCAGTAAAACTCTTTCCATAGTGGCTGTGCCACTCTGCATTCCCATCAGTAACCTGTGGTAAATCCAGTTGCTGCCCATCCTTAACATCCTTTGGTATTGTCAGGTGTTTTTTCCTTGGTTTGTTTCTTTGCTTGCTTCTTTCTTTCTTGTTTTGTTTTGGGTTTTGTTACGTTTTAGCATTTTTAAATAGGAAGACAGGTATTTCACCTTAGTTTTAATTTGCATTTGCCTGAGAGCTAGGGAAGTTGAACATCTGTTCATGTGCTCAGTTGCCACCTATATATTCTTTTTATTGAAGTTGTCTCTTCAGATATTTATTCCACTATTTTCTTTCCGTTGAGTTTTGACAGTTCTTTATATATCCTGGATACAAGACCTTTGTTGGATATGTAATTTTTAAATACATTCTCCCAGCCTGGGATTTGTTTTTTCAAACCCTTAACAATGCCTTTCACAGAGGAAAAGAGTTTTTGGGTGTCATACCTGAAACGTCCTTGCCAAACTCCAGGTTGAAGATTTTGTGTTATTTCCTTCTAAAAGTTTTACAGTTTCATGTTCCTGGTTTATATCTAAGATTCATTTTTAGTGGGTTTTAGGATAAGGTGTGAGGTTCTTTTTCTTTTAGATGGACGTCCAGTTGCTCCCGCACATATGCTGAAAAGCCAATCCTTTCTTCATTCAGTTGCTTTTGCACCTTGGTCCAGAACGAATTGGCCATATTTTGTGAAACTAGTTCTGGAATCTTCCCTCCAATTTATTTAATTGTGTGTCTGTTGCTTCACCATCGTCACACTGACTTTTGTTTACTGTAGTTTTATAAGTTTTAAATGAGATAATGTGACTCCAATTTTATGCTTCTTGTCACAGTTGTTTTGGCTATTTTAGTTTCTTTTACTTTTTGTACAGGCTTTAGAATCAGCTTGTTTATACCTACAAAATGAAAACGTGCTGCTGGGATTTTTATTGGAATTGCATTAAACCTATCGATAAATTTAGGGGGAACTGACATCTTTACTACAGTCAATATTCCAATCCATGATCGTGGTATGTTCTTCCGTTTATTTAGGTCTTCTTTTATTTCTTTCCTCAGTGTTTTGCAGTTTACAGAATGCAAATACTATGTGTCATTTGTTAGATTCACAACTAAGAATCGCCCTCATTTGTGAGTGGTATGTGGTGTTCCTCTCTTAAGTTTCATTTCTCCCAATGCTGTTTTACTAGTATCTAGAAATATGATTGATTTTGTGCTGTAATCTTGTATCTCGCACTCTGGGTAAATTCACCTACCAGTTCTAGGAGATTTTGGTGTATTTGTGTGATTTCAACAGAGACAATCAGCTTGTGAATTGGAACAATTTTAATTTAGTCTACTGATTTGTGCCACAGCATGGATGAATTTCCAAAGCATTGAAGCAGAGGGGAAAAAAGGCAGACACAAAAGGTTACATATTGCATATTTATGTGTATAACAGGCTCTCGTAAACAGCATTCTAACCTGTAAGCAATATAGAGAGGAGATCAGTGGTTGCCTAAGGCTGGATGTGGATGGTAGGGATTCACTGGGATGGGGCACAAGGGAACTTTATTAGGTGATGGGAAATGTTCTCTTTCTTGACTGAGGTGGTGGTTACATGGATGGTAGCATTTGTCAAAGTCCATGGAACTGTACACTTAAATGGATACATTTTTGGTGGCCAGTGAAACC
Organism: Delphinapterus leucas; assembly: GCF_059928025.1. NCBI lineage: Eukaryota > Metazoa > Chordata > Mammalia > Artiodactyla > Monodontidae > Delphinapterus > Delphinapterus leucas. The sequence goes on from NC_143150.1 coordinate 87,153,247, forward strand.
CCAGTACAACTGATAAAGAGAAACCTTGACTATTAGTTTCATTTGGAGGAGCTCAGTTTGCAAATGAGCGAACACCCAAAACGTGGACCTCTGATAAGGAAAATATTCAAGGCTTTAGCAGTCATTGCAATGTTCTCCTTGTGGGCAGCAAGCAGGGGAGTCTCGCCAGCCTCTGCAGGCCTCCGAAACCCGCCCACACACAGAAGGACAAAGCATGCTTCTGACAAGAATGTGAAACTACAGCTGAGGTTGGACATCGGGAACGCCCTTCTGCATTGATTCTTGCCCTTGCCCTTGTCCTTCCTGCCTCCAAACCTTGTGCCTGGGGCCCTTCCCCCCCGCCCCCCCCCCCCCCCCGCCGCACCGTGTTGGGAAAGGAAGCAAGAGGAGGAGATTTGTGAGGGTGGCCTGATCCCAGGGCTCATCCTCTGTGTCCTGATTCTGGGTACTGGGACCCCTCAGTGTCCTAGAGAGCTTCAGAGACAAACTTAAAGATAATTTGTAGCTGCTGCCTTCCCGAAAGGCCCATGATTATCTGGCTTTCAGCTCTCTCAGATGCCTGGCTAAAAGCAGTGCGCTGCTCATAGTGAAGCTACATCTTCCCACGTCTTCCCTCCCTGCTTTCAGAAGGCTCACTTTCGCCTAGACCTGATCTCTGATGCCTCCTCCGTCCAGGCTGCCTGAAGTAGCCACATGCTCTAATCCCTCCTGTTTTCCGGAGGCCTCCTGCAAATGAAGACTTCTATGGACAGTGTAGGGGAGTTCATTTGCTTCACACCCTCACCAACTCTTAGTATCCAGTCTTTATAGTTTTCTTCTTTCATGTGGTCATTGGGTGTGTGCACCCCATTTCACTTCTTGAACTTTGTAACCCGTGGGTAGGTCACCCGTTTCAAAATATATTGCATGTATTTGCTGAACCCCATACTAGGGCAGCTGGCCTGGAAAGGGACTGTTGTGTCACCCTCAGGTGTGCGAGTCCATTTCTGATGAGGATGCTGAAGCGTTGGCCTCTCCAGGACACAGGAGTGAGGATGTGTCGGGAGGCTGGGTGGGCAGTGGCAGGCCTTAAAAGCCCACGATGAACCTCAGGGGCAGGGAGACCGTGAAGGGTGGGGTGCTGGCTCAGTGAAGGGAGATGGGGAGCTGTATGGGTTTCCCGGGTGGTCAGGAGGGTGGGTGTCTGCAGAGAGGGGTGAGAGTTGGGGGTGTCACCCCACGACACTGTGAGTCCCTCGAAGGCAGTGGCAGCAGACTGCAGTGGGCAGAGCACACATTTGGCCTCAAAGCGTCCTGGGCTCGAGTCCCAGCACTGCCCCCTTCCTGGCTGTGGGACGTGGGGCAAGTGTCCTCCCTCTCCGAGCCTCAGTGTCCTCATCCATGGAATGGGCCTGATCATCACCTCCCATCAGGGCTGTCTGGTGAATGACGTCAAGGCCATACGAGTAGTGGCATGCGAATATTCAGAACGACTTTATACATAATCGTCAGTAACTGGAAACAAGTGAATCGGTGAGTGTTTGTCCATCAACAAGTGTCCCAGGAGTCAGAGGGCACAGGCCTGGGCTGGGGAGAAAGCTGCGGGAGCTGCCAAGGTGCACGCACACCTCAGCCACGGCCCCGGCGCATAGTAGGGCCTCAGAAAACAGTTGCTGAGACCTGTTGTGGGCCTTTGTGGTGGGGGAGCCCGTGGAAGGGCTGAGGTTGGGGCCGGGAGGGAGGCCTGCCTTGGTCTCATGTTTGCCCTGTGGGTGAGGAGGTCGGCCGTCTTCGAGGTGACCATCCTCAGAGATTCAGGCCCCTTCCAGGTGCAGGTTTCTGGGGGACCCAGTGTCTTTCCGCGATCCCCAGTGCCCTCCTTCCTCCCTCCCCACCCTGCTCTCAGCACTGCTCCCTGCAGAGTGTCGGGGAGCAGGGCCCAGGTGAAGACAACCATGGGGAAGGGGGTGGAAGGGGAGAGTGCTGCAAGCCTGGAGGCCTGGGGAGGTGGTACCTTCCCCAGCACCCTGTCTCTGAGGGCTGCTCTCTCCTCCTTTCTAGATGAGCTGCCTTATCTCAGGTGTCCTCTGAACACAGTGCTCCAGCTCATCCCTGTGGCTTGTGGTGAGTGCCCCACCCTTGTCCATGACAAGGCAGGTGCCTACTGCGTGCACAGCAGGGTCCTGGGAGGTCCCAGGGCAAGGGAACCAGAAACATTCCAGTGTCATTCATCATGCCAGGGCTGGGTTCCCAAATCCCGGGCCGTGGACCGGGAAACCTGCACCTGGAAGGGGCCTGAATCTCTGTCGGAATCACAGAGTGTCCCCAAGGCCAGGCATCAAGCCCACAGCCAGGGAGGCAGAAATCAAAGCAGCAACAAATAAGGCAGAAACCCGCGTGAAGCCTGTCTTTAGGGGAGGGGTGTCCATACAGAGCCTGCTTCCTGGGGGTGCGGCCCGGGCCGTCCCTCAGCAGGTCTGCACTAGAGGTGCAGTGCTCTGCTGCTGCTCTCTTGCGATGGTTAATACATTTTGAGCCAGGTGACCAGAGTTTCTGTCTTCCACTGGCTCTGGCAAATGATGTAGCTGGGTCTGGGTCAGGATCCGGGTCTGGCTGAGGGAGCGGGACCACTTCTTGGGGCAAAGAGGCAAGCGGGGGGTGGGGGGGCTGGGGTCCTTACACTACTCTCTCCTTCCTCTTAACCTGGAGCCTTGTCCTCCAAGCTGTGGACGTCACTGGGGGACCCAGAAAAGCCCGAGACGGCCCCTTCCTGCTACGGAGTCCTTCCCAGGGTTCCAAAGTGTCTCTGCCCTCACTGTCGTGCACCTGGGGAATGAAAGTTCTAGCCTCCGCCCCCGCAGGGATCACGCAGCCCTTGAAGACAAAGAGACCTAGGCTGGCCTTGGCCTCGCCGGGAGAGCCCTGCTTCCATGGAGAAGAGCCCCGGAGCCTTCTGCCAGAGCCAGGTCTGCCTACAGCTTTCTTTCACTGAATCGGCTCTTGCGGCAGTAATGGCTCCTCCTTCTACCTGCTGGAGGGGTGAGAGTGTCACTGTGAGGCCTACCTCATTGTCCTTAAGACTCGGTCTGAGGGAGGAGGTCCTGAAATGGTGTGGATGATGAGGGAAGGATTCCAGGACAGCGCCTCCAGAGATGGGGCGGAGGTGGGTCCTAGGGGATGTCTGTGGATCCTGTCCCTTGGTGGGAGGGACGGTGGCACCGGTTCATGGCCCTCCACCCCACCCCTTCTCCTGAGGACCCCCACTGGCATTTAACCGGGGCCACACAGTGTAAGAAATCATGAAACTGTATGGACCGGAGCCCCTGGAAACTCTTGGCCTCCACACTCAGCTGGCATCTCTGCGCCTCCCAGTGCCTGACCCAGCCACACCCGCCTGCCTTTTAGGGAGAGGCGGCCCCCGCCTGTCCCGGAGGGCCTGACCACCGGCCACTCAGAGCCACACCTGCCCAGGAAAAGGAGAAGACGTCCGACTGATTTTGCAACTTTAATGCAATACTGATACCCAAAACACGACAGCACGACAAAAAGCACACAGGAAAGCAGGAAGGGCAGAGAGCGCGTCATCTGGCATGCCATCTTCCATGGACGGGGAGTAGCTGCCTAGAGTGCTCTGTCGGGGAGGGGGCAGAGGAGGCACTCTGGCTCGGCAGGGGGCTGCTGCAGCTCCTCAGCGCTGCCTGGAACCGGGAGACACAAAGGCCGGAACACAAGGGTCAATACAGGTGAACCGTCAGGGATAGGAAGAACAAACTGAGTGTCCCGTCAGGCTCTCTTCGTTCCCCCATGACACCCCAGGCCTTCCCCTGACTCCTCCCAGTCCCTCCACACCCCATCCTTCAGAGTCTCATCTAATGACCTCCAATCTTACTGAATCCAGGAGAAGAAGCTGGCACTGGTTCTGGCGGCGCTTCTGGTCCGGATGGTGGAGCTGGTGCTGGGGCCATCGAGCATGCTGGTGCTGGCCGCACCATTGGTGCCACTGCTGACGCCAGCCCTCCAGGTGCCTCTCCTGTTGGCACGGTTGCTATTCAGAATGTACTGATGGTATCTGGCCCAGAAAGCGAAGGGGATCCTGGACCAGGCGTCGCCAAAATCTCCGTCCTCATCCCAGGTCAGGAGCTCGACCTGTATGTCGTCCCAGCTCCACCGTCCAATCAGAGCTTCCTCCCCGATGTTCATCTGGGCCCTCATCTGGGCCCTGGCATGTTCCTCAGCCATATCCACATCCATCGTCTTGAAAGCATCATCCACAGCCTCCAAGAAATGAGCCCTCCATTCCCGGGGGTCTCGGTTCTGATACTGCGGTGGAAGAACAGCAGCCGTCGGAACAGCTACCCCACCTCGCTCAGCACCTGCTTCCTGCCATACGCCCTCCTGAGCGCTTTGCAAAATCATGATAGAAACCCACACGACTGGAATCGGGCTCCCATTATTCTGTGCCAGACCTGGGATTTCGCCCCACCCACTCACTACGTCTGTGAACTTGTGTCAGTGACTTAGGAACCTTTCTGGGCCTCAGCGGACCAACGAGGTATGGGAAACTCCAGCCAGAACAGAGGCTCTGCCTTACCTGGGCGATGAATCTCAGCACCCTCATCTTGCTGGTCTCGTGGCGGGCGCGCAGGCCCCAGAGGAACTCATACTCGGGTGGGCTGCTATTGGGGATCTTCTTGTATTCCAGGTACCTGCGTGAGAGAGGAAAATAAACTTCTGCTTCCAGCCAGGCAGACCTGTTGCTGCACCAGTGGCTCCCAGGTGGCCCCTTCCCAGCCCCGAGGCTGCAGCTTGGCTGCCGCAGGAGGCCTGCCCTGGCCCCGCAGCCCTTGCCTCACTCCCACGCTCACTCCCAGGGGTTTCTGCCTCCAAAACTGAGGTGCTCACACCCTTAGGCCACTGGTCCTGCCCAGCAGCCACGTGGAGGTGCAGGGGGCACGTGTAGGGTATTTGTTCATAGGAAGGCCACGAGTTTTGTGCCCCTTGTCACAATAACCCAGGTTCCTGTTGGGTGTGTTGTAAACAGAGGAGCCATTTCTTCAGGCCCCCTGCTCTGAGCACACTCCACCATGTGGCTCGTCCGTGGCCTGGCTGAACCCTGGGACAGTCCACCCTAGAAAATGACTGTACAGGAAGAAACAGTCAACCAAGAGCAGTGGACTCCATGCATACTCTCGACCATCTGTGTGTGTGTGTGTGTGTGTGTGTGTGTGTGTGTGTGGTGCGGGGGGCGGGGGTGGTGGTGGTGAACATGCATACGGGCCTGTGTGAGGGCACACGAGATCTCCAAGCACCGAGGATGGGGTGGGCCTGGGCTAGAAAGTCAGCGGGGCTGGACTCCAGGCCCAAATGGGCCTTATCCCAGCCGGAGCCATGTCAGGCTTCCACTCTCTGAGCCCCAGGCTCCTGAGATGTAAAGCCGGGGACACTGCCTAGAGGGCAGGTGCTGAACGAGATGGGGGCTGTACCACCCCACCCGGTGCTCGCAGTCAGCATGTGCTCCCTTTCCCCAAGCCTCCCTGGAATTGCCCTCCCCCCAACACTCACATTCCCCCCCACCCCACACTCACACCAGACACCCATCCCTCTGGTGTTAAGACATGGGCTGGGGAATGGCTTCCTCAGGCAGAGCAGCACACGAGGAAGGCCTGAGTGGGAGGCAAAGTGAACTCAGTCGATACTCACTTCTGCTTCACAAAGTCCTCTGTAATGAGTTTCCTCAGATCGCCCAGGAATGGGTGCCTCACCCTGAGTGCAAGGAAAGGAACGCATGACTAGAGACAGTGGCAGTGCCCGGGGTGGGCGGGAGCACTCCCAGCAGGACTGAGAGCTTCCCAGCCTGTGGGGTGTCCCCATGGATGCCTGGGCCGGCAGCAGAGGCCAGACGGCCACTTGTCAGCGACGCCCCAGGGAGGGGTTTGACGGAGCCCCCAGGTCCGATGGTTTCTCTTAGTTCTCATCTGGGAACAGAGAAGGCACACGGAGCAGAGGGGGTGCTCAGTGTTCAGGACCGTTTCCCCACGCACCCTGGTGGGACCCTTTGCGCTCTACCTAGTCCAGGACGCCACGCCCCGCAGAGACCACTAGGCCACTGCAATCCCGGGGCCTCTTGTGCCCAAGGACAGACACACTGAGGAGTGGGAGCCGAGAGACCCCAATCATACCCGGGGCGCAGTCCCATCTTGCGTAGTGCCTCCCAGAGGACAGCTGCGAGGGGAGATGAGGTACAAGAGTTTAGCACACGGAGGTGAGACGGCGGGCAACCCCCCAGCTGCAGGTCCAGCCACTCACCCTCGCTGGCACGGTTGCCGTTCATGAAGATGACGCCCAGAATCACCAAGAGGAGACTCAGCCTGGGAGTGTCCTTGGTCCTGAAGGTGTAGAAGGAGGGATCCTGTCCAGCAGCCATTTGCCCGGGGGGACCACAGCCGGCTCACTCAACTAGCCTCTCCCAGATTGCTGGGCTACAGGGCAGCTCCTCCTACTCTGTATGGCTTGCGCTACCTGGTCCAGACAATTCATTCCTCGGCCTGAGACTGAGTCCCTTCATCCATCAAATGGGGATGCTAACACCTCCTCCCAGGGCTCTGCCGAGGATGGGGTTAGGCAGGGAGCAAACGGTTGGCAACTCTGTGTCCAGAGGCACATCCAGACCTTCCCTGCCCTTTGCGCATTGCGTCGGGAGCACAACTCCACTGGAGAGCACCCCCACACCCCCGTCCCCCTCCCGAGGCCCACTCTGCCAAGCCCTGGCCAGGACCTTAGCAGGGAGAGGCAACCAAGGAGCTTGCTTTCCTAGGAAGATGGGGGTGGGGAAGGGTGGGCAGGGGCGAAACCCGGAGAGCAGCAAATCCTCGGCCCAGGCTACTGCCCCTGCCAGCCCTTAACTGCTCCGCTAACTCTGGGTGGGAGCCGTGCTAGGCCCCCCAACCCCACTTTCCCGTTTCTCTGAGAGGAGCGGGGAGGCACCACCAAGGAAGGCCACCACCCTCCTGTGCTCTCTCACTTTCCCAGGAGGCGGGCTGACGAATCCCGTGTGCAGACAAGAATGTAGAGGTGTTCCTCCTTGTCGATTTCCTTCAGGTGGATCCCAAACTTCTACATGGGGGAGAAAACAGAATGTGAGATCAAACATCCATGTTGGGTGTCCTGCAGGGAGTCACTCAATTCCCCGTTAGAGCTTTTCCTTGGCGGGGAGCCCCAAGCCCTGGGGGAGGAGGAAGAAGAGAGGCCGCAGAGGAAGTACCCTGTGGGAGCACTGACACTGGCTGAGACAATGGGATCCACCTCAGGAGACCACAGACACTCAGAGAGCACGAAGGGCAAGAAGGAGGGAAGGAGGCAGGCAGAGCAAGCTCCCAGGTGGAGAGGCCAGGGAGGGCTTCCTTCCAGAGCACATAGTCCTGCCCTTGGGCCTCGAGGGGATGCAGGGGGCAAGGGTTCCCTGCAGCCCCTGCTCCACAGAGCTGCCCCCGGCCCCGCACCCACCTTTTCCAGAGTGTACGTTGCTCGTTCAATGATCTCAGGGAAATGTTCATCGTATTCTCGGATGACATCCTTCAGCATGTCTGCAGGAGGGGAGGGGTGGGCAAAGCACCGAGACTGAGCAGGGGCCACAGAGCTGCAGCTTTTCTGTCAGCCCTGCTGAAGGGAGCACACTCAGGACCCCACACCGTGCAAATGGAGCCATCAGCCAGGCCTGATGTGTGTGTGTGGGCATCTGATGGGAGGCCCACAGGGCAGGGTTGTGGGAGGGGGGAAGGGCAGAGCTCAGGGAGGGGGCACAGGTTGCCTACCTGAGCGCTTGATGGGGATCTTCTTGTAGTCTTTAATCATCAGATATTTCACCAACTTATTTGCCTGGAGAAGGAGGGAGCACACGGGTAGACCAAGGCGTGGGCGACCTCAAAGAACAGGCCCGCAAGGGAGGAGAGGAGTGAGATGGGGGAAGGGCAGGCTTCTTACCCTCTCTTGCAGAAGGGTCACATTGCGGGGTGGCAAGCACAGTACGTGCCTTGAGGGTACCTGGGACCTCAGGGCCATGGGGGGCCGAGGGGCCATCTGAGGCCGCACAGTCGTCAGTGCGGGCTGCGATGCCCTCCAGGTCGGTGGGACCGCAGGAGGCTCTCTCTCCTCCTCGCTGCTCTCATATTCGTCATCCAGGTGCTTGGACTGTACCATTAGACAGAGGAGAGACTCAGGGCTACCAGGCTACCCGTGCAAAAGCACCTGGCACACATCTTAACCAGAGCAGGTACTTGGAGATAAGGGTAGTAGGAACAGCGGATGACACGTGCCGAGTGCTTACTAAGTGCCAGGCACTGAGCCAACCGCTTCTCCCTCCAGGCCCGAGGGTAGGGACTACGTGGAGTAAAAACATGCTAGTTAACCTGTCTTGGAGAAACATGCACAAGCTGAGAGAAGAGGGGAGGGAAGGAGAGGGAAGGAGAGGGGAGGGGAAGGGAGGGGATGCGGCGAGGGAGAGGAGGAGGCAGAGAGGAGAGGGCCCAGAAAGCAGGGGAGCAAGGGGGGTTGGAGAGAGCAGGGAGGTCTCACCTTCTTTGTCCTCTTGCCTCCCATCCTGGCCCAGGGCTCCGCACTCTGCTGAGAGGTGGCAGCTGCACCCTCAGGCTCAGGGATGCTCGTGGCCATCTTGGCCTTGGCAGCAGCTGCTGCCACAACATTCTGAGGCTCCACCCACCGAGTCTTGGCGAGAGCCTTCCCAGACTTGGTCGTCTTTGGCCGGGTGGCTGCCCCCTCCCCGGCAGAGGCTGCCTGGGGCCCCCCGGAGGCAGCACTGGGGCCCTCTGTGGCAGCCTCTTGGGCCGGGGCAGGTCTCTTGGGGCGTGGGAAGGCCATGCCACTGACACCTGCCGGCTGGGTGAAATCAAAGACATCGTTCTGACCCAGGAAGGCTGTTTTGGGCCGGGTGGCATCCATCTCACTGGCACGCGGGGCCTGGGAGAAAGCACAGGCCGTACTAGGGCCCTCGGCAGCAGCCTCCTGGGCCCGGGAGGATGTCTGGGGCTGCGTGGACCTTGCTGGAGCCCCGGGGGTGGCCATCTCGCTCTTGACTAGCATCTGGGAGCTGTGCGGAGAAGCAAGGCTTGTCTCAAGGGTGGCTGCCTGAGCCTCGGCAGCGGATGTCATGGGCTGGGTATCGCCTCCTGAGCCCTGGTCTGTGGCCACTGAGTGGTTAGCGACCACCTGATGGTAGGTGGCACGGGCAGCAGCAGCAGCGGCCCGAGCAGCTTGGTTAGAGGAGGCGGCCCGGGCTACGTTGGCAGCACGGGCAGCCGGCTCGTTGGCAAGTGTTTCTGGATCCATCCGAAATGCCTCCAGCAGAGTCCTGGCCAGCATAGGGTTTTCAAGTTCCCAGGGCTCATTCTGCAAGACCAGGGAGGGGAGGGCAAGGCAGACAGCTGTACACACTCGTCCTGTGCTGGCCAGCCCCCGACCAGCCCCCAGACCCTCCCAAATCCCCCTTCTCCCAGCAGGAGAGGGAAGGTTTGGTGAAGCTGGGCAGTCCTTCCCCATTCAACTCCAGCCTTCACCCACCCCCTCCTCCCATCCTCCCTGACGTCGCAGGAGGGAAGGCCCAGGGCTAGCAGGTGGCCGACAAGGGGCCTCACCGCTAAGATGCGAAAGCCTGGACCCAAGCTCCCAAAGGCTCTGAGGATACGGATGTCAAAGCTGGTGAGGGCTCCGTAGCCTCCAAAAGCACCAAATTCTTCATAGTCGTTGCCTTCAACCATGTCTTCCTCCCCGACTTCATCACTACCCTCGTCCATGTCTTCAACGTTGTACCCTTCAGATTCTTTGTGGTAGCTTCCCTCAGCCATGCTGGGGGTCCCAAGGAGAAGAGAGCTCAGCCTGAGAGGGACAGGGAGGCCTCTTCACGGGGAGGGGGGCAGGACCCAGCAGGAGGCCGGATCTCTCAGGAAGTGGGGAGCTGCAATCATCAGGTTACCAGGCAGTGTAAGGTCGGGGTGGGTGGGGGAGTGAAGGCTGCTGGGGTAGATTCCCTCAGAGACAGAGCCCTAAGAGAAGGATAGAGGAGGTCGGAGGAGTCCCTACACTGAAAGGGGAGTTTAGGACAGGCAGGCTCCCCGGCCCAGCGGCCGGATTTGAACAAGGGGTGCACTGGCGGGCCTGGGTCCAAAGAGTCCCATAGGAGATGCGTTGAGAGAGGGAGAAATAAAGCGCCTGAATTTAATGCCTGGAGCAGGGGGCCAGGACGGTGGGGAGGAGATGACATGAGAGGGCTGAGACAAACGGGGACCGCTGGAAGCTCTGGGAAAATGAATCCCAGGGACCCTCTAAGTGCCGGTGGGGGGATTCAGCTGATTCAGGTCTAGGTTGGGCTCATACAGGAGCGCTCAAGGTGTATGGGGTGGGGGTCTTCGGGCTAGGTGAGGCTCGAACTGGAGCGCTGGAGGTCTCAGAGGCCAGGACTGCAACTCCAGGAAGGGGGGAAAACGTTCAGCTCCACTGGATTGATCTCAGAGTGTTTGGGGTGGAGGTGGGGCCTCCGCTCTAAGGAAGCTCAGCACGGAGCACACGGGTCTGTTAAAGGGGTTCGGATGGTGGGCTCCGGTGTAAGGAGGGCTCGGATCGGGGAGCCTGCGTCTGATGGCGGTGGAGGGGGGAGGCTCCTATCTAGACCGCGGGTCTAAGGGGGTTCAGGTTCTGCGTGCTTGGGCTTTGTTCAGATCCGGGGGCGGGGGATTGGGGATGGGGAGGGCACAGCGTACCCTCGTTCCACTCGCTCTCTCCCGGTCCTGTCTGGGGCTGGATCCTTACCTTCCCTGGGGCTCCAATGGCGTCCGTCCTCAGCACCAGGAACCCCGCAGCCGCGCCCTCGCCTACTGCTGCCAGCACAGCAGCTCCGACCACCCCGCCCCTTTTCTCCGCGCAACGCCCCCCCCTCCCCGCCGCGCGGCTGAGCAGCCTGCGCATGCGCGGACCCCTCCAGCCGGCCCGCTTTCCCAACAAAAGCCTTTCCCACCAGGTCCCCTGTGCGCATGCGATTCCGCCAGTGGGTGGGCGGGGTGGGGGGCGTTTTCTCCTTCCCGCCAGATTCCCCTCACTGTTCCCCACCTCCGCCTCCGCGCCCCCGACCGCAGGCGCGGGCACTCACACCCTGTACTGCGGTTCCAACCCATCCATCATATACCCTCAGTCCCCCCACTTTTGCACAATGCTTCTCAGCCCTGCCCTCCCCCTTGCCTCTAAGCTCCTCCAGTGTGGTCTGGAATACACTGAGCCCTGCTTCCCCAGCGTGACCCCTAGGTCACCAATACGGAGGTCTCTAGCCCAGTCTGCAACTGCAACAAGAGAAATGGAAATGGCGAGAGGACACCAGTTCCCTTTGTGTTCCCCTCCACTATCCATCTCTAGGGCCCCCAGACACACGGGGAACATCTGCTTCCCCAGCCACTCTTCATGCAGCTTGTGTGTCACAGCCTGAGCTGTGCTGGGCATTATCTTCCTCTCACAGCAGCCCTGGGAGGTGGATGTCAGCATCCCCATTTTACAGATCAGGAAGCTGAGGCACAGACGGACACATCGCACGACCTAGACAAGGCCACAGAGCCAGTAGGTTGAAAATGCAGAATTTGGGCCGGGGTCTCGCTGACTCCAAAAATCCATGTTCCGCTAGCACTGGCCCCGGGGACTGAGGCACCCTCCCTTCTTCAGTTTGAGCAGCAGATCCACCCCACCTCTCCTGCCCTGTCAACATCTGTCCCAACAAGCCAGGTTTCTGTTCTCTGAGACCTAAGCTCACGCTCTGCATTCCAGGGGGAACAGGTAGGAGCCCCAGGCCCACCCCTTGCCTGCTCTATGTGGGTCCATCCAGGTGTGAGAATTGCTCCTTGGGGTCCACTCCCTGCTCCGACTGTCAGGCCTCTTCGCTGTGAGTGGCACAAACACGCTGCCTGAGGCCTTCCTGGTGCCCACTGGAGCGGCCAGGACAATCAGGCACTTGTGTGTCTGAGCCATGGCAAGCCCTGATTCAGAGTAAATGTTTCGCCTGGTTCCTTCCATGGCTGGGGCCTGGGGCAGCTGTGATCTTGTGGATAGAAGCTGGGCTGGACTTCCGAATTCCAGGGACGGAGTGTTGGACCAGTCTGTCGCTAGCTGTGTGAAAGCCCGCTTGGGTCACTGGACATCTCTGAGCCCGGTTTCTCAATATGCAAAATGTGAAGCAGAAGGAGAACTTACTGGGGTCCTACCTAAGGACACACATGCTGCTGCGCTTCCAGAATGACTGGAGAAAATGCTATGTTCCCACCTCAAATTGCACTTCTATTTTTTTATTTTTTTACAAAAAAACATAGTGGACTTTTATATTCGTTTTTATATCAGGCTGTCCACCCCTGTGTCTGAATGGAAGCTATTGCTAGGACCAGAGCTTTTACTCTCCAGTGACCAACATCAATTCTGCCTGTCTGGATGGCTTTCCTCAGCTGTTGCATAGCAACCTTCCCTGTCAGCTGCTTGTGTCTCTCAGCCCTTCCTGTGCAACACGTTTCTGTGGGACGTGACCAGACCTTAGAAGCGAAAGCCTTGACAAACCGCTATATGCTAATAGAAAATGCTATGTTCCCATCTCATTTTGAAACTGTGCTTTTTTTACAAAATCCATAGTGGACTTTTATATTCGCTTTATTTTATTTTTTATTCTTATTTTTTCTTTTTCTTTTTTTTATTGAGATATAATTGACATATAACATTATATTAGTTTCGGGTGTACAACATCATGATTCATTATTTGTATATACTGTGAAATGATCACCACAATAAGTCCAGTTAACATCCATCATCACACATAGTTACAATTTTTTATGATGAGAACTTCTATTGTATTCGTTTTTATACCAGCCCCTCTATATGCTAGATGCTTTATAACTATATATGCTAATATGCTTACAACTCCCAAATCTACAACCCCAGTTCGAACTTCAGCTTTGAGATCCAAATCCATATATTCATTCGTCTACTTGACATCTCCACTTGGATGTTTCAAGGGCTCCTCACAGTGAGTCTGTCTCACTGTGGTATTGCTATATCCACCACTCCCACACACTCACGTCCCCCATCTCTCTTGTTTTTAAAACTCCCATCTTCACAATCTCAGTAAATGACACCATGATCCACACAACTACTCACTCCAGAAAATGGAAGTCAGCTACCACCACTGCCCTTTTCTCATACACTGCACCCAGATGGGAAACCTCTGCAGCTCTCCAGGGCTACCTCAGTGTGCAGCTCTCTCTCCTCCATTACCCCCAGAATATTCTAGTCACACTGGCCTCTTGGAATTCTCAGCTCTGTCTCCTTCACTTATTCACCTCTGTTTGTGTTCAATCTCCCTGTGCCGTATCCAGGCAAGAAGTTGAGGGGAATTGGGCAATCCTGGGGATCACCTTTTTAATTTCCCTTATCTTGGGGATCAATGTCCTGCATGGCTCGTGGAGCCACGACGTAAAGCTTTATAACTTTCTTGGTTTATAGATATTTAGGTGGCAGAGCACATCGGATTCCTGTTAATTCATCGTTGCTGGAAGCATTATAGTACATAAATTTTTCTTACATTCAAATATTTTAACTGAGAACTATGCTTTTAAGATGTATCCACTCTGCTATGCATATGTGTGCCATCCTATTTCTCACCTAAGGCAATAAGAATACGTTTAAGCTTTCTCAGCAAGGGGATGTCATACTTGTTTTTAATGGTCAATTTTTAAGAAAGGATTTGTTGAAGACATGTGGAGAGAATAGTAGAGGGGCGAGAAACACCAAGAAACCAGAATGTGTGTCTTTCCATCATCCTGATTAGAAATAATGCTGACTTGTACAAGTGTTACCATGGAGATGGAAATTCTTGTTCCCCATTCATTCCTTGGGGAGTTCTGTTCTAATTGGTCTTACGGTAGTATATGCTGTCCTTTTCTGGGTTTATATCAGAATGACAGTGCTCTTCTGCATTCCCAGGGCTAACAGTGATGCAAAAGCAGGTCTACTGGCAACCAGAATGTCTGTTGATACCATGGCTGGTTAAGGCCTCCCGAATTCCAGTGGTTCCTCTCATCTGTTTTTTCCTCAGGGGTTCATGCACTAACCTCACATAACATGAAGCCAGTGTCTGATTCTTAATCTTGTTCTCACAGTAAGCAGGTTGTCCTCATTCTGGCCTCATTTTATCTCAGTACTTTGACCTTGACATTCAGGATGCCCAAATGGGCAAACATCCCTTCACCAACTCACTAGCTTCTGCTATTCCTTAGTTGTATCACTAACAGTTAAAACTGGCCATTTCAGGTCCTCTACAGTAACTATTTCCACATATCTAACTGTTCTCTTTCACTGCACAGCATATTATTTGATGTACTTCACATTCTACAATTGCTTTGAAATAGACAACACATATCACTACTGTGATTTTTGGAAAAGCTTTCAGCTATTAAATTGTATATTGATAATGTTACGCACTATTCTTTCTGGCTTCTCACCAATCACCACCTTCATCCCTGAAAAAAAAGGATCTGAGGTTGAAAAGCGTTTATCCATCAATAACTTTACCTTGATGACCACTCTGAATAAGCCTCACAAGTGTGCTGGTTGATCAGCCTCTAGTTTAGGTCTGTGTTAACTGTCGGAGGGCTGCTGTCAACCATTGGGAAACAGATGTTGCACTCCCATAAGCTCTCTCCTGCTTGCTTCTCTCTGTCTTCCCTAAATATCCCATTGAGAGGCCATACCCATGCTGCATACACCATTACACAAAGGAGTCCAAACTGGGCTCATTGTAAACTTTTAGTCATTATCTCAGGGAAGGGGAGGGAAGATATTACGGTAGAAGTAAGATCGGTGTGTCACAGTGGAATCAGTGTGGTTAGCCCTTCTGCATTTAGGTCCACGCAAGTCCTCAAGACGTTGCCTGTGATCCTCCATCAGCTTAAGGAAACAATTCAGGCCCATGGTGAACTACAATAAAATGTAAAATTGGGGAATACTGGCATTTAAATGTCAAAATATGGCTGTTTGTTTCCACTGAGTCTCATTAGTCTAACACCACATGCAAAAATGTCCTTGGGATCAACTGATCATGGTTACAACCTCTTCATGCTTGTGATATTAAACTCTCTACTTCATTTTAGAGGTTTGATATAATAAGTGCCCAATACCAGCAGCAAGGGCTTCCACCTGGAATGATTGTTTTGCCCCTGGAGGATTCAATTTCTTTCCAGTGCCTCACGATGGGGAATTTTCCATGGTATGTAGGCAAAGGACTTATTTCCTTTTTCCTTTCTACAAAACCAATGCATACATCAGTCTATTACCTTCCCTGGATGTGCTTCCCACACAGCCACCTGAATGGAGCTTGCTTCAGAATGAGGAGTGTCTACTTGTCCCTGTCCCTTTCCCTGTAGCCTTATCACTGGTAAAACCTCAGCTACTAGGCTTTCACCAGAAGCAATGAGTGGAGTCAGACCTTTGTTGCCTTGATTTTTTACAAACGGCTCTAAGTTTTCATGGCCAATGTTAAGAGCTGGTTGCTAGAAAGAAAAGGAGGGATGTCTGGAATTCATTATTTTGATCACCACCCAGTAAAGTGTGTTGCTGGGGAGAGATGCTTCTTTTCTTTCTGCCTGTCCCTGGCTTTCTGCTTGTCACCTTGCAGTCCCACTTGCTGTCTCTCTCCTCCACCTCTCCCTCAGCTCGCCTGCATCCTCCCTCTCTCTTTGCTGCTACCTCTCTGTCTCCCTCTTTCCTATGTCTTTACAGTCTTCTGACTGGTTTTTCTGCTCAGTCTCCCCTTCTCCTTCCATCCTTTATCCCCCATCCACGTCTGTGTAACTTCCACACCCTGGCTCTCCCTGGCATATCCCTGTCTGTTTTCCCATTGCTTCCCACATCGGTGGGAAGACCGTGGATATATACATTCATCCACCAATCCCTCTACCGATTCTTCCATCCTTTCCATTCTGTTTTTTAATTCATTAATTCCTCTGTTCATTTATTCCTCCCACAAATGTACTTGAGAGTCTATAAGGGAACAGGCACTGGACTAGACCCTCAGGATATACAGTGGAGAACAAAACAGACAATGGAAACTTTCACCATGGGGCTTGCACTGGAACGGGGCGGCAGGTGTTTCAAAAGGATCCCTCTAACAAATATATACAAATACATTAGTTATGACAAATACTGATAAGTGCTATGGAGGAAGTTTTCAAGGTGCTAAGAGAAAGGAGAAGAGGATAAGTAATTTAAATTGAGGATGAAGTGGTCTGTGGCCAGGAAAGGCCCTCAGGAAGAAGTGATCTAACCTGATTAGATTTAAAGGTACTAATGACCCTATTTCCTGTGGTAAAGAAGTAGTCCATGGACTTAAGTGGCAATAGAGGTATGCAAAATATTGTGATTGGACTCTCCTAATCATATCATCATGAAAAGCAAGGTTCTGGAGAACTATGTATTTGATAACTTTGAACATTTTAATCAAACTAAGGTGTATAATAATATTGACTGGTTGTTCTAACTGCGCTAGAGAAGGTGAGAAAAGAAAAAAAGAGATGAGCTCAGGGCTTCAAGTTTCCAGCTCAAGTTCGACATAAATGACCCAAAGTGTCAATGTCTGCCCTGAAAGAAACCCTTATCTCATCTACCTGTAGGGCTGAGTTTTCTTTTATTTTTTGTAAGAGGAAAACATTTTATTTTTTACCTATACCAAGTAAAATAAAAAAGCTTTTTCTTATAAGTGTGGTCTTACACAGATGGGTTAATTATAGACATTGGCTTACAGAAAAGATAATAAACATGAATATTTTCTATATGATTCTTGTAGGAGAGTACAAAAATACAAGAAATACAAGAGGGGTTGGGGAGCTGTAGCAGAGGAGAGATTCCTGAATTTGGGGAAAACCCTTTTGCAACAGGGAAACCCCCTCTCTGATGGGGAAATCGATTGGCACAGAAGGGAAACATTTGAAGCTGTCAGAAGAGGATGAAGTGGCTGATCAGTGGCAGATGGGACAGTGTGAGAAATACACAGATGCTCCATACCTCGGCCCTATGTGCCCCGGACTGGGACGTGTGTTCACAGGTGTGCAAGGGGGCTGGCAGCTAGTACGTGGGGATTGGAGGACAGGCCCAGAGTGAGATATGCTGTTGGCTGTGGGGAGACTGACTGAGGGGACAGGAGGGAGGAAATCAGCAGCAGGGAAAGCCTATGGAGGAAGACCGGACTGCCATGGAAGCAGGGCACTATTGCTGAGTCACACGCAGCGGGAGGAGCCACTATTGTACATTTTCCCAAACACCAGTGCCTGCTTATGACAATAAAAGAAGCCCACACAGGGCTAGCTCTTGCTGCCAAGCAATGAAAAAAAAAAGCCCTCTCAGGGCTGGCCCTCACATGCCTTATGCCGGGCGCCAGAAAAGGCCCTCTATAGGGCCCTATCTCTTGCGCCCGTGGCCACCGTTTTCCCTGAGCATTTGGCGCCTCCAGGGCCCCGTGATCCAAAAAGTCATACCACCTCTGTGCAGGGTGGCACAGGGCAGACCCAAGAACTCCAAGACAGCCTCAGGACCAGACTCCTGTGGGTGGACCACCCACAGAGGTGAGGATAAAACGAAAGCTGAACCCCAGGGACGGGGTGACTAAGGAAGAAGATGGAAAATCTTTCCATCAACTGTACAAGCTGCAAATTAAATCCCCGTGATCAACTAGGTAGACCCTGCATCTATGGAATATCTGAGTAGACAATGAGTGTTTCCACAAATGAAAACGGTCTAGCTCTGGGAGCTATGGACTTTGGGGGCAAACACACGCAGGAATTGGGCAAGATCAGAGTCTGAGTGGTCCCCACAGGGTCCACAGCAGGTCCAGAGACCAGCCCAGAGGCAGAGAAGAGCCTATTGGGGAGGCAGAGGTGGGCTGTAGCTCACAGCGTGTGCAAGGACACTTAGAGCAGAGACCCCAGGGAAACATAATTATTACTATTAATTTTATTGTTTTTTTTAACATCTTTATTGGGGTATAATTGCTTTACAATGGTGTGTTAGTTTCTGCTTTATAACAAAGTGAATCAGTTATACATATACATATGTTCCCATATCTCTTCCCTCTTGCATCTCCCTCCCTCCCACCCTCCCTATCCCACCCCTCCAGGCAGTCACAAAACACCGAGCCGATATCCCTGTGCCATGCGGCTGCTTCCCACTAGCTATCTACCTTACGTTTGTTAGTGTGTACATGTGCATGACTCTCTCTCGCCCTGTCACAGCTCACCCTTTCCCCTCCCCATATCCTCAAGTCCGTTCTCCAGTAGGTCTGTGTCTTTATTCCTGTCTTACCCCTAGGTTCTTCATGACATTTTTTTTTCTTCTTAAATTCCATATATATGTGCTAGCATACGGTATTTGTCTTTTTCTTTCTGACTTACTTCACTCTGTATGACAGGCTCTAGGTCTATCCACCTCATTACAAATAGCTCCATTTCGTTTCTTTTTATGGCTGAGTAATATTCCATTGTATATATGTGCCACATCTTTATCCATTCATCCGATGATGGGCACCCAGGTTGTTTCCATCAACAGGATATTGTAAATAGAGCTGCAATGAACATTTTGGTGCATGACTATTTTTGAATTTTGGTTTTCTCAGGGTATATGCCCAGTAGTGGGATTGCTGGGTCATATGGTAGTTCTATTTGTAGTTCTTTAAGGAACCTCCATACTGTTCTCCATAGTGGCTGAACCAATTCACATTCCCACCAGCACTGCAAGAGTGTTCCCTTTTCTCCACACCCTCTCCAGCATTTATTGTTTCTAGATTTTTTGATGATGGCCATTCTGACTGGTGTGAGATGATATCTCATTGTAGTTTTGATTTGCATTTCTCTAATGATTAACGATGTTGAGCATTCTTTCATGTGTTTGTTGGCATTCTGTATATCTTCTTTGGAGAAATGTCTATTTAGGTCTTCTGCCCATTTTTGGATTGGGTTGTTTGTTTTTTTGTTATTGAGCTGCATGAGCTGCTTGTAAATTTTGGAGATTAATACTTTGTCAGTTGCTTCATTTGCAAATATTTTCTCCCATTCTGAGGGCTGTCTTTTGGTCTTGTTTATGGTTTCCTTTGCTGTGCAAAAGCTTTGAAGTTTCATTAGGTCCCATTTGTTTATTTTTGTTTTTATTTCCATTACTCTAGGAGGTGGGTCAAAAAGGATCTTGCTGTGATTTATGTCATACAGTGTTCTGCCTATGTTTTCCTCTAAGACTTTGATAGTTTCTAGCCTTACATTTAGGTCTTTAATCCATTTTGAGCTTATTTTTGTGTATGGTGTTAGGGAATGATCTAATCTCATACTTTTACATGTGTCTGTCCATTTTTCCCAGCACCACTTATTGAAGAGGCTGTCTTTCTCCACTGTACATTCCTGTCACCTTTATCAAAGATAAGGTGTCCATATGTGCTTGGGCTTATCTCTGGGCTTTCTATCCTGATCCATTGATCTATCTTTCTGTTTTTGTGCCAGTCATACTGTCTTGATTACTGTAGCTTTGTAGTATAGTCTGAAGTCAGGGAGCCTGATTCCTCCAGCTCCGTTTTTCGTTCTCAAGATTGCTTTGGTTCTTCGGGGTCTTTTGTGTTTCCATACAAATTGCGAAATTTTTAGTTCTAGTTCTGTGAAAAATGCCAGTGGTAGTTTGATAGGGATTGCATTGAATCTATAGATTGCTTTGGGTGGTAGAGTCATTTTCACAATGTTGATTCTTCCAATCCAAGAACATGGTATATCTCTCCATCTATTTGTATCATCTTTAATTTCTTTCATCAGTGTCTTATAATTTTCTGCATACAAGTCTTTTGTCTCCTTAGGTAGGTTTATTCCTAGATATTTTATTCTTTTTGCTGCAGTGGTAAATGGGAGTGTTTTCTTGATTTCAATTTCAGATTTTTCATCATTAGTATATAGGAATGCCAGAGATTTCTGTGCATTAATTTTGTATCCTGCTACTTTACCAAATTCATTGATTAGCTCTAGTAGTTTTCTGGTAGCATCTTTAGGATTCTGTATGTATAGTATCATGTCATCTGCAAACAGTGACAGCTTTACTTCTTCTTTTCCGATTTGGATTCCTTTTATTTCCTTTTCTTCTCTGATGCCTGTGAATAAAACTTCCAAAACTATGTTGAATAACAGTGGTGAGAGTGGGCAACCGTGTCTTGTTCCTGATCTTAGTGGAAATGCTTTCAGTTTTTCACCATTGAGGACGATGTTGGCTGTGGGCTTGTCATATATGGCCTTTATTATGTTGAGGAAAGTTCCCTCTAGGCCTACTTTCTGCAGGGATTTTATCATAAATCGTTGGTAAATTTTGTTAAAAGCTTTCTCTGCATCTATTGAGATGATCATATGGTTTTTCTCCTTCAATTTGTTAATATGGTGTATCACATTGATAGATTTGCATATACTGAAGAATCCTTGCATTCCTGGAATAAACCCCACTTGATCATCGTGTATGATTCTTTTAATGTGCTGTTGGATTCTGTTTGCTAGTATTTTGTTGAGGATTTTTGCATCTATGTTCATCAGTGATATTGGCCTGTAGTTTTCTTTCTTTGTGACATCCTTGTCTGGTTTTGGTATCAAGGTGATGGTGGCCTCGTAGAAGGAATTTGGGAGTGTTCCTTCCTCTGCTATATTTTGGAAGAGTTTGAGAAGGATAGGTGTTAGCTCTTCTCTAAATGTTTGATAGAATTCGCCTGTGAAGCCATCTGGTCCTGGGCTTTTGTTTGTTGGAAGATTTTTAATCACAGTTTCAATTTCAGTGCTTGTGATTGGTCTGTTCATATTTTCTATTTCTTCCTGATTCAGTCTTGGCAGGTTGTGCATTTCTAAGAATTTGTCCATTTCTTCCAGGTTGTCCATTTTATTGGCATAGAGTTGCTTGTAGTAATCTCTCATGATCTTTTGTATTTCTGCAGTGTCAGTTGTCACTTCTCCTTTTTCATTTCTAATTCTATTGATTTGAGTCTTCTCCCTTTTTTCTTGATGAGTCTGGCTAGTGGTTTACCTATTTTGTTTATCTTCTTAAAGAACCAGCTTTTAGTTTTATTGATCTTTGCTCTCGTTTCCTTCATTTCTTTTCCATTTATTTCTGATCTGATTTTTATGATTTTTTTCCTTCTGGTAGCTTTGGGATTTTCTTGTTCTTCTTTCTGTAATTGCTTTAGGTGCAAGGTTAGGTTGTTTATTCGAGATGTTTCCTGCTTCTTAAGGTGGGCTTGTATTGCTATAAACTTCCCCCTTAGAACTGCTTTTGCTGCATCCCATAGGTTTTGGGTCGTTGTGTCTCCATTGTCATTTGTTTCTAGGTATTTTTTTATTTCCTCTTTGATTTCTTCAGTGATCACTTCATTATTAAGTAGTGTATTCTTTAGCCTCCATGTGTTTGTATTTTTTACAGATCTTTTCCTGTAATTGATATCTAGTCTCATGGCGTTGTGGTCGGAAAAGATACTTGATACAATTTTAATTTTCTTAAATTTACCAAGGCTTGATTTGTGACCCAAGATATGATCTATCCTGGAGAATGTTCCATGAGCACTTGAGAAAAATGTGTATTCTGTTGTTTTTGGATGGAGTGTCCTATAAATATCAATTAAGTCCATCTTGTTTAATGTATCATTTAAAGCTTGTGTTTCCTTATTTATTTTTGGATGGATCATTTTGGATGATCTGTCCATGGGTGAAAGTGGGGTGTTAACGTCCCCTACTATGAATGTGTTACGGTCGATTTCCCCTTTTATGGCTGTTAGTATTTGCCTTATGTATTGACGTGCTCCTATGTTGGGTGCATAAATATTTACAATTGTTATATCTTCTTCTTGGATCGATCCCTTGATCATTATGTAGTGTCCTTCTTTGTCTCTTCTAATAGTCCTTATTTTAAAGTCTATTTTGTCTGATATGAGAATTGCTACTCCAGCTTTCCTTTGGTTTCCATTTGCATGGAATATCTTTTTCCATCCCCTTACTTTCAGTCTGTATGTGTCTCTAGGTCTGAAGTGGGTCTCTTGTAGACAGCATATATAAGGGTCTTGTTTTTGTATCCATTCAGCCAATCTGTGTCTTTTGGTGGGAGCATTTAGTCCATTTACATTTAAGGTAGTTATCGATATGTATGTTCCTATTCCCATTTTCTAAATTGTTTTGGGTTCATTATTATAGGTCTTTTCCTTCTCTTGTGTTTCTTGTCTAGAGAAGTTCCTTTAGCATTTGTTGTAAATCTGGTTTGGTGGTGCTGAACTCTCTCAGCTTTTGCTTGTCTGTAAAGGTTTTAATTTCTCCATCAAATCTGAATGAGATCCTTGCTGGGTAGAGTAGTCTTGTTTGTAGGTTTTTCTCCTTCATCACTTTCAGTATGTCCTGCCACTCCCTTCTGGCTTGCAGGGTTTGTGCTGAGAGATCAGCTGTTAACCTTATGGGGATTCCCTTGTGTGTTATTTGTTGTTTTTCCCTTGCTGCTTTTAATATGCTTTCTTTGTGTTTAATATTTGACAGTTTGATTAATATGTGTCTTGGCGTATTTCTCCTGGGATTTTTCCTGTATGGGACTCTCTGTGCTTCCTGCACTTGATTAACTATTTCCTTTCCCATATTAGGGAAGTTTTCAACTATAATCTCTTCAAATATTTTCTCAGTCCCTTTCTTTTTCTCTTCTTCTTCTGGAACCCCTATAATTCGAATGTTGGTGCATTTAATGTTGTCCCAGAGGCCTCTGAGACTGTCCTCAGTTCTTTTCATTGTTTTTTCTTTATTCTGCTCTGCAGTAGTTATTTCCACTATTTTATCTTCCAGGTCACTTATCCATTCTTCTGCCTCAGTTATTCTGCTACTGATCCCATCTAGAGTACTTTTAATTTCATTTATTGTGTTGTTCATCACTGCTTGTTTCATCTTTATTTCTTCTAGGTCCTTGTTAACTGTTTCTTGCATTTTGTTCATTCTATTTCCAAGATTTCGGATCATCCTTGCTATCATTATTCTGAATTCTTTTTCAGGTAGACTGCCTATTTCCTCTTCATTTGTTAGGTCTGGTGTATTTTTATCTTGCTCCCTTATCTGCTGTGTGTTTTTCTGTCTTCTCATTTTGCTTATCTTACTGTGTTTGGGGTCTCCTTTTTGCAGGCTGCAGGTTCGTAGTTCCCGCTGTTTTTGATGTCTGTCTCCAGTGGCTAAGGTTGGTTCAGTGGGTTGTGTAGGCTTCCTGGTGGAGGGGACTAGTGCCTGTGTTGTGGTGGATGAGGCTGGATCTTGTCTCTCTAGTGGGCAGGTTCACGTCTGGTGGTGTGTTTTGGGGTGTCTGTGGCCTTATTATGATTTTAGGCAGCCTCTCTGCTAATGGGTGGGGTTGTGTTCCTGTTTTGGTAGTTGTTTGGCATAGGTTGTCCAGCACTGTAGCTTGCTGGTCGTTGAGTGAATCTGGGTGCTGGTGGAGGTCTCTTGGAGATTTTCGCCATTTGATTTACGTGGAACTGGGAGGTCTCTTGTTGACTAGTGTCCTGATGTTGGCTCTCCTACCACAGAGGCAGAGCCCTGACTCCTGGCTGGAGCACCAAGAGCCTTTCATCCACACAGCTCAGAATAAAGGGAGAAATGGTAGAGAGAATTAGTAGAAGGGTGAAGAAAGAAAGAAGGAAAGGAGGGAAGGAAGGAAGGAAGAAGGAAAGAAAGAAAGAAAGAAAGAAAGAAAGAAAGAAAGAAAGAAAGAAAGAAGCAAAGAAGGAAAGAAGGCAAGAAGGAAAGAAAGGAGGGAGGGAGGGAGGGAGGAAGGAAGGAAGGAGGGAAAGAAGGAAGAAAGACAGAAAGAAGATACAGTAAAATAAAATAAAGTATAATAAAGTTATTGAATTAAAAAACATTTAGGAAAAAAAAAGGGACGGATAGAACCTTAGGACAAATGTTTGAAGCAAAGCTATACAGACCAAATCTTACACAGAAGCATACACATACACCCTCACAAAAAGAGGTAAAGGGGGAAAAAATCATAAATCTTGCTCTCAGAGACCACCTCCTCAATTTGGGATAATTCATTGTCTAAAGGAGGGAAGGAAGCAAGGAAAGAAAGAAAGAAACAAAGAAAGAACGGAGGTAAAGTATAATAAAGTTATTAAAATTAAAATTAATTATTAAGAAAAATAATTACAAAAAAAAAACCATGGACGGATAGAACCCTAGGATAAATGGTGGAAGCAAAACTATACAGACAAGATCTCACACAGAAGCATACACATACACATTCACAAAAAGAGGAAAAGGGGAAAAAATCATAGATCTTGCTCTCGAAGCCCACCTCCTCAATTTGGGATGACTCGTTGTCTATTCATGTATTCCACAGATGCAGGGTACATCAAGTTGATTGTGGAGTTTTAATCCGCTGTTTCTGAGGCTGCTGGGAGAGATTTCCCTTTCTCTTCTTTGTTCTCACATTCTCACAGCTCACAGGGGATCAGCTTTGGATTTGGCCCTGCCTCTGCGTGTAGTTCGCTGGAGGGCGTCTGTTTTTTGCTCAGACAGGACGGGGTTAAAGGAGCCGCTGATTCGGGGGCTCTGGTGCACCCAGGCTGGAGGGGAGGGTGGGGCACTGCGTGTGGGGCGGGCCTGCGGCAGCAGAGGCTGGCGTGACGTTGCACCAGCCTGAGGCCCGCCGTGCATTCTCCCGGGGAAGTTGTCCCTGGATCCCAGGAACCTGGCAGTGGTGGGCTGCACAGGCTCCGTGGAAGAGGCTTGTGGATAGTGACCTGTGCTCGCACACAGGCCGCTTGGTGGCAGCAGCAGCAGCCTGAGCATCTCCCGCCCGTCCCTGGGGTCTGTGCTTTTAGCCACAGCTCGCGCCCGTCTCTGGGGTCCATGCTTTTAGCTGCGGCTCGCGCCCGTCTCTCAATTTTATTAAGTTTTGATGCATTCTGTTGTTGGATGTAACTTTTTTTTCCTTTCTTTTTTTTGTTTGTTGTTGTTGTTTTAGTTTTATTTTATTTAGTCTTCTGGAATCTCCATGTTTTATAACATATTTTTTATCTTTTATTTTCATTTTTAGTTTTTTATACATTTCAATTTTTATTTTGCTTTTCTGTTTTTCTGTCTTCTTTTCCCTTAGTTTTTTCTTCTTTTTCTTTAATATATTTTTCTTTTTTTATATTTCCATTTCTACTTTGCTTTTCTGTTGTCCTGTGTTTTTTCCCTTTTTATTTTTTTATCATTTTTTTTCAAATCATTTTTATCAGTTTGTTCTGTTTCCTTCCTTTGTTCTTCAGTTGGCACACTGCTTTGGGGTTCTTTATGGGTTATATGTTTTTGTTAGTTTTAATCCGAATTGTTTGATTTCGTTTTTGAGTTCTTCTCTTTGTCTGGTTGTTCTCTTGCTTTTTGTTTTATTTGGCTCTGTTTTTGTATCTGTTATGTGTGTGTGTGTTTCCTTGTTTCCATTTCTCTTTGTTTGATTTTGTTTTTAACATTTCTCTGGAGTTTTGTTTGCCTTTTTTTTTCTTTAGTATATTTTCTACTTTTTTATACTTCTGTTTCTATGTTGCTTTTCTGTTGTTCTCTCTTCTTTCCCCATTCTCTTTTTCTTTTCTTTTCTTTTTTTAAAATCATTTTTGTCTGCTTTGTTTCTTTGCTTTATGCTTCAGTTAGTGCTCTGCTTTTGTTTTGTGTTTTTGTCAGCTTTCTTTTTAATTGTTTGATTTTGTTCTTGGTTTCTTTTGTTTCTCTGGTTGTTCTCTTGCTTTTTGATTTATTTGGTTCTTTTTTTGTTTCTTGTGTGTGTGTGTGTTTCCTTGTTTCTGTTTGTTTGATTTTACTTTTTACCATTTGTTGGGGTTTTGTTAGTGTTTTTTTGTAATCCCCTTTGTTGCTAGGAGGAGCAACTTGTGGGGTCTTGATCCCTCAACCAGAAGTCAGGCATCAGGTTCTGGGGTGGGAGAACAAAGTCCAGGATTCTAGATTACTAGAGAATTGCTGGCCCCAGGGATTATTAATCGCTGAGAGCACTCATGGAGGCCTCTGTCTGAATCTGAGACCTGCTCCACCCAACTGCCAGCACCTACCAGCACTGGAGGCCTCACAACAAACAACAAACATGGCAGGAACACTAACCTACCTGTCAGCAGACAGACTACCTAAAGTCATACTAAGCTCACAGATACCCCAAAACACACCACGAGACATGGCCCTGCTCATCAGAGGAAAAAGACTCAGCTCCACCCACCAGAATGCAGGCACCATTCCTTCCAATTAGGAAGCCTATGCAAGACACTGCACCAACCCCACCAATGGGGCCAGAGAATAGAAGCAAGAGGAACTAAGATGCTGCCACCTAGGGAAAGGAGGCCTCAAATACTGTAAATTAGACAAAATGAGAAGACAGAGAAATATCCTACAGGCAAAAGAGCAAGGTAAAGACCCACAAGACCAAATAAATGTAAAGGAAATAGGCAAATTACCTGAAAAGGAATTCAGGGTAATGATAGTAAAGATGATCCAAAATCTTGGAAATAGAATAGAGAAAATACAAGAAGCATTTAAAAAGGATCTAGAAGAACTAAAGAGCAAACAAACAGTAATGAACAACACAATAACTGAAATTAAAAATACTCTAGATGGAATAAATAACAGAATAACTGAGGCAGAAGAACAGATAAGTGACCTGGAAGAAATAATGGTGGAAATAACTGCCACAGAGAAAAATAAAAAAAAGGAATGAAAAGAATGATGGGCAGCCTCAGAGACCTCTGGGACATTAGGCACACCAACATTTGAATTATAGGCATACCAGAAAAATAAAAAAAAAGAAAGGTTCTGAGAAAATATGTGAAGAGATTATACTTGAAAACTTCCCCAATATGGGATAGGAAATAGTCACTCAAGTCCAGGAAGCGCAGAGAGTCCCATACAGGATAAATCCAAGGAAAAACATGGCAAGACACATACTAATCAAACTATCAAAAATTAAACACAAGGAAAAAATATTAAAAGCAGCAAGGGAAAGGCAACAAATAACATAGAAGGGAATCCCCATAAGGTTAACAGCTGATTTTCAGCAGAAACTGTCCAGGCCAGAAGGGAGTGGCAAGATATACTTAAAGTGATGAAAGAGAAAAACCTACAATCAATACTACTGTACCCAGCAAGGACCTCATTCAGATTTGATGGAGAAATCAAAAGCTTTACAGATAAGCAAAAGTTAAGAGAATTCAGCACCACCAAAGCAGCTTTACAACAAATAATAAAGGAACTTCTCTAGGCAGGAAACACAAGAGAAGGCAAAGATCTACAATAACAAATGCAAAACAATTAAGAAAATGGTAACAAGAACATACATATCAATAATTACCTTAAATGTAAATGGATTAAATGCTCCCACCAAAATACACAGACTGGCTGAATGGATACAAAACCAAAACCTGTATATATGCTGTCTACAAGAGACCCACTTCAGACCTAAGGACAGATATAAACTGAAAGTGAGGGGGGTGGAAAAAGATACTCCATGCAAATGGAAATCAAAAGAAAGCTGGAGTAGCAATTGTCATATCAGACAAAATAGACTTTAAAATAAAGACTATGACAAAAGACAAGGAAGGACACAGTATAATGATCAAGGGATCAATCCAAGAAGAAGATATAACAATTGTAAATATCTATGCACCAATCATAGGAACACCTCAATTCATAAGGCAAATGCTAGCAACCATAAAAGGGGAAATCAACAGTAACACAATAACAGTAGGTGACATTAACACCCCACTTACACCAATGGACAGATCATCCAAACATAAAATAATAAGAAAACACAAGCTTTAAATGACACATTAGAGCAGATGGACTTAACTAATATCTATAGGACATTCTATCCAAAACAACAGAATACACATTCGTCTCAAGCACACATGGAACATTCTCCAGGATAGATCACATCTTGGGTCACAAATCAACTTCAGTAAATTTAAGAAAATTGAAATCATATCAAGCATCTTTTCCGACCACAAAACTATGAGACTAGATATGAATTACAGGGAAAAAATTGTAAAAACTACAAACACATGTAGGCTAAACAATAGGCTACTAAAAAACCAAGAGAACACTGAAGAAATCAAAGAGGAAATCAAAAACTACTTAGAAACAAGTGACAAAAAAAACAAACGATGAACCAAAACCGTGGGATGCAGCAAAAGCAGTTCTAAGAGGTAACTTTATACAAATACAGTCCTACCTCAAGAAACAAGAAAACTCTGAAATAAACAACCTAACCTTACACCTAAAGCAATTAGAGAAAGAACAAAAAACCCCCAAATTTAGCAGAAGGAAAGAATTCGTAAAGATCAGATGAGAATTAAATGAAAAAGAAATGAAGGAAACAATAGCAAAGATCAATAAAAGTAAAAGTTGGTTTTTTGAGAAGATAAAAAAAATGATAAACCACTAGCCAGACTCATCAGGAAAAAAAAGGGAGAAGATTCAAATCAGTAGAATTAGAAATGAAAAAGAAGTAACAACTGACACTGCAGAAATACAAAGGATCAGAAGAGATTACTACAAGCAACTCTATGCCAATAAAGTGGACAACCTGGAAGAAATGGACAAATTCTTAGAAAAGCACAACCTTCCGAGACTGAACCAGGAAGAAATAGAAAATATGAACAGACCAATCACAAGCACTGAAATTGAAACTGTGATTAAAAATCTTCCAGCAAACAAAAGTCTAAGACCAGATGGCTTCACAGGCAAATTCTATCAAACATTTAGAGAAGAGCTAGTACTTATCCTTCTTAAACTCTTCCAAAATATAGCAGAGGGGAGGAACAATCCCAAACTCATTCCACAAGGCCACCATCACCCTGATACCAAAACCAGACAAAGATGTCACAAAAAAAGAAAATTATAGGCCAGTATCACTGATGAACCTAGATGAAAAAATCCTCAACAAAATACTAGCAAACAGAATCCAACAGCACATTAAAAGAATCATACACGATGATCAAGTGGGGTTTATTCCACGAATGCAAGGATTCTTCAGTATATGCAAATCTATTAATGTGATATACCATATTAACAAACTGAAGGATAAAAACCATATGATAATCTTAATAGATGCAGAAAAAGGGTAGACAAAATTCAACACCCATTTATGATAAAAACTTTACAGTACGTGGGCATAGAGGGAACCTAACTCAACATAATAAGAGTCATATGTGACAAACCCACAGACAACATCATTCTCAATGGTGAAAAACTGAAAACATTTCCTCTAACATCAGGAAGAAGACAAGGTTGCCGCCTCTCACCACTATTATTCAACATAGATTAGGAAGTTTTACCATTGCAATCAGAGAGGAAAAAGAAATAAAGGAATCCAAATTGGAAAAGAAGAAATAAAACTGTCACTGTTTGCAGATGACATGACACTATACATAGAAAATCCTAAAGATACCACCAGGAATCTACTAGAGCTAATCAATGAATTTGGTAAAGAAGCAGGATACAAAATTATTGCACAGAAATCTCTTGCATTCCTATACACTAACAACAAAATCAGATAGAGAAATTAAGGAAACACTCCCATTTACCATTGCAACACAAAGAATACAATACCTAAGAATAAACCTACCTAAGGAGGCAAAAGACCTGTAAGCAGAAAACTGTAAGACACTAATGAAGGAAATCAAACATGCGACAAACAGATGGAGAGATATACCATGTTCTTGGATTGAGAGAATCAACACTGTGAAAATGATTATACTACCCAAAGAAATCTGCAGATTCAATGCAATCCATATCAAATTAACAATGCCATTTTTCACAGAACTAGAACAAATAATTTTACAATTTCTATGGAAACACAAAAGACCTCGAAAACTCTTAGAGAAAAACAGGAAAAACACTCTTGACGTAAATCACAGCAAGATCTTTTATGACCCACATCCTAGAGTAATGGAAATAAAAACAAAAAACAAGGGTTGGGATAGGGAGGGTTGTCGGGAGATGCAAGAGGGAGGGGATATGGGGATATAGGTGATTCAGTTTGTTGTACAGCAGGAACTGGCAGAGCATTGTAAAGCAATTATACTCCAATAAAGATGTTGAAAAAAAAATGACCTCGAGTAGCCAAAGCAATCTTGATAAAGATAAATGGAACTTGAGGTATCAGGCTCCCTGACTTCAGACTATACTACAAAGCTACAGAAATCAAGACAGTATGGTATTGGCACAATAACAGAAATATAGATCAATGGAACAGCATAGAAAGCCCAGAGATAAACCCATGCACATATCGCACCTTATCTTTGACAAATGAGGCAAGAATATGCAATGGAGAAAAGACAGCCTCTTCAATAAGTGGTGCTGCAAAAACTGGACCGCTACATACAAAGAATGAAATTAGAACTCTTCCTAACACCATTCACAAAAATAGCTCAAAGTGGATTAATGACCTAAATGTAAGGCCAGACACTATAAAACTCTTAGAGGAAAACATAGGCAGAACACTCTGTCATGAATCACAGCAAAATCTTTTTTGACCCACCTCCTAGATTAATGGAAATAAAATTAAAAATGAACAAATGAGACCTAATGAAACTTAAAAGCTTTTGCACAGCAAAGGAAACTGTAAACAAGATGAAAAGATAACCCTCAGAATGGGAGAGAGTATTTGCAAATGAAGCAACTGGCAAAGGATTAGTCTCCAAAATATGCAAGCAGCTCATGCAACTCAATATGAAAACAAACAACTGAATACAAAAACGGGCCAAAAACTTAAATAGATAGTTCTCCAAAAAAGACATATAGATTGCCAACAATGAAAAGATGCTCAACATCAATCATTAGAGAAACATAAATCAAAACTACACTGAAATATCACCTCACACCAGTCAGAATGACCATCATTAAAAAGTCTACAAATAATAAATGTTGGAGAGGGTGTGGAGAAAAAAGAACCCTCTTGCACTGTTGGTTGGAATGTAAATTGGTACAGCCATTGTGGAGAATAGTATGGAGCTTCCTTAAAAATCTAGAAATAGATCTACCATATGATCCTGCAATCCCACTCCTGGTCATATATCTGGAGAAATTCATACTTCAAAAAGATACATGCACCCCAATGTTCATAGCAGCACTCTTTACAATAGCCAAGGCGTGGAAGCAACCTAAGTGTCCATTGACAGAGGAATGGATAAAGAAAGTGTGGTATACATATACAATGGAATATTAGTCAACCATAAAAAAGAATGAAATAATACATTTGCAGCAACATGAATAGACTTAGATATAATCTTTTATTTTTATTGTAGTAAAATTACTTTACAATGTTGTGTTAGTTTCTGCTGTACAATGGAGTGAATCAGCTATATGCTGATTCCCTCCCTCTTGGACCTATATCCCCTCCCTCTTGGACCTCCCTCCCACTCTTCTCCCCCCATCTAGGTCATCACAGAGTACCGAGCTGAGCACCCTGTGCTATACAGCAGGTTCCCACTAGCTATCTATTTTACACATGGTAGAGTATTTATGTGAAACCTAATCTCCCAATTCGACCCACCCTCCCCTTCCACCACTGTGTTCACATGTCTGTTCTCGACATCTGTGTCTCTATTCCTGCCCTACAAATAGGTTCATCTGTACCTTTTTTCTAGATTCCACATATATGCATTAATATATGATATTTGTTTTTCTCTTTCTTGTTTCCTTCATTCTGTATGACAATCTTTGGTCCATCCACATCTCTACAAATGACCCAATTTCTTTCCTTTTTATGGCGGAGTAATATTCCACTGTCTATATGTACCATATCTTCTTCATCCATTCATCTATCATTAGACATTGAGGCTGTTTCTCTGATCTGGCTATTGTAAATAGTACTGCAATGAACTATGGGGTACATGTGTCTTTTTAATCATGGATTTCTCAGGGTATATGCCCAGTAGTGGAATAGCTGAGTCATAAGGAAGTTCTATTTTTAGTTTTATAAGGAACCTTCATACTGTTCTCCATAGTGGCTGTAACAATTTACATTACCACCAACTGTGCAAGAGGGTTCCTTTTTCTCCACTCGCTCTCCAGCATTTATTGTTTGTAGATTTCTTGATGATGGCCATTCTGACTGGTGTGATGTGATGCCAAATTGTAGCTTTGATTTACAATTTTATAATACTTACTGATGTTGAGAATCTTTTCATGTGCCTCTTGGCCATCTGTATGTCTTCTTTGGTGAAATGTGTATTTAGGTCTTTTGCCCATTTTTAATTGTTTTTTTTTTTGATATTGAGCTACATGAGCTGTCTGTATATTTTGGAGATTAATCCTTTGTCTGTTGCTTCATTTGCAAAGATTTTCTCCCATTCTTAGGGTTTTTTTTTGTCTTGTTTATGGTTTCCTTTGTTGTGCAAAAGCTTTTAAGTTTAATTAGGTCCCAGTTGTTTATTTTTGTTTTTATTTTCATTACTCTAGTAGGTGGGTCAAAAGAGATCTTGCTGTGGTTTATGTCGAAGTGTGATTTTCCTATGTTTTCCTTTAAGAGTTTTATAGTGCCTAGTCTTACATTTAGGTCTTTAATCCATTTGGAGTTTATTTTTGTGTATGGTGTTAGGGAGTGTTCTAACTTCATTGTTTTACATGTAGCTGTCCAATTTTCCCAGGACCACTTATTGAAGAGGCTGTCTTTTTTCCAGTGCAGGTTCTTGCCTCCTTTTTCATAGATTAGGTGACCATATGTGCGTGTGTTTATCTCTGAGCTTTCTATCCTGTACCATTTATCTGTAATTCTGTTTTTGTGGCAATACCATACTCTCTTGATTAGTGTAGCTTTGTAGTATAGTTTGAAGTTGGGTAGCCTGAATCCTCCAGCTCGGTTTTCCTTTCCCCAGATTGCTTTGGTTCTTCAGGGTTTTTGTGTCTCCATACAAATTGTAAAATTTTTTGTTCTAATTCTGTAAAGAATGCCATTGGTAGTTTGATAGGGATTGCATTGAATCTGTAGATTGCTTTGGGTAATATAGTCATTTTCACAATATTGATTCTGCTAATCCAGGGACACGGTATAATTCTCCATTGGTTTGTTTGGCCTTTGATCTCTTTCATCAGTAACTTATAGTTTACTGTGTAGAGGTCTTTTGCCTCCTTAGGTAGGTTTATAACTAGGTATTTTATTCTTTTTGTTTCGATGGTAAATGGGACTGTTTCTTTGATTTGTCTTTATGATTTTTCACTTTTAGTGTACAGGCACACCTGAGATTTCTGTGCATTAATTTTCTATCCTGCGACCTTACCGAATTCATTGACTAGTTCTAAAATTTTCTGGTGGCATCTTTACAATTTTCTATGTATAGTATCATATCATCTGCAAACAGTGACAGTTTAACTTGATTTTTTTCAATTTGCATTCCTCTTATTTCTTTTTCTTCTCTGAATGCCATGGCTAGGACTTCCAAAACCATGTTGAATAAGAGTGGTGAGAGTGGACAACCTTGTCTTGTTCCTGATCTTAGTGGAAATGCTTTATGTTTTTCACCATTGTGTATAATGTTTGCTGTGGGTATGTCATATATGGCCTTTATTATGTCGAGGTAGGTTCCATATATGCCCATTTTCTGGAGAGTTTTTATCATAAATTGGTGTTGAATTTGTCAAAAGCTTTTTCTGAATCTATTGAGATGATCATGTGGTTTTTATTCCTTAATTTGTTAATATGGTGTATCACATTGATTGATTTGCATATATTGAAGAATCCTTGCATTCCTGGCATAAACCCCACTTGACCATGGTGTATGATCCTTGTGATGTGTTTTTGGATTCTGTTTGCTAGTATGTTGCTGAGGATTTTTGCATCTATGTTCATTACTGATATTGGTTTGTAATTTTCTGTTTTTATAATGTCTTTGCGTTGTTTTGGTATTAGGGTGATGGTGGCTTTGTAGAAAGTATTTCAGAGTATTCCTCTCTCTGCAGTGTTCTGGAAGATTTTGAGAAGGATCAGTGTTAGCTCTTCTCTACAAGGTTCTTAGAATTTTCCTGGGAAGCCATCTGGTCGGCTTTTTTTTGTTGGAAGATTTTTAAGTACAGTTTCAATTTCATTTCCTGTGATATGTCTTTTTATATTTTCTAATTCTTCCTGGTTCAGTCTTGGAAAATTGTACCTTTCCAAGAACTTGTCCATTTCTTCCAGGTTGCCTTTTATAGGTATATAGTTGTTTGTAGTAGTATCTTATAATCCTTTGTATTTCTGCTGTGTCGGTTGTGATTTCTCCTTTTTAATTTCTAATTTTACTGATTTGCACCCTCTCTCTTTTTTTCTTGATGTGTCTGGCTAAAGGTTTATCAATTTTGTTTATCTTCTCAAGGATCCAACTTTCTGTTTTATTGATCTTGTTATTGTTTTCTTCATTTCTATTTCATTTATTCCTGATCTGATTTTTATGATTTCTTTCCTTCTACTGACTTTGGGTTTTCTTTGTTCTTCTTTCTCTAGTTGCTTTAGGTGTATGGTTAGATTGTTTATTTGAGATTTTTCTTGCTTCTTGAGGTGAGATTGAATTGCTATAAATGTCCCTCTTAGAAATGCTTTTGCTGCATCCCACAGGTTTTGGGCTGGTGTGTCGTGTTTTCATTGTCAC
Source organism: Delphinapterus leucas (assembly GCF_059928025.1). Lineage (NCBI taxonomy): Eukaryota > Metazoa > Chordata > Mammalia > Artiodactyla > Monodontidae > Delphinapterus > Delphinapterus leucas. The sequence continues at coordinate 87,187,928 of NC_143150.1, forward strand.
TTGTTTCTATGTAACTTTTTATTTCTTGTTTGATTTCTTAAGTGATCTCTTGATTATTTAGTAGTGCACTGTTTAGCCTCCATGTATTTTTGTTTTTTACAGTTATTTTTCCTGTAATTGATTTCCAATCTGATAGCGTTATGGTCAGAAAAGATGCTTGATACAATTTCAATTTTCTTAAGTTTTCTGAGTCTTGAATTCTGACCCAAGATGTGATCTATCCTGGAGAATGTTCCATGCACATGTGAGAAGAAGTGTATTCTGCCACTTTCTGGGGGTATGTCTTATAAATATCAATAAAATCAATCTAGTCTATTGTGTCATTTAAACCTTGTGTTTCCTTATTTATTTTCAATTTGTATGAACTGTACATTGGTGTAATTGGGTTGTTAAAGTCCCCTACTACTATTGTGTTACTGTTGATTTCCCCTTTTATGGCTGTTAGCATTTGCCTTATGCATTGAGGTGCTCCTATGTTGGGGGTATAAATATTTATAATTGTTATCTCTTCTTCGTGGATTGATCCCTTGATCATTATGTAGTGTCCTTCCTTATCTCTTGTAACAGCCTTATTTTAAAGTCTCTTTTGTCTGATATGAGAATTGCTAATCCAGCTTTCTTTTGATTTCTATTTGCATGGAATAACATTTTCCATCCTCTCACTTTCAGTCTGTATGTGTCCCAGGTCTGAAATGCGTTTCTTGTAGACAGCATATATACAGGTCTTGTGTTTGTATCCATTTATCCAGTCAATGTCTTTTGGTTGGAGCATTTAATCCATTCACATTCACTGTTATTATCAATATGTATGTTCCTATTACCATTTTCTCAATTGTTTGGGCTTGTTCTTGTGGGTCTTTTTCTTCTCTTATGTTTCCTGCTTAAACAAGTTCCTTTAGCATTTATTGCAAAGTTGGTTTGGCGGTGCTGAATTCTCTTAGCTTTTGCTTGCCAGAAAAGCTTTTGATTTCTCAGTCGAATCTGAATGAGACCTTTGCTGGGTAGAGTAATCTTGGTTGTAGGTTTTTCTCTTTCATCATTTTAAGTATGTTCTGCTACTCCCTTCTGCCCTGAAGTTTTTCTGCTGAAAACCAGCTGATTATCTTATGGGGATTCCCTTGTATGTTCTTGGTTGCTTTTCCCTTGCTGCTTTTAATATTTTTTCTTTGAATTTAATTTTTGTTAGCCTGATTAATATGTGTTTTGGTGTTTTTCTCCTGGGGTTTATCCTGTAAGGGACTCTCTGTGCTTCCTGGACTTGACTGATGATTTCCTTTCCCATGTTAGTGAAGTTTTCCAGTATAAACTCTTCAACTATTTTCTCAGACCCTTTCGTTTACTCTCATTCTTCTGGGACCCCTATAATTTGAATGTTGGTGCGTTTAGGGTTGTCCCAGAGGTCTCTGAGAGTCTTCAATTCTTTTCATTCTTTTTTTTTTGTGCTCCTCAGTAGTTATTTCCACTATTATATCTTCCAGTTCACTTATTACTTCTTGTGCCTCAGTTATTCTGTTATTGATTCTTTCCAGTGTACTTTTTATTTCAGTTATTGTGTTGTTCATCTATAGTTGTTTGTTCTTTAGTTCTTTGAGATCTTTTCTAAACATTTCTTGTATTTTCTCAATCTGTGCCTCCATTCTATTTCTGAGATTCTGGATCATCTTTACTATCCTTACTCTAAACTCTTCTTCAAGTAGGTTGCCTATTTCCTATTCATTTATTTTGTCTTGCAGGTTTTTACTTTGGTGCTTCATTTGTGACACATTTCTTTGTCATCTCATTTTTTTTTGTTTTTGATAGGTGGGATTGTGATCCTGTTATACTGGTTGTTTGGTCTGAGGCTTTCAAAACTTGAGTTTGTAGGCTGTTGAGTAGAGCTGGGTCTTGGTGATGAGGTGAGAACCTCCAGGAAACCTCAGTTCAATGAATATTCCCTGGAGTCTGAGGTTCTCTGTTAGTCCAGTGGCTCGAAATTGGAGCTCCCACTACAGGACCTCTGGCCCAACCCCTGGCTCATAAACCAAGATCCTGCAAGACGTGTGGTGTGGCCAAAAAAAAAAAAAAGGAAAACAATATTAAAAAGTAAAAAATAAAATTAGATTAAAAACTAACAGATAGGAATTGGAACCAAGATGGCGAAGTACAAGGACGTGCTCTCAATCCCTCTTGTAAGAACACCAGAATCACAACTAGCTGCTGGACAATCATCGACAGGAAGACACTGGAACTCACCCAAAATTTACCCCACATCCAAAGACAAAGGAGAAGCCACAATGAGACTGTAGGTGGGGCGCAATCACAGTAAAAACAAATCCCATAACTGCTGGGTGGGTAACTCCCAGACTGGAGAACATTTATACCACAGAAGGCCACCCACTGGGGTGAAGGTTCTGAGCTCCATGTCAGGCTTCCCAACCTGGGGGTCCAGCAAAGGGAGGAGGAGTTCCTAGAGAATCAGACTTTGAAGGCAAGTGGGATTTGATTCCAGGACTTTGACAGGACTGGAGAAAACAGACTCCACTCATGGAGGGCACACAGAAAGTAGTGTGTGCATCAGAACGCAAGGGAAGGAGCAGTGACCCCAGGGGAGACTGAACCAAACCTACCTGCTAGTGCTGGAGGGTCACCTGCAGAGCCGAGGGTGGCTGTGGCTCACCATGGGGACACGGACACTGGCAGCAGAAGTTCTGGGAAGTATTCCTTGGTGTGAGCCCTCCCAGACTCAGCCATTACTACAACCAAAGAGCCCAGGTAGGCTCCAGTGTTGGGTTGCCTCAGGCCAAACCACCACCAGGGAGGAACCCAGCCCCACCCATCAGCAGTCAAACGGATTAAAGTTTTACTGAGCTCTGCGCACCAGAGGAACAGTCAGCTCTAACCACCACCAGTCCCTCCCATCAGGAAACTTTCACAAGCCTCTTAGAGAACCTCATCCACCAGAGGGCGGACAGCAGAAGCAAGAAGAACTACAATCCTGCAGCCTGTGGAACAAAAACCACATTCACAGAAAGAGAGACAAGATGAAAAGGCAGAGGGCTATATATCAGATGAAGTAACAAGATAAAACCCCAGAAAAACAACTAAATGAAATGGAGATAGGCAACCTTCCAGAAAAATAATTCAGAATAATGATAGTGAAGATGATCCAGGACCTCGGAAAAAGAATGGAGGCAAAGATCGAACAGATGAAAGAAATGATTAACAAAGACATAGAAGAATTAAGGAACAAACAAACAGAGATGAACAATACAATAACTGAAATTAAAATTACACTAGAAGGAATCAAAAGCAGAATAACTGAGGCAGAAGAACGGATAAGTGACATGGAAGAGAGAATGGTGGAATTCACTGCTGTGGAACAGAATAAAGAAAAAAGCAAGAAAAGAAATGAAGACAGCCTAAGAGACCTCTGGGACAACATTAAATGCAACAACATTCACATTATAGGGGTCCCAGAAGGAGAAGAGAGAGAAAGCACCCGAGAAAATATTTGAAGAGATTATAGTCAAAAACTTCCCTAACATGGGAAAGGAAATAGCCACCCAAGTCCAGGAAGCACAGTGAGTCCCATACAGGATAAACCCAAGGAGAAACAGGTTGAGACACATAGTAATCAAATTGGCAAAAATTAAAGACAAAGAAAAATTATTGAAAGCAGCAAGGGAAAAATGACAAATAACATACAAGGGAACTCCCATAATGTTAACAGCTGATTTCTCAGCAGAAACTCTACAAGCCAAAAGGCAGTGGCATGATATACTTAAAGTGATGAAAGGGAAGAACCTACAACCAAGATTACTCTACCCAGTATGGATCTCATTCAGATTCGATGGAGAAATCAAAAGTTTTACAAACAAGCAAAAGCTAAGAGAATTCAGCATCACCAAACCAGCTCTACAACAAATTCTAAAGGAACTTACCTAAGTGGGAAACACAAGGGAAGAAAAGGACCTACAAAAACAAACCCAAAACAATTAAGAAAATGATAATAGGAACATACATATCGATAATTACCTTAAACATGAATGGATTAAATGCTCTGATCAAAAGACACAGGTTTGCTGAATGGATACAAAAAGAAGACCCATATATATGCTGTCTACAAGAGACCCACTTCAGACCTAGGGACACATACAGACTAAAAGTGAGAGGATAGAAAAAGATATTCCATGCAAATGGACATCAGAAGAAAGCTGGAGTAGCAATACTCATATCAGATAAAATAGACTTTAAAATAAAGAATGTTACAAGAGACAAGGAAGGACACTACATAATGATCAAGGGATCAATCCAAGAAGAAGATATAACAATTATAAGTATATATGCACCCAACATAGGAGCACCTCAATACATAAGGCAACTGCTAACAGCTCTAAAAGAGGACACCGACAGTAACACAATAATAGTGGGGGACTTTAACACCTCACTTACACCAATGGAAAGATCATCCAAGCAGGAAATTAATAAGGAAACACAACCTTTAAATGACACAATAGACCAGATAGATTTAACTGATATTTATAGGACATTCCCTCCAAAACCAGCAGATTACACTTTCTTCTCAAGTGCACATGGAACATTCTCCAGGATAGATCACATCTTGGGTCACAAATGAAGCCTCAGTAAATTTAAGAAAATTGGAATCATATCGAGCATCTTTTATGACCACAACACTATGATATTAGAAATCAATTACAGGGATAAAAAGGAAAAAACATAAACACAATGTGGCTAAACAATACGTTACTAAATAACCATGAGATCACTAAAGAAATCAAAGAGGAAATAAAAAAATACCTAGAGACAAATGACAATGAGAAAACGATGATCCAAAACCTATGGGATGCAGCAAAAGCAGTTTTAAGAGGGAAGTTTATAGCTAAACAAACCTACCTCAAGAAACAAGAAAAATATCAAATAATCAAACTAACGTTACACCTAAAGGAAGTAGAGAAAGAACAAACATAATCCAAAATTAGCAGAAAGAAAGCAATCATAAAGATCAGAGCAGAAATAAATGAAATAGAAACAAAGAAAACAATAGCAAAGATCAATAAAAGTAAAAGCTGGTTCTTTGAGAAGATAAACAAAATTCACAACCATTAGCCAGACTCATCAAGAAAAAGAGGGAGAGGACTCAAATAAATAAAATTATAAATGAAAAAGGAGAAGTTACAACAGACACCGCAGAAATACAAAGCATGCTAAGAGACTACTACAAGCAACTGTATGCAATAAAATGGACAACCTGTAAGAAATGGACAAATTCTTAGAAAGGTATAACCTTCCAAGACTGAACCAGGAAGAAATGGAATATATGATCAGACCAATCACAAGTAATGAAATTGAAACTGTGATTAAAAATCTTCCAACAAACAGAAGTCCAGGACTAGACAGCTTCACAGGTGAATTCTATGAAACATTTAGAGAAGAGCTAACGCTCATCCTTCTCAAACTCTTCCAAAAAATTGCAGAGGAAGGAAAACTCCCAAACTCATTCTTTGAGGCCACCGTCACCCTGATAACAAAAGCAGACAAAGGTATCAGAAAAAAAGAAAATTACAGACCAATATCACTGATGAATATAGATGCAAATATCCTCAACAAAATAGTAGGAAACAGAATCCAACAACACATTACAAGGATCATACACCATGACCAAGTGGGATTTATCCCAGAGATGCAAGGAATGTTCAATATATGCAAATCAATCAAAGTGATACACCATATTAACAAATTGAAGGACAAAAACCATCTGATCATCTCAATAGATGCAGAAAAAGCTTTTGACAAAATTCAACACCCATTTATGATAAATACTCTCCAGAAAGTATCACAGTGGGAACTTACCTCAACATAATAAAGGCCATATATGATAAACCCATAGCAAACATCAATCTCAATGGAAAAACTGAAAACTTTTCCTCTAAGATAAGGAACAAGGCAAGGATGTCCACTCTCACCACTATTATTCAACATAGATTTGGAAATCCTAACCACAGCAATCAGAGAAGAAAAAGAAATAAAAGGATTACAAATTGGAAAAGAAGAAGTAAAACTGTCACTGTTTTCAGATGACATGATACTATACATAGAGAATCCTAAAGATGCCACCAGAAAACTACTAGAGCTAATCAATGAATTTGGTAAAGTTGCAGGATACAAAATTAATGCACAGAAATCTCTTGCATGCCTATATAATAATGGTGAAAAATCTCAAAGTGAAATTAAGAAAACTCTCCCATTTACCTCTGCAAAAAAATGAATAAAATACCTAGGAATAAGCCTACCTACCGAGACAAAAGAACTGTATGCAGAAAATTATGACACTGATGAAAGAAATTAAAGATGATATGAACAGATGGAGAGGTATACCATGTTCTTGGACTGGAAGAATCAATATTGTGAAAATGAGTATACTACCCAAAGCAATCTAAAGATTCAATGAAATCCCTTTCAAATTATCATTGGCATTTTTTACAGAACTAGGACAAAAAATCTTAAAACTTATATGGAGACACAAAAGACCCCAAATACCCAGTACAGTCTTGAGGGAAAAAAACGGAGCTGGAGCAATCAGACTCCCTGACTTCAGACTGTACTACAAAGCTACAGTAATCAAGACAATATGGTAGTGGCACAAAAACAGATAAATAGGTAAATGGAACAGGAAAGAAAGCCTAGATTTAAACCCACACACCTATGGTCAACTAATCTATGACAAAGGAGGCAAGGATATATAATGTCGAAAAGACAGTCTCATCAATAAGTGGTGCTGGGAAAACAGGACACCTACATGTAAAAGAATGAAATTAGAACACTCCCTAACACCATACACAAAAATAAACTCAAAATGGGTTATAGACCGAAATGTAAGGCCAGACACTATAAAACTCCTAGAGGAAAACATAGGCAGAAATCTCTATGACATAAATCACAGCAAGATCCTTTTGGGCCCAACTCCTAGAGAAATGGAAATAAAAACAAAAATAAACAAATGGGACCTAATGAAACATAAAAGCTTTTGCACAGCAAAGGAAACCCTAAACAAGATGAAAAGACAACCCTCATAACGGGAGAAAATATTTGCAAATGAAGCAACTGACAAAGGATTAATCTCCAAAATTTAAAAGCAGCTTATGCAGCTCAATATCAAAAAACAGACAATCCAATCCAAAAATGGGCAGAAGACCTAAATAGACATTTCTCCAAAGAATTTATACAAATTGTCAATAAACCCATGAAAGAATGCTCAATATCATTAATCATTAGAGAAATGCAAATCAAAACTACAATGAGGTATCAACTCACACCAGTTAGAATGGGCATCATCAGAAAATCTACAAACAACAAATGCTGGAGAGGGTGTGGAGAAAAGGGTGGTGGGAATGTAAATTGATACAGCCACTATGGAGAACATTCCTTAAAGAACTAAAAATAGAATTACTATATGACCCAGCAGTCACAGTACTGGGTATATACCCAGAGAAAACCATAATTCAAAAAGACACATGCTACCCAATGTTCATTGCAGCACTATTTACAATAGCCATGTCATGGAAGCAACCTAAGTGTCCATCGAGAGACGAATGGATAAAGAAGATGTGGTACATATATACAATGGCATATTAACCATAAAAAGGGACGAAATTGGGTCATTTGTAGAGACGTGGATGCATCTAGAGACTTTCATACAGAGTGAAGTAAGTCAGAAAGAGAAAAGCAAGTATCATATGTTAACACATATATGTGCAACCTAGAAAATGGTACAGATGAACCAGTTTGCAGAGCAGAAATTGAGACACAGAAGTAGGGAACAAACATATGGATACCAAGGGGGGAAAGTGGTGGGAGATGGGGGTTGTGGTGTGATGAATTGGGAGATTGGGATTGACATGTGTACACTGATGTGTATAAAATGTCTGACAAAAAAGAAGTTTGGATACATGTATATGTATAACTGATTCACTTTGCAGTACCCTGAAACTAACACGACATTGTAAATCAAGTATACTCCATTAAAAATTTAAAAAAAATCAAACTTATGGTTACCAAAGTGGAGTTGGGGAGAAGGATAAATTAGAAGTTGGGATTAACATATACACACTACTATATGTAAAATAGATAACCAACCAGAACCCACTGTTTAGCATGGGGAACTCTACTCAATATTTTATAATAAGTTATAATGGTAGAGAATGTAAAAAAAAAAATATATATATATATGCAAAATTGAGTCACTTTACTGTACAACTGAAACAAACACAACATTGTAAATCAAGTATATTTCAATAAAAAATTTTAACAAATTAATCAAGGGTTGGAAAAGGTAGTACCAACACTCACTATTACCCCTAGTGCTCTACTGGAAAATTTTGCCTCTTGTCCCTGGGGCGTTATGCCACTGGGCCTTATGTAACACTTGTTACAAGAGGTAACAAGTGTCAGTGTGCATGTGGAGAAAAGGGAACACTTGGTGGCAATATAAACTGGTATAGCTACTATGGAAATCAGTATGGAAGTTCCCCCCTAAATTAAAAATACAACTACCATATGATCCAGAAATCCCACTTCTGGTCTCTATCCAAAATAAATGAAAAGAGGATACTGGAGGGATACCCACACTCCCATATTCAATTGCAGCATTATGCACAGTATGCAAGATATGGAAACAATCTATCAACAGATGAATGGATAAAGATGTGATATATATATATATATATATATATACACATGTGTATACACGCACACACAAAATAGAATATTATTCAGCCATTAAAAGGAAGGATGCACTGCCATTTATGACAACATGGATGGACTTGAAGGCATAATGCTAAGTAAAATAAATCAGACAGAGAAAGACAAATGCTGTATGGTATCACTAATATGTGGATTGTAATCAAACTAATTGAAACAGAGTAGAATGGTGGTTTTCAGGGTCTAGGGTGTGGGGGAAGTATGGAGAGCTTAGTAAAAGGGTGTGAACTTTTACCTATAATATAAATGAAGTCTGAGGGTCTGAGGTATAGCATAGTGACTAGAATTGATAACTATTGTGTAATTGAAATTTGCTAAGAGAATAGAGCTGAAATGTTCTCACCCACACATAAAGATAAATATGTGAGGTGATTAATGTGTTATTTAACTAGATGAGTGAAATCTTTTCACAATGCAGACATATAACAACTTATTGTGGTCTATAATTTAAATATCTTACAATTTTATTTGCCAGTTATACCTCAATAAAAACAAAAAACAAAAACAAATAAAGTGAGTTCTTTGCAGGAAGCATATAGTTGGATCTTGTTATTGTTTAAAATCCATTGTGCTAATCTATACCTTTGGACTGGGGAGTTTAATACACTTACATTTAAAGTAATTACTGACAGAATGACTTTTGCCATTTTGTTAATTTTTTTCTGTATGTTTTATAGCTTTTTGTTCCTTATTTATGCCATTGCTGCCTTCCTTTGTGTTTAGTTGATTTTTGTAGTGATATACTCTGATTCCCTTCTTATACCATTTTGTGTATATTCTATAGATATTTTCCTTGTGGTTACCCTTTGGATTACATATACAATTCTAAAGTTATAAGAATATTTTAAATTAAAGTATTTAACTTCAATCACATATATTTCTACCTCTTTACAGCTCCATGTTCCCCCCACTTTATATTATTGATGTCACATATTGCATCTTTTTTCTGCTTCTTTTTGGTTTTATTCACTAGTTTGTTGTATTTTTTTAGATTCCTCATATAAATGATATCATACAGTATTTGTCTTTGTCTGACTTATTTCACTTAGCATAATGTCCTCCAAGACATCCATGTTGCTACAAATGGCAAATTTTCATTCATTTTATGGCTGAGTAGTATTCCATTGTAAATATATACCACATCTTCTTTATCCATTCATCTGTTTATGGACACTTAAGTTGCTTCAATATCTTGGCAATTGTAAATAATGCTGCTATGAACATTGGGATTCACATAAATTTTTTTGACATTTCATTATTTACACATAACTTTTTGAATTAGTGCTTTTGTTTTTTTCCAGATATATACTCAGGAGCGGAATTGCTAAGTCATATGGTAGGTCTAATTTTAGTTTTTTGAGAAACCTCCATATTGTTTTCCACAGTGGCTGACCAATTTACATTCCCACCAACAGTGTATGAGGGTTCTCTTTTCTCCACATCCTTGCCAACATTTGTTATTTGTGTTCCTTTTGATAGCCATTTTGACCAGTGTGAGGTGATATCTCTTTGTGGTTTTGATTTGCATTTCCTTGATGATTAGCGATGTTGAGCAACTTTTCATGTGCCTGTTAGCCATCTGCAGTTCCTTTTTAGAAAAATGTCTATTCAGCTCTTTTGTCCATTTTTTAATCAGGTTGTTTGTGTTTTTTGTTGTTGAGTTGTAAGAGCTGTTTATATATGTTGGATATTAACCTCTTATTGGTCATATGATTTGCAAATATTTTCTCTCATTCAGTAGGTTGTTGTTTCATTTTGTCTATGGTTTCCTTTGCCGTGCAAAAGCTTTTAAGTTTAATTAGGTACCATTGTTTTTATTTCCATTACTCTAGGGGGTGGATCAAAAAAAATACTGCTGTGATTTATGTCAAAGTGTGTTCTGCCTATATTTTCCTCTAGGAATTTTACAGTATCTGGTCTTACATTTACGTATTTAATTTATTTTGAGTCTATTTTTATATATGGTATTAGAGAATGTTCTAATTTCATTCTTTTACATGTAGCTATCCAGTTTTCCCATCATCACTTATGACACTCTTCTTTCTCCATTGGACATTCTTGGCTCCTTTGTCATAGATTAACTGACATAAGTGTGTGGGCTTATTTCTGGCTCTCCATTCTGATCCATTGATCTATGTGTCTGTTTTTGTGTCAGTAACATACGATTTTGATTACTGTAGCTTTGTGGTATAGCCTGAAGTCAGAAAGTGTGATTCCTGGATCTCCCTCCATTCTTCTCTCTCAAGATTGTTTGGGCTGTTCAGAGTCTTTTGTGTTTCAATACAAATTTTAAAATGATTTTTCCTAGTTTTGTGAAAAATGCCATTGGTATTTTGATAAAATTTGCACTTAATCTGTAGATTGCCTTGGGTAGTATGGTCATTTTAATAATATTAATTCTTCCAATCCAAGAACAGGAGGTACCTTTCCATGTGTTTGTGTCATCATCAATTTCTTTTATAAGTGTCTTATAGTTTTACAAGTACAGGTCTTTTACCTCCTTACATAGGTTTATTCCTAGGTATTTTATTCTTTTTGATGCAATGGTAAACGGAATTATTTCTTTATTTCTCTTTCTGACAGCTCATTGTTAGGGTATAGAAATGCAACCTATTTCTGTGTATTAATTTTGTATCCAGCATCTTTACCAAATTCATTGATAGTAGTTTTCTGGTGGTATCTTTAGGATTTTCTATGTATAGTATCATGCCATCCACAAACAGTGGCAGTTTAACGTCTTCCTTTCCAATTTGGATTCCTTCTATTTCTTTTTCTTCTTTGATTGCTGTGGCTAGGACTTCCAAAAATATGTTGAGTAAAAGTAGTGAGAGTGGACATCCTTGTCTTCTTCCTGATCTTAGATGAAATGCTTTCAGCTTTCCACCATTGAGTATAATGTTAGCTGTGGGTTTGTCATATACAGTCCTTATTATGTTGAGGTATACTCCCTCTATGCCCACTTTCTGGCAAATTTTTATCATAAAAGTGTACTGAATTTTATCAAAAGATTTTTCTGCATCTATTGAGATTATCACTTGGTTCTTATTCTTCAATTTCTTAATATGGTGGACCACATTGCTTGATTTGCAGATATTGAAAAATCCTTGCATCCTTGGGATAAATCCCACTTGATCATGGTATAGATCCTTTCAGTGTATTGTTGGATTTGGTTTGCTAGTATTTTGTTGAGGATTTTTGCATCTATGTTCATCAGTCATATTGGCCTGTATTTTGTTTTTGTGTGATATCTTTGTCTGGTTTTGGCACCAGTGTGATGGCATCCTCCTACAATGAGTTCAGAAGTGTTTCTTCCTCTGCAATTTTTTGGAAGAGTTTCACAAGGATAGGTGTTAACTCTTCTCTAAATGTTTGGTACAATTCGCCTGTGAAGCCATCTAGTCCTGGACTTTTGCTTTGGGGAGTTTAAAAAAATTACTGATTCAATTTCAGTACTGGTAATTGGTGTGTTATTATTTTCTATCTCTTCTTAGTTCAGTTTTGGGAGATTGTAACTTTCTAAGAATTTGTTCATTTCTTGAACATTGTCCATTTTATTGGCATATAGTTCTTGTAGTAGTCTCTTATGATCCTTTGTATTTCTGTAGTGTTGGTTATAACTTGTTTTTCATTTCTGATTTTATTGATTTGGGTCCTCCCACTTTTTTTTCTTGATTAGTCTGGCTAAATGTTCATCAGTTTAGTTTATCATTTCAAAGAACCAGCTTTTAGTTTAATTCATATTTTCTTTTTTTTTTTTAGTCTCCATTTCATCAATTTCTGCTCTGATCTTTATGATTTCTTTCACTCTACTAACTCTGGGTTTTGTTTGTTTTCTCTCTCTAGTTGCTTTAGGTGTAAGGTTAGGTTGTTTACTGGAGATTTTTTTTTACAGTGAAATATCTTAATTTTATTCAATTGATATTTTCCTGAAAAGTTGTATGTAAGTTAACACCAGGGTTTCTCAGAATTTGAAAGTATATGGGGGAGAAAAATAAAGTCTTGTTTTGACTTGCAATTCCAAGCACAGGTTTGCTTCTCTTGCATTATGCTTAAATTCACAATATTGCTAATAAAATTATAAAAATGTATGGTTCTGCATCTATTTTGTAAAAAACCCTTAGCAATTCTTTTTAAACATCTTTTTTTTTTGGCGGTACGTGGGCCTCTCACTGTTGTGGCCTCTACCATTGTGGAGCATAGGCTCCGGATGCGCAGGCTCAGCGGCCATAGCTCACAGGCCTAGCTGCTCCATGGCATGTGGGATTTTCCCAGACCAGGGCACAAACCCATGTCCCCTGTATTGCCAGGCAGACTCCCAACCACTGTGCCACCAGGGAAGCCCTAAACATCTTTATTGGAGTATAACTGCGGTACAATGCTGTATTAGTCTCAGCCGTATAACAAAGTGAATCAGCTATAGATATACATATATCCCCATATCCCCTCTCTCTTGCATCTCCCTCTTGCACTCCCTATCCCACCACTCTACGTGGTCACAAAGCACCAAGGTTATCTCCATGACCTATGTGGCTGCTTTCCACTAGCTATCTATTTTATATTTGGCAGTGTATATATGTCATTGTCACTCTCTCTCTTCGTCCCAGGTTACCCTTGCTCCTCTGCATGTCCTCAAGTCCATTCGCTATGTCTGTGCCCTTATTCCTGTGGTGGCCCTAGTTTCTTCAGAACTATTTCTCTTTTTTCTAGATTCCATAAATATGTGTTAGTATACAGTATTCAGTTTTCTCTTTCTGACTTGCTTCACTCTGTATGACAGACTCTAGGTCCATCCACCTCACTACAAATAACTCAATTTCATTTCCTTTAATGGCTGAGTAATATTCCATTGTATATATGTGCTACATCTTCTTTATCCATTCATCTGTTGATGAACCCATAAGTTGCTTCCATATCCTGGCTGTTGTAAATAGAGCTGCAATGAACATTGTGGTACATGACTCCTTTTGAACTCTGGTTTTCTCAGGGTATAAGCCCAGTAGTGGGATTGCTGGGTTGTATGGTAGTTCTATTTTTAGCTTTGTAAGGAACCTCCATAACATTGTCCATAGTGGCTGTATCAATTTACATTCCCACCAATGGTGCAAGGGCGATCCCTTTTCTCCACACCCTCTCCAGTATTTATTGTTTGTAGATATTTTGATGATGGCCATTCGGACTGGTGTGAGGTGATACCTCACTGTAGTTTTGATCCGCATTTCTCTAATGATTAGTGATGTTGAGCATCCTTTCATGTGTTTGTTGGCAATCTGTATATCTTCTTTGGAGAAATGTCTATTTAGGTCTTCTGCCCATTTTTGGATTGGATTGTTTATTTTTTTGATATTGAGTTGCATGAGCTGCTTGTTTACTTTTGAGATTAATCCTTTGTCAGTTGCTTCATTTGCAAATATTCTCTCCTATTCTGATGGATGTCTTTACATCTTGTTTATGGTTTCCTTTGCTGTGCAAAAGCTTTGAAGTTTCATTAGGTCCCATTTCTTTATATTTGTTCTTATTTCCATTTCTCTAGGAGGTGGGGCAAAAAGGATCTTGGTGTGATTTATATCATACAGTGTTCTGCCTATGTTTCCCTCTAAGAGTTTGATAGTATCTGGTCTTACATTTTGGTCTTTGATCCATTTTGAGTTTATTTTTGTGTATGGTGTTAGGGAGTGTTCTAATTTCATTCTTTTCCAGATGACTGCCCAGTTTTTCCCAGCACTACTTATTGAAGAGACTGTCTTTTCTCCATTGTATATTCTTGTCTTGTTTATCAAAAATAAGGTGACCATATGTGTGTGGGTTTATCTGGGAGCTCTATCCTGTTCCATTGATTTATATTTCTGTTTTTGTGCCAGTACCACACTGTCTTGCTTACTGTAGCTTTGTAGTATAGTCTGAAGGCTACTATCCTGATTCCTCCTGCTCCCTTTTTCTTTCTCCACATTGCTTTGGTTATTCAGGTTCCTTTGTGTTTCCATAAAAATTTAAGAATATTTTACTCTAGTTCTGTGAAAAATGCCATTGGTAGTTTGATAGGGCTTGCATTGAATCTGTAGATTGTTCTCGGTAGTATAGTAATTTTCACAACGTTGATTCTTCCAATCCAAGAATATGGTATATCTCTCCATCTGTTTGTATTGTCTTTAATTTTTTTTATCAGTGTCTTATAGTTTTCTACATACAGGTCTTTTGTCTCCTTAGGTAGGTTTATTCCCAGATATTTTATTCTTTTTGTTGCAATGGTAAACGGGAGTGTTTCCTTAATTTCTCTTTCACATTTTTCATCACTAGTGTATAAGAATGCAAGAGATTTCTGTGCATTAATTTTGTATCCTGCTACTCTACCAAATTCATTGATTAGCTAGAGCAGTTTCCTCATAGCATCTTTAGGATTCTCTATGTATAGTATCATGTCATTGGCAAACAGTGACAGTTTTACTGCTCCTTTTCCAATTTAAAATCCTTTAATTTCTTTTCTTCTCTGATTTCTGTGGCTATAATTTCCAAAACTATGTTGAATAACAGTGGTGAGAGTGGGCAACCTTGTCTTCTTCCTGATCTTAGTGGAAATGGTTTCAAATTTTCAGCATTGAGAATGATGTTGGCTGTGGGTTTGCCATATATGGCCTTTATTATGTTGAGGTAAGTTCCCTCTATGCCTACTTCCTGGAGAGTTTTTATCATAAATGAGTGTTGAATTTGTCAAAAGCTTTTTCTGCATCTATTGAGATGATCATATGGTTTTTATCTTTCAATTTGTTAATATGGTGTATCACATTGATTGATTTGTGTATATTGAAGAATCCATGCATTCTTCAGATAAACCCCACTTGATCATGGTGTATGATCCTTTTAATATGCTGTAGGATTCTGTTTGCTAGTATTTTGTTGTGGGATTGTGCATCTATATTCATCATTGATATTGGCCTGTAGTTTTCTTTCTTTGTGACATCTTTGTCTGGTTTTAGTATCAGGATGATGGTGGCCTCATAGAATGAGTTTGGGAGTGTTCCTCCCTCTGCTAAATTTGGAAGAGTTTGAGAAGGATAGGTGCTATCTCTTCTCTAAATGTTTGATAGAATTCACCTGTGAAGCCATCTGGTCCTGGCCTTCTGTTTGTTGGAAGATTTTTAATCACATTCTCAATTTCAGTGCTTGTGATTGGTCTGTTTATATTTTCTATTTCTTCCTGTTTCAGTCTCAGAAAGTTATACTCTTCTAGAAATTTGTCCATTTCTTCCAGGTTGTCCATTCTATGGGCATATAATTACTTGTAGTAATCTCTCATTATCCTTTGTATTTCTGCAGTGTCAGTTGGTACTTCTCCTTCTTCATTTCTAATTCTATTGATTTGAGTCTTCTCCTTTGTTTTCTTGATGAGTCTGGCTAATGGTTTCTCAATTTTGTTTATCTTCTCAAAGAACCAGCTTTTAGTCCTCTTCATCTTTTCTATTGTTTCCTTCATTTGTTTTTCATTTATTTCTGATCTGATGTTTATGATTTCTTTCCTTCTGCTAAGTTTGGGGCTCTTTTTGTTCTTCTTTCTCTAATTGCTTTAGGTGTTAGATTAAGTTGTTTATTTGATATGTTTCTTGTTTCTTGAGGTAGGATGGTATTGCTATAAACCTCCCTCTTAGAACTGCTTTTGCTGCATCCCACAGGTTTTGAGTTGTTGTGTTTTCATTGTCATTTGTTTCTAGGTATTTTTGGATTTCCTCTTGATTTCTTCAGTGATCTCTTGGATATTTAGTAGTGTATTGTTTTGCCTCCATGTGTTTGTATTTTTTACAGACTTCCTGCTCTAATTTATATCTAGCCTCATAGCATTATGGTTAGAAAAGATACTTGATATGATTTCAATTTTTTAAAATTTACCAAGGCTTGATTTGTGACCCAAGATATGAGTTATCCTGGAAAATGTTCCATGAGCACTTGAGAAATTTGTGTATTCTGTTGTCTTTGGATCAAATGTCCTATAAAAATCTGTTAAGTCCATCTTGTTTAATGTATCATTTGAAGTTTGTATTTCCTTATTTATTTTCATTTGGATGATATGTCCATTGATGAAAGTGGGGTGTTAGATTCCCCTACTATGATTGTGTTATTGTTGATTTCCCCTTTTATGGCTCTCAGCATGTGCCTTATATATTGAGGTGCTCCTATGTTGGGTGCACAAATATTTACTATTGTTATGTCTTCTTCTTAGATTGATCCCTTGATCATTATGTAGTGTCCTTCTTTGTCTCTTGTAATAGTCTTTATTTTAACTATTATTTTGTCTGATATGAGAAATGCTACTCCAGCTTTCTTTTGATTTCCATTTGCATGGAATATCTTTTCCATCCTTTCACTTTCAGTCTGTATGTATCCCTGGTCTGAGGTGGGTCTCTTGTAGACAGCTTATATATGGGTTTTCTTTTTGTATCCATTCAGCCAGTCTATGTCTTTTGGTTGGAGCATTTAATCCATTTACATTTCAGGTAGTTATATATGTATGTTCCTATTACCATTTCCTTAATTGTTTTGGGTTTGTTGTTGTAAGTCTTTTCCTTCTCTTTTGTTTCCTGCCTAGAGAAGTTCCTTTAGCATTTGTCGTAAAGCTGGTTTGGTGGTGCTGAATTCTCTTAGCTTTTGCTTGTTTGTAAAGGTTTTAATTTCTCCATCGAATCTGAATGAGATCCTTGCTGGGTAGCATAATCTTGGTCGCATGTTGTTTCCTTTCATCACTTTAAATATGTCCTGCCACTCCCTTCTGGCTTGCAGAGTTTCTGCTGAAAGATCAGCTGTTAACCTTATGGGGATTCCCTCTTATATTATTTGATGTCTTTCTCTTGCTGTGTTTAATATTTTTTCTTCGTATTTAATTTTGAATAGTTTGGTTCATATGTGTCTTGACGTGTTTCTCCTTCGATTTATCCTGTATGGGACTCTCTGCACTTCCTGGACTTGATTGACTATTTTCTTTCCCGTATTAGGGACATTTTCAACTATAATCTCTTCAAATATTTTCTCAGTTCCTTTCTGTATCTCTTCCTCTTCTGGGACCCCTATAATTAGAATGTTGGTTCATTTAATGTTGTCCGAGGGGTCTCTGAGACTGTCCTCAATTCTTTTCATTCTTTTTTCTTTATTCTGCTCTGCAGTAGTTATTTCCACTATTTTATCTTCCTGGTCACTTATCAGTTCATCTGTGTCAGCTATTGTGCTATTGATTCCTTCTAGAGAATTTTAAATTTCATGTATTGTGTTGTTCATCATTGTGTGCTTGCTCTTTAGTTCTTCTAGGTCCTTGTTAAACGTTTCTTTTATTTTCTCCATTCTATTTTCAAGATTTTGGATCTTCTTTTACTATCATTACTCTGAATTCTTTTTCAGGTAGTCTACCTATTTCCGCTTCATTTGTTTTGTTTGGTGAGTTTTAACCTTGCTCCTTCATCTTCTGTGTGTTTCTCTGTCTTCTCATTTTGCTTAACTCACTGTGTTTGGGGTCTCTTTTTCGCATGCTGCAGGTTCGTAGTTCCTGTTGTTTTTGGTGTCTGCCCCCAGTGGGTATGTTTGGTTCAGTGAGTTGTGTAAGGTTCCTGGTGGAGGGTACTGGTGCCTGTTTTTTGGCAGATGAGGCTGGATATCGTCTTTCTGGTGGGCAGGAACATGTCCGTTGGTGTGTTTTGGGGTGTCTGTGACCTTATTATGATTTTAGGCAGCCTCTCTGGTAATGGGGTGTGTGTGTGTTACTGTCTTGCTAGTTGTTTGGCATAGGGTGTCCAGCACTGTAGCTTACTGGTCGTTTAGTGGAGCTGGGGCTTAATATTGAGATGGAGATCTCTTGGAGAGCTTTTTCCATTTGGTATTATGTGGAGCCAGGAGGTCTCTGGTGGTCCAATGTCCTGAACTCAGCTATCCCACCTAAGAGGTACAGGCCTGACATCTGGCTGGAGCACCAAGACCCTTTCAGCCACATGGCTCAGAAGTAAGGGAGAAAAAAAGAAAGAAAAGTAAAATAATTATAATAAAGCTATTGAAATAAAAAATTTAAAAATTATTAAAAATAAAAATATTAAAAAGTAAGAAAAAGAAAGAAAGAAAGAAAGAAAAGAGCAATCAAACCAAGAAACAAATCCACCAATGATAACAAGTGCTAAATACTATAGAAAAAAAAAAAGGAGAGACAGAAATGTTGGACAAATGGTAAAAGCAAAAGTATACAGACAAAATCACACAAAGAAGCATACACACTCACAAAAAGAGAAAAAGAAATATATATATATATATATATATATATATAAAGGTAGAGAGCAGCCAAATCAATAAACAAATTTACCAATGATAATAAACCCTAAATACTAAACTAAGATAAACATAAAACCAGAAACAAATTAGATGCAAGAAGCGAACCCCAAGTCTACGGTTGCTCCCAAAGTCCACCACCTCAATTTTGGGATGATTCGTTATCTATTCAGGTATTCCAGAGATGCAGCGTTCATCAAGTTGATTGTGAAGATTTATTCTGCTGTTCCTTAGGCTGCTGGGAGAAATTTCCCTGTCTCTTCTTTGTTTGCACAGCTCCTGGGGTTCAGCTTTTGATTTGGCCCCACCTTTGTGTGTAGGTCTCCTGAGTGCATCTGTTCTTCGCTCAGACAGGACGGGGTTAAAGTAGCAGCTGATTAGGGGGCTCTGGCTCACTCAGGCTGGGGAGGAGGGAGTGGTATAGAATGCGGGCGAGGCCAGCATGAAGTTGCAACAGCCTGAAGAGTACTGTGTGTTCTCTGGAAGAAGTTGTCCCTGGATTGGGGACCCTGGCAGTGGTGGGCTGCACAGGCTCTCAGGAGCAGAGGTGTAGATAGTGACCTGTGCTTGTACACAGGCTTCTTGGTGGCTGCAACAGCAGCCTTAGCCTTTCATGCCCATCTCTGGAGTCTGTGCTGATAGTCGCAGCTCGCCCCCATCTCTCAAGCTCGTTTAGGCAGTGCTTGAATTCCCTCTCCTTGTGCACCCCAAAACAATGGTCTCTTGCCTCCTAGGCAGTTCCAGACATTTTTGCAGACTCCCTCACAGCTACCTGTGGTGCACTAGCCCTCTTCAGGCTGTGTTCACAAAGCCAACCCCAGTCCTCTCCCTGGAATCTGACCTCTGAAGCCAGAGCCTCAGCTCCCAGCCCCCACCCACCCTGGCGGTGAGCAGACAAGCCTCTCAGGCTGGTGAGTGCCAGTTGGCACTGATCCTCTGTGTGGGAATCTCTCTGCTTTGCCTTCTGCACCCCCATTGCTGTGCTCTCCTCTGTGGTTCCAAAGCATCCCCCCACCACCTCCTGTCTCTGCCAGTGAA
This sequence comes from Delphinapterus leucas, assembly GCF_059928025.1. Classification (NCBI taxonomy): domain Eukaryota; kingdom Metazoa; phylum Chordata; class Mammalia; order Artiodactyla; family Monodontidae; genus Delphinapterus; species Delphinapterus leucas. The sequence goes on from NC_143150.1 coordinate 87,208,013, forward strand.
GAGGCTTCCTAGTGTGTGGAAACTTTTCCTCCTTCACAGCTCCCTCCCAGAGGTGCCAGTCCAGTCCCTATTCTTTTGTGTCTGTTTTTTCTTTTTCCCTACCCTGGTACGAGGGTAGTTTCTTGCCTTTTGGGAAGTCTGAGTGCTTCTGCCAGTGTTCAGTAGGTGTTCTGTAGGCGCTGTTCCACATGAAGATGTGTTTTTGATGTATTTGTGGGGAGGAAGGTGATCTCCACATCTTACTCCTCTGCCATCTTGAAGGTCTCTCAGCTCTGTGTGCACCAGATCCCAGGGGCACTGTCCTTGGCCTCTGATCTAGTGTGGCACGGCCACTACCTCTTCCTTGGGGTGTTGGGGAGACTCCATGTAAAGGCATTCTGCAGGCACTGGCTGGGGCAAGTGCATCTGCCTATTGGAGATTTTTGTTTGTTTGTTTCCTGAGGTAAGCTTGTATCACTATATACTTCCCTCTTAGAACTGCTTTTCCTGCATCCCACAGGTTTTGGATCATTGTGTTTTCATTTTCATTTGCCTCTAGCTACTTTTTTTATATCCTCTTTGATTTTTTCAGTGAGCCATTAGTTATTTAGTAGCATCTTGTTTACCCTTCATGTGTTTGTGTTATTTGCAGGTTTTTTTTCTTGTAGTTGATTTCTAGTCTCATAGTGTTGTGGTTGGAAAAGATGCCTGGTAAGATTTCAATTTTCTTAAATTTACTGAGGCTTGTTTTGTGGCCTATCATATGATCTATCCTGAAGAATGTTCTGTGTGCACTTGAAAAGAAAGTGGATTCTGCTGCTTTCAGGTGGAATGCTCTATATATATCAATTAAATCCATCTCATCTAATGTGTCATTTAAGACAAGTGTTTCCTTATTGATCTTTTGTCTGGATGATCTGTCCAGTGATGTAAGTGAGGTGTTAAAGTCCCCTGCTATTACTGTGTTACTGTTGATTGCTCCCTTTATGTCCACTAATATTTGCCTTATATATTGAGGTGTTCCTATGTTGAGGGCATATATATTTACAGGTGTTATATCTTCTTCTTGGATGGTTCCCTTGATTATTATGTAGTGCCCTTCTTTGTCTCTTGTAACAATCTTTATTTTAAAGCCTATTTCCCCTGACATAAATATTGCTACTTCAGCTTTCTTTTGATTTCTATTTGCCTGAACTACCTTTTTCAATATCCTCACTTTCAGTTTGTGTGTACTTCTATATCTGAAGTGAGTCTCTTGTAGGCAGCATATATAAGGGTCTTGTTTCTGTAACCACTCAGCCACTCTGTCTTTTGGTTGGAGCATTTAGTACATTTACATTTAAGGTCATTATCAATATGTATGTTCTTATCGCCATGTTGTTAATTGTTTTGGATTTGTTTTTGTAGTTCTTTTTTCCCCTTTCTTCTCCTTTTGCTCTCTTCTCTTGTGATTTCGTGCCTATCTTTAGTGTTATGTTTGGATTCCCTTTTCTGTTTTTTGTGTATATATCCATTATACATTTTTGATTTGTGGTTTGTGGTTACCATGAGATTTTTGTATAGCAATATATATATATACACTATATATATATATATATATATATATATATATATATATATATAGCTATAGAAAAATCTCATGGTAACCACAAACATATCTATATCTATATCTATCTATCTATATACACTTAAGTTGCTGATCTCTTACTTTCAAATGTGTTTTAGATATCCTGCATTTGTGCTCACCTCTCTTCACAATTACTGTTCTTGATTTCATATTTTATCTCTAATTGTTTTGTGTATCCTTAATGGCTCATTGTCGATATAGATGATTTTATTATTTTGTCTTTTAATCTCCTTACTAGCTTTGTCTGTGGATGATTTCATACCTTTACTGTATGTTTGCTTTTACTGGTGATCCTTTTCACTTTGTAATTTTCTTGTTTCTAGTTGTGGTCTTTTCTTCTTTTGCCTAGATAAGTTCCTTTAACATTTGTTGTAATGCTGGTTTGGTGGTGTGAACTCTTTTAGCTTTTGCTTATCTGTAAAGCTTCTGATCTCTCCTTCACATCTGAAGGAAAGCCTTGCTGGACAGAGTATTCTTAATTGTTTTTCCCTTTCATCACTTTGAATATATCATGCCACTCCCTTCTGGCCTGCTGAGTTTCTACTGAAAACAGCTGATAGCCTTATGGGAGTTCCCTTGTACATTATTTGTTGCTTTTCCCTTGTTTCTTTTAATATTCTCTCTTTATATGTCATTTTTATCATTTTAATTACAATGCATCTTGGTGTGTTCCTATTTGGGTTCATTCTGTGTGGAACTCTGAGCTTCCTGGATTTGGGTGATTGTTTGCTTTCTCAGGTTAGGGAAGTGTTCAACCTATTATGTTTTCAAATATTTTCTAAGGCCCTTTCTCTCTCTCTTCTCCTTCTGGGACCCCTATGATGCAAATATTAGTGTGCTTGATGTAGTCCCAGAGGTCTCTTTTAAACTATCCTCATTTCTTTTCATTCTTATTTCTTTTTTCTGTTCAGTGGCTGTAATTTCCACTACTCTGTCTTTCAGCTCACTGATCTGCTCCTTTGTATCATTTAGCCTACTATTGATTCCTTCTAGTGTATTTTTTGTTTTAGTTATTGTACTCTTCATATCTGTTTGGTTGTTCTTTCTATTTTCTAAGTCTTTGTTGAAACCTTCTAATTTCTCATTCTGTGCATCTATTCTTCTCCTGAGTTCTTTCATCATCTTTATGATCACTACCTTGAACTCTTTCTCAGGTAGGTTGTCTATCTCCACTTCACTTAGTTCTTCTTCTGGGGTTTTATCTTGTTCCTTCGTCTGGAACTTGTTTCTCTGCTGCCTTATTTTGTCTAAGTTGCTATTGGTATTTTAAAGTATGTAGTAAGTTATTTACATTTCCTGACCTTGGAGCAGTGGCCTTCTGTAGGGGAATTTCTATGTGTCCCTGAAGCACACTGCCCTCTAATAACCCAAGCTACATGCTATAAAGACTCCCCCAAGAGAGCTGTGTAGGTCCTTCTGTTGTCACAGGCTGACTATGTGGGCAGACTAGTAGGCTTGGTTGGCCCCCTTGGTTGGTAGGTTGTTTGCCAGGCTCTGCTTTCTGTAGATTCTGCTGGCTGCTGGTTAGTGGGGCTTGGCCATGAGGCAGATGACTGCAAAACCCTGGGAGGGGTCCCCAGGGCTACTGCTGACTCACTGGTAGCTGGAATCAGTATATTGAACACTCTGGGTCTGTTGCCGCCCCACTGGTGGGTGAATCCAGGTACTGGGGTTAGTGCTGGGCTACTGGGAGGAAGAACTGGGTCCTAGAGTCTGGCTACAGGGCCCAGAGATCCAAGAGATGGTGTCAGATGGCTGGTGGGAGGTTCAGTTCCTGACACAGTTGGGTATGGTGTCCAGGGAATCCCAAAATTTGTTTTGGCCTACTAGTGTTCAGGGTTGGGGTCCAGCTGGACCAAGGGTGTAGTCTGCCCTGTTGTGGGCTGGCTGGGTCTGCAGGCTTTGGGATTGTAGTTTTCTTGAATCTGGTGTCTACCTCCAGGTGGGTGAGGCTGGTCTAGGGCTAACACAGGCTTTCCAGAGTTCAAGGCCAATGCTCACCCACTGGTGGACAGAGCTGACTGTTGGCCCTCTGGTGGGCAGATCCATGTGTAGAGGCATGTCTAGAGGTGCTGTGGATTAAGAAGTCTGTAGACAGTCTGTCTGTTGATGAGTCGGGCTGTGTCCCCACCTTGTTAGTTGTTTGGCCTGAGGTGTCTTAAAAGTGGTGCCCATAGTTTTTGGGTGCGGCCAGGTCTTGGCATTAATGAGCTAATGGCACCTACCAGATCTGCCTTCCATGCAGTAGAATGAGCTCCCAAGTATGGCTGCTGCCAGCGTCTATGTCCCCAGGGTGAGTCAGAGCCATCTCCATCTCTCTGGGAGATTCTCCGAGACCAACAGGTATGTCTGGCCCAGGCAGCTATCAAGCTACTGCTTTTGCCTGGGTCCCAGTGCACATGAGATTTTGTGTGTGCCCATTAAGAGTGAAGTCTCTGTTTCCTGCAGTCATTTAGGAGTCCCAAAATTTGGCTCTGCTGACTTTCAAAGCCAAATGATCTGGGGGCTTATCTTCCCAGTGCAGGACCCCTGGCCTGAAGAACCCAATGTGGGGCTCAGAACTCTCACTTCTGTAGGAGAACCTCTGCACTATAATTATTCTCCAGTTTGTGGGTCACCCACCTGGGGGTATGGGACTTGATTGTATAATGAGTCTGTCCCTCCTATCTATCTCATTGTGGTTCCTTCTTTATGTCTTTAGTTGTAGAAGATCTTCTCTGGTAGGTTTCAGTCTTTTTAATAGATGGCTGTTCTGCAGACAGTTGTGGTTTTAGTGGGCTCATGAAAGGAGGTGAGCTCAGGGTCTTTCAACTCCACCATCTTGGCCCAAATCCCTTCTATTACAAATTACATATTTATATATTTTGTGTGTGTGTGTGTGTGTGTGTGTGTGTATACACACTTTTGAAAGTTTGATTATATTGAGTTTAGATGTGGATCTCTTTGGGTTTAGGCTATTTGGAGTTTTTTGAATTTCTTGGACTTACACATCCTTGTATTTTATTAAATTTGTGAAGTTTTCAGTCACTATTGCTTCAAGAATCCTTCTCTCTCTCTTTCTTCTGGGACTTCAATAATGAGTACATTAAAAAATTGTATCTTATCAGTCCCTTTGGCTCTGTTCATTTTTCTTTATTCTTTTTTTTTTTGGCAGTTCTAATGCAGGTTGTAAAAGGACCTCTTTGCATTATTTGAACTTACAGTGACAGAATGTTAAAACACAACAATAGGTACAAGTTCATGAGCTCCATTGTTCAGGACATTAACAGCATTGGGTCCCTGGTATCATATCGCTCCTTACCTTTTGCCCTTGCAGTGTTCCCCCAAGTTATCCATTCCAGTGTCCTATGTTAAATTTCTTGTGTGATGGTGGTTGCACAACACTGTAAGTATACTCAATGACCTGACTTATACACTTTAAAATAGTTAGAAAGCTACATTTTGCTATCTGTATTTTACTACAATAAAATAATTTCATGTGAGAATTCCTAGTGTGATTTTTCCCTGACTGGAGCCTGTTTAATAAATACCCCTCCATGTGTGTAATCCTCTATTTCTGTTCCTCAGTAGTGTTTCATAATTTTATACATCATTTATAAGTTTGTTATAATTGTAAATGAGGTCCTCATTTACAATTTTTTTTACTTATTAGTATTGTTATATAAAATATTTACTTTTGTATATTTATGCATTAGAGAGGAAAAACTTATTTATTTCTAACCTGTCTTCTAAAGATGGTGGATATTTTAAATTAATTCAATAGCCCTTTTGTTTTTCTGAGGACCATCAAGGATCTAAAATGGTCCTGGTGATAAATTTAAGAGTAGATGTTAGAAAGATGAACTACTCTGTAAAGCAGAATAAGTAGAATTTTTAATTCTGAGGAATAAGCCAAGAAGAATATGCTATAGTGGAAAAAGGGAGAATAGGAAGAGGCAGGTGATAATATTGCTAACTTGATGAGGTAACATGGGGAAAGAAAAATCCTCAGGTGTGAGATTATTGAATGATTTTCTTGAAAAAAGTTGCTCTTTTTCACATTGCTTGCATTGCTGAAGTTGTTTGCTGCTCTTCAAATCATGACTAAGTTATATTACTTTTACCATTCTTTGAGGGAATTGTGGAAGGGCTGAGTTCATAACCTGGATTGATATTTTGGTGGAATAAGTAAAGCAAACACTCAAAGTCTAATGTGACAATGAGAAAGCAATCTGTCAAGAAATTCACAGAAACCTTAGAGAGAATGTATGATTCTCATATGACTTACAGAATGCAGTTTTAAAACAATATTATCTGAACCTAAAGGAGCATAGAGATCTCAGCTGACGTCTGAGTTCCATACATTTCACAACTGATGAAATGATTGGATTCTCTTATTTAACCTCCTAAAACTTTTTATTCTATTTTTACGGTTTCCAATGAAGTATGTTTCTCAAAATATGTACTTAAAGTGTTTCTAATATTGATATTAGAGTTTTGTGTACCAATGGTATGTATACTTTCTAAATAAGTATGCATAGCATGAAGGAATTTGGGTTAAAATGTGTACATGTGCAATACTACAATACCTGGATAATATCAGGATGAGTGTTTCATCTGAGTTAAAGTGTATAGCATGTGCATAAACATATTTTACCTCTGATTGTGTAATTTTTGAGTGGTTTGTTACTTCTCAGTGTGTGTTTCTATCATCTGTCTCTGTAGTAGGACAGTGAACATGTATGTGACTTTCAAGTCTGACATTCTACTCTGTAGGTATGATCTAAATGGATGTGTGTGATGTGTGTGACATCTGGATGAATGTAAAAGACAAGGAATCACTGTTTATGACATCTGAGGGACACACACATTTCTGAGAGAGAGAAAGAAATCAAAATTGTAACATCTGATCATGTTTCTGTAATCTTTGGGGATATATTTTATAATGTGCTAATTGTTATATTATGGTTAAATTACTATAGTAATATCTGAGACATATTAAGCATGATATGTTAGTGAGTATATAACATCAAGTTGTGTTTATTAAAGGCCTCTTGTATCACCAGCCTGTTGTTAGTCATCAGAGAAACAAAGGCAACTAAAAGAGGGTCACTGGCTAGTAGGCCTGTCTTGTCCATAAGAGGAGAGATACCTACACACACAGGAGAAGTGATATGCAGAGACCAGGTCAAGAAGGGCCTTAAAGGCCATGCTAAAAATGTGAACTTTATCCTAAAGGACAATGGGAGGCTATTAATTAATATTATTTATTCAGAGTAATAATGTGGTCAGATTTTTTAATCATAAAGACCATTTGGTTGTAGGGTAGATGATGGATTGGAAGGATGTCAGTGAGAATGTTGGTATGGTGGTCCAAGGGACACTGAAATAAGGCAGTGGTAATTGGGCTGCTAAGGAGGGAATAGTATAGCGACACACAGCAGAGGTTGGCAGAAAAAGCCTTGGTGAGTGATAGGGTAGGGAAACCAAAGGCGACTCCATATTGGCTTGTGGCTTGGGTGGCTGGGAGGTTCTGGTGCCTTTCACTAAACTAGAAAATAGGAGAACAGCAGCTTTGAGAGAAAAGTAAGTAGTTTATGCTGGACCCTGAGTGTATGGAAGAAAGGAGGATTTGATGTGGTTTTTATGTCTGAATGAATGTATCTGCATGTGTGCACCATAAGAATAGTCACCAGTGATGTCTGAGTGAATGTGTGACAATGGATGGGCAATGGTGACACCAGAATGGGTGTGTGCATCATCTAAAAGAAACAATAACAAATATTTACTATCATATCTTATATTTTCTCATTCAGATGTCTCAAAATCTCATTTGAACATTAGCCAAACACAAATGTCTCATATGTTTATTCAAATATCAAAATAAAAATTTACCTGTTACACCCAAATTCTTTTTTTTTACACCCAAATTCTGCTGCAAAGCTGACTTATCCATTGACTCCTGCTTTCAGTTCAAAAATGTAGAAAACTTAAAAGTGCACTGTAAACATTATTATGGCAAGTAAAAAGCAGAATAGACTGAAAAATAACAAATTATCTTAAACTCCTCAGAAAACAGGAAAAAAGTAATCTGAAAACAAGGCAAAAAGCCAACTCAAAATTTAGTCAGGCAGGAACCTTTAAGGAGAAAGAGTACCTCATTATCTGCTAACTTGGGAAATATGCCATCAGACACCATAAAAGGTGGTAGGAAGTTTAAATTAGAAAAAGCCTTAATATGTAAGAGGAAGGGAGCATCACAACAACAATTTGACAACACTGGAGGAAACCCACAACAGATAAGGTAAGGGAACAGGGAGAAGAGCAAGGCTCTCCCTTGAAGGAAGGAAAGGAATAGTTGTTAAGCCTATCATTACATTTGGAGGATGGGCAAGAACAATTGTGAAGTCTTCATCCTCAAGATCCAGGTATACAGCCCCTGCCTAACACTGAGACTAAATCAAAAGATCAAATACATGCATCTTACCCACTCACTCTCCAACACTAATCTAACGAGTATACAGTAACAATAACAGTGGGATACAACTGGTGGATCTGTAAGAGACAGACTCACTTTGGGTAGAAGCAAACATCATGAGAGCAAAAAGAAATTACTAGAAGAATACCAAGGCTCTGGTACCCATAGCAACAACAGCAAAAAAAATCCCCCTTTAACCCTGGTTAAAGCAGCAATGATCTTCAACTCTGGTAACCATAGCAACAACAAATTTCAACTGCAGTGCAATTCCTGACTACATTAAAACACACCTCAACAGTAAAAGCTTAGAAGAGGGAAAAGCTGACTCATAACCAAGCACTAAAAGATTTACCTTCATATCTACTATCCCATACATCATGTCCAGCTTGCAACAAAAAACTTACAAGGCATAAAATAAAGGCAAGAAAAACCCAGTCTGAAGAGACAAAGCAATCATTAAAATTAGACTCAGATATGACACAGGTGTTAGAAATATTAGGCAGGGAATTTAAAACAACTATAATTAATAATATGTTAAAGTATCTAATGGAAAAGATAGACAACATGCAATATTAAATAGATAATTTAAGTAGAGAGATTAAACACTATAAGAAAGAATCAAATAAAGTGCTAGAGATAAAATGAAGAATACCTTCATTTTATTTAAGTTTAAGATAATTTGTTATTTTTCAGTCTGTTCTGCTTTTTTTCTTGCCATAATAATGTTTACAGTGTCTTTTTAAGCTAATCAATATTCTCAAAACAGCTATGAAAGAATCAGTAAACTTGAAGATAGGTCAATAGAAATTATACAAATTCAAATACAAAGAAAAGGGCTTCCCTGGTGGTGCAGTGGTTGAGAGTCCACCTGCTGATGGAGGGGACACGGGTTCATGCCCCAGTCCAGGAAGATCCCACATGCTGCAGAGTGGCTAGGCCCGTGAGCCATGGTCGCTGAGCCTGCGCATCCGGAGCCTGTATTCCACAATGGGAGAGGCCCCAACAGTGAGAGGCCCCAACAGTGAGAGGCCCATGTACCGCAAAAAAAAAAAAAAAATACAAAGAGAAAAAAGTGAGAAAAACACAATAGAACATTCAAGAGCTGTGGGGACAATATCAAACAGTGTATTATATGTATAATTGAAATTCCATAATGAAAAGAAAGAGAAGGTAGACCGGAATTAATATTTGAAGAAATAATTGTTGTGAATTAACCAAACCAGTGACAGAACACTAAGCCACAGAACCAAGAAGTTTAGAGAACACCAAGCAAGGTAAATGCCAGCAAGGTAAATGCCAGCACACACACACAAACACACATATCTAGGCACATGATATTCAAACTGCTGAAAAACAAAGAGAAAATCTTAAAGCCAGCCATAGAAAAAAAGACACATTGCCTTCAAAAGAATAAAGATAAATTAAAGCAGAATTCTCAAACAAGAAGACAATTGAGTGACATCTCTAACTTGTTGAAAGAAAAAACCCCAAATTGTCAAACCAATATCCTATATCCAACACAAGTACCCTTCAAATATGAAGGCTTGACTTCCATTTACAGCTCAAATATGGAGAGATATAGAAAATAGCTGGGTAAACAATATATTAATGACTTTATGTAATTTCAACATAGAGCTGAATTCACAGAACTAATAGCCATGCCAAAATTTAGAGAGGGACCTTCATTGAGACACAATGACCTGAGAAAGGAAGTTTCCCAGTATTTTGCAAGCTTTTGGAGGAACTCCACCAAGCCCTGAAAATGAGGGCCAAGAAGAACCTGGAGAAATCACCTCCCACCCTTATATTGCTGACTGGGGCAAGGAAAGTCCAAGTCACTGGGAAATCTGCCCAGGTCCTTTTACTTTACAGAACAAAACTCTTAATTAGAAGGGTGCAGAATATCCCCTGGGGGCACTTGTGAAATACCAGTGTGGCTGGAGGAATAGAACTGTGCCCAGATCCAGGTCCACAATCTCACCTAGGTAAAATATAAAATGAAACCCTTAATCTGTAGGGGGAAGGTCCTCAAGCTGTAGACAGATAATATTGGTGGATATCTGCTTTAGCTGGGGGAAAGAAATGAGGATGATATAAACTCCAGGCTTTCAAGAGTAATACAAAAGCCTGTGAAAGCCACATCACTGAGAGATAGGCTCACTGTGTTCTCCAAATACTGAGGCATAATGAGAACATTACATAATACCCCCCAGTTCCCCACACCCTATCACCACAGTAAAAAGTATTCAGTAATAACAGTGGGTTACAGCTAGGAGGTCTTCAAGAGACAGAATCTGTCTTGGGATCAGGATAAAGAAAATGCTGAAAACCAATGTGGGAGAAAAAAACAATACCACTAGAGGAATTTCAAGCCTCTACTATCCATGGCAACAGTAAATTTCAGCACTGGTAGCCATAGTAAGAAAAAACTTCAAATAGAATAAAACTTCTGCCTAGCTTAACACAAATCCCCATATCAGAGGCTTATTTCCTCCATATCTAATAACCTAAAAAAATGTCAGTCTTGCAACAAGAATTTACAGTGGATTTTTAAAGTTAAAATAAAACAATGGGTGAAGGGAGTCAAAATGAAAAAAAGAGAAACAGAAAAATTACAATGTGAAGAAACAAACCAATTATCAGAACCAGACTCAGATATGCATGGATTTAGGAACTATCAGATGTGGAATTAAAAATAAGTATGATGAATGTGTTAAAAACTCTAACAGGAAAATTTGACCAGATGCAAGGCAGATAGGCGATTTCAGAAGAGATATGGAAACTATAGGAACTCAAAGAAAATGGTGGAAATAGAAATATGTTAGCCCTTCCAACAAACAAAAGTCCAGGACCAGATGGCTTCACAGGTGAATTCTATCAAACCTTTAGAGAAGAGATAACACCCGTCATTCTCAAACTCTTCCAAAAAATTGCAGAGGGAGGAACACTCCCAAACTCATTCTGCAAATTCACTATCACCCTGATACCAAAACCAGAAAAAGATGTCACAAAGAAAGAAAACTACAGACCAATATCACTGAAGAACATAGATGCAAAAACCCTCAACAAAATACGAGCAAACAGAATCCAACAGTACATTAAAAGGATCATACAGCATGATCAAGTGGGGTTTATCCCAGGAATGCAAGGATAATTCAGTATACACAAATCAGTCAATGTGATACACCATACTAACAAACTGAAGGATAAAAACCATATGATAATCTAAATAGATGCAGAAAAAGCTTTTGACATAATTCAACACCCATTTATGATAAAAACTCTCCAGCACGTGGGCATAGAGGGAACCTACCTCAACATAATAAAGGCCATATAAAACAAACCCACAGTTAACATCATTCTCAATGGTGAAAAACTGAAAGCATTTCCTCTAAGATAAGGAACAAGATGAGGATGTCCACTATCACTCTTACTCAACATAGTTTTGGAAGTCCTACCCATGGCACTCAGAGAAGAAAAAAAAATAAAAGGAATCCAAATTAGAAAAGAAGAAGTAAATCTGTCACTTCAGATGACATGATACTATACATAGATAATCGTAAAGATGCCACCAGAAAACTACTAGAGATAACCAATGAATTGGGTAAATAGCAGAATACAAAATTAATAAACAGAAATCTCTTGCATTCCTATACACTAATGATGAAAAATCTGAAAGAGAAATTAAGGAAACATTCCCATTTACCATTGTAACAAAAAGAATAAAATATCTAGGAATAAACCTAACTAAGGAGACAAAAGACCTGTATGCAGAAAACTATAAGACACTGATGAAAGAAATTAAAGATGATACCAACAGATGGAGAGATATACCATGTTCTTGGATTGGAAGAATAAACATTGTGAAATGACTATATTACTCAAAGCAATCTACAGATTCAATGCAATCCCTATCAAACTACCACTGGCATTTTTCACACTATTAGAACAAAAAATTTCACAATTTGTATGGAAACGCATACAAATGCATTTAGACCCTGAATAGCGAAAGCAATCTTGAGAAAGGAAAACGTAGCTGAAGGAATCAGGCTTCCAGACTCCAGACTATACTACAAAGCTACAGTACTCAAGACAGTATGGTACTGGCACAAAAACAGAAATATAGATCAATGGATAAGGTAGAACGCACAGAAATAAACCCACACACATATGATCACCTTATCTTTGATCAAGGAGGCAAGCATATACAATGGAGAAAAGACAGCTTCTTCACTAAGTGGTGCTGTGAAAACTGGAGAGCTACATGTAAAAGAATGAAATTAGAACACTCCTTAACACCATGCACAAAAATAAACCCAAAATGGATTAAAGACCTGAATGTAAGGTCAAACACTATAAAACTCTTAGAGGAAAACAAAGGCAGAACCCACTATGACATAAATCTCAGCAAAATCCTTTTTGACCCTCCTCTTAGAGAAATGGAAATAAAAACCAAAATAGACAAATGGGACCTAATGAAACTTAATAGCTTTTGCATCACAAAGGAAACCATAAGCAAGACGAAATGACAACCCTCAGAATGCACGAAAATATTTGCAAATGACTCAATGGACAAATAATTAATCTCCAAAATATACAAGCAGCTCACGCAGCTCCATATCAAAAAAAGAAACAACCAAATCCAAAAATGAGCAGAAAACGTAAAGAGACATTTCTCCAAAGAAAATATGCAGATTGCCAACACACACATGAAAGGGTGCTCAACATCACTAATCATTAGAGAAATGCAAATCAAAACTACAATGAGGTATCACCTCACACCAGTCTGAATGGCCATCATCAAAAAATCTACAAACAATAAATCCTGGAGAGGGTGTGGAGAAAAAGGAACCCTCTTGCACTGTTGGTGGGAATGTAAATTGATACAGCCCCTATGGAGGATAGTATGGCGATTTCTTAAAAAGCTAAAAATAGAACTACCATATGACACAGCAATCCCACTACTAGGCATATACACTGAGAAAACCATAATTCAAAAAGAGTCATATACCGCAAGGTTCATTGCAACTCTATTTACCATAGCCAGGACATGAAAGCAACCTAAGTTTCCACCGACAGAGGACTGGTTAAAGAAGATGTGGCACATATATACAATGGGATATTACTCAGTCATACAAAGAAACACAATTTAGTTATTTGTAGTGTGGTGGATGGACATAGAGTCTGTCATACAGAGTGAAGTAAGCCAGAAAGAGAAAAACAAATACCATATGCTAACACATATATATGGAATCTAAAAAAAAAAAAGGTTCTGAAGAACCTAGGGTCAGTACAGGAATAAAGACGAAGACATAGAGAATGTACTTGAGGACACAGGGAGGGGGAATGTAAGCTTGGATGAAGTGAGATAGTGGCATGGACATATATACACTTCCAAATGTAAAATAGATAGCTAGTGTGAAGCAGCCGCATAGCACAGGGAGATCAGCTCTGTGCTTTGTGTCCATCTAGAGGGGTGTGGTAGGGATGGTGTGACGGAGATGCAAGAGGAAGGAGATATGGGGATATATGTGTATGTATAGCTGATTCACTTTGTTATAAAGCAGAAAGTAACACACCATTTTATAGCAATTATACTCCAATAAAGATGTTAAAAAAAGATAACAAGTGTGGATAAATTGGAACCCTCATACAAAAAAAATAATAATAAGACTTCCTAACACCATACACAGAAATAAAGTCAAAATGGATTAAAGACAAAAATGTAAGACCAGACACTATAAAACTCTTATTGGAAAACATAGGAATAACACTCTTTGACATAAATCACAGCAAGATCTTTTTTGACCCAAATCCTAGAGAAATGGAAATTTAAAAAGAAATGGGACCTAATGATACTTAAATGCTTTTGCACAGCAAAGAAAACTATAAACAAGACAAAAAGACAACCCTCAGAATGGGAGAATATATTTGTAAATGAATCAACAGACAAAGGATTAATCTTGAAAATATATAAATAGCTCATGCAGTTCAATATTAAAGAAAACAACCAAATCAAAACTGTGTGGATGACCTAAATAGACATTTCTCTAAAGAAGACATACAGATGGCCAAGAGGCACATGAAAAGCTGCTCAACCCCACTAATTTTTAGAGAAATGCAAATCAAATCTACAATGAGGTATCACCTCACACCAGTTAGAATGGACATCATCAGAAAATCTACAACAACAAATGTTGGAGAGGGTGTGGAGAAAAGGGAACCCTCTTACACTGTTGGTGGGAATGTATATTGATACAGCCACTACGGAGAACAGTATGGAGGTTCCTTAAAAAACTTAAAATAGAATTACCATATGACCCAGCAATCCCACTACTGGGCCTATACCCAGAGAAAACCATAATTCAAAAAGACACATGCACCCCAATGTTCATTGTAGCACTATTTACAATAGCCAGGTCATGGAAGCAACCTAAATGCCCATCGACAGATGAATGGATAAAGAAGATGTGGTACATTTATACAATGGAATACTACTCAGTCATAAAAAGGAATGAAGTTAAGTCACTTGTAGAGTCGTGGATGGATCTAGAGACTGTCATACAGAGTTACGTAAGTCAGAAAGAGAAAAACAAATATATATTAACATATATATTTGGAATGTAGAAAAATGGTACAGATGAACTTGTTTTCAAGGCACAAATAGAGACACAAATGTAGAGAGCTAACGTATGGACACCAAGGGGGGAAAGTGGGGCGAGGGGGATGAGCTGGGAGATTGGAATTGACATATATACATTAATATGTGTAAAATAGATTACTAATAAGAAAAAATAAAAAGCAACTAAAAAATACGGTAGCAAATAAGAAGAATGCCTTTGGAAGACTTGCCAGTAGATTTACACAGCTAATGAATGAGTCAATGAACTTGAAAAAAGAGCCATAGAAATTGCCCAAATTGTCATGCAAAAAAAAAAAAGAGTGAAGATAAAATGAGAATAGGGAAATTGAGAGATGTGAGACAATATCGAATGGTGTAACACATATGTAACTGGAATTACAGAAGGAGAAGAGAGAGTAGGGAAGAAGAAATATTTAAATAAATAATCGATGATATTTTCCCAAAATTAGTGACAGACACCAAATCACAGATCCAAGAAGCTCAGAGAATGCAAAACGTGATAAATACCACACACACACACACACACACACACACACACACACACAGGCATATAATATTGAAACTACTGAAAAACAAAGACAAAAGGAAACTTTGAGGTAACCAGAGAAAACAAACACTGTACCTACAGAGGAAGAAGAATAAGAGAGTAAATTCTCATCACAAACTGTGTTGTGGGTTGAATTGTCCCCCCCTCCCCCGCCAGTTATGATGAAGGCCAAACCCTAGTACCTGTGAATGAATGTGACCTTATTCAGAGTCTTTACAGATGTAAACAAGTTAATATCAGGCTATACTTGATCAGGGTGTGTCCTAATGCAATATGACTAGTATAGTTATAAAAAGAGAAAACAGGGACTCGGGGAGAACACCATGTGACAAGATTGCAGTGGTGCAGCTGCAAGCCAAGGAACACAAAAGATTTCTGGCCACCACCAGAAGCTATAAAGAAGCAAGGAAGGATTCTATCCAGTGTCTCAGAATAAGTATGGCCTTTCTGATAACTTGATTTTGGACTTCTAGGTTCCAGAACTGAGAGAGAATAAATTTCTGTTGTTTATAGCCACCCAGTGTATGGTACTTTTTGGCAGCAGTCCTAGGAAACTAATACACCTTGCAAGAAAGGAGACATTGGAGTGACATATAAATATTGAAAAAAATTTCAACCAAGAATTCTATATCTCACAAAATTATCTTTCAAAGTTGAAAAGAAATTACATTCTCAGGCAAACAAATATTGATGAAATCCACTGCCTGCAGATTTACCCCACAAGAAATGCCTAAGGAAGTTTTTTAGGCAGAAGAAGTGGAATACAAGTCTGTAAATTAGGTCTACACAAAGAAATGAAGAGCATCAGAAACGGAATAAATGAATGTAATATATAATACTTTGTTTAAACTGCTACATAATATAATTGTGTAAAGCAAAAATAGTACTGAGCATTTATAGCATATGTTAAATGTATGACAGTAGTGTTGCAAGGAATGGAAAGGAAGAATTTTTATAAGATCCTTTAAATATTCGCAAATTGGTATGTTATTTAAGCATGGGCTCAGGTTATTTAACAATGTATATCATAAACCCTAGAGTAACCACTAAAATAGTTTTTAAAAGAGGGGCAAATAGTAACTCTATTTATGACATGAAATGAAATAGTACAAAAGGCATGATTAAAATCAAAGAAGGCAGGAAAAGAGGAAAAAAGGAATAAAGAACAAATACAATGAATAAGAAAAAGCTAGAAAAATGGCATATTTAAATCAAACTGTATCAATAATCACATTAAAGTGAGTGGACTGAACACATAAGAGTTCAAGACAAATAAAAACAAGACCTAACATTATGCTGTCTAAAAGAAACACATATTAATGTAAAGATGCAGATTGAGCACTTGTAAATATATCAGGAATAATTTACCATGTAAACACTAACCAAAAGAAATCTGGAGCAGGGCTTCCCTGGTGGCACAGTGTGTGGGAATCTGCCTGCCAATGCAGGGGACACAGGTTTGATCCCTGTCCCGGGAAGATTCCCACATGCCATGGAGCAACTAAGCCCGTGTGCCACAACTACTGAGCCTGCACTCTAGAGCCCGTGCTCTGCAACAAGAGATGCCACGACAATGAGAAGCCCGCGCACCACTCGCTGCAGCTAGAGAAAGCCCACACACAGAACAAAGACCCAACACAGCCAAAAATAAAAACAAATAAATAAATGAATTTATTTTTTTTAAAAAAGAGAAATCTGGAGCAGCTATATTAAATGTGGACAAAGTATACTCCAGAACATGTAAGCCTACCATTCCAAGAGGAATGTTGCATAATTAAAAAGGAGCCCATGCTTCAAAAAGACATAACAATCCTAAACATGCGTGTACCTAACCACAGGGCTTTAAAATACGTGAGATTAAAACTGAAAAGAGAATTAGACAAATGCACAATTATAGCTGGATACTTCAACATGACTCTCTAAATAATTGATAAATAAGTAGACAGAAAATCCACAAGGATAAATGGCCTGACAGCATTCTCAACTAACTTGATAACTGACTTTTATAAAACACTCCATCCAAAAGCAGCAGAACACACATTCTACTCAAACGAACATAGAACATTTACCAAGGTAGAACATATTTTGGACTACACAACAAATAATTTTAAAAGAAGAAAAAATTGTAATGTGAATCCTTTGAAAATATGGAATTAAACAAAATTCAGGAAAAGAAATATATCTTGAAAATGCCCATATATATGGAAATTAAACAATAAACTTGTAACACATGGATCAAGGAGGAGAGCAAGTAACAAGCAAAATAAACACTATTTTGAACAAAATGAAAATACAATATTTCAAATTTTGTGAAACAAAGCTTAGAGGGAAATGTATAGCACTAAGGGTATATGATAGAAAAGAAAAAATATATATCTAAAAATTTTAAAACCCTAACAGTTCATCCTAGTAAACTAGAAAGAAAGAGAAAACTAAACCTAAGACAAGCAGAAAGAAAGTAATAAAAATTAGAGGAGAAATCAATGAAAATGAAAACAGGAAAACAATAGAGAATCAAAAAGATCAAAAGCTGGTTCTTTGACAAGATTAATAATTCGATAAAGTTCTAGCCAAAACAACAACACCACAAAAACAGAGAGAGAGAAAGAAAGACACATAATAACAATGTCAGGAATAAAAGAGAGGACATCACTACTCATCACATAGACGTTAAGTAGATAGAAATGGAAAACTATGAACAAGTCTATGCCAGTAAATTTGTCAACTTTAGTGAATTGGACCAATTTCATAAAAAAATAATAAGTACCAAAGCTCACTAAGGAAGAGAGAGGTAACCTGAATATCCCTGGATTTATTTTTAAAAATTGAATGTGTAGTAAAAATCTTGCAAAAAATAAAGGAAATTTCAGGTCCAGATGGTTTCACTAGTGAATTTTACCAAACCATGAAAGCAAAAAACAACATTAATTCTCTATATTTATTCCCAGAAAGAAGAAAAAAGAACATCTCTCAATTATTTTATAAGGTCAGCTTCACCCTATGTTAAAACCAGACAAGGACATTACAAATTAAGAAAATTACAAATTAAGATCTCTCAGGAATACAGACACAAAAATTCTTAATGAAATATTAGCAAACAGAATTCAGTAATATATGCAACAGATAGTACATCATCATCAAGTGGTGTTCATCCCAGTAACGCAAACTGGCTCAATATTGAAAAACCAACCAATGCTAATAATTAATTTTTTAAAAAAACATATAATCATACCAATAGGTGCTGAAAAACCTTTTGAAAAAAATTTAGCATCCATTCACAATAAAAATTCTTTGGAATGGAATTATGTCAACAAGTTGGCAGAATGGGAAGTCCCAGTCTTTGTGCTCCCACAGAAACACCAACTTAACAGTGATATATGGACCAAAATACCTTTATGAGAGGTCAAAATGCAATTAAGAAGTTTCTGTACCACAAACAAGCACAAAACTGAGAACAGCCACATAGAAATGGGTAAGAAGAAGAATTTCACTTTACCTATATCAGCCTCTTCCTTAAAGCAGAACAACTCAGTGCCAAGAGAGATCACATTGGCCTATGACTTTTCCCTGGGGTAGGCATACACCAATGTTCCTGGCCTATTGGTGCAGTGCCCAAAGGGTGAATTACTGTCTCACATTAAGGGAGCATTGAAGGAATGGCCATAGTTTGGACTCCTGGGGCAGCTACAAAGGAAAAGAGGTGGGAAGCTTTCTGTGGCCTAGCAAGGACCTGTGATAATCAGAGGAGGCACAGAACTTGAGGATTCCCCTCCAGGAGGGAGATAAAGGAATGGAGCATGCATTCAACATCCCTGTATTCAGTGTAATCTTTAAGGGTCTGGATTCTTCTTACCTCACTCATATGCTGACAGAACTGCCATAGGTTGGACATCTGGGGGTGGCTAAGAACAAAGGAGAATGAGTGGGATGGATTATGGCAGTCTGGCATGGCTCTGAAAAACTGGGATAAGGAGCGGAACCTGAGTCTTTTCTTCTTGGATGGAGAGAGAGAGGTGAAGTGTTTCTCCAAAATCCTGGCCTTTCAGTGGGCTACCTGAAGGGTCAGTTTCTGTTGCACCTCACCTGGGATGCTGATAAAATTGGAATAGTTTGGTGGGGACAGCTAAGAACAAAGGAAAAGGGTGGGCAGCTTGCTGTTTCAGAGGCTCTCAGAATTTCTAGACAGGCTGATTGATGAAGCTTTTTCCTTGTCAAAGCCAGTATGTAAAGCATGGGAGAGGTACCTGTTTCCTTAAATGCAGACACCAATGCAAAAATACATGACACTAAGAATCAGGGAAACATGACACTATCGAAGAAAAAAATCTCTAGTATCCAACCCTAAAGAAATGGAAATCTGTGAATTGCCTGACAAAGAATTCCAACTAATCACCTTAAAGAAGCTCAGTGAGCTACAATAGAACACAGACAACTAAACAAAATTAGGAAAACAATACACGTACAAAATGAGAATGACAAAGAGAAACAATTTAAAAAAGAATAAAATTCTGTAGTTGAATACAATCACTAAACTGAAACATTCACTAGAGGGGTTTAACATCAAAGTTGATCAATCAGAAGAAAAAAATAGCAAGCTAGAAGTCAGGTCATCAGAAATTATCTGGTCAGAGGAACAAATAATAATAATAATAACAATAATAATGAAAAAGAAAGAAGACAGCCTCAGGGATTTTGGGGACACCATTAAGCAACTTATATATGCATTATGGAAATTGAAGGAGGTGAAGAAAAAGAGAAAAGATCAGAAAGCTTATTTAAGGAAATAACGACAGAACACACCCAAACTTGGTGAGGGAAATAAACATCCAGATACATGAAGCTCAAAGGATCTCATGAGCCCCAAAATAGCTACACCAAAACACATTATAGTCAAATTATCAAAAGTTAATAATAGAGAATTTTGAAAGCAGCCAGAAAAAAGCAACTCATCATGTACAAGGGAACTTCCATAAGAATATTAGTGGATTTCTGAAAAGAAACTTTTCAAGACAGAAGGGGTTGGGATGATATACTCAAAGGGCTGAAAGAAAAAAAATATCAACCAAGTATTATACATTTGGCAAAATTTTCCTTCAAATATGAAGGAGAGATTAAGACTTGCTCAGACATGGGCTTCCCTGGTGGCACAGTGGTTGAGAGTCCGTCTGCCGATGCAGGGGACACGGGTTCGTGCCCCGGTCCAGGAAGATCCCACATGCTGCAAAATGGACCACCACTTTTAATTGTAGTATAAAAGGTAAAATACATAAGTATTAAGAATAACTATAACTACAAAAATATGTTAATGGATATACAAGATAAAATATGTGAAATCAATAATGTAAAGTGTTTGTGAGGAGTGAGAAGTAGAAGTGTAGAGTTTTTGTCTGTAATTGAAGTTGAATTGTTAGCTTAACAGCAAAAGCAGTTCTAAGAGGGAAGTTTATAGTGGTAAATACCTACATTAAGAAAAAGAAATATCTCAAGTAAACATTCTAACTTATAGAAAGAAGAATAAACTAAGCCCCAAATTAGCAGAAGCAGAGAAAAATAAAGATTAGAGCAGAAATAAATGAAAGACACTAGGGAAAAAAAAGATGGATAAAATTAATAGTTTTTCTGAAAGAAAAACAAAATTGACAAACCCCTAACTAGACTAAGAAACAGAAAAGAGAGAAGACTAGAATAAATACAATTATAGGAGGGGTGTCCAAGATGGTGGCATAGGAAGACACTGAGTTCACGTCCTCCCATGGACACACTGAATATATACCTACATATAGAGCAATTCCTCTTGAAGAAGACCTGAGGGCTGAATGAACAGTTACTGCACATAAACGGACCACACAGAAATGGGTAGGAGAGATGAAGACCCGGTATTCATGGGAACACAACCCTTGACTCAGCAATCTGGGAAAGGATATTTATTAGGAGCCAAATGCAGACTCACCTGCCCTGGGATACAGCAGTTTAAAAGGCAGCTAGGCAATAGGGGAAGGAAATCCATTTACTAACCTTAGACCATCTGTCAAATAGGCAGGGAACTCCTGGAGCACTTCCAGGGTCAGAGGCACTGGCAAGTGCTATTATAGAGGCCCTTGGGTCTCCCACCATCACTTGCCCACTCCAGCCCCATCCACTGAGCCAAAGTAGCCTCAGGCTCTGTGCTCCCCAGGGGTTGCCTCCAGCCCAGGCCCACTCCTGCCCCAGCTTCCCCACCAAGGTGGCTTTGGGTGGAGTACTCCCCAGGAACTTCCCCCAAACTGTGCCTGATCCAACTCAAGCTGGCCTGCCAGAGCTACCTGGTTCAAGCAGTCTACACAGGAGCCACTCCCAAACAAGGCCATTCCTTCAAGACCAGGGGAGATATCTCTTTTGCCTAATTCATAGAGGCAAAAATTGAAAGTCAGACAAAACAAAGAGAGAGAGGACTATGTTCGCCAAAAAAGATCAAAATAAAATACCCAGAAAAAAAAAACCTAATGAAATGGAGATAAGTACTTTACCTGATAAAGAGTTCAAAGAAACAGTCATAAGTTTACAGACTGAACTTGGGAGAAGAACCCAGTGAGAACTTCCTCAAAGACTTAGAAAATGTAAGAAAGAAGCAATCAGAACTGAAGACTACAACTAAAATTTTAAAAACACACTAGGAATAAACAGCAGATTAGATAATGCAGAAGAATGAACAAATGATATGGAAGATAGAATAGTGAAAATCACTCAATCAGAAAAGCAAAAAAGAGAAAGAATTTTTTTAAATGAGGAGAGTTTAAAGGACATCTGGGACAACAGCAAGCATTCTAACATTCACATTATAGGGGTCCCGGCAGGAGAAGAGAGAGAGAAAGGAATAGAAAATTTATTTGAAGAGATAATGGCTGAAAAATTCCCTAACGTGGGGAAGAAAATAGACATCCAGATACATGAAGAACAGAGAGTCCCATAGAAGAACAGTGAACCCAAAGAGATCCACACCAAGACACATTGTAATTAAAGTGGTAAAAGTTAAAGATATAAGGAGAATCTTAAAGGCAGCAAAAGGAAAACAACTAACCACACACAAGAGAAACCCCATAAGAGTATCAGCTAATTTTGCAGCAGAAACTTTACAGGCCAGAAGGGAGTGGCAGGATATATTTAAAGTGCTGAAAGAAAGAAAGAAAAAATACATACATCGTAGAATACTCTATCTGGCAAGGTTATCATTCAGAATTGAAGGAGAGATAAAGAGTTTCCCTGACAAGCAAAAACTAAAGGAGATCACCACTAAACCAGCCTTACAAGAAATGTTAGAAGGTCTTATTTAAGAATAAAAGAAAAAGCCACAACTAAAAATAATAAGATATATGAATGGAAAAATCTCACTGGTGCAGGCAAATATATGGTAAAGGCAGTGGATCAACTACTTTAAAAGCCAGCACAAAGGTTAAAAACCAAAAGTAGTACAGTTGACCATAAAAATAATAAGTAGTTAAGGGAGCCACAAAATAAAAAGATGTAAAATATGATATCAAAAATATAAAACGTTAGAGGGGGGGAGTAAAAATATAATACTTTTAGAATGCCTTTAAATTTAAGAGACTATAAGCTTAAAATAAATAGCCATATATACATGTCAATATACATGAACTTCACAATAACCATGAACCAAAAACCTACAATGAATACACAAAAAGTAAAGAGAAAGGAATCCGAACATAACACTAAAGGAGTCTATGAAACCACAAAGTAAGAAACCAAAAGAGAAAGACAGGAATAAAAAATAATGACAAATGCCTCTCACCCCCAGAAAACAATTAACAAAATGGCAATAAGTACATACATATCAATAATTACTTTAAATGTAAATTGACTAAATGCTCCAATCAAAAGACACAGCATAGCTGAACAGATAAAAAAAGACCCATCTATGTGCTGCCTACAAGGGCCCACCTCAGGCACACATTCATTGAAAGTGGAGGGATGGAAACAGATATTCCATGCAAATGGAAAATAAAGCTGGGTTAGCAGTACTCATATCAGACAAAATAAACTTTGAAACAAGACTGTAACAAAAGACAAAGAAGGGCGTTACATAATGATAAAGGGGTTGACCCAACAAGAAGATTTAACATTTGTAAACATTTATGCACCCAATATTAGAGCACCTAAATATATAAAACAAATATTAACCAAAATAAGATAATACAATACAATAGTAGTAGGGGACTTTAATACTCCACTTACATCAATGGAGACATCACTGAGACAGGAAAACAATAAGAAAACACTGGCCTTGAACGACACAGCAGACCAGATGGACTTATATAGAGAACATTCTATCCAAAAGCTGCAGAATACACATTCTTTTCAACTGTACACGGAGCATTCTCCAGGATATATCCCATGCTAGGCCACAAAACAGGTCTCAATAAACTTAAGAAGATTGAAATCATATCAAGCATCTTTTCCAACACAAATGTATGAAACTAGAAATCAACTACAAGAAGAAAACTGCAAAAAACACAAACATGTGGAGACTAAACAACATGCTACTAAACAATTAATATGTCAATGAAGAACTCAAAGAGGAAATAAAAGATAACTTGACACAAATGAAAAGGGAAACACCACAATCCAAAATCTATGGGATGCAGCAAAAGCAGTTCTAGAAGGGAAGTTCAAACCAATAGATGTCTATTGATCTATTTTCTTGTTTCTCAAGAAACAAGAAAAATCTCAAATAATCAACCTAAATGTACATGTAAAAGAACTAGACGGGCTTCCCTGGTGATGCAGTGGTTGAGAGTCCGCCTGCCTATGCAGGGGACACGGGTTCGTGCCCTGGTCTGGGAAGATCCCACATGCCGCAGAGCGGCTGGGCCCGTGAGCCATGGCCACTGAGCCTGCGTGTCCAGAGCCTGTGCTCCAAAACGGGAGAGGCCACCACAGTGAGAGGCCCCCGTACTGCAAAAATAAAGAAAGAAAGAAAGAAAGAACTAGAAAAAGAAAAACAAGTAAAGACCAAAATTAGAAGGAAGGAAATAATAAACATGAGAGTGGAAATAAATTAAATAGAGACAAAAAATAGAAAAGATCAATGAAACTAAGAGGTGGTTCTTCAACCACCTCTTTTATCTTTAACTTTTATCTTGAAGTTTTATCTTCAAGATAAAAAAATTGACAAATTTGTATGATCCTTTGGGGGTGGGTGGGATGAATTGGGAGATTGGATTGACATATATACACTATTGATACTATGTATAAAATAGATAACTAATGAGAACCTACTGTATAGCACAGGGAACTCTACTCAGTGCTCTGTGGTGACCTAAATGAGAAGCAAATCCAAGAAAGAGGGGATATATGTATACATAAAGCAACTATACTGCAATAAAATAAAAATAAAAGTTATTTTTAAATGAGGGGGGAAATCAGATCCCTGTGGGTCTTTAGTATTCTCCTACATAATTTTAGCTTCATTCTGTAGACCATGGAAAGGCACTGAGTTATTGTGAGTAAAGGAGCGAGAGGCTTAGATCTGAGTTTTAAGAAGGTAATGCTGGAAATTAGTAGGCTCCTAAAAGTATTTGTTAACTGAATGGAGAAAATGATAGCTAAAGATTAGGGGATCAGATAAAAGGTACTGTTACTATTTGGAAAATAATGGAAGATAAGGTGGAAGACCTCTCATTCAATGAAATCAGGGACTGAATTTGATCAGTCATTTGCTTTAACAAGCAAGGAATTAAGAAAAGATATATACATTTACCTTAGAGATTATAGTTTTAACCTGAGACATATATGCGTACACTCATCCAGCAATTGTATAATACAGTGCCAAGGCCCTTCCTCTGAGTATAAGTCTGCTAATTGGAATTGTACCATTTTTCTTGCATGAGCCACACTCATATTTCTATTTCTTTAAATTGCAGCAAAGAGCAATCAAGTGCAGAATCTTAAAGACATGTTTATGAACTTTTCTCAATTATGTTTGGTTCACCTTTCTCATACTTATTTGAATTATAATATTTTCAGCCACTCACTCTCACCAAGTCTTTCCAAAGAATTACAACTTAGTTTTCATAGGAACAGCTCTCTTACACACTCAGGTTTCATTGGTTTACATAATATTTAATTAAATACTATAACATAATGAAAAGTACAACTGCATTGACTGGCTTGTGGAAATAATACAACTGTTTCTTGGTAAAAACATAAAACTAAATTGTTGGGACCAGGAAAGTTCAATGTACCAGACAATCTCCTACTAGTCTCCAGTGATGAGTGTGAAAGAGGATCAGAAAGTATTGTTAATGAGGTGATTTGACTAATTGGGGATTGGCTAACAGAGCTTCCATTGTGATGATGTGAGCAAGAGCAACAGCAGTGGAAAAAGACAGGAGAGGACAAATTGAAAAGACATCAAGACACAGCTTTGGAAATAAACAGGCTTGAGTTCAAATTCTGACTTCATCACTTAGCTGTGAACCTCAAAGTTTCTGTTTTCTTACATGTAAAACAAGAATAATGCAGTGTAGTGAAAGATTGATTGGGAAAACACAGCTTATGTACTTAGAAATGTGCCTGACACAAGTAAGTAGAATGATATTGTCAGTAGAATTTTATGATGAATTGATAAAAGTGAAGACTCAAAGATGATTCTCTACTGTCTACCTTGCCTGAATAAAAGATAATAAGATAAAAAATATAATACCACTAACTGAAGGATGAGAAATGGGAGAGGAGTTAAACATGTTTTCAGGCTGAGGGGAAGGAACTAGCAGCAAGAGAAATTTTTTTTTCATTAGAAGTTAAAAGTGGTTTTCTCTGTTTAAAAAAATTGACAAACTTGTAGACAGACTCATCAAGAAAAAAAAGAGCCCAAACCAATAAGATCAGAAATGAAAGAAAAGAAATTACCACCAACACCACAGAAATACAAAAGATCATAAAAGAATACTGTGAAAAATTATATGCCAAGAAATTAGACAACCTAGCAGAAATGGATAAATTTCTAGAAACATACTATCTTCTAAGAATGAATTGTGAAGAAAGAGAAAATCTGAAAAGCACAATTACTAGCAAGGAAATTGAATCAGTAATCAAAAAACTTCAAAAAACCCAAAAAGCTCCAAAAAAACCCAGATGGCTTACAGGTGAATTCTACAAAATATTTAAAGAAGAGTTAACACCCATCCTTCTCAGATTATTCCAAAAAACTGAAGAGGAAGAAACACTTCCAAACTCATTTTATTAGGTCAGCATTACCCTGATACCAAATCAGACAAAGACACTATTAAGAAAGCAAATTATACGCCAATATCCCAGATGAACACAGACACAAAAAACCTCAACAAAATATTAGCAAAATGAATTCAACAATACATTAAAAGGATCATATACCATGATCAAGTGAGATTTATTTCAGGGATGTAAAAATGGTTTAACATCAGTAGATCAGTGTAATACACCACATTAACAAAACAAAAGATAAAACTCACATGAATATCTTAATAGATGCAGAAAAATCTTTTGACAAAATTCAACATCCATTCATGATAAAAACTCTCCACAAAGTGAGTATAGAGGGAACATACCTCAATATAATAAAGACCATATATTATAAACCCACAGTTAATATCATACCCATTGGTGAAAAGGAAAGCTTTCCCTCTAAGGTCAGGTGCAAGACAAGGATGCCCACTCTTACCACTTTTATTCAGCATATTATTAGAGGTCTTAGCCGCAGCAGTTAGGCAAGAAAAAGAAAGAAAATCTAGCCAGGAGCAGTGCAAAAAAGAGACAAGAGCGATCCCTGGACCGACCAAAGCCCGTGCACCACTGTATTCCTGTGTTCATTGCCTAAATCTCACTGTCGTTGCGACCATGCCCAAGAGAAATGCTGAAGGGGATGCTAAAGGAGATAAAGCCAAGGTGAAGGACAAACCACAGAGAAGATCTGCAAGGTTATCTGCTAAACCTGCTCCTCCAAAGCCAGAGCCCAAGCTTAAAAAGCCCCCTGCAAAGAAGGGAGAGAAGGTACCCAAAGGGAAAAAGGGGAAAGTTGATGCTGACAAGGATGGGAATAACCCTGCAAAAAATAGAAATGTCATAACGGACCAGGTACAGAAAGCTGAAGGTGCTGGAGATGCCAAGTGAAGTGTGTACATTTTTGATAACTGTGTACTTCTGGTGACAGTAGTTTGAAATACTATTTTTTTATCAAGTTTTATAAAAATTTTGTTTTACTTTTTTTAAAGCTATGTTGTTAGCACACAGAACATTTAATTGTTGTTTTTTTGGGAAGGGCACATGTCACTAATAGAATATTTCTGAAGCTGGATTGATGTGGGGGAAAAAACACCTTTCCTGTCCAGTTTTGAAACACTTCCTCTTGGTTCCCAGGAAGGAGGGATTCCTTGATGTTGACACACATTAGCCATGTTGGCACAAACTCCTTGTGGTGTGGAACAACTAAAATAAGTTTTTAGGTGCTCTTCTCCCTCTCCACCCTCAGCATAGACTTAACTCTCTTAAACCCAGAGACCTGTTGGAACCCGACCCCCCAAAATTGGTTACTAGTATGTCAGGCAATCTGGACTTTCCAGTGTCACCATTGAGATAGCATCCCTCAAAAGATCAATGATTCCTTTTTTAGATTGTGGGTCTTCAGATTGATATTTCTACCATTTTCATTTCCATTTCCTGAAAGTCAGGATTGGCTTGTAAAAAGTTGTTAAATAACATGTTAAATGTGAAATGTCAACCCACACTCTAAACTTTCCCTGTTCAGAGCATCACATGAAGACTTCATTGGGTTTTATAGTGGATTTCTGATTTTGGTAGTCCATTGAAAATGGGAGTTTGAAAATTGTTGTATACTGTTAACAATTATCTGCCCATGTCCTACCTGAAATAACATGATGGTTTATAAAAGGTATCTTTAATAAAGCTGGATACAGTTTGGCTTGGGAGAAAACGTATCCAGATTGGAAAGGAAGAAGTAAAACTTTCACTATTTGCAGATGACATGATACTTATATTAAAAAAATCTCAAAAATTCCAACAAAAAATTATTGGAACAAATAAATGAATTCTTTAAAGTTACAGCGTACTAAATTAATATACAGAAACCTGTTGCATTTCTATATAAATACAACAAACTATCAGAGAGAGAAATTAAGAAAACAATTCCATTTACAATTGAATCAAAAATAATAAAGCACTTGGGAATAAATCTAAGGAGGTTAAATGCCTGTACTCAGAAAACTATACAACATTGATGAACGAAATTGAAGAACACACAAAGAAGTGGAAATATATCTCATGTTGGTGCATTAGAAAATTAATGTTGTTAAAATGTCCATACTACTCAAAGTAGTCAGCATATTCAAAGCAATCCCTATCAAAACTGCAATACATTTTTCACAAAAATAGAAAACACAATCCTAAAATACAAAAGAAAACACAAAAGACCCTAAATAGCTGAGGCAATCATACAAAGAGGACCAAAGCTGGAGGCATCTGACTTCCTGATTTCAAATTATATTACAAAGCCATAGTAATCAAAACAGTATGATACAGGCATAAAATCAGATGTATAGACCAATGGTACAGAATAGAAAGCCTGGAAATAAACTCATATATACAGTCAACTAATTTTTTATTAGTGCCCCAAGAGTACAAAACGGGAAAAGATAGTCTCTTCAATAAATAGTGTTGAAAATATTAGATATCCACATGTAAAACAATGGAATTAGACTATATTTTACATCATATGCAGAAATCAACTCAAGATGGATAAAAGACTTAAGCATAAAACCTGAAACCATAAACTACTAGAAGAAAACATAGGGAAGAATGTATTTCAGATTGGTCTTGTCATTGATTACTTGGCTATGATACCAGAAACACATGCAACAAAGACAAAACATAAACAAGTGGGACTACATCAAACTAAAAAGTTTCTGCATGGCAAAAGAAACAATTAACAAAATGAAAATGTGAACTGAGAGAAAACATTTGCAAACTACATATCTGATAAGGGGTTAATACCCCAAATATGTAAAGAACTCATATAAATCAATAGCAAAAATACAAATAATTCAGGTTAAAAAGAGCAAAGAACTTAAACAGATATTTCTCCAAAGAACATGTACAAATAACCAACAAGTAGATGAAAGAGTGCTCAACTAATCATCAGGAAAATGAAAATCAAAAGCATAAAATATCACATTATACCTGTTAGGACTGCTATTATTTTTTTTAAAAAGATAAGTGTTAACAAGTTTGGGAAAAAAAAGAACCCTTGTAAATTGTTGGTGGGAATGTTAGTTGGTACATTCATTATGGAAAAACAATACATATGTTTCACAAAGAAAATAATAATAGAGCTACCATATGATCCTGAAATCCCACCTCTGGATATTTATCCAAAGGATTTGAAATCATGATTTTCAAAGAGATACCTGCACTCTTATGTTCATCACAGCATTATTCACAATAGCCAAGACATAGAAACAACGTAGATAGCCATTACTGGATGAATGGAAAAGTAAATCATGGTATATACATACAATGGAATAATATTCAGCCTTTAAAAAAGAAGGCAATCCTGCCATCTGTGACAACATGGGTGGACCTAGAGGACATTATGCTGAGTGAAATAAACCAGACAGAGAAAAAAATTACTGTCTGATCTCAATCACATGTGGAATATAAACTAGTCAACCTCAAATTCTTAGAAAAGCACAACCTTCTAAGACTGAACAAGAAAGAAATAGAAAATATAAACAGACCAATCACATGCACTGAAATTGAGACTGTGATTTAAAAACTTCCAACAAACAAAAGCCCAGGGCCAGATGGTTTCACATGCGAATTCTATCAAACATTCAAAGAAAAGCAAAGACCTATTCTTCTCAAAATCTTCCAAAATATAGAAGAGGGAGGAACACACCCAAACTCATTCTACGAGGCCAACATCACCCTGATAGCAAAACCAGACAAAGATGTCACAAAGAAAGAAAACTACAGGCCAATATCACTGATGAACATAGATGCAAAAATCCTCAACAGAATCCTCAGCTAGCAAACAGAATCCAGCAGCACATTAAAAGGGTCATACACCATGATCAAGTGGGCTTTATCCCATGAATGCAAGGATTCTTCAATATATGCAAATCAATCAATGTGATAAACCATATTAACAAATTGAAGGAGAAAAACCATATGATCATCTCAATAGATGCAGAAAAAGCTTTCAACAAAATTCAACACACATTTATGATAAAAACCCTTCAGAAAGCAGGCACAGATGGAACTTACCTCAACAAAATAAAGGCTATATATGACAAACCCACAGGCAACATCATTCTCAATGGTGAAAAACTGAACATTTCCTTTAAGATCAGGAAAAAGACAAGGCTGTCCACTCTCACCACAATTATTCAAAATAGTTTTGGAAGTTTCAGCCACAGCAATCACAGAAGAAAAAGAAATAAAAGGAATCTAACTCAGAAAAGAAGAAGTAATGCTGTCACATTTACAAACAACATGATATTATACATAGAAAACCCTAAAGATGCTACCAGAAAACTACTCGAGCTAATCAATGAATTTGGTAAAGTAGCAGGACACAAAATTAATGCACAGAAATCTCTTGCATTCCTATACACTAATGAAAAATCTGAAAGAGTAATTAAGGAAACACACCCATTTACCATTGCAACAAAAAGAATATAATACCTAGGAATAAACCTATCTAAGGAGGCAAAAGACCTGTACTCCAAAAACCATAAAACACTCATGAAACAAATCAAAGATGAGACAAACAGATGGAAAGACATACCATATGCTATGGATTGTGAGAATCAACATTGTGAAAATGACTCTACTACCCAAAGCAATCTACAGATTCAATGTAATCCCTATCAAAATACCACTGGCATTTTTCACTACTACTAGAATAAAAAATTTCACCATTTTTATGGAAACACAAAAGAGTCCGAATAGCCAAAGCAATCTTGAGACAGAAAAACGGAGCTAAAGGAATCAGGTTCCCTTATTTCAGACTATACTACAAAGCTACAGTAAACAAGATAGTATGGTACTGGCACAAAAACAGAAATATAGATCAATGGAACAGGATAGAAAGCCCAGGGATAAACCCCCACACATATGGTCAAGTTATTTTTGATAAAGGAGGCAATAATATACAATGCAGAAAAAACAGCCTCTTCAATAAGTGGTGCTGGGAAAACAGGACAGCTTCATGGCAAAGAATGAAAGTAGAATGCTCCCTAACACCATACATAAAAATAAACTCAAAATGGATTAAAGACCTAAATGTAAGGCCAGACACTATAAAACTCTCAGAGGAAAACATAAGCAGAACACATTACGACATCAATCACAGCAAGATCCTTTTTGACCCACCTCCTAGAGAAATGGAAAGAAAAACAAAAATAAACAAATGAGGAGGAGCTTCAAGATGGTGGAAGAATAAGACGTGGAGATCACCGTCTTCCCCACACATAGATCAGAAATACATCTACATGTGGAAAAACTGAACGCTGGCAGAAGACCTCAGACCTCCCAAAAGGCAAGAAATACCACACGTACCTAGGCAGGGCAAGAGAAAAAATAAAAAACAGAAACAAAAGAATAGGGATGGGACCTACACCAGTGGGAGGGAGCTGTGAAGGAGGAAAGGTCTCCACACACTAGGAAGCCCCTTCACCGGCGGAGACTGCAGGTGGCAGAGGGGAAGCTTTGGAGCCAGGAGGAGAGGGCAGCAACAGGGTGTGGAGGGCAAAGTGGAGAGGTTCCTGCATGGAGGATTGGTGCTGACCAGCACTCACCAGCCCGAGAGGCTTGTCTACTCACCCGCTGGGGCGGGCGGGTGCTGGGAGCTGAGGCTCGTGCTTCAGAGGTTGGATTCCAGGGAGAGGACTGGGGTTGGCTGTGTGATCACAGCCTGAAGGGGCGAGTGCACCACAGCTAGCCGGGAGGGAGTCCGGGAAAAAGTCTGGAACTGCCTAAGAGGCAAGAGACTTTTTCCTGCTTCTTTGTTTCCTGGTGCATGAGGAGAAGGGATTTAGAGCGCCGCTTAAAGGAGCTCCACAGACGGGCACGAGCACGGCTATCAGCGCGGACCACAGAGACGGGCATAAGACGCTAAGGCTGCTGTTACAGTCACCAAGAAGCCTGTGTGCAAGCACAGGTCAATATCCACACATCCTCTCTGGGGAGCCTATGCAGCCCACCACTGCCAGTGTCCCGTGATCCTGGGAAAACTTCCCCGGGAAAACACGGCGGGCCTCAGGCTGGTGCAACATCACACCGGCCTCTGCCGCTGCAGGCTCACCCCG
This sequence comes from Delphinapterus leucas, assembly GCF_059928025.1. NCBI lineage: Eukaryota > Metazoa > Chordata > Mammalia > Artiodactyla > Monodontidae > Delphinapterus > Delphinapterus leucas. The sequence continues at coordinate 87,240,623 of NC_143150.1, forward strand.
CATCCGCATCCGTACTCCTACTTCCCCCGGGCCTGAGTGAGCCAGAGCCACCGAATCACCTGCTCCTTTAACCCCTTACTTTCTGAGCGAAGAACAGACACCCGCAGGTGACCTACACACAGAGGCATGTCCAAATCTAAAGCTGAAACCAGGAGCTGTACGAAAAAACAAGAGAAAGTGAAATCTCTCCCAGCAGCCTCAGGAGCAGCGGATTAAATCTCGACAATCAACTTGATGTACCTTGCATCTGTGGAATACCTGAATAGAGGATGAATCATACCAAATTGAGGAGGTGGACTTTGGGAGCAATGATATATATTTTTTTCCCCTTTTTCTCTTTTTGTGAGTGTGTATGTGTATGTATCTGTGTGCGATTTTCTCTGTATAGATTTGGATTTACATTTGCCCTAGGGTTCTGTCTGTCCGGTTTTTTTATTAGTTTTAAAACATTTTCAACAAAAAATTATTTTTCCTTAATAATTATTTTAATAAATTTATTTTATTTTATCTTCTTCTTTCTTTCTTTCTTTCTTTTTCTTCCTTTTATTCTAAGTCATGTGGATGACAGGCTCTTGGTGCTCCAGTCACGTGTAAGGGCTGTGCCTCTGAGGTGGGAGGGCCAAGTTCAGGACACTGGTCCACAACAGACCTCCAAGCTCCACGTAATATCAAATGGCGAAAATCTCCCAGAGATCTCCATCTCAACACCAAGACCCAGCTCCACTCAATGATCATCAAGCTACAGTGCTGGACACCCTATGCCAAACAACTAGAAGACAGGCACACAACTCCGTCCATTAGCAGAGAGACTGCATAAATTCATATTAAGGCCAGAGACACCCCAAAACACACCACCAGATGTGGACCTGCCCATCAGAAAGACAAGATCCAGCCTCATCCACGAGAACACAGGCACAAGTCCCCTCCACCAGGAAGCCTACACAACCCACTGAACCAAACTTAGCCACTGGGGACACACACCAAAACAAAAGGAAACTATGAACCTACAGCCTGCGAAAAGGAAACCACAAAATCAGTAAGTTAAGCAAAATGAGAAGAGAGAGAAACACACGGCAGATGAAAGAACAAGGGAAAAACCCACCAGACCGAACAAGTGAAGAGGAAATGGGCAGTCTACCTGAAAAAGAATTCAGAATAATGATAGTAAAGATGATCCAAAATCTTGGAAATAGAATGGAGAAAATACAAGAAATGTTTAACAAGGACCTAGAAGAACTAAGGAGCAAACAAACAGTGATTAACAACACAATGAATGAAATAAAAAATTCTCTAGAAGGGATCAATAGCAGAATAACTGAGGAAGAAGAACGGATAAGTGACCTGGAAGAAAAAATAGTGGAAAAAACTACTACAGAATAAAGAAAAAACAATGAAAAGAATTGAGGACAGTCTCAGAGACCTCTGGCACAACATTAAATGCACCAACATTCGAAGTTTAGGGGTCCCAAAAGCAGAAGAGAAAAAGGGGCTGAGAAAATATTTGAAGAGATTAGAGTTGAAAACTTCCATGATATGGGAAAGGAAAGAGTTAATCAAATCCAGGAAGCACAGAGGGTTCCATAAAGGATACACCCAGGGAGAAACATGCCAAGCCACATATTACTCAAACTAACAAAAATTAAGTACAAGGAAAAAATATTAAATGCAACAAGGGAAAACCAACAAATAACACACAACGGAATCCCCATAAGGTTAAATCCTGATTTTTCAGCAGAAACTCTGCAAGCCAGAAGGGAGTGGCAGGACATATTTAAAGTGATGAAGGAGAAAAACGTACTACCAAGATTACTCTACCCAGCAAGGATCTCATTCAGATTTGATGGAGAAATTAAAAGCTTTACAGACAAGCAAAAGCTAAGAGAATTCAGCACCACCAAACTAGCTTTACAACAAATGCTAAAGGAATTTCTCTAGGCAGGAAACAGAAGAGAAGGAAAAGACCTAAATAAAAAACCCAAAGCAATTAAGAAAGTGGTAATAGCAACAAACATATTGATAATTATCTTAAGTGTAAATGGATGAAATGCTACAACCAAAAGACATAGATTGGCTGAATGGATAAAAAAACAAGACCCGTATATATGCTGTCTACAACAGACCCACTTCAGACAGAGGGACACATACAGACTAAAAGTAAGTGGATGGAAAAGATATTCCACGCAAATGTAAATCAAAGAAAGCTGCAGTAGCAATTCTTATATCAGAAAAAATAGATTTTAAAACAAAGACTATTCCAAGAGACAAAGAAGGACACTACATAATGATCAAGGGATCAATCCAAGAATATATAACATTTGTAAATATTTATGCACCCAATATAGGAGCACCTCAATATATAACGCAAATACTAACAGCCATAAAAGGGGAAATTGACAGTAACACATTCATAGTAGGGGACTTTAACACCCCACTTTCACCAATGGACAAATTATCCAAAATGAAAATAAATAAGGAAACACAAGCTTTAAATGATATATTAAACAAGATGAATTTGATTGATATTTATAGGACATTCCATCCAAAAACAACAGAATACACATTCTTCCCAAGTGCTCATGGAACATTCTCCAGGATAGATCATATATTGGATCACAAATCAAGCCTTGGTAACTTTAAGAAAATTGAAATCGTATGAAGTAGCTTTTGCGAACACAATGCTATGAGACTAGATATCAATTACAGGAAAAAATATCTAAAAGATACAAACACATGAGGTTAAAAAACACACTACTTACTAACCAAGAGATCACTGAAGAAATCAAAGAGGAAGTCAAAAAATACTTAAAAACAAGTGACAATGAAAACACGAGGACCCAAAACCGATGAGCTGCACCAAAAGACGTTCTAAGAGGGAAGTTTATAGCAATACAATCCTAACGTAAGAAACAAGAAACATCTCAAATAAACAACCAAATCTTACACCTAAAGCAATTAGAGAAAGAAGAACGAAAAATCCCCAAAATTAGCTGAAGGAAAGAAATCATAAACATCAGAAATAAATGAAAAAGAAATGAAGGAAACGATAGCAAAGATCAATAAAACTAAAAACTGTTTCTTTGAGAAACAAAATTGATAAACCATTAGCCAGACTCATCAAGAAAAAAATGGAGAAGACTCAAATCAAAAGAATTAGAAATGAAAAAGGAGAAGTAACAGCTGACACTGCAGAAATACAAAAGATCATGAGAGATTACTACAAGCAGCTCTATGCCAATAAAATGGACAACCTGGAAGAAATGGACAAATAGTTAGTAATTCACAAGCTTCCAAGACTGAACCAGAAAGAAATAGAAAATATGAATAGACCAATCACAAGCACTGAAAGTGAAACTGTGATTAAAAATCTTCCAACGAACAAAGCTTCAGGACCAGATGGCTTCACAGGTGAATTCTATTAAACATTTAGAGACGAGCTGACACCTATCCTTCTCAAACTCTTCCAAAATATAGCAGAGGCAGGAACACTCCCAAAGTCATTGTACAAAGCCACCATCACCCTGATACCAAAACCAGACAAAGATATCACAAAGAAAGAAAGCTATAGGCCAATGTCACTGTTGAACAAAGATGCAAGAACCCTCAACAAAATACTAGCACACAGAATCCAGCAGGGAATCAGAAGGATCATACACAATGATCAAGTGATGTTTATCCCAGGAATGCAAGGATTCTTCAATACATGCAAATCAATCAATGTGATACACCATATTAACAAATTGAAGAATAAAAACCATATGAACCTCTCAATAGATGCACAGAAAGTTACGATAAAATTCAACACCCATTCATGATAAAAGCCCTGCAGAAAGTAGGCATAGAGGGAACTTTCCTCAACATAATAAAGGCCATATAAGACAAACCCACAGCGAGCATCGTCCTCAATGGTGAAAAACTGAAACCATTTCCACTAAGATCAGGAGCAAGGCAAGGTTGCACACTCTCACCACTATTATTCAACATAGTTTTGGAAGTTTTAGCCACAGCAATCAGAGAAGAAAAAGAAATAAAAGGAATCCAAATCAGAAAAGAAGTAAAGCTGTCACTGTTTGCAGATGACATGATACTATACATAGAGAATCCTAAAGATGCTACCAGAAAAGTACTATAGCTAATCAATGAATCTGGTAAAGTAGCAGGATACAACATGATGCACAGAAATCTCTTGCATTCCTATACACTAAGGACGAAAAATCTGAAAGTGAAATTAAGAAAGCACTCCCATTTACCATTGCAACAAAAAGCATAAAATATCTAGGAATAAACCTACCTAAGGAGACGAAAGACCTGTATGCAGAAAATTATAAGTCGCGGATGAAATAAATTAAAGATGATACAAATAGATGGAGAGATATACCATGTTTTTGGATTGGAAGAATCAACATTGTGAAAATGACTCTACTACCCAAAGCAATCTACAGATTCAATGCAGTCCCTATCAAGCTACCACTCGCATTTTTCACAGAACTAGAACAAAAAATTTCACAATTTGTATGCAAACACAAAAGACCCCGAATAACCAAAGCAATCTTGAGAACGAAAAATGGAGCAGGAGGAATCAGGCTCCCTGACTGCAGTCTATATTACAAAGCTACAGTAATGAAGACAGTATGGTACTGACACAAAAACAGAAATATAGATCAATGGAACAGGATAGAAAGCCCAGAGGTAAACGCACGCACATATGGTCACCTTATCTTTGATAAAGGAGGCAAGAATATACAGTGGAGAAAAGACAGCCTCTTCAATAAGTGGTGCTGGGAAAACTGGACAGGTACATGTAAAAGTATGAAATTAGAACACTCCCTAACACCATACACAAAAAGAAACTCAAAATGGATTAAAGACCTAAATGTAAGGCAGACACTATCAAACTCTTAGAGGAAAACCTAGGCAGAGCACTCTATGACATAAATCACAGCAAGATCCTTTTTGGCTCACATCCTAGAGAAATGGAAACAAAAATAAACAAATGGGACCTAATGAAACTTTAAAGCTTTTGCACAGCAAAGGAAACCTTAAACAAGACCAAAAGACAGCCTTCAGAATGGGAGAATATATTTCCAAATGAAGCAACTGAAAAAGGATTAATCTCCAAAATTTACAAGCAGCTCATGCATCTCAATAACAAAAAACAAACAACCCAATCCAAAAATCGGCAGAAGACCTAAATAGACATTTCTCCAAAGAAGATGTACAGATGTACATGAAAGAATGCTCAACATCATTAATCATTAGGGAAATGTAAATCAAAACTACCATGAGATATCATCTCACACCTGTCAGAATGGCCATCATCAAAAAATCTAGAAACAATAAATGCTGGAGAGGGTGTGGAGAAAAGGGAACACTCTTGCACTGTTGGTGGGAATGTAAATTGATACAGTCACTATGGAGAACAGTATGCAGGTTCCTTAAAAAACTACAAATAGAACTACCATATGACCCAGCAATCCCACTACTGGGCATATACCCTGAGAAAACCATAATTCAAAGAGTCATGTACCAAAATATCCATTGCAGCTCTATTTACAATAGCCAGAACTTGGAAGCAATCTAAGTGCCTATCAACAGATGAATGGATAAAGAAGATGCACATATATACAATGGAATATTACTCATCCTTAAAAAGCAAAGAAATTGAGTTATTTGTAGTGAGGTAGATGGACCTAGAGACTCTCATACAGAGTGAAGTATGTCAGGAAGAGAAAAACAAATACCATATGCTAACACATTTATATGGAATCTAAAAATTTTAAAAAAAAGGTCGTGGATTATCTACGGGCAAGACGGGAATAAAGACACAGAGCTACTAGAGAATGGACTTGAGGATATGGGGAGGGGGAATGGTAAGCTGTGACAAAGTGAGAGAGTGGCATCGACATATATACATTACCAAACATAGAATAGGTAGCTAGTGGGAAGTAGCCACATAGCACTGGGAGATCAGCTCAGTGATTTTTGCCCGCCTAGAGGGGTGGGATAAGTAGGGTGGGAGGGAGGGAGAATTAAAAGGGAAGAGATATGGGGATATATGTATAACTGATTCACTTTTTTATAATGCAGAAACTAACACACCATTGTACAGTAATTATACTCCAATAAAGATGTTAAAAAAATACAGGAATTTAGAAAAAAACACCAGAAATATTTATTTCATTGTGCAATTGTTACTCTCAATTCTTTTTATGTAAAGCACCATCAACTTTTTTTTTAACCTCTTTACTGGAGTATAATTTCTTTACAATGTTGTTTTAGTTTCTGCTGTATAACAAAGTGAACCAACTATACATAAACATATATCCATATATATGATTAGTTGTATGGAGGATCTTAGAGAAAATTACCAAATATGGCTTTAAACCTCTAAAACTGCCATGCAGTTATTTTCTTTCTCATAGAAAACTTGGGATCAACACATTGTCACTGTTGTACTCACTGTAGGTAGGCCAATTTCACTGAGCCCTTTCTTGGAAAAAGAATAAAAGGCTTCATGTGGTCACTATAAAGAAATAAATAATTTCCTGCTTAACGTTATTTTGCTTAGTGATTTTTCCCTTTACATTTTTTGGTGAAAATAAATGGATTAAGGAAAACCTAATAATTTGCAGTGTCCTGAGAATTTCGTCAGTGGAATTAAAAAAATATAAATACAATTAAAATTAAATAAAATAATGATAGATACAATATTAACATCAAGGGTAAGAGGAAATGATGTCTGCAGGTTTGGCAGACCCTAAAACATTGATTACTTGTCCTGTTCTCTGATTTATACTTCACCTGTTTAGAGGCTCATTGTAGTAGCTGTATCTCTTTTGCTTGGATTTTATATAATAACCACACTGGTAGATATTCAATTTCTTTTACACTGTGTATTTATTGAAAATATTTTAAATTACGTAAATATATACAGAAATGTGTTAATTCATTTGATTTAACTTTATCAAATATCATCTTCATGTTTAAAATCCTGGTTCTTTTTTTTGTTTACTTATACCTAGTTTAACACGTTTTTGTCCTGCTTTATATGAGCTGAAGTAGCAATTATATTATGAACTCATTTGTGAGATGGTTTTGAATTTTTTTAATTGAATGTTTTTACTTTTTACCTTTTGTATACACTATACCTGTAAGAGTTATGGAACTCTGGGGGCAAAAACATTTAAATCTTTGTTGAATTTACACTGCAATCTTTAATGCAAATGAGAAACATTAATGCAATGAACTTTTCTTAAGGCATATTTAAGTATATTATGTAACCATTGTTAGGCTTGAGAATTCTTATTTCTCATTCCCATGCTTCAAAAAAGGAAAGAATATGCACTAAAAAAAAAGAATATTGTGGTGATGGTGTACCACACTGTGAATATACTAAAAAACATTAATTGCATTCTTTAAATGATTGGATTTTTGCTATGTGTATTAAATATTAAATAAAGTTGTTTAAAAAATTGAAAGCAATGAAATTGAATAGAAAATCCGTGCAGAAAAATCAGTGAAACAAAAGCTGGTTGGTTAAAGTGTCAACAATATTAATAGAACTTTAGCCAGATAACTAAGATAAAAGAGAGAAGACTCAAATTACCAATTTCAAGAATGAAAAAGAAAACAACTTTAATGATTCTACAGACATTAGAATACTAATAATGGGGCACTACAAACAACTCTATGCCCATACATCTGACAGCATAAAGTGAAATAGATAATTTCCTCCAAATGTACAAGCTAACAAAATTAATTCAACAAGAAATATCAATAGATACCTGAGTTTTCCTACATGTATTGAAGAAATTGAATTTGTAATTTAAAATCTTGCATAAATAGAACTCCAGTTACTGTTTCACCAGAAAATTATATCAAACATTTAAGGAAATAATATTAGCAATTCTATAAAACATTCCAAAAATAAAAATAAGAGAAAACATTCCCTACCTTATTTCATGAGGCCAGCATCAGTGCAATGCCAAAATCACACAAAAACATTACAAGAAAAGATCCCTGCTGAAAAATATTTCTCATGAACATAGACAAAATATTTCTCATGAACATAGACACAATATATTAAAAACCCAAATTCAGCAAGGTTAAAAAGAACGATAACATAACCAAGTAGGTTCTACTCAAGCATGCAAAACTAACTTAACATTTGAAAATTTTAAAATGTAATTCACTGTATTAACAGACTAAGAAAAATTATAATCATCTCAATAGATGGAGAAAAATTATTTGTCAAAATTCTGAATTCATTCATTATAAAAACTCTCAGAAAACTGGTTTAAAAGGGAGCTTCCTTAAAATAATAGAGGAGGTAATTATGAAAAATTTACAGCTAGTGTTATACTTAATGATAAAAGACTAAATGATAATATTGACAGACAATAAAGATAATGACAAGAGATCCCAAGATCAGGAGCAAGGCAAGTCTCTCACAGTACTTGTAGTCAACATCATATGGGAACTTCAAGCTATTTAATAAGGAAAGAAAAAGAAATAAAAAGACATACAATTGGATAGAAATATGTAAATGTAATTTTATTTGCTGATGATATGATTGTCTATGTAGAAAATCCAAAAACCATTTTAAAAAAGCATCTAGAAATTACTAGTTAATTTAGCAAGGACAGATAGTATACAGTCAATATAAAAAATTCAATTATATTCCTATACACCAGAGGGGAAATCCAAATTTGGAATGAAAAATACTATTTGCACAAAAAATACAATTGCACAAAAAATGAAGTTCTTAGCCTGTAATTTTCTTTTGTTGTGGTGGCTTTTTCTGGTTTTGGTATCAGGGTGATGCTGGCCTTGTAGAATGGACTTGGAAACATTCCTTCCTCTTCAAATTTTTGGAGCAGGTTGAGAAGTATACATGTTAATTCTTCTTTAAATGTTTAGTAGGATTCATCTGCGAAGCCATCTGGTCCTGGACTTTTGTTCTTGGGAGTTATTTTTCTTTATTCCTTGTTCAATTTCATTACTAGTAATTAGTTCATATTTCATACTTCTTCCTGATTCAGTCTTGGGAGATTGTACATTTCTAGGAATTTATCAATTTCTTCTAGGTTGTCCATTTTATTGGCATAAAAGTGTTCATAGTAATCTGTTATGATCCTTTGTATTTCTGTGGTATCAGTTGTCACTTCTCCTTTTTCATTTCTGATTTTATTTATTTGGGTCATCTCTCTCTCTCTCTCTCTCTCTCTCTCTCTCTCTCTGATGAGCCTAGCTTAAGTTTTATCAAATTTATCTTTTCAAAGAAGCAACTCTTAGTTTTGTTTATCTTGTCATTTTTTTAGTCTCTATTTTATTTCTTTCTGCTCTGATCTTTATTATTTCTTTCCTTAACTTTGGGTTTTGTTTCTACTTCTAGTTTCTTTAGGTGTAAAGTTAGTTGCTTATTTGAGATTTTTCTTGTTTTCTTTCTTTTTTAAACATCTTTATAGGAGTATAATTGCTTTACAATGGTGTGTTAGTTTCTGCTTTATAGCAAAGTGAATCAGCTACACATATACATATATCCCCATATCTCCTCCCTCTTGCATCTCCCTCCCACCCTTCCTATCCCACCCCTCTAGGTGGTCACAAAGCACCGAGCTGATCTCCCTGTGCTATGGGGTCTTGTTTTCTAAGGTAGGCTTTCCTATAGACATCCATCTTAGAACTGTTTCTGCTGTGTCCCACAGATTTTGGATCATTGAGTTTCTGTTTTCATTTGTCTCAAGGTATTTTTAAATTTCCTCCTTAATGTCTTCAGTAACCCATTCGTTGTTTAACAGTATAATTTTTAGGCTCCATCATATGTGTTTTTTGCAGTTTTTTCTTATTGTTGATTTCTAGTCTCACAACATTGTGGTCAGAAAAGACACTTGATATGATTTCAGTCTTCTTAAATTTACTGAGATTTGTGGCCAGCATGTGATCTATCCTGGAGAATGTTCCATTTGCACTTGAAAAAAAATGTGTATTCTTCTGCTTTTGAATGGAATATTCTATTTAAATATACATTAAGTCCATCTGGCTTAACATGTCCTTTAAGGCCAGTGTTTCCTTGTCGATTTTCTGTCTGGATGATTTGTGTATTGATGTAAGTGGGGTGTTAAAAATCCCTTAATATTATTGTGTTACTATTGATTTTTTCCTTTATGTCTGTTAATATTTGCTTTATGTTTTTAGCTCCTCCTATGTAATTGTTATTATAGAACAATTTACAATTTTTATATATTATTTGTTGGATTGATCCCTTTATCATTGGGTAATATCCTTCTTTGTCCCTTTTTACTGTCTTTGTTTTAAAGTCTTTTGACTGGAGCATTTACTCCATTAACATTTAAAGTAATTATTGATAGGTACATATTTATTGTAATTTTGTTAATTGCTTTCTGGTTGTTTTTGTAGTTCTTTTTTGTTCCTTTCTACTTCTTTTGCTCACTTCCCTTGTGATTGATGATTACTTTTAATGCTATGTTTGGATTCCTTTCTCTTTTTTTTTTTTGTGGTACGCAGGCCTTTCACTGTTGTGGCCTCTCCCGTTGCGGAGCACAGGCTCCGGACGCGCAGGCTCAGTGGCCATGGCTCACAGGCCCAGCCACTCCACGGCATGTGGGATCCTCCCAGACCAGGGCACGAACCCGTGTCCCCTGCATCGGCAGGCGGACTCTCAACCACTGCGCCACCAGGGAAGACCTCCTTTCTCTTTTTATGTGTGTATCTGTTATATATTTTTGGTTTGTGGTTACCATGAGGTTTATATATAGTAATATATATATATATACACACATATATATCATGTATATCTACATAGTATATATACTCATATATTTGATTTAGTTGATGATCTCTGAAGGGTGAATGCATTCAAACAACTCTGCATTTTTACTCCCCTTCTCTCACATTTACTGTTTTTGACATGATAGTTTACATCTTTTCTTTGTGTAACCCATAACTACTTATTGTGGATATAAACCATTTTAATATTTTTTCTTTTAACCTTCCTACTAACTTTATGCAAGGTTGATCTACTAACCTTGCTGTATATTTTTTACCAATGAGATTTTTCCTTTTGTAATTTTCATATTTCTTGCTGTTGTCTCTTTTTTTCCCCTTAGAGAAGTCCCTTTAACATTTTTGTAAAGCCAGTTTCATGGTGCTGCACACTTTTAGCTTTCACTTGACTGTAAAACTCTTGATAATTCCTTCAAATCTAAATGATAGGCTTGCTGGATATACTTGGTTGTAGGTTTTTTCTTTCATCACTTCAAATATATCATGCCACTGCCTTCAGGCCTGTAAAATTTCACTGAAAAGTCAACTGATGGCCTTATGGGAGTTTCCTTGTACATAACTAGTTGATTTTTCCCTTGCTGCTTTTAATATTCTCTCTTTATCTTTAATTTTTGCCATTTAATTACAATATTTCTTGGTGTGGACTTCTTTTGGTTGATTTTATTTGGGAATCTCTGTGTTTCCTGGACCTAGATGTCTGTTTCCAGGTTAAGAAAGTTTTCAGCTATTATATCTTCAAATAAGTTGTCTGCCCTTTTCTCTCTCTTCTCCTTCTGGGACCCATATAATGTAAATGTCACTTTACTTGATGTCCCAGAGCTCTCTTAAACTGTCCTCATTTTTTAAATTCTTTTTTCTATTAAGCTTTAGTGATTTCCACTACTATGTCTTCCAGTTTGCTGATCTTTTCTCTGTATCAATTAATCTAATGTTGATTCCTTCTAGTGTATTTTTTATTTCACTTATTGCATTCTTCATCTCTGTTTTTTTCTTCTTTATATTTTCTAACTCTTGGTTAGAAACTTCTAACTTTTCACTGTGATCATCCATTCTTCTCCTGAGTTTTTGAGCATCCTTCTGATCATTACCTTGAAATCTTTCTTGGGTAGATTGCTTATCTTCACTTTGCTTAGTTCATCTTCTGGGTTTTTATTTTGTCCCTTCACTTAGAATATATTCCTTTTTCACCTCATTTTGCCTAATTCTCTGTGTTTATTTTTATGTATTAGGTAGGTTGTTGTGTTTACTGATCTTGGAGAAGTGGCTTTATGTAAGAGATGTACTATGGGGCACAGCAGTATACTCCCCTCTGGTCAGCAAAGCTATTTGATCTAGCCTCTATGTGGGCTGAAGTGGGCCTTTCTGTTGGAACAAGGTCAATAACTGTGGGCACACTCGTACGTAAGGCTGGTCACCAACCTGGTTGGCTGCCAGGCTTTGTCTAGTGAGGAGGCTGCCAGTTGCTGGTAGGGAAGGCTAGGTCTTTCTGTGGCTGATGGAGGGAACTGGGGGGTCCTGAAGCTTGTGCCAGACTGCTTGAGGGTGGGGCCAAGTCCTGGGGCAGCCAATTGTGCATCTCAGGGTGTCCTGGGGCTGGTGCCAGCCCCTTAGTGGGTGGGGCCTGGCTTTGAACGTCCTGGGGTTGGTTTTGGCCTGCTGGTGGGTGGGGCTGTGTCTCAGAGTGCCTGGTTGCACATCCTAGCGGGGAGGGTCCCAGAGCTGGTTCTAGCCCATTACTGGGTGGAGCTGGGCCTTAAAAGTCCTGGGGTTGTCTCCAGCCCAGTAGTGTCTGGTGCAAGGTCCCAGGGCAGCTTGCTGGGGAGCCTGGAGCTGATGCTGGTCCACTGATGGGCATGGTTGGGTCCCCAAGGGACTGGTTGCTCAACTCAGGGATCCTGGGATTGGTGCTGACCAGCTAGTGGGCCCAGCTAGGTCCAGGCAATAACAGTCTAGAGAAGGGACTCCAAAATGACACTTTCCAGCCCCAGAGTCTTTGTAGTAGACAAGCTCCTCAAGATGGTTGCTGCCAGTGTCTATGTCCCTAGGGGGAATCCCATCAGCTTACTGCCTTTCTGGGAGGCTTCTCCAAGAATAGCAAGTGTGTCTGACCCAGGCTCCTTTCAAGCTACTGCCTCTGCACTGGGTCTCAGAACATGTGAGATTTTGCATGTGTCCTTTGGAGTGGAATATCTGTTTCTTATGGCCCCCCACGTCTCCCATATGCAAAACCCAATGGCCTTCAATGCCAGAATTTCTGGGGGCTCATCTTCCTGGTGCAGGACGCCCAGACTGTGGAACATGATGTAAGACTCAGACCCTTTATTCCTTGGGGACAACCTCTGCAATTCTGATAATCCTCCTGTGTGTGGGTCGCTTACCTGGGAGTGTGGGTCTTTCCTTACTGTGTCTCCACTACTCCTATCCATTTCATTATGGTTCCTTTTGTGTGTCTATAATTTTGAAAAATCTTTTCTGCTAGTCTTCAGGTTCTCATCTGTAAATAGTTGTACTTTTGGTGTGTCCATGGGAGGAGGTGAGCTTAAGGCTTCCTACTTCACCATGTCAACCACTCCTCTCCCAGCAACTCAGAACCTAACTGTGCTGGTCCTAATCTGAGACCTCCAGCTTCCAGCACAAATATAAGGCTCCATTTGAAAGAGGCCAAAAGTAGAAATAGGTTGAAGATGCTCCATCACTGATGTAAAACTAAAAACTCAATAACAGTGATGAATATTTTGAGCATGCAAAAGCCTCAAAAAAATCAGCAAACTGAATTCAACATTATATTTGAAAGAACATACACCATGATCAAGTGGGATTTATCCCCACAATGCAAAAATAGTTCAATATCTGCAAATCAGTCAATGTGATATACCACATTAACAAATTGAAGAATAAAAATCAGATGATCATCTCAATAGATGCAGAAAAACTTTTGACAAAATTCAACATCGATTTAATAGACATTTCTCCAAAGAAGACATACAGATGGCCAAGAAGCACATGAAAAGCTGCTCAACATCACTAATTATTAGAGAAATGCAAATCAAAACTACAATGAGGTATCACCTCACACCAGTTAGAATGAACATCATCAGAAAATCTATAAACAACAAATGCTGGAGAGGGTGTGGAGAAAAGGGAACACTCTTGCACTGTTGGTGGAAATGTAAATTGATACAGCCACTATGGAGAACAGTATGGAGGTTCCTTAAAAAACTAAAAATAGAATTACCATATGACCCAGAAATCCCACTACTGAGCATACACCCAGAAAACACCAGAATTCAAAAAGGCACATGCACCCCAATGTTAATTGCAGCACTATTTACAATAGCCAGATCATGGAAGCAACCTAAATGCCCATTGACAATCGAATGGATAAAGAAGATGTGGTACATATATACAATGGAATATTACTCAGCCATAAAAAGGAACGAAATTGGGTAATTTGTACAGACGTGGATGGATCTAGACACTGTCATACAGAGTGAAATAAGTCAGAAAGAGAAAAACAAACATCGTATATTAACGCATATATGTGGAACCTAGAAAATGGTACAGATGAACCGGTTTGCAGAGCAGAAATCGAGACACAGAAGTAGAGAACAAACGTATGGACACCAAGGGGGGAAAGTGGCATGGGGTGGGGGTGGGGATGTGATGAATTGGGAGGTTGGGATTGACATGTATGCACTGATGTGTATAAAATGGATGACTAATAAGAAAAATAAATAAATAAATAAATAAACATTAAAAACAAAAAAAATCCATTTATGATAAAAACTCTCCAGAAAGTGGGCATAGAGGAAACATACCTCAACATAATAAAGGCCACATATGACAAACCCACAGCCAACATCATACTCAAATGCAAAAAGCTGAAAGCATTTCCCTTAATATGAGAAACAAGACAAAGATGCCCACACTAGCCACTTTTATTCAACATAGTACTGGAAGTCCTAGCCACAACAATCAGACAAGAAAAAGAAAAAAAGAATCCAAATTGGAAAGAAAGAAGTAAAACTGTCACTGTTTGTAGAAGGCATGATCTTATACGTAGAAAATTCTAAAGATGCCAAAAAAACCTGTGAGAACTAATAAATTAATTCAGTAAAGTTGCAAGATACTAAATTAATATACAAAAATCTGTTGCATTTCTATACACTAATGACAAACTACCAGAAAAAGAAATTAAAAAAAAATCCCATTAACAATTGTATGAAAAAGAATAAAATACCTAGGAATAAATATAACCAAGGAGGTAAAACACCTCTACTCAGAAAACTATAAGACACTGATGAAAAAAATTGAAGTTGATACAAACAAATGGAAAGATACAGTGTGCTCATGGGTTGTAAGAGTTAATATTGCTAAAATGACCATACTACCTAGGCAATCTACAGATTCAATGCAATCGCTATCAAAAATACCAATGGCTGTTGTCGCAAAACTAGAATAAATAATTCTAAAATTTGTTTGGAAGCACAAAATACCACAAAGAGCCAAAATAATCTTGAGAAAGAACAAAATTGGAGTTATCACTCTTGCCAATTTTAAACTATACTACAAAGATACAATAATCAAAAGAGTATGATACTGGCATAGAAATAGACACATACATTAATGGAACAGAATAAAGAGCCCAGAAATAAATCCACACTTACATGGGCAATTAATCTATGACAAAAGAGGCAAGGATATCCAATGGGGAAAAGACTGCCCCTTCAATAAATGGTGTAGGGAAAACTGGGCAGCTACATGCATAAGAATTAAACAGGAATACTTCCTCACACTATATAGAAAAATAAAAACTCAAAATGGATTAAAGACTTAAATGTAAAACCTGAAACCATAAAACTCCTAGAAGAAAACATAAGCAGTATGCTCTTTGATATTGGTCTTAATATTTTTTTGGATATGTCTCCTCAGGTAAGGGAAACAAAAGCAAAAATAAACAAGTGGTGCTACAACAAACTAAAAAGATTTTGCACAGAGAAGGAAATATTAACAAAATAAAAACTTTCCTACTGGATGGGGGAAGATATTTGCAAACAATATATCCAATAAAGGGTTAATATCCAAAATATACAAAAGACTCATATAACTCAACAACAAAAAACCCCAAACAGCC
Source organism: Delphinapterus leucas (assembly GCF_059928025.1). Taxonomy (NCBI): domain Eukaryota; kingdom Metazoa; phylum Chordata; class Mammalia; order Artiodactyla; family Monodontidae; genus Delphinapterus; species Delphinapterus leucas. The sequence continues at coordinate 87,256,560 of NC_143150.1, forward strand.
CAGTTGGAAAATGGATAGAGGACCTAAATAGACATTTTTCCAAAGAAGACATACAGATGGCTAACAGACGTATGAAAAGATGCTCAACATCTCTAATCATCAGGGAAAAACAAATCAAAACTACAATGAGGTATCACTCCACACGAGTCAGAAAGTCTATTATTGAATAGACAACAAATAACAAGTGCTGACAAAAATGTGGAGAAAAGGGAACCTTCATACACTGTTGGTTGGAATATATATTGATGAAGCCATTATGGAAAACAGTATGTAAGCTCCTCAAAAAAATAAAAATAAAATGATCATAGTATTCAGCAATTTCCTCTTCTGGGTATTTTCCCAAAGAAAACAAAAACACTAGTTCAAAAAGATATATGCACATTTATATACATTGCAGTGTTATTCACAATTCCAAGATATGGAAGAAACCAAAAGAATGAAATCTTGCCATTTGTGACAATATGGAGAGACCTAGAGGGTATTTTGCTAAGTGAAAAAAGCCATACATAAAAAGACAAATACCATATGATTTCACTTATATAAGGAATCTAAAAATCAAAACAAATGAACAAACATAATAAAACAGAAACAGAGTCATAGATACAGAGAAATAAAGGTGGTTGCCAGAGGGAAGAGGAGAATGAATGAAATAAGTGAGGGAAATGAAGAGGTACAAACTTCCAGTTACAAAATGAATCAGTTATGGTGATGAACTGTTGTATAGTGTGGAGAATATACTAAATAATAATGCAATATCTTTGTAAGGTGATGAAAGTAGAAAAAAGGTACAAACTTCCAGTTATAAGATAAATACTAGAGTTGTAACGTACAACATGATTAATATAATTAACACTGCTCTATGTTATATATGAAAATTGTTAAGAGTAAATCTAGGAGGACCTCCAGGATGACAGAGGAGTAAGGTGTGGAGATTACCTTCCTCTCCACAAATACACCAAAAATACAACTATACGTGGAGCAACTTGCTGGCAGAAGACCTCAGACTTCCAAAACTCAAGAAAATCCCCATGTACCTGAATAGAGCAAAAGAAAAAAGAAAGGAGACAAAGGAATAAGGATGGGTCCTGCACATCTGGGAGGGAGCTGTGAAGGAGGAAACGTTTCCAAACACTAGGAAGCCTCTTCACTGGCGGAGATGGGGGTGGTAGGGGGAAGCTTCAGAGCCATGGAGGAGAGCGCAGCAACAGGGGTGCAGAGGGAGAAGGGAGAGATTCCCGCACAGAGGATTGGTGCCAACCAGCACTCACCAGCCCGAGAGGCTTGTCTGCTCACCAACTGGGGCGGGCAGGGGCTGGAAGCTGAGGCTTGGGCTTTGAAGATCATATCCGAGGGAGAGGACTGGGGTTGGCTACGTGAACACAGCCTGAAGGGGGCTAGTGTGCCACAGCTAACTGGGAGGGAGTCTGGGAAAAAGTCTGGAACTTCCAGAGAGGCAAGAGACCATTGTTTCTGGATGTGCAAGGAGAGGGGCTTCCTGCTCCATGTGCCCACAGATGGCAGGGCACCACCTAAGCGAGCTCCAGAGATGGCCATGAGCTGTGACTAACAGCTAAGACCCCAGAAGCAGGTACAGACTGCTATCACTGCCGCTGCTGCCACCAAGAGTCCTGTGTGCAAACACAGATCACTATCCACACCCTCCTGGGAGCCTGTGCAGCACACAATTGCCAGGATCCCATGATCCAGGGCCAACTTCCCTGGGAGAACACACAGCGTGCCTCAGGCTCTTGCAACTACACGCTGGTCTCTGCCACTGCTGGCACTCCCCGCATCCCAATTATGACTACTGTACCCGTCCCTCTTCCCAGCCTGAGTGAGCAAGAGAGCCCTAATTAGCCACTGCTTTAACCCCCTCCTGTCTGGGCGGGGAACAGACACCTGAGGCCAGCCTACATGCAGAGGCAGGGGGAAAACCAAAGCTGAACCCCAGGAACTGTGTGAACAAAGAAAAGAAAGGGAAATCTCTCTGTGCAGCTTCAGGAGGAGTGGATTAAATCCCCACAACCAGCTTGGGAAACTCTGCATCTGTGAAATACCTGAATAGACAACAAGTGTTCCCAAATTGGGCCGGTGGACTTTGGGGGCAAACATGGACATGGGGTTTGCTTTCTGTGTTTGATTTGTTCTTGGTTTTATGTTTATCTTAGTTTAGTTTTTAGTGTTTGTTTTCATTTGTGGGTTTGTTTATTTGTTTTGTTGCCCTCTACCATTTTTTTCTTTCTTTTTCTCTTTTTGTAAGTGTGTCTGTGTATGTTTCTTTGTGTGATTTTGTCTGTTTAGTTTTGCTTTTACCATTTGTTTGGGGTTCTGTCTGTTCGTTTTGTTGTTGTTGTGGTTATCTTGTTTTGTTTTGTTTTTTCTTCCTTTTCTTTCATGCGGTGCAGCTGGCAAGGTCTTGGTGCTCTGGCTGGGTGTCAGGCCTGAGTGTCCAAGGTGGTAAAGCTGAGTCCAGGACATTGGACCACCAGAGACCTCCCAGCCCCATGTAAGATTATTCGGTGAGAACGCTCTCAGAGATCTCTGTCTCAACACTAAGACCCAGCTCCACCCAATGGCCAGCAAGCTCCAGTGCTGGATGCCCCATGCCAAACAACTAGCAAGACAGGAACACAACCCTGCCCATTAGCAGACAGGCTGCCTAAAATCATACTAACTTCACAGACACCCCAAAACACACCACCGGATGTAGCCCTGCCCAACAGAAGGACAAGATCCAGCCCCAACAACCAGAAGACAGGCACCAGTCCCTTATAAGACACTGATGAAAGAAATCAAAAATGACAAAAACTGATGGAAAGATACACTGTGTTCTTGGATTGGAAGAATCAATATTGTCAAAATGACTACACTACCCAAGGCAATCTACACATTCAATGCAATCCTTATCAAATTACCAATAACATTTTTCACAGAACTAGAACAAAAAATTTCAAAACTTGTATGAAAACACAAAAGATGGCAAATATCCAAAGCAGTCTTGAGAAAGAAAAACGGAGCTGGAGGAATCAGGCTCCCTGACTTCACACAATACTACAAAGCTAATAAAGACAGTATGGTACTGGCACAAAAACAAATATAAATCAGTGGAACAGGATAGAAAGCCCAGAGATAAACCCAAGCACATATGGTCACCTTATCTTTGACAAAGGAAGCAAGAATATACAATGGAGAAAAAACAGTCTCTTCAATAGGTGGTGCTGGAAAAACTGGACAGCTACATGGAAAAGAATGAAATTAGAAGACTTCCAAACACCATACACAAAAATAAACTTAAAATGGGTTAAAGACTGAAGTGTAAGGCCAGATACTATAAAACTCCTAGAGGAAAACATAGAACACTCTATGACATAAATCAGAGCAAGATCTTTTTTGACCCACCTCCTAGAGAAATGGAAATAAAAATAAACAAATGGGACCTAATGAAACTTAAAAGTTTTTGCACAGCAAAGGAAACCATAAGCAAGACGAAAAGACAACCCTCAGAATGGGAGAAAATATTTGCAAATGAAGCCACTGACAAAGGATTAATCTCCAAAATTTACACACAGCTCATGCAGCTCAATATCAAAAAAACAAACAACCTAATCCAAAAATGGGCAGAAGCCCTAAATAGACATTTCTCCAAAGAAGATATACAGATTGCTAATAAACACATGAAAGAATGCTCAACATCACTAATCATTAGAGAAATGCAAATCAAAAACACAATGAGGTTATCACCTCACACCAGTCAGAATGGCCATCATCAAAAAATCTATAAATAATAAAAGCTGGAGAGGGTATGGAGAAAAGGGAACCCTCTTGCACTGTTGGTAGTAGATATATACTACCAAATGTAAATTGATACAGCCACTATGCAGAACAGTATGGAAGTTCCTTAGAAAAAGTTAAAGAAAAACAGTAAGAACTACCATATGACCCAGCAATCCCACTACTGGGCATATTCCCTGAGAAAACCATAATTCAAAAAGAGTCATGTTCCACAATGTTCATTGAAGCACTATTTACAGTAGCCAGGACATGGAAGCAACCTAAGTGTCCATCAGCAGATGAATGGATAAAGACGATGTGGCATACATATAAAATGGAATATTACTCAGCCATAAAAAGTAACAAAATTGAAAGATTGATAGCTACACACATTGAGTGCTTATTACATGCCAGGCACTGTTCTAAGCCACTTCTGTGTAATAGTTAATTAAATCCTCAAAAACTTTAATGGCCTATATGGGAAAAGAATCTAAAAAAGAGTGGATATATGTATAGGTATAACTGATTCATTTTGCTGTACAGCAGAAAGTAACACAACATTGTACATCAACTATATTCCAATAAAAATTTTTTTAAGATGAACTTCTCCTATTATAATTTTATGTCAGAGAGCAAAAGTAATTGCTTTCTGGAGACCAAAACCTTAAATGGTCTCCACATGTTCTATACACAAAATATAGTAGACAATTTTTTAAAATTAGCAGGCTTGAACAAGATTGAATAAAATAAATGGGACTACAGTTTACAAAAGTAAAGAAAAATAAAGAAGAGGAACAGGCCCATAAATGATCCAGATTTTAGAATTTAAAACAATGGATGACAAGAAGGAGAATTTCTCCAGATAACTGAAATATACAAGAATAATACAATGGGGCTTCCCTGGTGGTGCAGCAGTTGAGAATCTGCCTGCTAATGCAGGGGACACGGGTTCGAGCCCTGGTCTGGGAGGATCCCACATGCCACAGAGCAACTAGGCCCGTGAGCAACAACTACTGAGCCTGCGCGTCTGGAGCCTGTGCTCCGCAACAAGAGAGGACACAATAGTGAGAGGTCCGTGCACCACGATGAAGAGTGGCCCCCGCTTGCCACAACTAGAGAAAGCCCTCACACAGAAACGAAGACCCAACACAGCAAAAATAAATAAATTAATTAATAAACTCCTACCCCCAACATCTTCTTTAAAAAAAAAAAAAGAATAATACAATGGAAATTTTAGAAATGGAAATCAAATAAATTAAAAACACAATAGATTGGTTTAGCACCACATAAGACAAGAAGAGAAGAATAATGAACTGGAAATTATATCAGATAAAAATATCCAGAATTAAAAATATAGAGCAAAAAGGATTGAAGACAAAGAAGTCAATGTAAGATATATGAAAAATGGAGAATAAAATATATCAAATTTGAGTCAGAGAGAGAGGAAAGAGAGAGAGAGAATGGGGCAGAATGGGTATCTTTCAGGCAGAATGAAATGTTGAGAAATGGAAGCATGGAGATACAAAAAAGAATAAATGGAAATTGAAGGGTAAAATATATGAATTATTGTAAATTAATATTTGTTATGGAAAATAGTAACATTGTCCTGTGGGCCTTAAAATACATGTAAAATTAAAATACATGTTTAAAATAACACGAAAGATGAGGGATCTGAGGCAAATTAAAGTGTTCTAATATCCTTGTACTTTTCTGGGAAGTAGTAAAAGTACCCATAAAAATTAGACTCTAATAAGCAAAATTCATGGTGTAACCTTGAGAATAGTCAGTAAAAGAAAAAGAGTTATATATCTAACAAGGTACTAAAAGGGAAACATAAACTGATGATACATACTTGATTAATCGAAAAGATGACAAAAACAAAATGAAAAAATAACAGAGTATGCTGGAGACACAGAAACAAATAGTAAGATGATAGATTTAAACAAAAATATATGTGTAATTACATTAAACTTTAACAGACTAAAAATAATAAATAGAAGGAAATAAAACAGAAAAACATAGAGAAAATAAATCTAAACATTTATTATTTGCAAAGTTTAATACAACTGATAAACCAATAGCAAGACTGATCAAGAAAAATAGAGAAAGCATAAATCAACAATATCAACAATGAATAAGTTGACAACATTCAAAGACATTATAGATATTAAAAAGGTAATTGGTATAAAATTGTCCGTAATAAATTTGAGGGTTTACATAAAATGAAAAATTCCTTGAGAAAAACAGTTTACCAAATCTGACAGAATAAACAGAAAATATGACTGATCTTAAAGTTATTTTTTAAAGTGTATGTTATTAAACACCTCCCCACAAAGAAAATTTCAGGCTTAGATAGCTTAACCAATGAATTCTCCTGAACACTTAGAGAAATGTCACTAATTTTAAATAAATTCTTCCAGGGATAGAAAAAGTACAGTTTCCAACTATTTTAACTCTCTAGCAAAATCTTGACCCAAGACTGAACACAGACAGTCCAGTCTGTGGGAAAGGAAAATTACAAAATATCAACAAATAGAATCCAAGAGTATATATGAAGGGTAGTTCATGATGATTAAGGCATGATTGAACAAGGAAAGGGTGCTTTAATACTGGAAAATCTATCAGTGTACTTCCTCACATTAATAAAAGGGAGCAAAGTCATATGAAAATCTCAATGGATACAGAAAAAATAATTTGACAAAATTAATTATTTAAAAAAAATTTTAGAAAATTAGTGAATAGAAAAAAAGTCCTTAATCTGATAAATACTACCTTTATAAAACATGTAGCAAACATCAATGGTGGTGAATTATCCAAAAGAAATTGGATTGGAAAGGATAGAATAAAAATGCTACTACTCACACATGGTGTTACTAAGCACATAGAAAACCCAAAAGAATTTACAAACTATTAGAATTAATAAGTGAATTTAACAATGATGCAAGGTCAACACATAATAATTAATTATATTTCTATAAACAGAAATGAACAAACAAAAGGAAATTAAATAGTATAGGTGATGCCATTTACTAACATAAATAATAAAATACCTAGGAATCAATCTAATTAAAGAAATGCAAGACACAAAACACTATTTAAAGAAATTAAAGGAAATCTAAATAAATGCCATGCTCCAGGATTGGAAGTCTCAATAATGTAAGATGTAAATACTCCCCAACTTACTTAAAAACTAAAAGAAAATACTCCCCAAATTGCTCCATAGAGACAGTGTAATAAACAATTTTAAATGGAGCAGGTTTTTGAAAAATGACGAGTTCATTCTACAATGCATATGGAAATGTAAATGGAAAGAAAGAAACAAGGTAATCTTGAAGAAGAAAACTATAGCTAAAAGACTCTAACTATAAGAAGAGTTAATAGAAAGTTATAATTAAGACACTGGTACTGGTACAAAGATGAACAGACCAATGGAATAGAGTCCAGAAACATGCATACACACATATGGTCACTGATGATGTAAATGCCATTTCAGGGCAGTGGGGAAAAGATAGACTTTTCAGTAACTTGTTCGACTTCAATGGTATATTTCTATGGAGGAAAAAAGAATGTTCCCCCATCTTCACGAAATGTGAAATAATCTATTTGAAATGTATTTCAGATTTAAATGAGAAATGTAAACCAATAAAACTTTTAGAAGAAAATACAAGCAGGCAGCTGGTGTGGCTTGCTGGAGCCAGGGTGGGCAATAAGGACCTTGTTCTCTAAGTATCAGGGTTCTCTGTTCTGATCGCTGATCACAGTTTTTCATGGCTGAGGTGCAGGCAGCTCCTCAAAAAGTAAAATGTAGAACTACCATAGGATCCAGCAATTCCATTCCTCAGTATATATTCAGAAAAATTGAAAGCAGGAGCTCAAACAGAAATTTGTATGCCCATGTTCATAGCAGCATTATTCACAATAGCCAAAAGGTGTAAACAACCATGTGTCCATCAACAGATGACTGGGTAAACAAAATGTATATACACACAATGAAGTATTGTTCAGGCATAAAGAGGAATGAAATTTTGATATATGCTACAACATGGATGGACCTTGAAAGCATTTTTCTAACAGAAATAAGCCAGATACAGAAGGGCAAATATTGTCTTTACATTGTATAATGTATTTCACTTATATGACTTAAGTAGAACAGGAAAATTCATACAGGCAATAAGTTGAATAGAGGTTACTTGGGGCTAATGGGAGGAAGAAATGGGGACTTAATTTTTAATAGGTACAGAGTTTATGTTGGGAAAGATGATGACTTTTGGTATAGATAGTGATGATGGTTACACAACATTGTGAATGCATTTTATGCCACTGAACTCTGCACGTATAAATGGTTAAAATGGCAACTATTATGTTGTATACATTACACCACACTTAATTTTTTAATTGTATGACCATTTTGGAAATTTCTTTATTAGTATTTAATAAAGCTGAGTGTAGGCAATGTCCTATGACCTAGCAGTTCATCTCCCAGGTAAATTCTTACACAAATTCACAGAGGTAAGTATCATTATCACTAAAATATGTAAAATATTTGATATAACAAAATATGTAATATCCCAGATTTTAAAACTACCCAAATATCCATAACAAGTAAAGTTAATGAATAAATTATGCACATTGATATAGAATACAATTAAATGGTTGAATAACTACCAGACCCAAAGAGCATGGATAAAACACAGGAAAATGATGTTGAGTGAAAAAAAGCTACAAAGAAAAAAACACAAAAAACTTAATACTATACAATTCCATTAACATAAATTTAAAATCAGACAAAACTAGATCGTGCTGCTGGAGGCGAGGATTGTGGTTACTTTGGTGAGGAGGGATGGGGGTATCTGGGAAGGGGCACAAGAAGGCCTTGTCAGGAACTATGTGATGTTCTACATTTCAAACTGAATGCGGATTACATAGGTGTAGTGTGTTTACTTTGTGGAATTTCATGGAGCAATACAATTATAATTTGTATAATTTTTGTATGTGAAGTTATACTTTAATAAATAAGTGTATTTGAAAAAAACTGGGAGATGGGAGAGATTGGGTCAGGAAGTGCAAGGGAACTATCATCCTCATATTTCATCTTCCAAGACAGGGATTCTCCTGAGCCTACCAAAATTTAAATGAGCCATGAAAATAAAAAAGGCCCCAAATCTAAAATGTTATTGAGAATCTATTTTCTTAACTTTGGAGGAATCTTCTAGGAACATTTATCCCATCAGCTAAAGACATCCTTAACCAAGACTCATCTCTTTCTTGTCACCTTTCAACTTATTTTTGCATACTTGATAAAACTAAATCTATTTTTATTTTGAATAACATTGTATGGTATAAGCTAATTGTTGCGATATTCCTTTCTTTCAAGTTATGTCTCTTTATTGCTTTCCACCTGCTGTCCTACCCTTTTATTTCATAGATGAATAATAAGATGCTTGAAGTGATTTTGATCCAGCATTAGAACTACATAAATGTGGATGTTGAAATTTGTCATAATGTATTGTTTTGCATTTATGTTTTCTCAGTGGTCAACTTTTTAACAATCAGCATATTATAACAAAATTATGAAGTTACACTCCTATATTTTTTAATTTATATATACCTCACCCTCATATTTTGTAAATGTAGCTATATGTTGTCAACCAAACCATGTGATTGATTTACACCATGATTAAAAGCTGCAAAATCCTCAGCATTTATATGCTAGATTTTGTTATTTTTTCTTTTATAATGATAATTCATTTTGTGAATTTACACTTGTTTTTGTCAGTGGATCCACATATAAACATTTTCCAGAATTATTTTTTCTTAATCTGGGAGGAATCTTCCAGGAACTAACATCTCTTCAGTTAAAGAAATCATTAACTAAAGATTCACCTCTTTCTTGCTTCCTTTCCTTTATCTTAGTCTAATAAAATGAAATCTAATACTTTTTTATTTGAAGAGCATGTATGGTATAAGATCATCATTGTAAAATCATTTCCGTAGGTTAGATCCCGTTCTGGCTATCCACCTTACAACCTATCAATAAATAATATGTTTCATAAGTAAAAAGAAAGATGTTTATATGTAATGATTTTGAATAAGTGTTAGAACTAGCTAATTCTGAATGTTGCAATTTGATATAATTTATTGTATCTGCCTTCATATTTCCTTGTGCTTGACTTTTTTAACAATCAAAATGTTACAGTAAATCTATGAAATGGCCATCCTTTGTTTTTTTAATTCACATAAACCTCTCCCCATTACCTTTTGTAAATATAGCTGTATGTTATCAACCAAATCGAGTAACTTACTTACACCATGATAAAAGTTTTAAAATCATCAGCGATTATATGCTAGAATTTATTGTTCCCTTGTTTTCTAATGAAAATTCGCTTTTGTGAATTCACATTTGTTTTTCTCAAGAGGCCCATACTTTAACAGTTTCTAGAATAGGTGCATTTGAGATTTTAACAGCAAGATCAATTTTTACACATGACCTACTTTTTCTATGATCCAAGCAGTTTCTATCCATGGTTCTAGGTCACTGGAGGTGGGGGCCAGGCTTCTCTTTCCACTTCCCACCCCAGAGAAAGCCTCTTCTCCCAATCCCTTTCCTTACTCTTCCCTTAGAGGGAAGACTGATGTGATGGACCAGATTCCGGAGCACTGTGAGCAATACCAGTGTGCACTGGGACTGGACACCTATGCGTGGAGGACATGTCCATGCCCTCTCTTTCTTACAATACTAAGAGGTACATAAGCTGAGCCACTGCCTACCTACCCATGAAGGCTGGGAGCTGCCACACCACTCTCTCCTCCTTTCTTCTCACTGGAGATTTGGGGCTCTGTCATCCTTGCACATTAGGGATCAGCTGGTGGTAAGAGATAGAGTTAGAGTCTAGGAGATCCTGCTTCATTCTTGAGCCCAAGCCTGTGCTTCACCCCAACTCCACAAGGGGGCGCTTCACTGAGGGACTCTGAGAACTGGCCCAGTGAAGGATATTCCAGACTCCTATGTGTCTGTCTCCTTTAGAGAAAGCCCTGGGAGAGGGCAGAGCGGCTGTGTTGGGTAGGAGGAGGCCATTGTTGTATCGCTGAACGAATACTGGCCCCGTACTGTCAGATTCTCACCAGTAACTCCACACCTTCACGTCTCTCACTCTACTGCAGACGGTGAACACACTCACCCAAATGTCATAACCCACAATTAAATGTCACAGGTACCCATTCAAATAGACATGCCCTCAGGTGTTGCCATGCTCTCAGCCAGAGGCCAGCACTTGGTGTTTGCAGACATGGTAGTGGACACAACTCATGGAATGATAAGGTAAATGTCTGTTGATAGGTTAAAGCCTCCTGAATTCCAGTGGTTTCCCCACACCTGCTTTCCATCAGGGGCTCATGCACCGATGTCAGGTACCATGAAGGCAGTGTTCTCATTCTTAAGCTGGTCCTTGTTCAGACCTCATGTTATCTCTCAGCACTTTGGCCTTGACTTTTAGACTGCCCAAATTGTAAAAACATTTCATGGCCAACTGACGGGCTTCTGATATTTCTCAGATAGAATTGGCTACTTCCAGCCATATGCCACATTTGAAATAATCATCCACTTACTTCGCAAACAATTTATTTTATGTACCTCACCTTTTACAATTGTCTACAACTAGACAACACATATCCCTATTTCCCTTTTGAGACATGCCGTCCAGCTATCATTAAATTGTATATTGCTAATATTTTGTACAATTCTTATTATACCTAGCCAATAGCCATACTCCTCTTCCCCTTCCCCAAATAAAAGATCTGGGGATGAAAAGCATTTATCCACCAATAACTTTTCCTTGATGACCACTCTGAAAAAGCCTCACAAGTGTGCTGCTTGATCAGCCTCTTGGTTAGGCCTGTGTTAACTGTCCTAGGGCTGCTATTAACCATTGGGAAACAGATGTTGCACTCCCATAAGCTCTCTCCTGCTTGCTTCTCTCTGTCTTCCCTAAATATCCCATTGAGAGGCCATACCCATGCTGCATACACCATTACACAAAGGAGTCCAAACTGGGCTCATTGTAAACTTTTAGTCATTATCTCAGGGAAGGGGAGGGAAGATCTTATGGTAGAAGTAAGATCGGTGTGTCACAGAGGAATTAGTGTGGTTAGTCCTTCTCCATTTAAGTCCATGCAAGTCCTCAAGATGTTGCCTGTAACCCTCCATCAGCTTAAGGAAACAATTCAGGCCCATGGTGAACTACAATAAAATGTAGAGCTTGGGAAATATTGACATTTAAATGTCAAAATATGGCTGTTTGTTTCCACTGAGTCTCATTAGTCTAACACCACATGGAAGAATGTCCTTGGGATCAAGTGATCATGGTTACAACCTTTTCATGCTTTGTGATGTTAAATTCTCTACTTCATCTTAGAGGTTTGATATAATAAATGCCCAATACCAGCAGCAGGGCAACTTCTACCTGGAATGCTTGTTTTGCCCCTGAGAGGATTCAATTTATTTCCAGTGCCTCACGATGGAGAATTTTCCATGGTATGTAGACAAAAGACTTATTTCCTTTTTCCTTTCTACAAAACCAATGCATACATCAGTCTATTACCTTCCCTGGATGTGCTTCCCACATAGCCACCTGAATGGAGCTTGCTTCAGAATGAGGAGTGTCTACTTGTCCCTGTCCCTTTCCCTGTAGCCTTATCACTGGTAAAACCTCAGCTACTAGGCTTTCACCAGAAGCAATGAGTGGAGTCAGACCTTTGTTGCCTTGAATTTTTACAAATGGCTCTAATTTTTCATGGCCAATGTTAAGAGCTGGTGGTGCTAGAAAGAACAGGAGGGATGTCTGGAATTCATTATTTTGATCACCACCCAGTAAAGTGTGTTGCTGGGGAGAGATGCTCCTTTACTTTCTGCCTGTCCCTGGCTTTCTGCTTGTCACCTTGCAGTCCCACTTGCTGTCTCTCTCCTCCACCTCTCCCTCAGCTCGCCTGCATCCTCCCTCTCTCTTTGCTGCTACCTCTGTCTCCCTCTTTCCTATGTCTTTACAGTCTTCCGACTGGTTTTTCTGCTAGTCTCCCCTTCTCCTTCCATCCTTTATCCCCCATTCTGTGTCTGTGTATCTTCCACCCCCTGGCTCTCCCTAGCATATCCCTGTCTGTTTTCCCATTGCTGGGCCCACGTGGAGCCACATCGGTGGGAAGACCATGGATATATACATTCATCCACCGATCCCTCTATCGATTCTTCCATCCTTTCCGTTCTGTTTTTTAATTCATTAATTCCTCTGTTCATTTATTCCTCCCACAAATGTACTTGAGAGTCTATAAGGGAACAGGCACTGGACTAGACCCTCAGGATATACAGTGGAGAACAAAACAGACAATGGAAACTTTCACCATGGGGCTTGCACTGGAACGGGGCGGCAGGTGTTCCAAAAGGATCCCTCTAACAAATATATACAAATACATTAGTTATGACAAATACTGATAAGTGCTATGGAGGAAGTTTTCAAGGTGCTAAGAGAAAGGAGAAGAGGATAAATAATTTAAATTGAGGATGAAGTGGTTTGTGGCCAGGAAAGATCCTCAGGAAGAAGTGATCTTTAAGCTGAGACCTCAGAAATAAGCATGAGGTAGACAGATGAACAGGAGAACACAAAGGGTTATCACTTCAGGGTTCCCAGGAGCAGCACTATAAAGTCTCTAAGGCAGTAAGTGGTATGTATGGCTCCCACAGGGCCTAAGAGAAGGTCAGACTAGTTCAAGCAAAGAAGGGTGGGAATACTTTAGGGTCAGACGGTTGTGAAAATCTTATTCCAGCTCATATCACTATTGTCATCATTCTTTCAGGCCAGGCCCCTCACTTGTCAGTTATGTTTTCAATCCTTTTCATTCCCATTTTCTACTCCCTCTCTATGCCTCTCATGGAGACAAGGTATTCTAGTTTTTTTTCTAAGTATCCTTTTTCTTCCTTTTTTTTCAGATATTTATTGACATACAGCACTGTACAAGTTTAAGGTATACAGTATAATAATTTGACATAGATATATCATGAAATGATTACAACAGTAAGTTTAGTGAACATCCATTATCTCATATAGATACAAAAGTAAAGAAATAGAAAAGAAATATCCTTGTGATGATAACTCTGAGGACTTACTCTCATAACTTTCATATATAACGTACAGCAGTTTTCATTATATTTATCACATTGTATATTACATCACTAGTACTTGGTTATCTTGTTACTGGAAGTTTGTACCTTTTGATTGCCTTCATCCAATTCCCCCTCTCCCCACGCCCTGCCTGTGGTACCCACAAATCCGATCTCTTTTTTCCATGATGTTTTTTGTTTTGTTTCTTTTTGAAGTATCATTGACCTACAACATCATATTAGTTCCTGGTACACAAAATAGTGATTGTATATTTCTATATACTTCAAAATGATCACCACAATAAGTCTAGTTATCATCTGTCAGCATACAAAGCTATTATGTAATTATTGACTATATTCCCCACACTGTACATTTCATCCCTGTGACTCATTTATTTTGTAACTGAAAGCTTGTATCTCTTAATCTCCCTCAGTTATTTCTCTTTTCCTCCAAACCTCCTCCCCTCTGACAACTACCTGTTTGTTCTCTGTATCTATGGCTCTATTTCTCTTTAGTTTTGTTGGTTCATTTGTTTTGTTTTTTAGATTCCACATATAAATGATATCATACAGTATTTGTCTTTCTCTGTCTGAGATTGTTCACTTAGTGTAACACCCTCTAGGTCCATCCATGTTGTTGCAAATGGCAAGATTTCATTCGTTTTAATGGCTGAATATTCCACTGTATATATACCACATCTACTTTATCCACTTATCTATTGATGAGCACTTAGGTTGTTTTCATATTTTCACTGTTGTAAATAATGCTGCAATGAACATAGGGATGCATATATCTTTTCAAATTAGTGTTTCTGTTTTCTTTGGAAAAATACCCAGAAGTAGAATTACTGGATTGTGTGGTACTTTTATTTTTAATTTTTTGAGGAAACTTCATACTGCATTGGCTGCACCAATTTACATTCCCACCAAAGTCCACAGGGGGCCCTTTATTTTCTCCACATCCTTGCCAACACTTGTTATTTGTTGTCTTTTGATGATAGCTATTCTGACAGGTGTGAGGTGATATATCATCATGGTTTTGATTTGCATTTCCCTGATGATTAGTGATATTGAGCATCTTTTCATGTTTGTTGGTCATCTGTATGTCTTCCTTGGAAAAATGTCTATTCAGGTCCTCTGCCTATTTTTTAATCAGGTTTTTTGTTTTTTTGATGTTGAGTTGTATGAGTCCTTTAAATATTTTGAATATTAACCCCTTATCCAATATATTGCTTGCAAATATCTCTTCCCATTGAGCAGGCTGCCTTTTAGTTTTGTTGCTAGTTTCCTTCACTTTGCAAAACCTTTTTAGCTTCTTGTGGTCCCATTTGTTTATTTTTATGTTTGTTTCCCTTGCCTGAGGCGACATATCCAGAAAAATATTACTAAGAGTGATGTTAAAGACCGTACTGTCTATGTTTTCTTCTAGAATTTTTATGGTTTCAGGTCTTACATTTAAGTCTTTAATCCATTTTGAGTTTATTTTTGTATATGGTGTGAGAAAATTAACCAGTCTGATACTTCTGCATGTAGATGTCCAGTTTTCCCAACACCATTTATCAAATAGACTGCCTTTTCTCTGTTGTATATTCTTGCCTCCTTTGTCATAGATTAATTGCCCATATAACTGTGGCTTTATTTCTAGGCTCTCTATTCTCTTCCATTTATCTATGTGTCTGCTTTTGTGTCAGTACCATACTGTTTTGATGAATGTAGCTTTGTAGTGTAGTTTGAAATCAGAGATTGTGTTACCTCCAGTTTTGTTCTTCTTTCTTAAAATTGTTTGGCTATTTGGATTCTTTTGTATTTCCATATGAATTTAGAATTATATATTCAATTTATTTAGGTCTTCTTTAATTGTTCTCAGTAATGTCTTAATATTTTCAAGTAAAGTGTTGCTCAGCTTTTGTCACATATACCCTTATATAATTCTTCTTTTTATGCTCTTGTAAGTGGTATTTTTGCTATTGGAAATGGTATTTAAAATTTCATTTTCTTGATTATTTCTGTTGTATAAATTTCCATTGATTAGAATAAAGTTATTGAATATTGACATAAATTTTTAATATTAGTGATATAATTAACACTAATTTTATCGTTCTTGATATTGGTAATTCATGTTTTATTTCTTTTATTTCCCTAATTATTCTGGATAGAGGCTTATCACTTGTACTGATATTCTTAAAGATCAGATTTTATCTCTTTAATTTCCTCTATTCCTTTCTTTTTTTTTTTTTTTGTGGTACGCGGGCCTCTCACTGTTGTGGCCTCTCTCGTTGTGGAGCACAGGCTCTGGATGCACAGGCCCAGCGGTCATGGCTCACAGGCCTAGCTGCTCCGTGGCATGTGGGATCTTCCCGGACCGGGGCACGAACCCATGTCCCCTGCATTAGCAGGCGGACTCTCAACCACTGCACCACCAGGGAAGCCCTATTTGTTTTTTTTGTTGTCTACCTCAGTGACTGCTACACTTCCCCTTATTTCCTTTCTTCTGCTATTTTGATTTTAATTGTATCTGAATTCTTTTTTCTAAATATTGAAATTTAAATGATTGATTTAATTCTGATTTTTAAATATAGGCATTTTGTGCTATAAATTGGTTTCTAAGGACTGTTTTAGGTGCATCCTACAAATTTTGATAAGTTGTACTTCACTTTTCATTCAGTTCAAATTAATTTCTAAATTTCTTTTTTATTTCTTTCACCGATATGTTATTGAAGAGTATGTTATATCATTTGCAAATATTTTGGGAATTTTACAGATACATTCCTGTTATTTATATCTAATTTAATTTCATTGTCCTTTAGGAAAATCCTTTAGGTGATGTTAATTCTTTCATTTGTAAGATGTATTTATGGCCCAGAATATTGTCTATCATGGTAAATTTTCATGTACATATGAAAAAAATGTGTGTTCTTTTTTTTGTTAGGGATAGTGCCCTTAAAATGGAGAACAGTATGGAGGTTCCTTTAAAAACTGAAAATAGAGCTACCATATGATCCAGCAATCCCACTCCTAGGCATATACCCAGAAAAAGCCATAATTCACAAAGATACATGCCCCCCGGTGTTCATTGCAACATTATTCACAATAGCCAGGACATGGAAGCAACCTAAATGTCCATCAACAGAGGAATGGATAAAGAAGATGTGGTACATATATACAATGGAATATTACTCAGTCATAAAAAAAAGAATGAAATAATGCCATTTGCAGCAACATGGATGGACCTAGAGATTGCCATACTGAGTGAAGTAAGTCAGACACAGAAAGACAAATATATGATATCGCTTATATATGGAATCTGAAAAAAAAGTCTACAAATGAACTTATCTACAAAACCAAAATAGAGTTACAAATATAAAAATTAACTTACGGTTACCAGGGAGTAAGGAAGGGAGAGATAAATTGGAAGATTGGGATTGACACACACACACTACTATATATAAAATAGATAACTAATCAGGACCCACTGTATAGCACAGGGAACTGTATTCAATACTCTGTAATAGTCTATATGGGAAAAGAATTTAAAAAGAGTGGATATAATTATTTGTATAACAGATTCACTTTGCTGTACACTTGAAACTAACACAACACTCTAAATCAATTACACCTCAATAAGATTTTTTTAATGTTAATTAGATTAATTCGAGTGATAGCATTTTCAAGCATTCTATACACTTACTGATGTTTTTTGTCAACTTGTTCAACTGTGGAGAGAAAAGACAAATCTCTGACCCTAATTGTGGATTTTCCTTTCTTTCATATATTTCTAAATTCCGTTTTTACGTGTATAAACATTAAGAATTTTTTTTTTTTTTTGCGGTACGTGGGCCTCTCACCGCTGTGGCCTCTCCTGCCGCGGAGCACAGGCTCCGGACGTGCAGGCCCAGAGGCCATGGCCCACGGGCCCAGCCACTCCACGGCATGCGGGATCCTCCCAGACCGGGCCACGAGCCCGCGTCCCCTGCACCGGCAGGCAGACTCTCAACCACTGCGCCACCAGCGAAGCCCAACATTTAGAATTTTTATGCCCTCTTGATGAATTGGCCTCCTTAGGCAATCATAAATATAAACAATCCTCTTATAAATGATCCTCTTTATCCTTGACAATATATTTTATTCTGAAATCTGCTTTATCTGATATTAATATATACATTACAGCCTTGTTTGGATTATTAGTAGCATGATATATCTTTTCCCATACTTTTAACCTATAGGTACAATGGGATTCATGTACACTGCATATAGCAGGATCTTTTTAAAATCCAATTTGTCATGCCCCACATCGTATGTTATTAGGGAAATGCAAATTTTAAAAATGAGATACCACTACACTCCTATTAGAATGGCCAAAATCCAGAACACTGGCAATACCAAATGCCTACAAAGATGTGTATCAACAAGAACTCTCCTTCATATCTGGTGGGAATTCAAAATTATACAACCACATTGGAAGACAGTTTGACAGTTTCTTATAAAATTAAACCTATTCTGACCATGTAGTCCAGCAATTGTGCTCCTTGGTATTTACCCAAATGAGCTGAAAGTTTATGTCCACAGAAAAACCTGCATACACATGTTTATAGCACTTTTATTCACAATGCTGTAACTTCGGAAGAAACCAAGATGTACTTCAGTAGGCGAATGGATGAACAAACTGTGACACATCCAGATAATGGAATATTATTCATCACTAAAAAGAAATGAACTATCAAGCCCTGAAAAGACATTCAAGAACCTTAAATGCATATTACCCAGTGAAAGAGACCAATCTGAAAAGTGTATATATTGTATGATTCCAACTATATGACATTCTGGAAAAGGCAAACCTATAGGGACAGTTAAAAAATCAGTGGTTGCTAGCAGTTAGGAGAGAGGGAGGGATGAATATGTGGAGCACAGAGGATTTGGGAGGCAATGAAATTATTCTGTATGATACTGTAGTGGTGGCTACATGTTGTCCAAACCCATGGAATGTACAACAGCAAAAATGAGTCCTAATGTAAACTATACACTTTGGGTGATAATGATATGGCAATGTAGGTTCATTGATTGTAAGAAACACACCTCTCTGGTGCAGGATGTTGACAGTGGGGGAGGCTCTGTCTCTGTGGGGGCAGGAGGTATATGGGATGGCTCTGTAATTTCTGCTCAATTTTGCTATGAGCCTAAAGCTACACTAAAAAATAAACTCTATTTAAAAGAGAAAGGAGTCCAATTTTAGACAAATAGTATTTAATATGATTACTGGTATGGTTGGATTTAAAGCTGTCATGTTAATTATTTTCTATTTTCTCATCTGTTGTTTTATTTTTTCTCTTTTAAAACATTTTAAGTTAAATAAGCATTTCATGATTCCATTTATCTCCCATATAGGCTTACTAGTCATAATTCTTTGGATACATACATTAGTGTTTATAGTTCATGCTTCTTTAACGTATCAAAATGTACCTTCAAGTAATATTGTACCACTTCACATGTAGATTTAGAATCTTACATACACTTATATTCCCCCATCCTTGTGCTATTATTTTGCAAGAAGCTAATTCCACATAAGTTATAACTCCACAATGCATTATGAATTTTTGCTTTACATCATTAATAACAAAATATTCTTAAATGTGAAAATTAATAGTTTATATCTACTTTCATATCTACCATTTCCATTATTGTTGACTCATTTATGTAGACCATATTTCCATTTACAGTCATTTTTCTTGTGCCTGAAGGACATCCTGTAACATTTCTTGTAGGGTAAATCTACTGATGATTAATTTTTTCAGCTTCGTATGCATGAAAACCTTTTATTTCAACTTCATTTTTAAAAATATATTTATTGAGTATACAATTCTGATTGGACAATTATTGTTTCACTATTTTAAAAATGGTATGCCACTTCCTTCTGACTTGCATTGTTCCTTATGAGAAGTGTCCTCTAATTCTTATCATTGGTCCTCTTAATGATTCTATATTTTCTGCTTTTATACTTGTCTAGGAATAGAAGTAAAACCCTGGGGAAGCAGATTGGCAAAATATCATGAATGCACACCATGCATTAACTGTGCATAGCAACTTGGATACATATTAAAGCATAAGAGTCACTAAAAAAATATTAAAAACCAGGATGGATACTTATACTTGCAGCCACGATGAATTAACAGGAATCCGATGTGCTCTGCCACCTAAATATCTATAAACCAAGAAAGTTATAAAGCTTTACGTCGTGGCTCCACGAGCCATGCAGGACATTGATCCCCAAGATAAGGGAAATTAAAAAGGTGATCCCCAGGATTGCCCAATTCCCCTCAACTTCTTGCCTGGATACGGCACAGGGAGATTGAACACAAACAGAGGTGAATAAGTGAAGGAGACAGAGCTGAGAATTCCAAGAGGCCAGTGTGACTAGAATATTCTGGGGGTAATGGAGGGGAGAGAGCTGCACACTGAGGTAGCCCTGGAGAGCTGCAGAGGTTTCCCATCTGGGTGCAGTGTATGAGAAAAGGGCAGTGGTGGTAGCTGACTTCCATTTTCTGGAGTGAGTAGTGTGGATCATGGTGTCATTTACTGAGATTGTGAAGATGGGAGTTTTAAAAACAAGAGAGATGGGGGACGTGAGTGTGTGGGAGTGGTGGATATAGCAATACCACAGTGAGACAGACTCACTGTGAGGAGCCCTTGAAACATCCAAGTGGAGATGTCAAGTAGACGAATGAATATATGGATTTGGATCTCAAAGCTGAAGTTCGAACTGGGGTTGTAGATTTGGGAGTTGTAAGCATATTAGCATATATAGTTATAAAGCATCTAGCATATAGAGGGGCTGGTATAAAAACGAATACAATAGAAGTTCTCATCATAAAAAATTGTAACTATGTGTGATGATGGATGTTAACTGGACTTATTGTGGTGATCATTTCACAGTATATACAAATAATGAATCATGATGTTGTACACCCGAAACTAATATAATGTTATATGTCAATTATATCTCAATAAAAAAAAGAAAAAGAAAAAATAAGAATAAAAAATAAAATAAAGCGAATATAAAAGTCCACTATGGATTTTGTAAAAAAAGCACAGTTTCAAAATGAGATGGGAACATAGCATTTTCTATTAGCATATAGCGGTTTGTCAAGGCTTTCGCTTCTAAGGTCTGGTCACGTCCCACAGAAACGTGTTGCACAGGAAGGGCTGAGAGACACAAGCAGCTGACAGGGAAGGTTGCTATGCAACAGCTGAGGAAAGCCATCCAGACAGGCAGAATTGATGTTGGTCACTGGAGAGTAAAAGCTCTGGTCCTAGCAATAGCTTCCATTCAGACACAGGGGTGGACAGCCTGATATAAAAACGAATATAAAAGTCCACTATGTTTTTTTGTAAAAAAATAAAAAAATAGAAGTGCAATTTGAGGTGGGAACATAGCATTTTCTCCAGTCATTCTGGAAGCGCAGCAGCATGTGTGTCCTTAGGTAGGACCCCAGTAAGTTCTCCTTCTGCTTCACATTTTGCATATTGAGAAACCGGGCTCAGAGATGTCCAGTGACCCAAGCGGGCTTTCACACAGCTAGCGACAGACTGGTCCAACACTCCGTCCCTGGAATTCGGAAGTCCAGCCCAGCTTCTATCCACAAGATCACAGCTGCCCCAGGCCCCAGCCATGGAAGGAACCAGGCGAAACATTTACTCTGAATCAGGGCTTGCCATGGCTCAGACACACAAGTGCCTGATTGTCCTGGCCGCTCCAGTGGGCACCAGGAAGGCCTCAGGCAGCGTGTTTGTGCCACTCACAGCGAAGAGGCCTGACAGTCGGAGCAGGGAGTGGACCCCAAGGAGCAATTCTCACACCTGGATGGACCCACATAGAGCAGGCAAGGGGTGGGCCTGGGGCTCCTACCTGTTCCCCCTGGAATGCAGAGCGTGAGCTTAGGTCTCAGAGAACAGAAACCTGGCTTGTTGGGACAGATGTTGACAGGGCAGGAGAGGTGGGGTGGATCTGCTGCTCAAACTGAAGAAGGGAGGGTGCCTCAGTCCCCGGGGCCAGTGCTAGCGGAACATGGATTTTTGGAGTCAGCGAGACCCCGGCCCAAATTCTGCATTTTCAACCTACTGGCTCTGTGGCCTTGTCTAGGTCGTGCGATGTGTCCGTCTGTGCCTCAGCTTCCTGATCTGTAAAATGGGGATGCTGACATCCACCTCCCAGGGCTGCTGTGAGAGGAAGATAATGCCCAGCACAGCTCAGGCTGTGACACACAAGCTGCATGAAGAGTGGCTGGGGAAGCAGATGTTCCCCGTGTGTCTGGGGGCCCTAGAGATGGATAGTGGAGGGGAACACAAAGGGAACTGGTGTCCTCTCGCCATTTCCATTTCTCTTGTTGCAGTTGCAGACTGGGCTAGAGACCTCCGTATTGGTGACCTAGGGGTCACGCTGGGGAAGCAGGGCTCAGTGTATTCCAGACCACACTGGAGGAGCTTAGAGGCAAGGGGGAGGGCAGGGCTGAGAAGCATTGTGCAAAAGTGGGGGGACTGAGGGTATATGATGGATGGGTTGGAACCGCAGTACAGGGTGTGAGTGCCCGCGCCTGCGGTCGGGGGCGCGGAGGCGGAGGTGGGGAACAGTGAGGGGAATCTGGCGGGAAGGAGAAAACGCCCCCCACCCCGCCCACCCACTGGCGGAATCGCATGCGCACAGGGGACCTGGTGGGAAAGGCTTTTGTTGGGAAAGCGGGCCGGCTGGAGGGGTCCGCGCATGCGCAGGCTGCTCAGCCGCGCGGCGGGGAGGGGGGGGCGTTGCGCGGAGAAAAGGGGCGGGGTGGTCGGAGCTGCTGTGCTGGCAGCAGTAGGCGAGGGCGCGGCTGCGGGGTTCCTGGTGCTGAGGACGGACGCCATTGGAGCCCCAGGGAAGGTAAGGATCCAGCCCCAGACAGGACCGGGAGAGAGCGAGTGGAACGAGGGTACGCTGTGCCCTCCCCATCCCCAATCCCCCGCCCCCGGATCTGAACAAAGCCCAAGCACGCAGAACCTGAACCCCCTTAGACCCGCGGTCTAGATAGGAGCCTCCCCCCTCCACCGCCATCAGACGCAGGCTCCCCGATCCGAGCCCTCCTTACACCGGAGCCCACCATCCGAACCCCTTTAACAGACCCGTGTGCTCCGTGCTGAGCTTCCTTAGAGCGGAGGCCCCACCTCCACCCCAAACACTCTGAGATCAATCCAGTGGAGCTGAACGTTTTCCCCCCTTCCTGGAGTTGCAGTCCTGGCCTCTGAGACCTCCAGCGCTCCAGTTCGAGCCTCACCTAGCCCGAAGACCCCCACCCCATACACCTTGAGCGCTCCTGTATGAGCCCAACCTAGACCTGAATCAGCTGAATCCCCCCACCGGCACTTAGAGGGTCCCTGGGATTCATTTTCCCAGAGCTTCCAGCGGTCCCCGTTTGTCTCAGCCCTCTCATGTCATCTCCTCCCCACCGTCCTGGCCCCCTGCTCCAGGCATTAAATTCAGGCGCTTTATTTCTCCCTCTCTCAACGCATCTCCTATGGGACTCTTTGGACCCAGGCCCGCCAGTGCACCCCTTGTTCAAATCCGGCCGCTGGGCCGGGGAGCCTGCCTGTCCTAAACTCCCCTTTCAGTGTAGGGACTCCTCCGACCTCCTCTATCCTTCTCTTAGGGCTCTGTCTCTGAGGGAATCTACCCCAGCAGCCTTCACTCCCCCACCCACCCCGACCTTACACTGCCTGGTAACCTGATGATTGCAGCTCCCCACTTCCTGAGAGATCCGGCCTCCTGCTGGGTCCTGCCCCCCTCCCCGTGAAGAGGCCTCCCTGTCCCTCTCAGGCTGAGCTCTCTTCTCCTTGGGACCCCCAGCATGGCTGAGGGAAGCTACCACAAAGAATCTGAAGGGTACAACGTTGAAGACATGGACGAGGGTAGTGATGAAGTCGGGGAGGAAGACATGGTTGAAGGCAACGACTATGAAGAATTTGGTGCTTTTGGAGGCTACGGAGCCCTCACCAGCTTTGACATCCGTATCCTCAGAGCCTTTGGGAGCTTGGGTCCAGGCTTTCGCATCTTAGCGGTGAGGCCCCTTGTCGGC
Organism: Delphinapterus leucas; assembly: GCF_059928025.1. NCBI lineage: Eukaryota > Metazoa > Chordata > Mammalia > Artiodactyla > Monodontidae > Delphinapterus > Delphinapterus leucas. The sequence goes on from NC_143150.1 coordinate 87,280,575, forward strand.
CACCTGCTAGCCCTGGGCCTTCCCTCCTGCGACGTCAGGGAGGATAGGAGGAGGGGGTGGGTGAAGGCTGGAGTTGAATGGGGAAGGACTGCCCAGCTTCACCAAACCTTCCCTCTCCTGCTGGGAGAAGGGGGATTTGGGAGGGTCTGGGGGCTGGTCGGGGGCTGGCCAGCACAGGACGAGTGTGTACAGCTGTCTGCCTTGCCCTCCCCTCCCTGGTCTTGCAGAATGAGCCCTGGGAACTTGAAAACCCTATGCTGGCCAGGACTCTGCTGGAGGCATTTCGGATGGATCCAGAAACACTTGCCAACGAGCCGGCTGCCCGTGCTGCCAACGTAGCCCAGGCCGCCTCCTCTAACCAAGCTGCTCGGGCCGCTGCTGCTGCTGCCCGTGCCACCTACCATCAGGTGGTCGCTAACCACTCAGTGGCCACAGACCAGGGCTCAGGAGGCGATACCCAGCCCATGACATCCGCTGCCGAGGCTCAGGCAGCCACCCTTGAGACAAGCCTTGCTTCTCCGCACAGCTCCCAGATGCTAGTCAAGAGCGAGATGGCCACCCCCGGGGCTCCAGCAAGGTCCACGCAGCCCCAGACATCCTCCCGGGCCCAGGAGGCTGCTGCCGAGGGCCCTAGTACGGCCTGTGCTTTCTCCCAGGCCCCGCGTGCCAGTGAGATGGATGCCACCCGGCCCAAAACAGCCTTCCTGGGTCAGAACGATGTCTTTGATTTCACCCAGCCGGCAGGTGTCAGTGGCATGGCCTTCCCACGCCCCAAGAGACCTGCCCCGGCCCAAGAGGCTGCCACAGAGGGCCCCAGTGCTGCCTCCGGGGGGCCCCAGGCAGCCTCTGCCGGGGAGGGGGCAGCCACCCGGCCAAAGACGACCAAGTCTGGGAAGGCTCTCGCCAAGACTCGGTGGGTGGAGCCTCAGAATGTTGTGGCAGCAGCTGCTGCCAAGGCCAAGATGGCCACGAGCATCCCTGAGCCTGAGGGTGCAGCTGCCACCTCTCAGCAGAGTGCGGAGCCCTGGGCCAGGATGGGAGGCAAGAGGACAAAGAAGGTGAGACCTCCCTGCTCTCTCCAACCCCCCTTGCTCCCCTGCTTTCTGGGCCCTCTCCTCTCTGCCTCCTCCTCTCCCTCGCCGCATCCCCTCCCTTCCCCTCCCCTCTCCTTCCCTCTCCTTCCCTCCCCTCTTCTCTCAGCTTGTGCATGTTTCTCCAAGACAGGTTAACTAGCATGTTTTTACTCCACGTAGTCCCTACCCTCGGGCCTGGAGGGAGAAGCGGTTGGCTCAGTGCCTGGCACTTAGTAAGCACTCGGCACGTGTCATCCGCTGTTCCTACTACCCTTATCTCCAAGTACCTGCTCTGGTTAAGATGTGTGCCAGGTGCTTTTGCACGGGTAGCCTGGTAGCCCTGAGTCTCTCCTCTGTCTAATGGTACAGTCCAAGCACCTGGATGACGAATATGAGAGCAGCGAGGAGGAGAGAGAGCCTCCTGCGGTCCCACCGACCTGGAGGGCATCGCAGCCCGCACTGACGACTGTGCGGCCTCAGATGGCCCCTCGGCCCCCCATGGCCCTGAGGTCCCAGGTACCCTCAAGGCACGTACTGTGCTTGCCACCCCGCAATGTGACCCTTCTGCAAGAGAGGGTAAGAAGCCTGCCCTTCCCCCATCTCACTCCTCTCCTCCCTTGCGGGCCTGTTCTTTGAGGTCGCCCACGCCTTGGTCTACCCGTGTGCTCCCTCCTTCTCCAGGCAAATAAGTTGGTGAAATATCTGATGATTAAAGACTACAAGAAGATCCCCATCAAGCGCTCAGGTAGGCAACCTGTGCCCCCTCCCTGAGCTCTGCCCTTCCCCCCTCCCACAACCCTGCCCTGTGGGCCTCCCATCAGATGCCCACACACACACATCAGGCCTGGCTGATGGCTCCATTTGCACGGTGTGGGGTCCTGAGTGTGCTCCCTTCAGCAGGGCTGACAGAAAAGCTGCAGCTCTGTGGCCCCTGCTCAGTCTCGGTGCTTTGCCCACCCCTCCCCTCCTGCAGACATGCTGAAGGATGTCATCCGAGAATACGATGAACATTTCCCTGAGATCATTGAACGAGCAACGTACACTCTGGAAAAGGTGGGTGCGGGGCCGGGGGCAGCTCTGTGGAGCAGGGGCTGCAGGGAACCCTTGCCCCCTGCATCCCCTCGAGGCCCAAGGGCAGGACTATGTGCTCTGGAAGGAAGCCCTCCCTGGCCTCTCCACCTGGGAGCTTGCTCTGCCTGCCTCCTTCCCTCCTTCTTGCCCTTCGTGCTCTCTGAGTGTCTGTGGTCTCCTGAGGTGGATCCCATTGTCTCAGCCAGTGTCAGTGCTCCCACAGGGTACTTCCTCTGCGGCCTCTCTTCTTCCTCCTCCCCCAGGGCTTGGGGCTCCCCGCCAAGGAAAAGCTCTAACGGGGAATTGAGTGACTCCCTGCAGGACACCCAACATGGATGTTTGATCTCACATTCTGTTTTCTCCCCCATGTAGAAGTTTGGGATCCACCTGAAGGAAATCGACAAGGAGGAACACCTCTACATTCTTGTCTGCACACGGGATTCGTCAGCCCGCCTCCTGGGAAAGTGAGAGAGCACAGGAGGGTGGTGGCCTTCCTTGGTGGTGCCTCCCCGCTCCTCTCAGAGAAACGGGAAAGTGGGGTTGGGGGGCCTAGCACGGCTCCCACCCAGAGTTAGCGGAGCAGTTAAGGGCTGGCAGGGGCAGTAGCCTGGGCCGAGGATTTGCTGCTCTCCGGGTTTCGCCCCTGCCCACCCTTCCCCACCCCCATCTTCCTAGGAAAGCAAGCTCCTTGGTTGCCTCTCCCTGCTAAGGTCCTGGCCAGGGCTTGGCAGAGTGGGCCTCGGGAGGGGGACGGGGGTGTGGGGGTGCTCTCCAGTGGAGTTGTGCTCCCGACGCAATGCGCAAAGGGCAGGGAAGGTCTGGATGTGCCTCTGGACACAGAGTTGCCAACCGTTTGCTCCCTGCCTAACCCCATCCTCGGCAGAGCCCTGGGAGGAGGTGTTAGCATCCCCATTTGATGGATGAAGGGACTCAGTCTCAGGCCGAGGAATGAATTGTCTGGACCAGGTAGCGCAAGCCATACAGAGTAGGAGGAGCTGCCCTGTAGCCCAGCAATCTGGGAGAGGCTAGTTGAGTGAGCCGGCTGTGGTCCCCCCGGGCAAATGGCTGCTGGACAGGATCCCTCCTTCTACACCTTCAGGACCAAGGACACTCCCAGGCTGAGTCTCCTCTTGGTGATTCTGGGCGTCATCTTCATGAACGGCAACCGTGCCAGCGAGGGTGAGTGGCTGGACCTGCAGCTGGGGGGTTGCCCGCCGTCTCACCTCCGTGTGCTAAACTCTTGTACCTCATCTCCCCTCGCAGCTGTCCTCTGGGAGGCACTACGCAAGATGGGACTGCGCCCCGGGTATGATTGGGGTCTCTCGGCTCCCACTCCTCAGTGTGTCTGTCCTTGGGCACAAGAGGCCCCGGGATTGCAGTGGCCTAGTGGTCTCTGCGGGGCGTGGCGTCCTGGACTAGGTAGAGCGCAAAGGGTCCCACCAGGGTGCGTGGGGAAACGGTCCTGAACACTGAGCACCCCCTCTGCTCCGTGTGCCTTCTCTGTTCCCAGATGAGAACTAAGAGAAACCATCGGACCTGGGGGCTCCGTCAAACCCCTCCCTGGGGCGTCGCTGACAAGTGGCCGTCTGGCCTCTGCTGCCGGCCCAGGCATCCATGGGGACACCCCACAGGCTGGGAAGCTCTCAGTCCTGCTGGGAGTGCTCCCGCCCACCCCGGGCACTGCCACTGTCTCTAGTCATGCGTTCCTTTCCTTGCACTCAGGGTGAGGCACCCATTCCTGGGCGATCTGAGGAAACTCATTACAGAGGACTTTGTGAAGCAGAAGTGAGTATCGACTGAGTTCACTTTGCCTCCCACTCAGGCCTTCCTCGTGTGCTGCTCTGCCTGAGGAAGCCATTCCCCAGCCCATGTCTTAACACCAGAGGGATGGGTGTCTGGTGTGAGTGTGGGGTGGGGGGGAATGTGAGTGTTGGGGGGAGGGCAATTCCAGGGAGGCTTGGGGAAAGGGAGCACATGCTGACTGCGAGCACCGGGTGGGGTGGTACAGCCCCCATCTCGTTCAGCACCTGCCCTCTAGGCAGTGTCCCCGGCTTTACATCTCAGGAGCCTGGGGCTCAGAGAGTGGAAGCCTGACATGGCTCCGGCTGGGATAAGGCCCATTTGGGCCTGGAGTCCAGCCCCGCTGACTTTCTAGCCCAGGCCCACCCCATCCTCGGTGCTTGGAGATCTCGTGTGCCCTCACACAGGCCCGTATGCATGTTCACCACCACCACCCCCGCCCCCCGCACCACACACACACACACACACACACACACACACACACACACACAGATGGTCGAGAGTATGCATGGAGTCCACTGCTCTTGGTTGACTGTTTCTTCCTGTACAGTCATTTTCTAGGGTGGACTGTCCCAGGGTTCAGCCAGGCCACGGACGAGCCACATGGTGGAGTGTGCTCAGAGCAGGGGGCCTGAAGAAATGGCTCCTCTGTTTACAACACACCCAACAGGAACCTGGGTTATTGTGACAAGGGGCACAAAACTCGTGGCCTTCCTATGAACAAATACCCTACACGTGCCCCCTGCACCTCCACGTGGCTGCTGGGCAGGACCAGTGGCCTAAGGGTGTGAGCACCTCAGTTTTGGAGGCAGAAACCCCTGGGAGTGAGCGTGGGAGTGAGGCAAGGGCTGCGGGGCCAGGGCAGGCCTCCTGCGGCAGCCAAGCTGCAGCCTCGGGGCTGGGAAGGGGCCACCTGGGAGCCACTGGTGCAGCAACAGGTCTGCCTGGCTGGAAGCAGAAGTTTATTTTCCTCTCTCACGCAGGTACCTGGAATACAAGAAGATCCCCAATAGCAGCCCACCCGAGTATGAGTTCCTCTGGGGCCTGCGCGCCCGCCACGAGACCAGCAAGATGAGGGTGCTGAGATTCATCGCCCAGGTAAGGCAGAGCCTCTGTTCTGGCTGGAGTTTCCCATACCTCGTTGGTCCGCTGAGGCCCAGAAAGGTTCCTAAGTCACTGACACAAGTTCACAGACGTAGTGAGTGGGTGGGGCGAAATCCCAGGTCTGGCACAGAATAATGGGAGCCCGATTCCAGTCGTGTGGGTTTCTATCATGATTTTGCAAAGCGCTCAGGAGGGCGTATGGCAGGAAGCAGGTGCTGAGCGAGGTGGGGTAGCTGTTCCGACGGCTGCTGTTCTTCCACCGCAGTATCAGAACCGAGACCCCCGGGAATGGAGGGCTCATTTCTTGGAGGCTGTGGATGATGCTTTCAAGACGATGGATGTGGATATGGCTGAGGAACATGCCAGGGCCCAGATGAGGGCCCAGATGAACATCGGGGAGGAAGCTCTGATTGGACGGTGGAGCTGGGACGACATACAGGTCGAGCTCCTGACCTGGGATGAGGACGGAGATTTTGGCGACGCCTGGTCCAGGATCCCCTTCGCTTTCTGGGCCAGATACCATCAGTACATTCTGAATAGCAACCGTGCCAACAGGAGAGGCACCTGGAGGGCTGGCGTCAGCAGTGGCACCAATGGTGCGGCCAGCACCAGCATGCTCGATGGCCCCAGCACCAGCTCCACCATCCGGACCAGAAGCGCCGCCAGAACCAGTGCCAGCTTCTTCTCCTGGATTCAGTAAGATTGGAGGTCATTAGATGAGACTCTGAAGGATGGGGTGTGGAGGGACTGGGAGGAGTCAGGGGAAGGCCTGGGGTGTCATGGGGGAACGAAGAGAGCCTGACGGGACACTCAGTTTGTTCTTCCTATCCCTGACGGTTCACCTGTATTGACCCTTGTGTTCCGGCCTTTGTGTCTCCCGGTTCCAGGCAGCGCTGAGGAGCTGCAGCAGCCCCCTGCCGAGCCAGAGTGCCTCCTCTGCCCCCTCCCCGACAGAGCACTCTAGGCAGCTACTCCCCGTCCATGGAAGATGGCATGCCAGATGACGCGCTCTCTGCCCTTCCTGCTTTCCTGTGTGCTTTTTGTCGTGCTGTCGTGTTTTGGGTATCAGTATTGCATTAAAGTTGCAAAATCAGTCGGACGTCTTCTCCTTTTCCTGGGCAGGTGTGGCTCTGAGTGGCCGGTGGTCAGGCCCTCCGGGACAGGCGGGGGCCGCCTCTCCCTAAAAGGCAGGCGGGTGTGGCTGGGTCAGGCACTGGGAGGCGCAGAGATGCCAGCTGAGTGTGGAGGCCAAGAGTTTCCAGGGGCTCCGGTCCATACAGTTTCATGATTTCTTACACTGTGTGGCCCCGGTTAAATGCCAGTGGGGGTCCTCAGGAGAAGGGGTGGGGTGGAGGGCCATGAACCGGTGCCACCGTCCCTCCCACCAAGGGACAGGATCCACAGACATCCCCTAGGACCCACCTCCGCCCCATCTCTGGAGGCGCTGTCCTGGAATCCTTCCCTCATCATCCACACCATTTCAGGACCTCCTCCCTCAGACCGAGTCTTAAGGACAATGAGGTAGGCCTCACAGTGACACTCTCACCCCTCCAGCAGGTAGAAGGAGGAGCCATTACTGCCGCAAGAGCCGATTCAGTGAAAGAAAGCTGTAGGCAGACCTGGCTCTGGCAGAAGGCTCCGGGGCTCTTCTCCATGGAAGCAGGGCTCTCCCGGCGAGGCCAAGGCCAGCCTAGGTCTCTTTGTCTTCAAGGGCTGCGTGATCCCTGCGGGGGCGGAGGCTAGAACTTTCATTCCCCAGGTGCACGACAGTGAGGGCAGAGACACTTTGGAACCCTGGGAAGGACTCCGTAGCAGGAAGGGGCCGTCTCGGGCTTTTCTGGGTCCCCCAGTGACGTCCACAGCTTGGAGGACAAGGCTCCAGGTTAAGAGGAAGGAGAGAGTAGTGTAAGGACCCCAGCCCCCCCACCCCCCGCTTGCCTCTTTGCCCCAAGAAGTGGTCCCGCTCCCTCAGCCAGACCCGGATCCTGACCCAGACCCAGCTACATCATTTGCCAGAGCCAGTGGAAGACAGAAACTCTGGTCACCTGGCTCAAAATGTATTAACCATCGCAAGAGAGCAGCAGCAGAGCACTGCACCTCTAGTGCAGACCTGCTGAGGGACGGCCCGGGCCGCACCCCCAGGAAGCAGGCTCTGTATGGACACCCCTCCCCTAAAGACAGGCTTCACGCGGGTTTCTGCCTTATTTGTTGCTGCTTTGATTTCTGCCTCCCTGGCTGTGGGCTTGATGCCTGGCCTTGTGGACACTCTGTGATTCCGACAGAGATTCAGGCCCCTTCCAGGTGCAGGTTTCCCGGTCCACGGCCCGGGATTTGGGAACCCAGCCCTGGCATGATGAATGACACTGGAATGTTTCTGGTTCCCTTGCCCTGGGACCTCCCAGGACCCTGCTGTGCACGCAGTAGGCACCTGCCTTGTCATGGACAAGGGTGGGGCACTCACCACAAGCCACAGGGATGAGCTGGAGCACTGTGTTCAGAGGACACCTGAGATAAGGCAGCTCATCTAGAAAGGAGGAGAGAGCAGCCCTCAGAGACAGGGTGCTGGGGAAGGTACCACCTCCCCAGGCCTCCAGGCTTGCAGCACTCTCCCCTTCCACCCCCTTCCCCATGGTTGTCTTCACCTGGGCCCTGCTCCCCGACACTCTGCAGGGAGCAGTGCTGAGAGCAGGGTGGGGAGGGAGGAAGGAGGGCACTGGGGATCGCGGAAAGACACTGGGTCCCCCAGAAACCTGCACCTGGAAGGGGCCTGAATCTCTGAGGATGGTCACCTCGAAGACGGCCGACCTCCTCACCCACAGGGCAAACATGAGACCAAGGCAGGCCTCCCTCCCGGCCCCAACCTCAGCCCTTCCACGGGCTCCCCCACCACAAAGGCCCACAACAGGTCTCAGCAACTGTTTTCTGAGGCCCTACTATGCGCCGGGGCCGTGGCTGAGGTGTGCGTGCACCTTGGCAGCTCCCGCAGCTTTCTCCCCAGCCCAGGCCTGTGCCCTCTGACTCCTGGGACACTTGTTGATGGACAAACACTCACCGATTCACTTGTTTCCAGTTACTGACGATTATGTAAAGTCGTTCTGAATATTCGCATGCCACTACTCGTATGGCCTTGACGTCATTCACCAGACAGCCCTGATGGGAGGTGATGATCAGGCCCATTCCATGGATGAGGACACTGAGGCTCGGAGAGGGAGGACACTTGCCCCACGTCCCACAGCCAGGAAGGGGGCAGTGCTGGGACTCGAGCCCAGGACGCTTTGAGGCCAAATGTGTGCTCTGCCCACTGCAGTCTGCTGCCACTGCCTTCGAGGGACTCACAGTGTCGTGGGGTGACACCCCCAACTCTCACCCCTCTCTGCAGACACCCACCCTCCTGACCACCCGGGAAACCCATACAGCTCCCCATCTCCCTTCACTGAGCCAGCACCCCACCCTTCACGGTCTCCCTGCCCCTGAGGTTCATCGTGGGCTTTTAAGGCCTGCCACTGCCCACCCAGCCTCCCGACACATCCTCACTCCTGTGTCCTGGAGAGGCCAACGCTTCAGCATCCTCATCAGAAATGGACTCGCACACCTGAGGGTGACACAACAGTCCCTTTCCAGGCCAGCTGCCCTAGTATGGGGTTCAGCAAATACATGCAATATATTTTGAAACGGGTGACCTACCCACGGGTTACAAAGTTCAAGAAGTGAAATGGGGTGCACACACCCAATGACCACATGAAAGAAGAAAACTATAAAGACTGGATACTAAGAGTTGGTGAGGGTGTGAAGCAAATGAACTCCCCTACACTGTCCATAGAAGTCTTCATTTGCAGGAGGCCTCCGGAAAACAGGAGGGATTAGAGCATGTGGCTACTTCAGGCAGCCTGGACGGAGGAGGCATCAGAGATCAGGTCTAGGCGAAAGTGAGCCTTCTGAAAGCAGGGAGGGAAGACGTGGGAAGATGTAGCTTCACTATGAGCAGCGCACTGCTTTTAGCCAGGCATCTGAGAGAGCTGAAAGCCAGATAATCATGGGCCTTTCGGGAAGGCAGCAGCTACAAATTATCTTTAAGTTTGTCTCTGAAGCTCTCTAGGACACTGAGGGGTCCCAGTACCCAGAATCAGGACACAGAGGATGAGCCCTGGGATCAGGCCACCCTCACAAATCTCCTCCTCTTGCTTCCTTTCCCAACACGGTGCGGCGGGGGGGGGGGGGGGCGGGGGGGAAGGGTCCCAGGCACAAGGTTTGGAGGCAGGAAGGACAAGGGCAAGGGCAAGAATCAATGCAGAAGGGCGTTCCCGATGTCCAACCTCAGCTGTAGTTTCACATTCTTGTCAGAAGCATGCTTTGTCCTTCTGTGTGTGGGCGGGTTTCGGAGGCCTGCAGAGGCTGGCGAGACTCCCCTGCTTGCTGCCCACAAGGAGAACATTGCAATGACTGCTAAAGCCTTGAATATTTTCCTTATCAGAGGTCCACGTTTTGGGTGTTCGCTCATTTGCAAACTGAGCTCCTCCAAATGAAACTAATAGTCAAGGTTTCTCTTTATCAGTTGTACTGGGGTTTCACTGGCCACCAAAAATGTATCCATTTAAGTGTACAGTTCCATGGACTTTGACAAATGCTACCATCCATGTAACCACCACCTCAGTCAAGAAAGAGAACATTTCCCATCACCTAATAAAGTTCCCTTGTGCCCCATCCCAGTGAATCCCTACCATCCACATCCAGCCTTAGGCAACCACTGATCTCCTCTCTATATTGCTTACAGGTTAGAATGCTGTTTACGAGAGCCTGTTATACACATAAATATGCAATATGTAACCTTTTGTGTCTGCCTTTTTTCCCCTCTGCTTCAATGCTTTGGAAATTCATCCATGCTGTGGCACAAATCAGTAGACTAAATTAAAATTGTTCCAATTCACAAGCTGATTGTCTCTGTTGAAATCACACAAATACACCAAAATCTCCTAGAACTGGTAGGTGAATTTACCCAGAGTGCGAGATACAAGATTACAGCACAAAATCAATCATATTTCTAGATACTAGTAAAACAGCATTGGGAGAAATGAAACTTAAGAGAGGAACACCACATACCACTCACAAATGAGGGCGATTCTTAGTTGTGAATCTAACAAATGACACATAGTATTTGCATTCTGTAAACTGCAAAACACTGAGGAAAGAAATAAAAGAAGACCTAAATAAACGGAAGAACATACCACGATCATGGATTGGAATATTGACTGTAGTAAAGATGTCAGTTCCCCCTAAATTTATCGATAGGTTTAATGCAATTCCAATAAAAATCCCAGCAGCACGTTTTCATTTTGTAGGTATAAACAAGCTGATTCTAAAGCCTGTACAAAAAGTAAAAGAAACTAAAATAGCCAAAACAACTGTGACAAGAAGCATAAAATTGGAGTCACATTATCTCATTTAAAACTTATAAAACTACAGTAAACAAAAGTCAGTGTGACGATGGTGAAGCAACAGACACACAATTAAATAAATTGGAGGGAAGATTCCAGAACTAGTTTCACAAAATATGGCCAATTCGTTCTGGACCAAGGTGCAAAAGCAACTGAATGAAGAAAGGATTGGCTTTTCAGCATATGTGCGGGAGCAACTGGACGTCCATCTAAAAGAAAAAGAACCTCACACCTTATCCTAAAACCCACTAAAAATGAATCTTAGATATAAACCAGGAACATGAAACTGTAAAACTTTTAGAAGGAAATAACACAAAATCTTCAACCTGGAGTTTGGCAAGGACGTTTCAGGTATGACACCCAAAAACTCTTTTCCTCTGTGAAAGGCATTGTTAAGGGTTTGAAAAAACAAATCCCAGGCTGGGAGAATGTATTTAAAAATTACATATCCAACAAAGGTCTTGTATCCAGGATATATAAAGAACTGTCAAAACTCAACGGAAAGAAAATAGTGGAATAAATATCTGAAGAGACAACTTCAATAAAAAGAATATATAGGTGGCAACTGAGCACATGAACAGATGTTCAACTTCCCTAGCTCTCAGGCAAATGCAAATTAAAACTAAGGTGAAATACCTGTCTTCCTATTTAAAAATGCTAAAACGTAACAAAACCCAAAACAAAACAAGAAAGAAAGAAGCAAGCAAAGAAACAAACCAAGGAAAAAACACCTGACAATACCAAAGGATGTTAAGGATGGGCAGCAACTGGATTTACCACAGGTTACTGATGGGAATGCAGAGTGGCACAGCCACTATGGAAAGAGTTTTACTGCTTCTCATGAAGTTAAACTTACACTTAGCCACGTGACCAACAACTTCACCCCTGAAGTATTTCCCCTAGAGCAGGTTAAACGTGAGTTCACACAAAAACCTGTACACGAGCGTTTATTACAACAGATCTGTTCATAATCAACAAAGTCATGCAACAACCCAGATGTCCTTCAACAAAGTGCATTATTCCCATACAATTGAATACTATTCAGTGGTAGAAAGGAACGAACGTGGATGAAACTCAGTAACATTATGCTTAGTGATAGAAGCCAGTCTCAGGTTACTTTTTAAATGGCTCCATTTGTAGGATGGTCTTGAAAAGACAAAACTAGTGTGACTGAGAGCAAATTGGTGGTGCCATGGTTAGGCATGGTTAGGCATGGAGGTAGAGCATGACTACAAATGGATAGCACTGGGGACTTCTTGGGGGTTGCAGAAATGTTCTGAATACTGATTGTGATGGTGGTTACAAGAAGCTATACAAGTAAGTGTTGAAATTCCTAGAAGGGGATGTCCAGAAGAAGTCTATGTCACTGAACATTAATTTAAAAATAAAATAAAATAAATAATGATGCAATAGCCTTTTTCAGTCAAACAAACGAAAAAAAAGTATTAGAATTGTCCACCAGTGGCCTGTACAACAGAAAATACTGAATGCATTTCTTTAGGATGAATGAAAACCATGCCAAATTTATGCCCAGATCAACACAAAGGAACAAATACCTATAGAAATGGTTAAATATGTGGAGGGGGGGAGGGGAAGGGTTTCTAAAAGATTCCTTTCTTTAAGAGTTAACTGAATGTTTTCAAGACAAATAACAATGCATTATTGGGGATATAATATATGTATAAATAAACTGTATGGAAACAAAAGCAAATAGATGGGATTATAAAAATAAAGGCATACATGTGTGTAAGGAATCTTATTCTTTGAAGATGAAATGCCCGAAGTGAGAGAGTGGCATGGACTTATATATACTACCAAATGTAAAATAGATAGCTAGTGGGAAGCAGCCACATAGCACAGGGAGATCAGCTCGGTGCTTTGTGACCACCTAGAGGGGTGGGATAGGGAGGGTGGGAGGGAGTCGCAAGGAGGAGAAGATATGGGGATATGTGTATATGTATAGCTGATTCACTCTGTTATAAAGCAGAAACTAACACACCATTGTAAAGCAATTATACTCCAATAAAGATGTTTAAATAAATAAATAAATAAATTTAAATATGTATAGTATACTCTTCTACAGGAACCACTTAAATATAAAACAAAAGGAATAAGTAATAAATATGTAGATTAAAACGGAATACTGAAAACTACATCAGCAATACATAAGATGGCAAGGGAATGGGGTGAAAGAAAAAATGAGAAAGCAAATCAAGAAATTAAGGAAAGAAAGGGAGGAAGGAAAGGAAGATGGAAGGAAGGAAGGAAGGAAGGAAGAAAGAACGATAGATAGAAAGAAAGAAAGAAAGAAAGAAAGGAAAGAAAGAAAGAAAAGAAGGAAAGAAAGAAATCTGCTTGAAATAAGATGGTGGATTTAAAGCCAATACTATTTCTACTTAAGCTAAATGTAAATATTCTAAACCCTACAAATAAAACACAGAGATTTCTAGATAGAATACGTGTAGAATTCCATAGTATGATGTTACATAGGAACTCCCTCTAATATAGAGACAGAGATAGGTTCAATGAAAAAGATATGCCATGTGAAGACGAATTGTAAGAAAAAAGAGAAGGTATAATAACAGATAAGGTGGATTTTAGGATCAGGAGTATTAACTAGTGATAAACAAGCATATTTAATAATGAAAAAATGGGCTAATTACTCAGGAAAGCACAACAGTTCTCAATGCACTGGATAATTGAAGGTTAAATTACATAGAGGGGGCTTTCCTGGTGGAGCAGTGGTTGAGAGTCCGCCTGCCGATGCAGGGGACACGGGTTCGTGCCCTGGTCCGGGAGGATCCCACATGCCGTGGAGTGGCTGGGTCCATGAGCCATGGCCGCTGAGCCTGCGTGTCTGGAGCCTGTGCTCCGCAACGGGAGAGGCCACAACAGTGAGAGCCCCGTGTACCGCAAAAAAAAAAAAAAAAAAATACATAGAGGGAAAACTGACTGAACTTAAAAGAGATATAGATGGACAAATGTATTTAATAGTTGGAAATTTCAAACAGTTTTTCTGAGATTCTGGTATAATAAATAGACAGAAGGCCAATAATGATAAAGAGAACTTTAACAACACTATCAACTAATTAGACCTAATTATAGTACATTCCACTCAATAGCAGTGGAATACACATCCTCTTCAAAGGCACATGGGACATGCAGCAAGAAAGAGCCTCTCTTGGCGTTACAAAACAATATTGCATCAATGAAGAAGGATTGAAGTCATGTAGAGGATGTCCTCTGGGCCCAATGGAATAAAACAAGAAATCCATAGCAAGAATATTTCTAGAGAATCCCCAAACTTTGAAATTTAACAAGGATTTCACAATAACACACGGTCAAAGAAGAGGCACTAGGGAAATTTGAAAGTATGTTGAACTAAAGGGAAATGTAAACACAACATATCAACTTTTGTGTGATTAAGCTAAAGCATTGCTTAGAGAGAAATTCTCACTTTGCATGATTATATTCGGAAAGAAGAAAGGGCTAACATCAATGAACTACAAAACTAAGATGCTACCAAAAGAAGTAAAAATTAAACCGAGAGGAAGTAGAAAGAAGGAAACAATAAAGATATCAATGAAATGGAAACCAAAGAAATAATAGAGAAAATACAATGAAGTCAATAGCTGGTTCACTCCAAAGATTTATACAATTTATAAACTCAGTGTAGACTAATCAAGAAAAAAAGTATTGATAGCTAAGACACAAGCGGCCAGTATCAGGAGTAATAGAGGAGATATGACTTTAGAGTGCAAAAAATGCTAAAACGACAATAAGGGAATAATATGAAAAACTTTATTTTAAAAATTGACAACATAGAAAAAATGAGCAAATTGGTAGAAAGACACAGCCTATCAAAACACACTCAAGAAAACAGAGAATACTCGAGTAGCCTTATATCTCTTAAAGAAATAGAATTTTTGGCTAAAAATCTTCCCACAAAGGAAACCGCAGGCACAGTTTTGGCCTCACTGGTGTGTTCTACAGAATATTTCAGGAAGAAATAGTGCCAAATTTGTACAATTCTGCCAGAAAGAGAAAGAGGAAGGAGTACTTCCCAATTCACTCTCTGAAGCTATTGTCCTTATACAAAACTATCCTTATACCAAAACCAGACCAAGACATTGCAAGAAAATATAGCTGCAAACCAATATCCCTCAAGAACATAGACACAAAAATTGGTAACAAAAGGCTAGCAAATCGAACGCAACAATACATAAAAGAAAATTTTTATGACCAAATAGGGTTACTCTCAAAATGTAAGTTCTCTTGAACATTTGGAAATCAATACATGAAGTTAATCATATTAATAGACTACAAAAGAGCGCCATACCATCACCTCAAATGATGCACATCCTAGGCAGAACAATGACACCCAAATGTATCTACGTATTAATCTCTGTAGCCTGCGAGTATGTTACCTTACCTGGCAGAAAATACTTTGCAGATGTGATGAAGTTGAGGATCTTGAGATATGGAGATTATCCTGGATGATCTGGGTGGGCCAATGGAATCACAAAGATCCTTATGTATATGGGGGTGGCAGGAAAACGAGAGTGAAGAGTAGGACATGTGATGTCAGAAGCAGAGGTCAGAGAAGAGAGAGGTTGGAAGATGCTATGCTGCTGCCTTTGGACATGGAGAAAGGGACAGGAACCAAAGAGTAGAGGTGGCCTCTAACGTAGGAAAGGCAAGGAACAGATTCTTCCCTAGCAGTCTCAGAGGAACATAACACTGTAGACACATTGAGTTTGGCCGTGTAAAACCCATTTCAGATTTCTGCCCTCCAGAACTCTAAGATAACAAACTTGTGTTGTATTAAGCCACTGAAGCATGTGGTAATTTGTTAGAGCTGCAAGAGGATACTAATCTAATTCGGAAAAAGCATTTAACAGACTGTAACACCTACTCAGATGAAAAGTTCTCTGGAAACCAGGAATAGGAGAGACTCCTCAACCTGATAAAGGTCACCTAAAACATACTTCACAGTTAAAAGGTGAAAGCTTTCCTCTTAAGATCTCTCACCACTCCTGATCAGCACTGGACTGGCAGTCCTCACTAGGGCATTAAGGCAAGATTTTAAAGTATACAAAGTGGAAAGGAAGGAGTAAAATTGTCTTTATTCATAGATGAAATAAACCATCTATATGGACAATCTTTAAGTATCTTTTTAAAAAATTACTAGAACTACTACTGATGAGATAAGCAAGGTTGCAGGATATGAGGTTGGTAAACAAAAGTCAGTTACAGTTATCTATTGTGAAAACAAGCAACTAGAATTTTAAACAAAAATGTCATTCATAATTCATGCAAAACATGAACGACTTACAGGTGAATTTAACAAAATGTGAGTGAAGTTGTAAAATGATACACAGTAGGAATTGCCTAGAGAAATTCACAACCAAGTAAATAAAACGAGAGATGGATCATGTGTTTGGATTTTTATTATTTTTTTTGCGGTACGCAGGACTCTCACTGTTGTGGCCTCTCCCGTTGCGGAGCACAGGCTCCGGACGCGCAGGCTCAGCGGCCATGGCTCACGAGCCGAGCCGCTCCGCGGCATGCGGGATCTTCCCGGACCGGGGCAAGAACCCGTGTCCCCTGCATCGGCAGGCGGACTCTCAACCACTGCGCCACCAGGGAAGCCCCCCATGTGCCCCCATGTGTTTGGATTTTAAGGCTCAAATATGTTAAGAAGTAAAGTGTCCCACGGTTGATCTATTGATACACAGCACTTTGAATGACTAGAAAGCAACAGGATACTTCTACAACGTCTACTGACATACAAAGGATTGGAATAGCCCAAACAACACAGAAAGAGAATCACATACTTGGAATTCTCACATTGCCTAACTTTGTAACTTACTACAAAGGTACAGTCATCAAGATAGTGTGGTACTAGAAAAAGGATAGACGTATAAACAAATAGAAAATGAATAGAAAGTCCAGAAAGAGACGTACACATATAAGGGCAATTGCTTTTCAACAATGGTGCTAATGTAATCCATTGGGGCAAAACACGCTTTCAACAAATATTGAAGAAGCATTGAGTATGCATATGGAAAAATGTGACTTTCACATTACTTCAAATGACATACAAATATAAGCCAAAATAGATAATATGCATACATGTAAAGGGGAAAATTATAAAACTTGCTCATGAAAAACCTGTTAGTTAGTTAGGCAAAGACTTCTTAGAACACAAAAAGCATGAGCAGTAAAAGAAAAAATCAGAAAACTATAAAGAAAAAATTTTAAATGCAAATGAGAAATTTTGCTCCTTGGAAGATCCTGTTAAGAAAATAAAATCCAGTCACGGAAGAAAAGAGCACATTTGTAATACAGAACTTACTTGCACATCTGAATATATAAAAATCTCTTACAACTCAATAACGGGAACCCATAACTTGTTTTTAAAATGGGCAAAATATTTGAACAGTCATTACCCTAAACAAGATACATCAAAGGCAAGTAAACACATATAAAGTTGCTCAAAATCATTAGTCAACAGGGAAATAAAATTTAAACCCAAATGAGATGGCACACCACAACTACTAGAATGAATACAATTCATATGGCTGAGTATGGCAAGGGCTGGTGAGGTGGAGCCACTACAGATTTCAGACATGTGGGCACAAAGATTAGGTACTTCCATAAAAGTTTGGCAGCTTGTTATCAAGGTACGCATACGACTACCGCGTAATCTAGTCATTCCAACCCTAGGTATTGAACCCAGAGAAATAAGAGCACATGCCAACAGCAAACTTGTACATGGATCTTGGTAGCAGCTTTATTCATAATGTCTCCAAACTGAAAACATCCTAAATGTCCATCAATTGGTGACTGGATTATCAAACTGTGGCATATCCCTACAAAGGGTCAAAAGGAACAAACCACCAACATAAACAATGCCTAGGAAAATCAAAAGAATTAAGTGGAAGACCAGAAACAGAATACTGCATACCTTCTGATTCATTTTATACACAATTCTTGAGAAGTCAAAACTAAAATGAGACAAGGAAGGTTGTTGATTGCCCAGGGCTAGAAGTGGGATGAGGAGAATGACTGCAGAGGCACATGGGGAACTTTGTGGGACACTGGAAATGTTCTCTATCTTGATATTGGTGGTGGTTACACAGACGTTCCAATTTGTCAAAACTCATCAAAGTGTACACTCAAATGAATATAGTTTATTGAGTGTAAATTGTGTCTCAACAAAACCAAGAAATAAATGGAGCGTATAAAAAGCAAAATATCTGAAAGCAAGAAATGAACGGATACATTCTCAACAGGTAAGACATGGTAGAGGGAGAATCAGTGTGCTAGGTAAAAATACACAAGATAAAATATAGAGAGAAAAAAGGATGGAAAATACAGAATAGGTAGTAAGAGATATAGTGGATGCAGAGGCTCACATAGGCCTGCTATTTTAATTGCAGTTCCATGAAGACGTGACAGAGAGAAAAGGTTCTAGGCCACAGTTGAACAGATAGGGACCATGGTGCTTCCAAAACTGACAAATAACATGTCCCTTTGAGACTCAAGAAACACTAAGGAGCCGAAGCAGGATAATTCTGAAGTAAACATCTCTTAAATTTGTATAGTCAAACTGCTGAAAAGCAAACAAGGAGAACATCACAAAAGCAACCAGGGAAAATCAAGCCATGGTCTTCAAAAGAGGGCGATGAGACTGACAATTGACTTTGAACATAGTCAAGGAAGCCAGAAGTATGTAGAATGATACATTCAACGTGCTGAAAGAACAGAACGGCCAATGTAGAGCTCTATAACCAGGAAAAAGATCCTTCAAGATGAAGGTGAAATAAAGATATTTTCAAACAACCAAGAGGGTGACTCTTTCATATTCTTACCATATGATCCAGCCATCATGCTCCCTGAGATTTACCCAAATTTGCTGAAAACTTTTGTCCATGCAAAAACCTGCACACAAATGTTCATAATTGCTAAAACTTGGAAGCAATCATACAGCATGGTGACCACAGTTAATAATAATGAATTGTATAATTGAAGTTTGCTGAGAGAGTAGATATCAAGTGTTCTCACCACGAGAAAAGGGTAACCATGTGAAGGGATGGATATGTTAATTAGTGTGACTGTGGTAGTCACTTCACCATGTATATTTATGTCAAATCACCTCACCGTACCTCCTAGATATATACGATTTTTATCTTACTAAAGCTGAAAAAACAAAAGATGCCTGGCAACAGGTGAATGGGTAAACTGTGGTACATCCATAGAATGCAATACTATTCACTAATAAAGAGAAATGAGTGATCAAGCCACAAAGAGACATTTAGGAACCTAAAAAGCGCATTGCTACATGAAAAAAGCCAATCTGAAAAGGCTACCTTCTCTATAGTTCCAAGTGGACAATATCCTGGAAAAGGCAAAAGTATGGAGACAGTACAAAGGTCGCCAGGATTCCAGGGGAGTGAAGGAAAGAGGAATAGGTGGAAGAAAAAGGCAATTTTAGGACAGTGAGACTATTTTGTATGTGGCAGTAATGATGGACACATGTCATTTTACGTTTGTCAACAGTACAACACAAAGAGTAAGGGTTGACCCGAATGCAAGCTATGGGCTTTAGTTAATAATTTTCAATTGTAACTCATGGACCACAATAACGCCAGATGTAAATGACAGGGGAAACCAAGAGCAGGGTGCAGGTGGCGGGGAGAAGGAGTACGTGGCAACTCTCTGTACTTTCCGATCAATTTTACTATAAGCATGGACTTGAGTCATGAGTCCCAGACTTTTAGTGCATATGGCAGAACAGGTGTAAAATGAGCATGTTATTGATGGTGGGGAAAAGGGGAGATGTTACTGAAAGCTTTGGACTACACTGCAATCAAAGTTAATAAAGAATGTATATTATTTTTTTTAATTTACTATAAGCATAAATCTGCTCTAAAAACAAACTCTATTAATTTAAGTTAGAAAGGGAAAAGGTTTCCCCAGCACATCCACACTAAAGAAGGTACTTAAGTGTGTTCTTTAAGAACAGAGACAATGACCTCTGATCAAACGTAAAGACATGGAAGTAATGAAGAGTGACATACAAGATAAACATGTGGATATATTTAAATGATATTGGCCTTATAAACTGATACTAAAAATAATAACGTCTCTTGAGGTTAAAACTGTCTGTGTTTGTGTGTTTATATCTATGAGGGATTAAAATTCATTACAGCAACAATATTAAAGTAAGGAGTGGGTAAATATAGACCACGTGTTCTAACGTACTTACATTTTCTGCGATGAGATAAAGGGACCAATTTATTTTAGACTTTGAGAAGTTAAGAATGCAAGTTGTAGTCTCCAAATAACCACTAAAAGAATAGTAACAGAGTGAATAACTATCAAGGTGATAGAGGTGAGAAATAGAAAAAAATTTAAATTAATCAAAAAGAAGACAGCAAAACTAAGAGATAAATGAGCATAGAGAAACAGGAATAATAGAAAATAGTAAGATGGTAGATATAAAGCTAAGTATATCAATAATCACATTAAAGGTAAATACTCCAATCGAAAGCAACAACAACACAAAGATTAGCAAGCTGATTGAAGGAGGAGGAGGAGGAGGAAGAGGAGAAGGAGGAGGCAGAAGAAGAAAAAGAAGGCAATATATGCTTACGGTACATGTTGCTTCAAATATAAGTATGCAGAAAAGTTAACATTACAAGTTGGTAAAATATGTACCTGAAAAGTACTAATCAAAACAAGCTGGTGTACCTCTTTTTATATCAGAAACTTTGGCCTCTGAGGCAAAAAACCATTACCACAGGTAAATATAATGAGCATTAACAATCATAAAGGGTTCAAATTCACCAGGAAAATAAAACACTTATGAGTCTGTTTGCACCAAATAATGTGATCTCAGTATATGATGTAAACCTTGGCACAGCTGCAAGGACATATACATTACTCCACAATCATAGTGGGAGATTTCAAAACACTTCTCTCCATAAACGATACATCACACACATAAAAATTTGCAAAGACATGAGAGATTTGAAAAATACAGTGAACAAACTCGACAATATATATTTATACGTTCCTACCAACATTCAGCTCAACATTCAACTCCACAACTGCAAGATACACAGTCTTTTCAAGTGCTAACAAGGTTTACCAAAAAAGACCACATGTTGACCATAAAGCAAGTCTCAGAAAATTTCAAGACAATGAAATAGTGGAGTATATTCCCTGACCAAAATGCTATTAAGCTATAAGTTAATAAACAACAATAACTAGAAAATCCCCCGTTTTAAAATTAATATCCTTCTAAATTACCCAGAGCTCGAAGAAGAAATCAATGAAATTATAAAACATTTTGAACTGACTAATAATGAAGATTTGGGGGATCCAGCTTCAATATGTATACTACCAAAAAAGAAAGGCAAAAAAATCAATGACATGTGCGTCTGTCTCAACAAGGTGATAGAACAGCAGATTTAACACAACGAGAGGAGGAGAAACGAAATAAGAACAAGAGCATTAATCAGTTAAAGATAAAATAGCCAAGGTTGGTTCTTGGTAAAGACAGCACAACTGACAGTCAGCTCATGTAAGCTCGAACAAAAAAAGAGAGAAGTTATCTTAAATTCAATGTCTGGAATGAATGAGGAGACATGATCATAGATGCAATAAAGATATCGAAAGATCATTAGTCAACTTTATGCAAGAAATGTGAAGAGTTAGATATAATGTACAAGTTTCAAGGAAGCACAACAAAATGACACCAAAACAAACGAAAAACCTAAATTGTCCTATAAATACTAAATGAATGGAATCTGAAGAAAACAACAGCAAAAACGATTTCCATATTCTGATGGTCCCACCAATCAATTCTACAAAACTTGAAAGAAGAAAGAACAGCAATCTTACATACAAGGCAGAAAGTATAAAAAACAGGACTCACTTCCCAGCTTGTTCTAGGAGGCCTAAACATTATAAGACATGAAATATACAGGCCAGTATTTCACATAAACATAGAAGGAAACATTGTGAATGAAACACTGGCAAAACCAATCCAGTTATATGCTTTGAAAGGATAATATATCACAAATAAGTCAAGACTACTCTAGAAATGAAGTGGTTCAACACTTGAAAAATGAATGTATTTCATAGAATTAACATATTAAGGATAAAAATATTATATTTCCTATAGATGCAGAAAAAGTATTGGGTGAATTTGATTGTCAAAAAATAAACGAGGACGGCTTGAAGATGGCGGAAGAGTAAGACGCGGAGATCGCCTTCCTCCCCACGGATACACCAGAAATACATCTACACGTGGAACAACTCCTACAGAACACCTACTGAAGGCTGGCAGAAGATCTCAGACCTCCCAAAAGGCAAGAAACTCCCCACGTACGTGGGTAGGGCAAAAGAAAAAAAGAAAAAACAGAGACAAAAGAATAAGGACGGCACCTGCACCAGTGGGAGGGAGCTGTGAAGGAGGAAAAGTTTCCACACACTAGGAAGCCCCTTCGCGGGCGGAGACTGCGGGAGGCGGAGGGGGGAGCTTCAGGACCGCAGAGGAGTGCACAGCGACGGGTGCGGAGGGCAAAGCAGGGAGATTCCCGCACAGAGGATTGGTGCCGACCGGCACTCACCAGCCCGAGAGGCTTGTCTGCTCACCCGCCGGGGCGGGCGGGGCTGCGAGCTGAGGCTCGGGTTTCGGTTTCGGACGGAGCGCAGGGAGAGGACTGGGGTTGGCGGCTTGAACATAGCCTGAAGGGATTAGTGCACCACGGCTAGCCGGGAGGAAGTCCGGGGAAAAGTCTGCACCTGCCGAAGAGGCAAGAGACTTTTTCTTCCCTCTTTGTTTCCTGGTGCGCGAGGAGAGGGGTTTAAGAGCGCTGCTTAAAGGAACTCCAGAGACAGGCGCGAGCCGCGGCTAAAAGCGCGAACCCCAGAGACGGGCGCGAGCCGCGGCTAAAAGCACGGACCCCAGAGACGGGCGGGAGACGCTAAGGCTGCTGCTGCCGCCACCAAGGGGCCTGTGTGCGAGCACAGGTCACTCTCCACACCCCTCTTCCGCGGAGCCTGTGCAGCCCGCCACTGCAAGGTTCCCGGGATCCAGGGACAACTTCCCCGGGAGAACGCACGGCGCGACTCAGGCTGGAGCAACGTCACGCTGGCCTCTGCCGCCGCAGGCCCGCCCCGCACGCAGTGCCCCTCCCTCCCCCCCCCACCCCCGGCCTGAGTGAGCCGGAGCCCCCGAATCAGCGGCTCCTTTAACCCCGTCCTGTCTGAGCAAAAAACAGACGCCCTCCAGCGACCTACACGCAGAGGCAGGGCCAAATCCAAAGCTGAGCTCCTGTGAGCTGTGAGAACAGAGAAGAGAAAGGGAAATCTCTCCCAGCAGCCTCAGAAGCAGCGGATTAAAGCTCCACAATCAACTTGATATACCCTGCATCTCTGGAATACCTGAATAGACAAGGAATGATCCCAAATTGAAGAGGTGGACTTTAGGAGCGAGATCTATGATTTTTTTCCCTTTTCCTCTTTTTGTGAATGGGTACGTGTATGTGAGATCTTGTCTGTATAGTCTTGCTTCCACCATTTGTCCTAGGGCTCTATCCGTCCATGGTTTTTTTAAAAAAAATTTTTTCTTAATAATTAATTTTAATTGTAATAACTTTATTATACTTTACCTTCGTTCTTTCTTTCTTTCTTTCCTTCCTTCCTTCCCTCCTTTAGACAACGAATCACCCCAAATTGAGGAGGTGGTCTCTGAGAGCAAGATTTATGATTTTTCCCCCTTTACCTCTTTTTGTGAGGGTGTATGTGTATGCTTCTGTGTAAGATTTTCTCTGTATAGTTTTGCTTCCAACATTTGTCCTAAGGTTGTATCCGTCCCTTTTTTTTTCTAAATATTTTTTAATTCAATAACTATATTATACTTTATTTCATTTTTACTGTATCTTCTTTCTTTCTGTCTTTTTTCCTTCTTTCCCTCCTTCCTTCCTTCCTCCCTCCCTCCCTCCCTCCTTCCTTTATTTCCTTCTTTGCTTCTTTCTTCCTTCCTTCCTTTCCTCCTTTCCTTCTTTTTTTCCTCATACTTCTACTAATTCTCTCTACTTTTTCTCCCTTTTATTCTGAGCCGTGTGGATGAAAGGCTCTTGGTGCTCCAGCCAGGAGTCAGGGCTCTGCCTCTGAGGTATGAGAGCCAACTTCAGGTCACTGGTAAACAAGAGACCTCACAGCCCCACATAATATTAAACGGCGGAAATCTCCCAGAGACCTCCATCTTAACACCAGCATCCAGCTTCACTCAACGACCAGCAAGCCACAGTGCTGGACAACCTATGCCAAACAACTACCAAAACAGGAACACAACCCCACCCATTAGCAGAGAGGCGGCCAAAAATCATAATAAGGCCACAGACACCCCGAAACACACCACCAGACGTGAACCTGCCCACTAGAGAGACAAGATCCAGCCTCATCCACCACAACACAGGCACTAGTCCCCTCCACCAGGAAGCCTACACAACCCACTGAACCAACCTTAGCCACTGGAGACAGACATCAAAAACAACGGGAACTACAAACCTGCAGCCTGCAAAAAGGTGACTCCAAACACAGTAAGATAAGCAAAATGAGAAGACAGAAAAACACACAGCAGACGAAGGACCAAGATAAAAATGCACCAGACCTAACAAATGAAGAGGAAATAGGCAGTCTACCTGAAAAAGAATTCAGAATAATGATAGTAAGGATGATCCGAAATCTTGGAAATAGAATGGACAAAATGCAAGAAACAGTTGACAAGGACCTAGAAGAAATAAAGATGAAACAAGCAACGATGAACAACACAATAAATGAAATTAAAAATACTCTAGAAGGGATCAATAGCAGAATAACTGAGGCAGAAGAACGGATAAGTGACCTGGAAGATAAAATAGTGGAAATAACTACTGCAGAGAAGAATAAAGAAAAAAGAATGAAAAGAACTGAGGACAGTCTCAGAGACCTCTAGGACAACATTAAATGCACCAACATTCGAATTATAGGGGTTCCAGAAGAAGAAGAGAAAAAGAAAGGGACTGAGAAAATATTTGAAAAGATTATAGTTGAAAACTTCCCTAATATGGGAAAGGAAATCGTTAATCAAGTCCAGGAAGCACAGAGAGTCCCATACAGGATAAATACAAGGAGAAATACGCCAAGACACATATTAATCAAACTGTCAAAAATTAAATACAAAGAAAGCATATTAAAAGCAGCAAGGGAAAAACAACAAATAACACACAAGAGAATCCCCATAAGGTTAACAGCTGATTTCTCAGCAGAAACCCTACAAGCCAGAAGGGAGTGGCAGGACATAATGAAAGTGATGAAGGAGAAAAACCTGCAACCAAGACTACTCTACCCAGCAAGGATCTCATTCAGATTTGATGGAGAAATTAAAACCTTTACAGACAAGCAAAAGCTGAGAGAGTTCAGCACCACCAAACCAGCTTTACAACAAATGCTAAAGGAACTTCTCTAGACAAGAAACACAAGAGAAGGAAAAGACCTATAATAACGAACCCAAAACAATTTAGAAAATGGGAATAGGAACATACATAACGATAATTACCTTAAATGTAAATGGACTAAATGCTCCCACCAAAAGACACAGATTGGCTGAATGGATACAAAAACAAGACCCTTATATATGCTGTCTACAAGAGACCCACTTCAGACCTAGAGACACATACAGACTGAAAGTAAGGGGATGGAAAAAGATATTCCATGCAAATGGAAACCAAAAGAAAGCTGAAGCAGCAATTCTCATATCAGACAAAATAGACTTTAAAATAAGGACTATTAAAAGAGACAAAGAAGGACACTACATAATGATCAAGGGATTGATCCAAGAAGAAGATATAAAAATTGTAAATATTTATGCACCCAACATAGGAGCACCTCAATACATAAGGCAAATACTAACAGCCATAAAAGGGGACATCGACAGTAACACATTCATACTAGGGGACTTTAACACCCCACTTTCACCCATGGACAGATCATCCAAAATGAAAATACATAAGGAAACACAAGCTTTAAATGATACATTAAACAAGATGGACTTAATTGATATTTATAGGACACTCCATCCAAAAACAACAGAATACACATTTTTCTCAAGTGCTCATGGAACATTCTCCAGGATAGATCATATCTTGGGTCACAAATCAAGCCTTGGTAAATTTAAGAAAATTAAAATTGTATCAAGTATCTTTTCCAACCACAACGCCATGAGACTAGATATCAATTACAGGAAAAGATCTGTAAAAAATACAAACACATGGAGGCTAAAGAATACACTACTTAATAATGAAGTGATCACTGAAGAAATCAAAGAGGAAATAAAAAAATACCTAGAAACAAATGACAATGGAGACACAACGACCCAAAACCTATGGGATGCAGCAAAAGCAGTTCTAAGGGGGAAGTTTATAGCAATACAAGCCCACCTTAAGAAGCAGGAAACATCTCGAATAAACAACCTAACCTTGCACCTCAAGCAATTAGAGAAAGAAGAACCAAAAAACCCCAAAGCTAGCAGAAGGAAAGAAATCATAAAAATCAGATCAGAAATAAATGAAAAAGAAATGAAGGAAACGATAGCAAAGATCAATAAAACTAAAAGCTGGTTCTTTGAGAAGATAAACAAAATAGATAAACCACTAGCCAGACTCATCAAGAAAAAAAGGGAGAAGACTCAAATCAATAGAATTAGAAATGAAAAAGGAGAAGTAACAACTGACACTGCAGAAATAAAAAAAATCATGAGAGATTACTACAAGCAACTCTATGCCAATAAAATGTACAATCTGGAAGAAATGGACAAATTCTTAGAAATGCACAACCTGCCAAGACTGAATCAGGAAGAAATAGAAAATATGAACAGACCAATCACAAGCACTGAAATTGAAACTGTGATTAAAAATCTTCCAACAAACAAAAGCCCAGGACCAGATGGCTTCACAGGTGAATTCTATCAAACGTTTAGAGAAGAGCTAACACCTGTCCTTCTCAAACTCTTCCAAAATATAGCAGAGGGAGGAACACTCCCAAATTCCTTCTATGAGGCCACCATCACCTTGATACCAAAACCAGACAAGGATGTCACAAAGAAAGAAAACTACAGGCCAATATCACTGATGAACATAGATGCAAAAATCCTCAACAAAATACTAGCAAACAGAATCCAACAGCACATTAAAAGGATCATACACCATGATCAAGTGGGGTTTTTTCCAGGAATGCAAGGATTCTTCAATATACGCAAATCTATCAATGTGAAAAACCATATTAACAAATTGAAGGAGAAAAACCATATGATCATCTCAATAGATGCAGAGAAAGCTTTCGACAAAATTCAAAACCCATTTATGATAAAAGCCCTGCAGAAAGTAGGCATAGAGGGAACTTTCCTCAACATAATAAAGGCCATATATGACAAGCCCACAGCAAACATCATCCTCAATGGTGAAAAACTGAAAGCATTTCCACTAAGATCAGGAATAAGACAAGGTTGCCCACTCTCACCACTCTTATTCAACATAGTTTTGGAAGTTTTAGCCACAGCAATCAGAGAAGAAAAGGAAATAAAAGGAATCCAAATCGGAAAAGAAGAAGTAAAGCTGTCACTGTTTGCAGATGACATGATACTATACATAAAGAATCCTAAAGATGCTACTAGAAAACTACTAGAGCTAATCAATGAATTTGGTAAAGTAGCAGGATACAAAATTAATGCACAGAAATCTCTGGCATTCCTATATACTAATGATGAAAAATCTGAAAGTGAAATCAAGAAAACACTCCCATTTACCATTGCAACAAAAAGCATAAAATATCTAGGAATAAACCTACCTAAGGAGACAAAAGACCTGTATGCAGAAAATCATAAGACACTGATGAAAGAAATTTAAGATGATACAAATAGATGGAGAGATATACCATGTTCTTGGATGGAAAGAATCAACATTGTGAAAATGACTCTACTACCCAAAGCAATCTACAGATTCAATGCAATCCCTATCAAACTACCACTGGCATTTTTCACAGAACTAGAACAAAAAATTTCACAATTTGTATGGAAACACAAAAGACCCCAAATAGCCAAAGCAATCTTGAGAATGAAAAACGGAGCTGGAGGAATCAGGCTCCCTGACTTCAGACTATACTACAAAGCTACAGTAATCAAGACAGTATGGTACTGGCACAAAAACAGAAAGATAGCTCAATGGAACAGGATAGAAAGCCCAGAGATAAACCCACGCACATATGGACACCTTATCTTTGATAAAGGTGGCAGGAATGTACAGTGGAGAAAGGGCAGCCTCTTCAATAAATGGTGCTGGGTAAACTGGACAGGTACATGTAAAAGTATGAGATTAGATCACTCCCTAACACCATACACAAAAATAAGCTCAAAATGGATTAAAGACCTAAATGTAAGGCCAGAAACTATCAAACTCTTAGAGGAAAACATAGGCAGAACACTCTATGACATAAATCACAGCAAGATCCTTTCTGACCCACCTCCTAGAGTAATGGAAATAAAAACAAAAATAAACAAATGGGACCTAATGAAACTTCAAAGCTTTTGCACAGCAAAGGAAACCATAAACAAGACCAAAAGACAGCCCTCAGAATGGGAGAAAATATTTGCAAATGAAGCAACTGACAAAGTATTAATCTCCAAAATTTACAAGCAGCTCATGCCGCTCAATAACAAAAAAACAAACAACCCAATCCAAAAATGGGCAGAAGACCTAAATAGACATTTCTCCAAAGAAGATATACAGATTGCCAACAAACACATGAAAGAATGCTCAACATCATTAATCATTAGAGAAATGCAAATCAAAACTACAATGAGATATCATCTCACACCAGTCAGAATGGCCATCATCAAAAAATCTAGAAACAATAAATGCTGGAGAGGGTGTGGAGAAAAGGGAACACTCTTGCACTGCTGGTGGGAATGTGAATTGGTTCAGCCACTATGGAGAACAGCATGGAGGTTCCTTAAAAAACTACAAATAGAATTACCATATGACCCAGCAATCCCACTACTGGGCATATACCCTGAGAAAACCAAAATTCAAAAAGAGTCATGTACCAAAATGTTCATTGCAGCTCTATTTACAATAGCCCGGAGATGGAAACAACCTAAGCGCCCATCATCGGATGAATGGATAAAGAAGATGTGGCACATATATACAATGGAGTATTACTCAGCCTTAAAAAGAAATGAAATTGAGCTATTTGTAATGAGATGGATAGACCTAGAGTCTGTCATACAGAGTGAAGTAAGTCAGAAAGAAAAAGACAAATACCGTATGCTAACGCATATATATGGAATTTAAGGGGAAAAAAATGTCATGAAGAACCTAGGGGTAAGACAGGAATAAAGACGCAGACCTACTGGAGAACGGACTTGAGGATATGGGGAGGGGGAAGGGTGAGCTTTGACAGGGCGAGAGAGAGTCATGGACATATACACACTAACAAACGTAGTAAGGTAGATAGCTAGGGGGAAGCAGCCGCAAGGCACAGGGATATTAGCTCGGTGCTTTGTGACAGCCTGGAGGGGTGGGATAGGGAGAGTGGGAGGGAGGGAGACGCAAGAGGGAAGACATATGGGAACATATGTATATGTATAACTGATTCACTTTGTTATAAAGCAGAAACTAACACACAATTGTAAAGCAATTATACCCCAATAAAGATGTTAAAAAAAAAAATCTAGAAACAATAAATGCTGGAGAGGGTGTGGAGAAAAGGGAACACTCGTTGCACTGCTGGTGGGAATGTGAATTGGTTCAGCCACTATGGAGAACAGTATGGAGGTTCCTTAAAGAACTACAAATAGAACTACCATATGACCCAGCAATCCCACTACTGGGCATATACCCTGAGAAAACCAAAATTCAAAAAGAGTCATGTACCAAAATGTTCATTGCAGCTCTATTTACAATAGCCCGGAGATGGAAACAACCTAAGTGCCCATCATCGGATGAATGGATAAAGAAGATATGGCACATATATACAATGGAATATTACTCAGCCTTAAAAAGAAACGAAATTGAGTTATTTGTAATGAGATGGATAGACCTAGAGTCTGTCATACAGAGTGAAGTCAGTCAGAAAGAAAAAGACAAATACCGTATGCTAACACATATATATGGAATTTAAGGAAAAAAAGGATGTCATGAGGAACCTAGGGGTGGGACGGGAATAGAGACGCAGACCTACTGGAGAACGGACTTGAGGATATGGGGAGGGGGAAGGGTGAGCTTTGACAGGGCGAGAGAGAGTCATGGACATACACACACTAACAAACGTACTAAGGTAGATAGCTAGTGGGAAGCAGCCGCATGGCACAGGGATATTAGCTCGGTGCTTTGTGACAGCCTGGAGGGGTGGGATAGGGAGAGTGGGAGGGAGGGAGACACAAGAGGGAGGACATATGGGAACATATGTATATATATATAACTGATTCACTTTGTTATAGAGCAGAAACTAACACACCATTGTAAAGCAATTGTACCCCAATAAAGATGTTAAAAATAAATAAATAAATAAACATCCAAGGACGTGGAGAAAAGGGAACCCTTGTGCATTGTTGGTGGGAATAAAATTGGTATAGCCACCATGGAAAACAATGTGGAGGCTCCTCAAAAAATTAAAAGTAAAACTACCATAAGATCCAACAATCCCACTTCTGAGTATACATCCTAAGTAAAGGAAGTCACTATCTCGAAGAGATATCTGAACTCTCCTGTTCATTTCAGCACTATGCAAATTAGCCAAGATTTGGAAACAACCTAAGTGTCCATTGGCAGGTAAATGTGTAAAGAAAATGCAAGATATATATATAACGGAATATTATTCAGTCATAAAAAAACGAATGAAATCTTGGCATTTTGACAATATGAATGGGCCCTGAGGGCAGTATGCAAAGAGATATAGGTCAGAAAGTGAAAGGCAAATACTGTGTGTTCTCACGTTTATGTGGAATCTAAAAAAGCCAAACTCATAGAAACAGAATAGATTGGTGGTTGCCAGCGGCGGGAGAGTGGGGGAAATGGATGATGTTTGTCAAAGGCTACAGACTTCTAGTTAAAAGATGAAAAAGTTCTGGGGGTCTAATGCACAGCCTTGTGATTATACTTAACAATACTGTAACACATACTTAAAAGTTCTAAGGGAGTAAATCTTAAATGTTCAAACCACACCACACACACACACACACACACACACACACACACATTGTAATTATGTGATAAAAGGAAGCTGTTAACTAACCTTATTGTGGTAATCATTTCACAGCACGTACCTGTATGAAATCATCACGTTGTATCCCTTAAGCCTACACAATGTTATATGCCAACTATGTATCAATAAACTGGTAAATAATTTAAAATGCAATATAAAAATAACATCCATTTATGATTTTTAAAAATCCTCCTAGCAAACTAGGAATAAAAGGGAACTGTCTTAATCCAATCAGAATATCTTTTAAAAGCCTACAAAATCCACCTCACTTAGTGATGAAATGTTGAAAACTTCCCCTATGAGATCATGAAAAAGACCAGGCTATCCATTATCACCACAGACATTGCCACAGGGGAAGAAAGTAATAAAAGTGATCCTGCAAGTACAGCCTTAAAGGAATCAGAGAACACGGGTATGAGTGTTCACCACAGTAACATTTTTAATACTGCAGGGCTGGAAAGCTACTGAAATGTCCATTAAACATAGAAGGTATAACTAAGTTGTGGTATGTTCATACAAATTTAATTATTATTCAGTAATGGAAATCAATAAACTACAGCTAACACTACAACAAAAATGAACAGCAATACATAAAAATATAATGTCGCCAAAAGAAAGCTAGATTATAAGAATACGTGTTTAGGGGTGCAGGAGGGATAAATTAGGAGTTTGGGATTAGCAGATACAAACTACTACATATAAAATAGATAGAAAACAAGGTCCTAATGTATAACACAGGGGAACTATATTCAATGTCCTGTAATAAACCACAATGGAAAAGAATATGAAAAAGAATATATATATATATATATATATCTGAATCAGCTTGCTGTACAGCAGAAACTAGCACAACATTATAAATCAACTATTCTTCAATAAAAAGTTTCTTTAGAAGGATACGTATTTATTATGTGTAATAAGTTTCACAAACAGGTAAAATTATAGTGCTAAAAGTCAAATACTGGTTAGATTTGCTGAGGTGGCAGATGGTAGTGACCAAGTAGAGGCACGATGGTGCTTTTGGGTTGCCGGCAACGCCAAATCTCTTGACCTGGATTGCAGTTACTCAGTCGTTTGTGATGTAAAAATTTACTGAGCAGAACATTTACGTTTCGTGCAATTCCATTTTTGTGTTGTATTCCATTGAAAAGTTAATACTATTCAGATAAATAGACTCCCACGACCATACATAAAGAATAGAATCTTCGGTGATTTGTATATTTTCTGACCACTGTAAACTATAAAATGTCATTAAAACTATAAACTGATAACAAAGATCATTAGAAAATACCCCATATGTTTGTAAACGAAGACATACCTCCTAAACAACCCATGGCTCTGAGAAGAAATCATTGAAATTAGAAAATATTTTGAACTAATATTGAAAACTTGGGGACCATTGCCTGCTATAATTATGAAATCTCTACTCTTGGGATGGTTTGATTACCCAGGGAAGAACCTCCTGCATCTATGGGAAAAGGCAAGATGCCGGCACTTTGTATAGCAAATTGGGCATGAGGCTGAGGATCGAACTTTTATGTACAGTACATTTTTCACTTAAATCCCTATGTTGGGTTTGGATGCCTGCTTTCCCCTGACCCCGAGGTTCCAAGTCCATAAGTCTGCTGATTCACTCCCTCCAGAGAGTAAGTCTCTCCTCAAACTCCCTAGGGTTTGGAGAAGGCAATTTGTCCAGGCTACAGGTTGTTGAGAGGGGCTCTGGGTGTCTAAATGTTTCATAACTATACCTAAGAGCAATCGTGCAATTTACAACCCCCACTACTACCCCTAACTTGTAGGGGTACTTGCCATTGCCAATCTCGCAGACAGTTTGAAGGTCTGGTGAGGGAGGTTAAAGACTGTTGCTTTGGGGCTTTCCTCACTGCTCGGCTCTTAAATCAGCTAAGTCAGATAGCACTCATCTGTCTGCTTTCCACCTTCTAATACTTTATAATTATTCTTGTCTCCTCGCCCATCCTTTTTGTCCTTGTGGGGTTAGGCCTCTAAGAAAAAGGATCTAGCCAGGTGAGAGGGAGGAGGAAGAGACGGAAGAAGAAAGAATGAGCAAGAGAATGGATGAAGGACACAAACAAAGGTGCCGCTGTGGAACTTGGAAGCAGGAAGAAGGATGCACTGACAAGATGAAACAGCTCCTTACCCTGTTTTGGTCTGTTTGTTAGTCAGATTCCAAGAAGTGGGCATCCCGTTGGACTTCATGTTTACACCTTCAAGAGTGGGCTGGACACCTTATGTGAGAGTCCCATCATGCTGCAAACGATGGAAGAAGGTAGTTGCCCCCCACGTGAAAGAGAAGGCAGTTACCTAAAGAGGCAATAAGACAATGCTGGGTGGCAGGATGCCAAATACCGATGACATTTCCTTCACTGAACCCACCACGGAAATTAGGTCCCCTATTGTTCACGCTCATAGCTCCTTGTTGTTTAATTCCATATCACTTATCATAATTTGCAATGGAACGGTAATGTCTGCAATTAATTTTACGATGCACTGTCCGATGAAGCTGGAAGCTCAAAATAAATGGCCTATATTAGGCCAATCATAATTGCGTGAGTGAATTCTTAGTCACTTCATACTAGGGACAGGCGAGGGGGAGGGAGGAAGAACAAAATACAGAGGGAAGGAAGGAGGGCAAAGAGCAAGGCAGAGTGGAGGACCAGAAGGAAAAACTAAGGAGGGAGAGAAGAGGCGAGGGATACGGGAAGACAGAGGGGGGAGAAACTGAATGACAATGAAGGGAGGACAGAGCGAGGCGGGAGAGGAGAGATGAGAGGGAGATGACGTATGTTGTTGAAGGGGTCGTAGCACAGCTTCGCCCACAAGAATCCTATGGGCCAGCCAGCATGATGCAGAGAATGACGTCTGTTTTCATTGTGCTGTGCATGTGCGTGCGCGCATGCATGCACCTTCGTGTTTTCTGTGTAGTGATTGCAGGGATCAACGTGCCTGTGGAAATTGTGAATTCTTTCCATATGAGCGCTTTGCTCATATGGAAAGAATTTGCTCGAATCTCTTCTCCCAAGGGCCTTTGTGTCAAGACCACCTTTGCTTTCCGCCCACAGTCCAATGCATCACTCAGCTTCAGTTTCCATGGTAACCAAGGTATTGTTTCCTGTCATGTCTAGGGACTAAGGATGAGACAAAGAGAAAGGCAGAGAAATGTGTGAGCTCTGTCTTCCTCTGAGGTACACAAGCTACTATTTAGGGATTTAAAAATCACATTCTATTTAATTCTACGTTGCCCTGCACCCACTGCCTGGTGGAGGAGGATAGAAATTGTAGAGCAGCCCAGTATGAATCTAGAATTTCTACCTCTCCACAGTGCACTTACATGGTTAGGAGACGTAGGCTTCCTTGACCTTTAGCCACCTTCTTACCAGCAATTTTTTGTTACCTCCAAACCATGCCCATGGATTCCAGGACTCTGGCTACCCAACTCACTTCCCCTGTTCTCACCTTGTAGCCTCTGTCTCACTGTGTGGGTTTCCAGTAGCCCCAATTTTCTAGCACGAACCTCAGTTACAGCCAGGTTTCAGAAGTACTGCTCCCAGAAAAGTTCCATGATCCCCAGTAGGGAAGTCACACAGGACAGATGACTCCCTCCTCTCCTCTTTGTTCTGGGAGACCTCTACCCAGACCATGAGACCAGTTGATAGAGCTCCCACTTCCTGCCCCACTCCTGTTTTAGCAGGGCCTTAGGGAGACTCAGAGGAGAGAGGTCTCTGCTAGCCTCCTGAATTTGGAAAGCAGCAGAACTAAGCAAGCACCTCTTTCCCACCCCCTTATCCCAAATAACCAATTACCTCCTTTGCATTTTCTCCTCATTTCAGAGGCCGGACAAACACGGTCCCAGGCAGGACGTGAGATGTCTCAGGGCACCAGTTTGTGAGAAACAGCAGCACAAAACCTGGGGGTATGTCCCCATCTACCCCTCCCTTCTCTCTCAGTGTTGTAGGATGTCTCTAGAAGTCCATTTGTCCAGCCCTGCTATCATTTACGGGGTCCCAGCTGCCCACCACTTCCTGTGTACTGCAACCCCTCAATCCAAAGTGTCTAAGGAATCTCATTTCCACTCCAACTGAATGACCCGCACTGAACCGAAACCAAAGGCTTGCCCATCCTCCTGACCTCGGGGTCTTTTTCAGATGTCCATCTGTTTTTGGAAAGGGGGTTTGCCTCGTATCCACTCTCAGTATCCACTTGCCAGGTGCTTCTCTGTGTCATACCTCTTTCAGAGGATACCAGATCTGCTTGGATGCTGGTCTCTGCCTGGATGTCTGGGAAGAGAGTCCCTTGGAGTAGGACCAAAGAGGAACAGTAATGCAAGGAAGGTAATGTTTTCCTGGAATGTCCTGCTCCTTAAATCGCCCCAAACACCACTCTAGACTGTATGGGAGAAGCACATTTTAACAACAGGTGAAAGGTAACTGAGGGAATGATAATAGGGAACAAAACTACTAGGAAATGATGGCTAAATATCAATGTTCCTAAAGTCCAGGGAAAATCACCCAGCTCCTGCTCTCCCCCTCAAAAAAAAGTTAAGGCCTTCCGGGAAGATTCCATTCTGGGTTGATCTCTGTTCCTAGCTTTTCTTGAAGACTGCCCTTTTCTCTCCCTTGAAAAGGAGAAAGTCCCCTCCATTAATATCCTCCATTGTAAGGATTTCTTCTTCTCTTAGCAGTGGGATCTACCCAAATTTTCACCCTCCCCTGAATATGCAAACACACAGAGACACTCACAGACATGCCAATAGAACTATCAGTGGCACGCAATAATCCCTAACCCATACATTTCTCAAAACTGAAATTTGTCAGTCTAGATTAACCTTCAGAACTCAATCTGGATCTCTTGGACTTCAAACCGCATTTCCTCATCCTCTGGCCATTGCTGGTGCACTAATCTCTCATTCTCAGTTTGGCCTTGCATGGGGTTGTAAGTATAAGCACATCTGTAAGTAAGAGTATGAAGCATGGGGCACGTGGGTTATAATTTTAACAAAGTCACTGTCTCCAGTTGATCTAATCTTTACCCTCACCTTTTAAAAGATTTAACCGCTGCAGATGACCACTGTTTCTCTTGCATCTCCATCTTCTCCTGCTCTAGCGGTTATTCCCACAAGCATACAATCAAGCTCCACTGTCCTCCATTTTAAACAATACCTTCCCTTGGTGACACTTCCCTACCAACTATTGTTCCATATATGTGCTGCCCTTCACAGCAAAACTTTCATGATAAGTTGTCTCCACTTCCACACCTCCGCCTCTGACAAGTCTTGCATGCCCTTCTGTCTTCTAAACTGCTTTTTTCTTGTTCTCCAATAACTAGCATGATGTCAAATCAAAGCATCATTCCTCCGCCCCTGTTTGACTTCTTAGTCTTTGAACTTGCTGCCTACTTCCTCTTCCTTGAAATCTTCTGGATTTCATGAAATCGCTCTCTCCTGGTTTTCTTCCTTCCTGTGTGGATCGTATTCCTTTGACTCAGTTTTGGGGGCTCCTCTTCCTCTAAGCTCGTCTACAGGTTGCCACGCTCTAGGTTGTGGCTTTGGGCTCTCTTTTCCTTCTTTTGTGCATTTTCTCTCTTAGAAGTTTCTTTTAATCAATTTGTACACATTGAATATGTACAGCTATTTGTATGTCAATCATACCTCAATAAAGCAGTCTAATAAAATGCTTCTTTTCCTTTTATGACTATAAATAATATCTACATCTGCCAATCTCTGTGTGAATCAGGGTGTGCGATTATGGTCAACAGAACAAGGCTCAGGATCGCTTAACCAAAAATAAATCTTACTCAAGGATATCAGGTTGCTCATGTTGTCCATTGAGACCTGGAGAACCAGGATTGGAAAGCAAGCAGGAACTAGGTGAGCCTGAGAAGTAGAACCAAACATGAAAGTCATGCCTGAAGAATAGCGTAGTTTTGATATTTTTGCTTCTAGCATTGCAGAGGTTGCATTGGGGGCTATATCTCCCATATCATTTCCTATTACAAACCTTTATATTTATCTGTTTTATAAATAATTTAAAGAATATCTGTACTTTTATACTGATATATAGGCATGCATAGACGTATGTAAATTTAGCAATATACTATGAACACTATGGGTGCCTTTAGAAATTCTTTTTTTCATTTTAAATAATTGATTGAGATACATTCAAATACCATAAAAGTCATACTTTAAAGTGTACAAGGCAGTGATTGTTAGTATATTCATAGAGGTTTGCAACTATCATCATAATATAATTCAAGAACTTTTTTCTTTCAAAAAGAAACTCAGAATGTATTAAAGTCACTTCCAATCCCTCCCCTTTCTCCAGTCCCTGGGAATCTCTTTACTGTTTCTCAGACTTTGCGTACGTTTAACATTCCAAGTAGAAGGACTATACAGTAGATGGCCTTTTTTAACTGCCTTCTCTCATTAATCATTATGTTTTCTACAACATAATCATTATGTTGTAGCATGTATCAACACCTTATTCCTTTAATTGTGAAATAATATTTTATTATATGGATATACCACATTCTCATTAGCCATTCATCCTTTGATGGACATTAGTGTTGTTTCCACCATTTGGCCATTATGAATAACGTTTTAAGGGAAACTATTGTACAGGGTTTTGCTTGAAATATTTTCAGTTCACTTCAGTACATGTTTAGAGTCAAATTGTCAAGTCAGAAAGTTACTCTAAAGAGCACTCCCTAACACCATACACAAAAATAAACTCAAAATGCATTAAAGACCTAAATGTAAGGTCAGACACTATCAATCACTTAGAGGAAAACATAGGCAGACCACTCTATGACATAAATCACAGCAAGATCCTTTTTGACCCACCTCCTAGAGAAATTGAAGTAAAAACAAAAAAAAACAAATGGGACATAATGAAACTTAAAAACTTTTGCACAGCAAAGGAAACCATAAACAAGACAAAAAGGCAACCTTCAGGATGAGAGAAAATATTTGCAAATTAAGAAACTGCCAAAAGATTAATCTCCAAAATTTACAAGCAGCTCATGCAGCTGAATATCAAAAAATCAAACAACCCAATCCAAAAATGGGCAGAAGACCTAAATAGACATTTCTCCAAAGAGGATATACAGATTGCCAACAAACACATGAAAGAATGCTCAACATCATTAATCATTAGGGAAATGCAAATCAAAACTACAATGAGATATCATCTCACACCGGTCAGAATGGTCATCATCAAAATATCTAGAAATAATAAATGCTGGAGAGAGTGTGGAGAAAAGGGAACACTCTTGCACTGTTGGTGGGAATCTAAGTTGATACAGCCACTATGGAGACCAGTATGGAGGTTCCTTAAAAAACTACAGATAGAACTACCATACGACCCAGCAATCCCATTACTGGGGGTATACCATAATTCAAAAAGAGTCATATACCAAAATGTTCATTGCAGCTCTATTTACAATAGCCCAGAGATGGAAACAACCTAACTGCCCATCATTGGATGAATGGATAAAGAAGATGTGGCACATATATACAATGGAATATTACTCAGCCATAAAAAGAAACAAAATTGAGCTATTTGTAATGAGGTGGATAGACCTAGAGTCTGTCATACAGAGTGAAGTAAGTCAGAAAGAAAAAGACAAATACCGTATGCTAACACATATATATGGAATTTAAGAAAAAAAATGTCATGAAGAATCTAGGGGTAAGACAGGAATAAAGACCCAGACCTACTGGAGAACAGACTTGAGGATATGGGGAGGGGGAAGGTTGAGCTGTGACAAAGTGAGAGAGAGGTATGGACATATATACACTACCAAACGTAAGGTAGATAGCTAGTGGGAAGCAGCCGCATAGCACAGGGAGATCAGCTCAGTACTTTGTGATTGCCTGGAGGGGTGGGATAGGGAGGGTGGGAGGGAGGGAGACGCAAGAGGTAAGAGATATGGGAACATATGTATATGTATAACTGATTCACTTTGTTATAAAGCAGAAACTAACACACCATTGTAAAGCAATTATACCGCAATAAAGATGTTTAAAAAAAAGAAAAAAAAAAGAACTACCATAAGACCCAGCAATCCCACTACTGGGCATATACCCTGAGCAAACCATAATTCAAAAAGAGCCATGTACCAATAGGTTCATTGCAGCTCTATTTACAATAGCCAGGACACGGAAGCAATCTAAGTGTCCATCAACAGATGAATGGATAAAGAAGATGTGGCACATGTATACAATGGAATATTACTCAGCCATAAAACGAAACGAAATTGAGTTATTTGTAGTTAGGTGGATGGACCTAGAGTCTGTCATACAGAGTGAAGTAAGTCAGAAAGAGAAAAAGAAATATCGTATGCTAACACATATATATGGAATCTAAGAAAAAAAATAAGGTCATGAAGAACCTAGGGGTAAGATGGGAATAAAGACACAGACCTACTAGGGAATGGACTTGAGGATATGGGGAGGGAGAATGGTAAGCTGTGACAAAGTGAGAGAGTGGCATGGACATATATACACTACACATCATCACCAATACTTGTTATTGTCTGCCTTTTTTATCTTGCCATTCTACAAGATGTGAAGTTCCATCTCATGTGTGATTTTGATTTTCCTTTTCCTGATGACTAATGATGTCCAGCATCTTTTTTCTTTTTAAACATCTTTATTGGAGTATAATTGCTTTACATTGTTGTGTTAGTTTCTGCTGTATAAAAAAGTGAATCAGCTATACGTATACATATATCCCCATCTGCCCTCCCTCTTGTTTCTCCCTCCCACCCTCCGTAACCCACCCCTCTGGGTGGTCACAAAGCACCAAGCTCATCTCCCTGTGCTATGCGGCTGCTTCCCACTAGTTATTTTACATTTGGTAGTATATATATATCACTGCCACTCTCTCACTTCGTCCCAGCTTACCCTTCCCCCACCCCATGTCCTCAAGTCCATGCTCTACATCTGCATCTTTCTTACTATCCTGCCCCTAGGCATTTCAAAACCTTTTTTCCCCCCTTAGATTCCATATATATGTGTTAGCATATGGTATTTATTTTTCTCTTTCTGACTTACTTCACTCTGTATGACAGATCTAGATCCATCCATCTCACTACAAATAACTCAATTTCGTTTCTTTTTATGGCTGAGTAATATTCCGTTGTACATATGTCACACCTTCTTTATCCATTCATCTGTTGATGGACACTTAGGTTGTTTCCATGTCCTGGCTATTGTAAATAGTGCTGCAATGAACATTGTGGTTATATGTACCACATTTTCTTTATCCTTTCCTCCAACGATGGACATTTAGGTTGCTTCCATTCCTTGGCTACTGTAAACAGTGCTGCAATGAATATTGGGGTGCATGTTTCCTTTCAAACCATGTTTTTCTCAGGATATATGCCCAGGAGTGGCATTGTAGTGTCATATGGTAGCTCTATTTGTAATTTTTTAAGGAATCTCCATACTGTTCTCCATAGTGACTATACGAATTTACATTTCCACCAACAGCGCAGGAGAGTTCCCTTCTCTCCACACCCTCTCCAGCATTTATTGTTTCTGGATTTTTAAAAATTAATTTATTTATTTGTTTTTATTTTTGGTTGTATTGGGTGTTCGTTGCTGTGTGCGGGCTCTCTCTAGTTGTGGTGAGTGGCGACTACTCTTTGTTGCAGTGCACTGGCTTCTCATTGTCATGGATTCTCTTGTTGCAGAGCATGGGCTCTAGGCACGAGGGCTTCAGTAGTCGTGGCTCATGGGTTCTAGAGCACAGGCTCAGTAGTTGTGGTGCACGGGCTTAGTTGCACCGCGGCATGTGGGATCTTCCCGGACCAGGACTCAAGCCCATGTCCCCTGCATTGACAGGCAGATTCTTAACCACTGCACCACTAGGGAAGCCCCTGTTTCCGGATTTTTTGATGAGAGCCATTTTGACTGGTGTGAGGTGATATCTCATTGTAGTTTTGATTTGTATTTCTCTAATGATTAGCGATGTTGAACATCTTTTCATGTGCCTCTTGGCCATCTGTTTGTCTTCTTTGGAGAAATGTCTATTTAGATCTTCTGCCCATTTTTTGATTGGGTTGTTTGTTTTGACGATTTACAAAGAGCTCCATGAGCTGTTTGTAAATTTTGAAGACTAATCCCTTGTCAGTCATATCATTTGCACATATATTCTCCCAATCTGTGGGTTGTCTTTTCATTTAGTTTATGGTTTCCTTTGCTGTGCAAAAGCTTTTGAGTTTAATTAGGTCCCGTGTGTTTATTTTGAGATGGATCAAAAAAGATATTACTGTAATTTATGTTAGAGAGTGTTCTGCCTATGTTTTCCTCTAGGAGTTTTATAATGTTCTGTCACGAATTTAGGTCTTTAATCCATTTTGAGCTTATTTTTGTGTATGGTGTTAAAGAATGATCTAATTTCATTTTTTTTTACAAATAACTGTCCAGTTTTCCCAGCACTATTTGTTGAAGAGACTGTTTTTCCACCATTGTATATCCTTGTCTCCTTTGTCATAGATTAATTGACCATAGGTGCGTGGGTGTATTTCTTGGCTTTATATCCTGTTCCTTTGATCTATATTTCTGTTTTTGCACCAATACCATACTGTCTTGATTACTGTAGCTTTGTAATATAGTCTGAAGTCAGGAAACCTGATTCCTCCAGCTCCGTGTTTCTTTCTCAAGATTGCACTGGCTATTTGGGGTCTTTTGCATCTCCATACAAATTTTGATTTTTTGTTCCAAGACCACATCTTGATTACTGTTGCTCTATAGTAAGTTTCAAATCAGGAAGTGAGAGCCTTCCACCTTTGTCTTTTTCAAGATTACTTTTGGCTTTTCTAGGTTCCTTGCATTTCCATGGGAATTTTAGGATTAGCTTGTCAATTCTGGCAGAAATAACCTGCTGGGATTTTTAATAGGGATTACACAATACCTGTAGATCATGTTGTGAAATATTACCATTTTTAACAATATGAAGTCTTCCAATAAGTGAATAAGGGATGCTTTTCCATTAATTTAGGTCTTCTTTAGTTTCTTTCAACAATATTTTGTAGTTTTCAGTGTATAAGTCTTACACTTCTTTTGTTAAATTTATTTCTAAGTATTTTATTTCTGTGGGTACTGTTATACATGGAATTCTTTTCTTAATTTCTCTTGAAAATATTTCACTGCTAGTGTATAGAAATACAATCAAATTTTTATGATGATCTTATATTTTGCAACCTTGCTAAACTGGATGATTAGTTCCAATAATATTTTCCTTTCTGTCTTCCTTAGTATTTTCTATACACAGGATCATGTCAACTGTGAAATAGTTTTCTTTCTTTCTTTCTAATTTTGAGGTCTTTTAAAAATTTTCTTGCCTAAATGTTATGCTAGAAGCACCAGTACAATGTTGGATAGAAGTGAAAGTGGACATTGTTGTCTTTTTCATTATTTTAGGGCAAAAGTTTTCAGGTTTTCATAGTTACGTATTATGTTGGTTGTTGGGTTTTGGTAGATTGCTTTTATCGAGTTGAGAATGTGCCTTTCTTTTCCTGTTTTCTTCATTGTTTTTATCAAAAAAATGCTTTTGGATTTGTCACATGCTTTTGTGTATTGAAATGATAAGATTTTTCCTTTTATTAAGTCAAGATGACATATTACATTGATTGATTTTTGTATGTTGAGTCAACCTTACATCCCCAGAATAAATCTCACATGATCTTTATGTATAATC
Source organism: Delphinapterus leucas (assembly GCF_059928025.1). Classification (NCBI taxonomy): domain Eukaryota; kingdom Metazoa; phylum Chordata; class Mammalia; order Artiodactyla; family Monodontidae; genus Delphinapterus; species Delphinapterus leucas. The sequence goes on from NC_143150.1 coordinate 87,323,094, forward strand.
TTTTTGTGTGTGTTGCTGGATTCAGTATGTGAGTAATTTGTGGAGGATTTTTGTGCCCATATTATAAGGGATATTGGTCTTAATTTTGTTTTTTCTTGTTGATGTCTTGTGTGATTTTGGAATTAGGTTAAAGCTATGTTCATAAAATTAGTTAGGAAATGCCCCTTCTTCTCCTATTTGTTGGATCATCTTGTAAAAGTTTGATGTTAATTTTGCTTTAAATATATTTGGTATAATTCATCATTTAAGCCCTCTGATCCTAGGTTTTTCTTTGTGGAAATATAGTTGTTATTAATTCAATCCCTTTAATTGTTATGTCTATTCAGATTTTAAAATTTCACCTTGAGTCAATTTCAGTAGTTAGTGTCTTTTGGAGGATTTGTCCATTTCATCTAGGTTATCTGATTTGTTGGCATTCAGTTGTTCATATCATTCTTCATAATCTTTTTGTTTCTGTAAGGTTTGTGTTAATGTTCTATCTTTCATTTCTGATTTTTGCAATTTGAGTCTTTGTTATTTTATCTTGGTCTAGCTAAAAGCTTTTCAATTTTGTTGATCTTTTAAAAAAATTAACTTTTGGTTTTATTGATTTCCTCTATTATTTTCTATTTTCTTTTCATTTATATCTATTGTAATATTCCTTATTTTCTTCCTTCTACTTGTTTTGGTTTAATTTACTCTTCATTTTCCTGTGTCTTAAATGAATTTTTAATTGTTTCTTCTTTGTTAATAATGGCATTTTTAGCTATACATTTGTTTCTAAGAACTGCTTTCACTATATCCTGTAAGGTTTGGGATCTTGTGTTTTTCATTTCATTCATCTCAAAGTATTTTCTAAGTTTCCTTGTGACTTCTTCTTTGACCCACTGGTTATTTGTTAATTTCCACATACTTTTGAATTATTTAACTCCCTTTTGTCACTTACTTTTTATTCCACTCCATTGTAATAAGAGAACAAGCTTGCATGATTTCATTATTTTCAAAATTTATTGAGGCTTGTGTAATGGCATAATGTATAGTCTATCCTGGAGAATATGCACTTCAGATGATTGTGTACTCTTCTCCTTACTGTTGTTGGGTGAAATGTTTTACAGGTATCTGTTAGTCCTGTATTTTTGATAGTGCTGTTAAGGTGTTCTATTACCTGCTATTTTCTGCCTATTTACTCTAATATTACTAAAAGGGAGGTATTGAATTCTCCAATTATTATTGTTGAATTGTCTCTTTCTCCCTTCAATTCTGTCAGTTTTTGCTTCATGTATTATGAGGCAGTGTTGTGATGTACATATATGTTTTGAATTATTATACCTTCTTGATGGATTCAGCATTTTATCATGATAAAAATGTCCCTATTTGTATCTAATTACAACTTTTGTCTTAAAGTATATTTTGTCTAATGATATTTTTGTCTTAAGTCATATTCATACAATTGCTCCAGCTCTCTTTTCATTTTTGTTTGGATGACATACTTTTTCCACCCTTTTATTTTCAAGATACTTGTATCTTTGAATGTAAAGTGTGTCTCTTCTAGACAGCATATAATAAGAGTATTTTAAAAATCTATTCTTCCAATCTCTGCTTTTGATTTTATTGAGGATATTTTCATCTATATTCATAAAGGATATTATTCTGTAGTATACTTTTCATATGATGTCTTTTCTGATTTTAGTAACTGGGAAATGAACACTAGTCTTATAGAATGAGTATAAGGGAGCTTGAGCAAGTTACCTAAGTTTTCTCAGCCCCAAAGACCAATGCTGATGTTGATGGGTTGAGGTGGGTAGGTTTTCTTTCTCTAGGCTATCTTCTCACATGATAATGAGATGGTGACACCTGCTAGCAGTAGAATAAGGAGTGCATGAATAATGAGGATCAGACATCATCTTTCCCTTCGTTCCCCCTTCACCTTTCTACCCGTTCTGTCTCTATCAACATTTACATCTACCACAATGAACTCGAAGATGTTTGAGAAATTTTAGATGAAATTTTTCCAAAAGTGGATTTGATAAGAATTCCACATGATGATTTCTAAAATTCAAATATTTTTAGAGGACACAGTTTGATTTAGTAACAATGCTATATTGAAGGTTTTATTCATTTCCCTGCCCAGTAATGTGTATTTAGTCTTTAAAGTAGATAATAAGTCTTTGAGTCCAGAGATGGAAACCTGGGAGAAGGAAGAAGCTTAAATGAGGCTCAAGCATTTTGGCGATCTCAAGAACTGAATGATGGTAGAAGGGCTTGGTGGGGCTCCTAGGAGCAGGGATGATGGCTGAAGAATCATATGACACACACAAACTGGATGGTCAGGCTCATTATACTACAGGAACTCCCAATTTGGTTTGGAAAATAAGACCAAACCCATGACATTATTAAAGGAAAAAAACAGTGCCATAGAATTTGAAGAACTTTCACAAAGATGAACTTGAAATAGTTACTGCTGTGAGAAATTCAGAGTCTGGTCGGGTAAGCAGGCTTCAAATCAATACCACAATATCTCTCTGATAGAGGTATGGACAATAACTGATGGGAACAGAGAGGAGGAAACAACTTCCTGAAGGAGTCAGGAGTACTTGCACCTGGTTTGTAAGGATGAATTGGAGTTTATCAGCTATCAAAGCTGTGGGAATAACATTCCAAGAAGGAACAAGATTTGCAAAGATGCAGGAGAATTTATTTGACAAATATTTATTGAGAACTCTGTGTTTTCTATATACTGTGCAAGCCTCTGGGGTTATAGGGGAAATTAACATGGCATCTATCTTTGTCACTAGTGAATGCATGCACCCTGGACCAGGAAGAAAATGTCACAAATCAGTACTCATCGTTTAAAAACACAGGAGTCAAAGGACACATGAAGAAGGACATCTTGTCACCCACTCAGTTTCCCATAGGGGAAGTTAATACCTTGGTATATTCACCATTATTCACAGCTTCATAGGTCCAGAAATTAAGTTTTGCCCATGTATCTAGGAGGATTTTGGCTACAGAGGAATCCCTCACATTGATAAAATCTACCAAACTGACGCCCAGATGATCCGTGATACATCTGGATGAACCATCGAAAAATATTAGCATGTATTAAATAATTTTTAAACAAATGATCCATTTTGCTTCACTGAAATTAGTTTTTATGTCCACTTGCCTTTTTTGACAAGTGATGTGGGATTTCCACCATGGTAGTGATAGAAAGTTTAATTGAAAAATATACTTACTGATGTATAATGATTTATCAAGGGAAAATATTAAGCCTTCTAAACACAATAATGAGGATATCATGTGAGATTAATAAATTAAAATTGTTAGCAAAGATATAGTACATGTGAGTGAAATATTTATGTAGATTGAGGTATTTGGTATTAGACTAGCATTTACCATGATCAAATATGGCAAAAAGAGGAATAGTGCTAAACAGATGATTACTGAAGTTCAGGAAACACTGGCATAGTCATTAAGAGTGAGGTTGCTGTCAGAATTGGGACAAAAAATTTTTAAATTTGTATGGAAACACAGAAGACCCCAAATAGCCAAAACATTCTTGAGAAAGAAGAACAGAGCTGGAGGAATCACGCTCCCTGACTTCAGACTATACTACAAAGACACAGTAATTGAAACAGTATGGTATTGGCACAAAAGCAGACACATAAATCAGTGGAACCATATAGAAAACCCAGAAATAGACCCATGCACCTATGGTCAATTAATATACGACAAAGGAGGCAAGAATATACAATGGAGAAAGACAGTCTCTTCAGTAAGTGGTGCTTTGAAAACTGGACAGCTACATGTAAAAGAATGAAATTAGAACATTCTCTAACAACATACACAAAAATAAGCTCAAAATGGATTAAAGACCTAAAGTAAGGTCGGGTCCTACAAAACTCCTAGAGGAAAACATAAGCAGAACACACTTTGACATAAATTGCAACAATATTTTTTTTGAATCATCTCCTAGAGTAATGGAAACAAAAATAAAAATAAACAAATGGGGCTTAATTGAACTTAAAAGCTTTTGTACAGCAAAGGAAACCATAAACAAACAAACAAAAAAAGACAGTTTACGGAATGGGAGAAAATATTTGCAAACAATATGACTGACAAGGGTTTAATTTTCAAAATATACAAACAGCTCAATATTAAAAAAACAACCCAATGAAAAAATGGGTAGAATATCTAAACAGACATTTCTCCAAAGAAGACATACAGATGGCCAACAGGCACAGGAAAAGATTCTCAACATTGTTAATTATTAGAGAAATACAAATCAAAACTACAATGAGGTATCACCTCACACTGGTCAGGATGCCATCACCAAATTGTCTACAAATAATAAATGCTGGAGAGAATGTGGAGAAAAGGGAACCCTCCTACAGTGTTGGTGGGAATGCAAGTTGGTGCAGCCACTATGGAAAACAGCATGGAGGTTCCTCAGAAAACTAAAAATAGAATTACCATATGATCCAGCAATCCCACTCCTGGGCATGTATCTGGAGAAAACTATAATTTAAAAAGATACATGCACCCCCCCCCAATGTTCATAGCTGCACTATTTACAATAGCCAAGACATGGAAGCAACCTAAATGTCCATAGACAGAGGAATGGATAAAGAAGAAGTGGTATATATATATATACAATGGAATATTACTCAGCCATAAATAAGAATGAAATAGTGCCATTTGCAGCAATATGGATGGACCTAGAGATTATCATACTAGGTGAAGTAGGTCAGAGAGAGAAAGACAAATATCATATGATATCACGTATATGTGGAATCTAAAAAAATTGATACAAATGAGCTTATCTACAAAGCAGAAACAGACTCACAGACTTAGAACACAAACTTAAGTTTACCAAAGGGGAAAGGTTGGGGGGGGGGAGATAAATTAGGAGGTTGGGATTAACATATACATACTCCTATATGTAAAATAGATACACATCAAGGAACTACCGTATAGCACAGGGAACTATAGTCAATATCATGTATTAACCGATAATGGGAAAGAATCTGAAAAAGAATATCTATCTATCTATCTAATCTATCATTTATCTATCTATCTATCTATCTATCTAGAGAGATAGGTATAACTGAATCACTTTGCTGTACACCTGAAACATGGTAAATCAACTATACTTCAAAATAAAAGAGGGTGCTGGAGACAGACCTGGATCCAAACCCTAGATCCCAGATTCCCCACTTTCTGCCATGTGACCTTAAGAGAATTGCTTCTGCTTTTTCAAGGCTTTCGTTGTGAAATTTCAATAATAATCTAACTTACATCGTGGTTGGGAGAATTAAAAGAGAGAGTCCATGTAAAACACTTACCAAAATACCTGACACAGTAATGATCAATAAATATTAGTTGTTATTATTGTCATTGTTTATGTTACTAGTAACCATCTCTTCTCAGATCAGTGTTCCTTCCTTCATCATAATAACTCAGGTCCCAGGAAGACCTTGGAGGGAGGGGTTGTTATTAAGGTGGGGGAAGGGGAGATGTCACAGGGTGGTGAGGATTGCCTAGTGATTCTCATGGTTTCCCTGCTATGTTTCCCCTTTATTTCTTGTAAAGGCAGTTGGAGAGGGCATTAGCCTTATAAATTTCCTTTGAGGGATCATGGTGTGTGCACTGCATTATTCATAGCGTCATCCCGAAAGGTCAGTAATTTGCAGGAGACGTTGCACTTAGATATTTTGTGGAGGGCCTTGATATTTTAAGCTTCATTAATAGGGCATTGTAGGTATTGCAGAGTCACTGCCTGGTAACAGGGAGAGCAGATTTTGCTGGGAATGAAGGTGATGTGTGTCAAGATGGATGAGCCAGGTGTAGACCCTGTTTGTTTCTCACACTACAGTTGGCCTGCTGGCATGGGCCTATCTTTTCCCCTCTATATCTGGGGGCTGCTTCCACATAATAAAGACCTGTAAAACAGAGCATCTAAGTCCACATGTGGGGTGATGTGTGGACCACAATGTCAACTTGCACCAGGTCATGGCAGCCTTTTGAAGCCAGTATTCCTCATGCCAGAAAGCCAAAGAGCCCCTTCATGAGATAAGAGTCTGAATGTGACATCTCCTTTTCAGGCACACTGGGACAAAAAGTAGAGTCAGAGGGACAAAAACACTGTGAGGTTTGTGGTGGGGGGATAAACCACATGTCCGTTAATTCTCTCTCTCTCTCAGATTGCATTAAAATTGAATTTATAAGACATCTGATGTAAAGTAAATTTGAGTCTATTATCACTTCATTTAATACCATGCAAAATGAGGAAACTATTTTCAAAACTTTTAAGTATGGAGGAGGTTTGTGCAACAAAAATTATCACTGATACCAGTGTAGTGGGAAAAATTTGAACACCCTGGCTCCACCACTGGCTGTGTGACCTTGAGCAAGTTATTAAACAAACCTCATAGATTCACATGGGTCACTGGTGATAGTTTTGATGATGAGGGTCAGAGAAGAGGGGAACCTTGGGCATGTTTTCCTTCTGTTTTTCTGCTAATTCCAACAGTTTAGATTTCTTGAGGTCATTTTCTATTCACTGCTATTTTTATTGATTTTGATTCACTCTTTCCTGCTTCTTGGTATATGTAAGCATTTTTGTTTTGTTTGGTGCAGAAGGTTTGTGCACTGTTTGAAATCTGGACTGTTTCATAGTCTATAAAGGCTTTTCAGTTTTGTTTTGGCAGGTATTTAAGTTACTGTTGAGTCCTTTATGGCTTGTTGGGCTTGCTTTCATTCCTTGGGAGGGTGGGCATGTATCAGTTTTGAACTTAGTTGTAAGGCAGAGTATTTTATACCTAATGTCTAGCTTATCTGTCATCTGAGCTGAGTGCCCACAATGTTCAGCAAGAGCTCTGCACTCAGCTCCACCGCACCTGCTCCATCATAGGCTTCTTGGAGTCTTGCCCTCAGCCTGAGCTGGGGCTAAGTGAGAGTAGCATCGACATATATACACTACCAAATGTGAAATAGATAACTAGTGAGAAGCATCAGCATAGCACAGGGAGATCAGCTCAGTGCTTTGTGATGACCTAGAGAGGTGGGATAGGGAGGGTGGGAGGGAGGCTCAAGAGGGAGGGGATATGGGGATACATGTATGCATACAGCTGATTCACTTTGTTGTACAACAGAAACTAACACAGCATTGTGAAGCAATTAGACTCCAATAAAGATGTATTAAAAAAAACAGTTCCCTGTTCCCTGAGCATGTGTGAGTGAATATTTAGTTGATGATCATTCCACTAGGGCTCATTTTGAGTGATGGCTCCATGTGATATGGGTGTGATCTCAGCAGTGGGTTTATTTTGGTACACAGAGGAATGCAACTTTACCAGAGCCTATGGGAACAGAGAATTGATTTTCTGGTGTTGGAGAAAAAGCTGTGGAACAGGCACTTTAGTATAGATTATAGAGTCTATAGAATAGACTCCACCTTCTCATGTGGAGGCATATTTGGAAACTGACCACCAAAGATAAACTTATCCTATCTGGACTCTGCATATATTAAAAATTTACATGGGCCTGTAAGTGTGAAAATTTTTGTGCAAGTGAAATAGCATATATTGGTAATTGGCAGTGATTCTGTAGGACATCTGGGCTACCTCTAAAAATATAAAATTTTGAATATATAACTTAGTGCTAGCGGAAAGTATTTCCAAAAGGGCGGTAGTGATATGCGCTATTTCAAGGCAATTGTTAAACGTGAGATAAATAATTAACATTGTGTGCAAAGAAAACAAATAATTTCTTAGATATGTGGTAATAGTTACTGAAGATGTCCTGGAACGTCCAATTTTAAGTGAGATATATCAGAAGCCAGTGAGTTAGTCAAGGAAGTGTTTACAATTTGGATAGTCTAAATGTCAAGGCCAAAGTGCTGAGAGATAACATGAAGTCTAAATAAGGACAACGTGTTACAGTGGGACCAGCTTAAGAATGAGAACACTGCCTTCATGGTACCTGACATTGGTGCATGAGCCCCTGATGGAAAGCAGGTGTGGGGGAACCACTGGAATTCAGGAGGCTTTAACCTATCAACAGACATTTACCTTATCATTCTATGAGTTGTGTCCACCACCATGTCTGTAAACACCAAGTGCTGGCCTCTGGCTGAGAGCATGGCAACACCTGATGGCACGTCTTTTTGAATGGGTTTCTATGACATTTAATTGTAGGTTATGACATTTGGGTGAGTGTGTTCACCATCTTCAGTAGAGCGAGAGACGTGAAGGTGTGTAGTTACTGGTGAGAATCTGACAGTACGGGGCCAGTATTTGTTCAGTGGACAAAACAATGCCCTCCTCCTACGCAACACAGCTGCTATGCCCTCTCCCAGGGCTTTCCCTAAAGGAGACAGACACATAGGAGTCTGGAATATCTTTCACTGGGCCAGTTCCCAGGGTCCGTCAGTGAAGTGCCTTCTGGTGGAGTTGGGGTGAAGCACGGGCTTGGGTTCAAGAATGAAGCAGGATCTCCTTGACTTTAATTCTACTTCTTACCACCAGCTGATCCCTAATGTGCAAGGATGACAGAGCTCCAAATCTCCAGTGAGAAGAAAGGAGGAGAGTGATGTGGCAGCTCCCAGCCTTCATGGGTAGGCAGTGGCTCAGCTTACGTACCTCTTAGTATTGTAAGAAAGAGAGGGCATGGACATGTCCTCCACGCATAGGTGTCCAGTCCCAGTGCACACTGGTACTGCTCACAGTGCTCCGGAATCTGGCCCATCACATCAGTCTTCCTTCTAACGGAAGAGTAAGGAAAGGGATTGGGAGAATGGGCTTTCTCTGGGGTGGGAAGTGAAAAGAGAAGCCTGACCCCCACCTCCAGTGACCTAGAACCATGGAGAGAAACTGATTGGATCATAGAAAAAGTAGGTCATGTGCAAAAATTGATTTTACTGTTAAAATCTCAAATGTACCAAATCTAGAAGCTGTTAAGTTTGTATACCAGTTTACAGAAACAAATGTGAATTCTGAAAAAACAAATTTTCATGAAAAAATTAAAAAGCAGCAAAATGTCTCATATAAATGCTATGTATTTTAAAGCTTTTAATCGCAGTGCAAATTGACCACATGGTTTGATTGACAACATACACATATATTTACAAAATATAACAGTGGGGGGGGACCTTCAAGGTGGCGGAAGAGTAAGATGTGGAGACCACCTTCCTCTCCACAAATACATCAGAAATACATCTACATGTGGAACAACTCCTACAGAACACCTACTGAAAGCTGGCAGAAGACTTCACACTTCCCAAAAAGCAAGAAACTCCCCACATACCTGGGTAGGGCAAAAGAAAACAGAGAAAAAAGAATAGGGTTGGGACCTGCACCTCTGGGAGGGAGCTGTGAAGAAGGAAACGTCTCCACATAGTAGGAAGCCCCTTCACTGGTGGAGACAGGTGGTGGAAGCTTCGGAGCCATGGAGGAGAGATCAGCAACAGGGGTTCAGAGGGCAAAGTGGAGAAATTCCCACACAGAGGATCGGTGTTGACCAGCACTCACAAGACTGAGAAGCTTGTCTGCTCACCCGACAGGGCGGGTGGGGCCTGGGAGCTGAGGCTCGGGCTTTGGAGGTCTTATACGAGGGACTGGGATTGGTTGCGTGAACACAACCTGAAGGGGGCTAGTGTGCCACAGTTAACCGGAGGGAGTCTTGGAAAAGGTCTGGAACTGTGTAAGAGTCAAGAGACCATTGTTTCGGGGTGTCCGAGGAGAGGAGATTCAGAACACCGCATAAACAAGCTTCAGAGACAGGCGAGAGCTGCAGCTATCAGTGCGGACATCAGAGACGGGCATGAAATGCTAACGCTGATGCTGCAGCCACCAAGAAGCCTGTGTACAAGCACAGGTCACTCTCCACACCACCCCTCCACGGAGCCTGTGTAGCCCGCCACTACCAGGGTCCCGTGATCCAGGGACAATTTACCTGGGAGGACACACAGCATTACTCAGGCTGTTGAAATGTCATGCCAGCTTCTGCCACCACAGGCTCACCCCGCATTCCATACCCCTCCCTCTACCCAGCCTGAGTGAGCTGTAGACCCCTAATCAGCTGCTGCTTTAGCCCCCTCCTGTCTGGGTGAAGAACACACGCCAGAGGGCAACGTGCATGCCGAAGCAGGGCCAAATCTAAAGCTGAAACCCAGCTCTGTGAACAAAGAAGAGAACGGGAAATTTCTCCGTGCAGCCTCAGGAGCAGTGGATTAAATCTCCACAATCAACATGATGCACCCTGCATCTGTGGAATACCTGAACAGACAATGAATCATCCCGAAAACTGAGGTGGTGGATTTTGGGGACAACTGTAGACTTGGAGTTTGCAGTATGCGACTGACTAGTTTCATTTTTTTTAACATCTTTATTGGAGTATAATTGCTTTACAATGGTGTGTTAGTTTCTGCTTTATAACAAACTGAATCAGTTATACATATACATATGTACCCATCTCTCTTCCCTCTTGCATCTCCCTCCCTCCCACCCTCCCTATCCCACCACTCTAGGTGGTCACAAAGCACCGAGCTGATGTCCCTGTGCTATGCGGCTGCTTCCCACTAGCTATCTATTTTACGTTTGGTAGTGTATATATGTCCATGCCACTCTCTCACTTTGTCACAGCTTACCCTTCCCCCTCCCCATATCCTGAAGTCCATTCTCTAGTAAGTCTGTGTCTTTATTCCTGTCTTGTCCCTAGGTTTCTCATGACCTTTTGTTTCTTAGATACCATATATATGTGTTAGCATACGGTATTTGTCTTTCTCTTTCTGACTTACTTCACTCTGTATGACAGACTCTAGGTCTATCCACCTCATTACAAATAGCTCAATTTCGTTTCTTTTTATGGCTGAATAATATTCCATTTTATATATGTGCCCCATCTTCTTTATCCATTCATCCAATGAGGGATAGTTAGGTTGCTTCTATGTCCTGGCTAGTGTAAATAGAGCTGTAATGAACATTTTGGTACATGACACTTTTAAAATTATGGTTTTCTCAGGGTATATGCCCAGTAGTGGGATTGCTGGGTCGTATGCTAGTTCTAAGTTTAGTTTTCTAAGGAACCTCCATACGGTTCTCCATAGTGGCTGTATCAATTTACATTCCCACAAACAGTGCAAGAGTGTTCCCTTTTCTCCACACCCTCTCCAGCACTTAATGTTTGTAGATATTTTGATGATGGCTATTCTGACAGGTGTGAGATGATATCTCATGGTAGTTTTGATTTGCATTTCTCAAAGATTAATGATGTTGAGCATCCTTTCATGTGTTTGTTGGTAATCTGTATATCTTCTTTGGAGAAATGTCTATTTAGGTCTTATGCCCATTTTTGGATTGGGTTCTTTGTTTTTTTGATATTGAGCTGCATGAGCTGCGTGTAAAAGTTGGAGAATAATCCTTTGTCAGTTGCTTCATTTGCAAATATTATCTCCCATTCTGAGGGTTGACCTTTCATCTTGTTTATGGTTTTCTTTGCTGTGCAAAAGCTTTGAAGTTTCATTAGGTCCCATTTGTTTATCTTTGTTTTTATTTCCATTTCTCTAGGAGGTGGGTCAAAAAGGATCTTGCTGTGATTTATGACATAGAGTGTTCTGCCTATGTTTTCCTCTAAGAGTTTGATAGTGTCTGGCCTTACATTTAGGTCTTTAATCCATGTTGAGTTTATTTTTGTGTATGGTGTTAGGGAGTGTTCTAATTTCATTCTTTTACATGTAGCTGTCCAGTTTTCCTAGCACCACTTATTCAAGAAGCTGTCTTTTCTCCACTGTATATACCTGTCTTCTTTATCAATGATAAGGTGACCATATGTGTGTGGGTTTATCTGTGGGCTTTCTATCCTGTTCCATTGATCTATATTTCTGCTTTTGTGCCGGTACCATACAGTCTTGATTGCTGTATCTTTGCAGTATTGTCTGAAATCAGGGAGCCTCATTCCTCCATCTCCGTTTTTCATTCTCAAGATTGCTTTGGCTATTCGGGGTCTTTTGTGTTTCCATACAAATTGTGAAATATTTTGTTCTAGTTCTGTGAAAAATGCCAGTGGTAGTTTGATAGGGATTGCATTGAATCCGTAGATTGCTTTGGGTAGTATAGTCATTTTAACAATGTTGATTCTTCCAATACAAGAACATAGTATATCTCTCCATCTATTTGTATCATCTTTATTTTCTTTCATCAGTGTCTTATAATTTTCTGCCTATAGGTTTTTTGTATCCTTAGGTAGGTTTATTCCTAGATATTTTATTCTTTGTCTTGCAGTGGTAAATGGGAGTGTTTCCTAAATTTCACTTTCAGATTTTTCATCATTAGTGTATAGGAATGCTGGAGATTTCTGTATATTAATTTTGTATCCTGCTACTTTTCCACATTCATTGATTAGCTCTAGTAGTTTTCTGGTAGCAACGTTAGGATTCTCTATGCATATTATCATGTCATCTGCAAACAGTGACAGCTTTACTTCTTTTCCAATTTGGATTCATTTTAGTTCTTTTTCTTCTTTGATTGCTGTGGCTAAAAATTCCAAAACTATGTTGAATAATAGTGGTGAAAGTGGGCAAACTTGTCTTCTTCCTGATCTTAGTGGAAATGGTTTCAGTTTTTCATCATTGAGGACGACGTTGGCTGTGGGTTTGTCATATATAGCCTTTATTATGTTGAGGTAAGTTCCCTCTATGCCTACTTTCTGGAGGGTTTTTTATCATAAATGGGTGTTGAAAGCTTTCCCTGCATCGATTGAGATGATCATACAGTTTTTCTCCTTCAATTTGTTAATATGCTGTATCACATTGATTGATTTTTGTATATTGAAGAATCCTTGCATTCCTGGCATAAACCACACTTGATCATGGTATATGATCCTTTCATGTGCTGTTGGATTCTGTTTGCTAGTATTTTGTTGAGGATCTTTCCATCTATGTTCACGAGTGATATTGGCCTGTAGTTTTCTATCTTTGTCTGGTTTTCATATCAAGGTGAGGGTGGCCTCGTAGAAAGAGTATGGGTGTGTTCCTCCCTCTTATATATTTTGTAAGAGTTTGAGAAGGATAGGTGTTAGCTCTTCTCTAAATATGTGATAGAATTCTCCTCTGAAGGCATCTGGTCCTGGACTTTTGTTTTTTGGAAGATTTTCCATCACAGTTTCAATTTCAGTCCTTGTGATTGGTCTGTTCATATTTTATATTTCTTCTTGCTTCAACCTTGGAAGGTTGTGCATTACTAAGAATTTGTCCATTTCTTCCAGGTTGTCCATTTTATTGACATATAGTTGCTTGTAGTAATCTCTCGTGATCCTTTGTATTTCTGCAGTGCCAGCTGTTACTTCTCCTTTTTCATTTCTAATTCTATTGATTTGAGTCTTCTCCCTTTTTTTTCTTGATGAGACTGGCTAATGGTTTATCAGTTTTGTTTATCTTCTCAAAGAACCAGCTTTTAATTTTATTGATCTTTGCTATCGTTTCCTTTATTTCTTTTTCATTTATTTCTGATCTGATCTTTATGATTTCTTTCCTTCTGATAACTTTGGTTTTTTTTTGTTTTTCTTTCTCTAATTTATTTATGTGTAAGGTTAGGTTGTTTATTTGAGATGTTTCTTGTTTCTTAAGGCAGGATTGTATTGCTATAAACTTTCCTCCTAGAACTGCTTTTGCTGCATCCCATATGTTTTGGGTTGTTGTGTTTTCATTGTCATTTGTTTCTATGCATTTTTTGATTTCCTCTTTGATATCTTTACTGTTCGCTTGGTTATTAAGTAGTGTATTGTTGAGCCTCCATGCGTTTGTATTTTTTACAGATTTTTTCCGGTAATTGATACCTAGTCTGATAGCGTTGTGGTCGCAATAGATACTTGATGTGATTTCAATTTTCTTAAATTTACCAAGGCTTGATTTGTGACCCAAAATATGATTTATCCTGTACAATATTCCATGAGCACTTGAGAAGAATGTGTATTCTGTTGTTTTTGTATGTAATGTCCTATAAATACCAATTAAGTCCATCTTGTTTAACGTGTCATTTAAAGCCTGTGTTTCCTTATTTATTTTCATTTTTGGATGATCTGTCCATTGGTGAAAGTGGGGTGTTAAAGTCCCCTACTATGATTGTGTTATTGTCGATTTTCCCTTTTATGGCTGTTAGTATTTGCCTTATGTATTGAGGTGCTCCTATGTTGGGTGCATAAATATTTACAATTGTTATATCTTCTTCTTGGATTGATCCTTTTATCATTATGTAGTGTCCTTCTTTGTCTCTTGTAATAGTCTTTATTTTAAAGCCTATTTTGTCTGATGTGAGAATTGCTACTCCAGCATGCTTTTGATTTCCATTTGCATGGAATATCTTTCTCCATCTGCTCACTTTCTGTCTGTATGTGTGCCTAGGTCTGCAATGGGTCTCTTGTAGACAGCATATATGCTGGTCTGGTTTATGTATCCATTCAGCCAGTCTATGTATTTTGGTTGGAGCATTTAATCCATTTACATTTAAGGTAATTTTCGATATGTATATTCCTATTAACATTTTCTGAATTGTTCTGGGTTTGTTATTGTAGGTTTTTTCCTTCTCTTGTGTTTCCTGCCTAGAGAAGTTCCTGTAGCATTTGTTGTTAAGCTGATTTGGTAGTGCTGAACTCTCTCAGCTTTTGCTTCTTTGTAAAGGTTTTAATTTCTCCAACAAATCTGAATGAGATCCTTGCTGGGTAGAGTAATCTTGGTTGTAGGTTTTTCCCTCTCATCACTTTAAATATGTCCTGCCACTCCCTTCTGGCTTGCAGAGTTTCTGCTGAATGATCAGCTGTTAATCTTATGTGGATTCCTCTGTGTGTTATTTGTTGTTTTTCCCCTGCTGCTCTTAATATTTTTTCTTTGCATTTAATTTGTGATACTTTGATTAATATATGTCTTGCCATATTTCTCCTTGGATTTATCTTGTATGGGACTCTATGCTTCCTAGCCTTGATTAACTATTTCCTTTCCCATATTAGGGAAATTTTCAAGTATAATCTCTTCAAATATTTTCTCAGTCTCTTTCTTTTTCTCTTGTCCTTCTGGGACCCCTATAATTCGAATGTTGGTGCATTTAATATTGTCCCAGAGGTCTCTGAGACTGTCCTTAATTCTTTTCATTCTTTGTTCTTTATTCTGCTCTGCAATAGTTATTTCCACTATTTTATCTTCCAGGTCACTTATCCATTTTTCTGCTTCAGTTATTCTGCTATTGATACCTTCTAGAGAGTTTAAATTTAATTTATTGTGTTGTTCATCACTGTTTGTTTGCTCTTTAGTTCTTATAGGTCCTTATTAAAGGTTTCTTGTATTTTCTCCATTCTATTTCCAAGATTTTGGGTCATCTTTACTATCATTATTCTGAATTCTTTTTCAGGTAGACTGCCTATTTCCTCTTCATTTGTTAGGTCTGGTTGGTTTTTGCCTTGCTCCTTCATCTGCTGTGTGTTTATCTTTTATTCTTTATTCTTTTTTTTTTTTTGTGGTACACGGGCCTCTCACTGTTGTGGCCTCTCCCGTTGTGGAGCACAGGCTCCGGATGCACAGGCCCAGTGGCCATGGCTCACGGGCCTAGCTGCTCCGCAGCATGTGGGATCCTCTGGGCCCAGGGCACAAACCCGTGTCCGCTGCATCGGCAGGAGGACTCTCAATGACTGTGCCACCAGGGAAGCGCTGCTCTGTGTTTTTCTGTCTTCTCATTTTGCTTAACTTACTGTGTTTGTGGTCTCCTTTTTGCAGGCTGCACGTTCATAGTTCCCACTGTTTTTGGTGTCTGTTCCCAGTGGCTAAGGTTGGTTCAGTGGGTTGTGTAGGCTTCCTGGTGGAGGGGACTAGTTCTTCTGTTCTGGTGCGTGAGGCTAGATCTTGTCTTTCAGGTGGGAAGGTCCATGTCTGATGGTGTGTTTTGGGGTGTCTGTGACCTTATTATGATTTTAGGCAGCCTCTGTGCTAATGGATGGGGTTGTGTTCCTGTCTTGCTAGTTGTTTGGCATAGAGTGTCCAGGACTATAGCTTGCTGGTCGTTGAGTGAAGCTGGGTCTTGGCCTTGAGGTGGAGGTCTCTGGGAGATTTTCACTGTTTGATATTACGTGGAGCTGGGAGGTCTCTTATGGACCAGTGTCCTGAAGTTGGCTCTCCCACCTAAGAGGCACAGCCGTGATGCCTGGCTGGAGCACCAAGAGCCTTTCATCCACACAGGTCAGAATAAAAGGGAGAAAAAATAGAAAGAAAGATGATAAAATAAAATAATATAAAGTAAAATAATATAAAGTAAAGTTATTAAAATAAAAAATAATTTTTAATAAAAAATTTTTTTAAAGTGATTAAAAAAAAAACCAGACAGGCAGAACCCTAAGAAAAATGGTAAAAGTAAAGGTATACAGACAACATCTCACACAAAAGCATACACATACACACTCACAAAAAGGGAAAAAGGGAAAAAAACTATATCTTTGCTCCCAAAGTCCACCTCCTCAATTTGGGATGATTCGTTGTCTATTCATGTATTCCACAGATGCAGGGTACATCAAGTTGATTGTGGAGATTTAATCCTCTGCTCCTAAGGCTGCTGGGAGAAATTTCCCTTTGTCTTCTTTTTTCGAACAGCTCCCGGGGTTCAACTTTGGATTTTGACCAAGCCTCTGCGTGTAGGTCGCCTGAGGGCGTCTGTTCTTCGATCAGACAGGACGAGGTTAAAGGAGCAGCTGATTTGTGGGCTCTGGCTCACTAAGGCTGGAGGGGAGGAGAGGTACGAATGTGGGGCAAGGCTGCAGCAGCAGAGGCCAGTGTGACTTTGCAACAGCCTGAGGCCTGATGTGTATTCTCCAGGGCTAGTTGCCCCTGGTTCACGGGACCCTGGCAGTGGCGGGCTGCACAGGCTCCTGGGAGGGGAGGTGTGGGGAGTGACCTGTGCTTGCACGCAGGCTTCTTGGTGGCAGCAGCAGCAGCAGCCTTAGCATCTCATGCCTGTCTCTGGGGTCTGCGCTGAGAGTCTCGGCTCCCGCCCGTCTCTGGAGCTCCTTTAAGCGGCGCTCTTAATCCCCTTTCCTCACGCACCAGGAAACAAAGACACAAGAAAAAGTCTCTTGCCTCTCCGGCAGCTCCAGACTTTTTCCTGTACTCCCTCCCGGCTAGCTGTGGTGCACTAGCCCCCTTCAGGTTGTGTTCACGCAGCCAACCCCACTCATCTCCCTGGTGTCTGAGCTGTGAAGCCGGATCCTCAGCTCCCAGCCCCAGGTTGTCGCAGCGGGTGAACAGACAAGCCTCTCGGCCTGGTGAGTGCTGGTTAGCACCGATCCCCTGTGTGGGAATCTCCCCACTTTGCCCTCCGTACCCCTGTGGCTGCGCTCTCCTCCGTGGCTCCGAAGCTCCCCCCTCCGCCACCTGCAGTCTCCGCCCGCGAAGGGGCTTCCTAGTGTGTGGAAACCATTCCTCCTTCACAGCTCCCTCCCACTGGTGCAGGTCCTATCTCTATTCTTTTGTCTCTGTTTTTTTCTTTTGCCATACGCAGGTACGTGGGGTGTTTCTTGCCTTTTGGGAGGTCTGAGGTCATCTGGCAGCGTTCAGTAGGTGTTCTGTAAGAGCTGTTCCATATGTAGATGTATTTTGGGTGTATCTGTGGAGAAGAAGTTGATCTCCGCGTCTTACTCTTCCACCATTTAGAAGCTCCTCTCAGATATGTTCATTTTATGTAGCGCTTAGGAAGGTGCAGAGGACTGAAAATTCAGCTTCCCAGGGCTGAGGTCCAGGCCAGGCCCAGGCACTGCAGTCCTGCCTGGGCCAGAGGATGGCCCGAGACGTCCCGCTTCCACCCGGGCCACAAGAATGCCGCTCTCAGCAAATCTCCAGGCCACGCAAGTCCTGCACCTGCCATGACCAAAGCTGCTGGTTCTTCTCACCACAAGGCCTGTGAGGCAGAAGGGTGAGTGACAAGTCTCTGCTTTTTATGCTTATCTTAGTTTAGTTTTTAGTGCTTGGTATCATTGGTGGATTTGTATTTTGGTTTCGTTGCTCTCTTCTTTTTGTTTATTACTTTAAAATTGTTTTATTTAAGTAATTATTTTTTATTTTACTAACTATATTTTATTTTTTCCCTTATTATGTTTTTTCTCCCTTTTCTTCTGAGCTGTAAGGCTGACAGGTTCTTCATACTCTGGCTGGGTGTCAGGCCTGAGTCTCAGAGGTGGGAGAGCTGAGTTCAGGACATTGGACCACTGGAGACCTCCTGTCCCCACATAATATCAATCTAAGAGAGTTCTCTCAGAGGTCTCTATCTCAACACTAAGAGACAGCTCCGCTCAATGACCAGCAAGCTACAGTGCTGGACACCACATGCCAAACAAAGAGTAAGACAGGAACACAACTCCAACTATTACCAGTGAGGCAGCCTAAAACCATACTAAGTTCACAAACACCCCCAAACACACCACTGGACGCAATGCTGCTCCCCAGAAACACAAGATACAGCCTCATCCACCAGAACACAGGCACCAGTCCACTCCACCAGGAAGTCTACAAAAACCACTGAACGAAACTTACCCATTGGAGAGAAACACCAAAAACAATGGGAACAACGAACCTGTAGCCTGGGAAAAGGAAACCACAAACACAGTAAGATAAGCAAAATGAGAAGACAGAGAAATATGAAGCAGTTGAAGGAGCAGAGTAAAAAACATGAGAACAAACAAATGAAGAGGAAATAGGCAGTCTATCTGAAAAAGAATTCAGGGTAACAATAGTAAAGATGACCTACAATCTTGGAAATAGAATAGAGAAAATACAAGAAACATTTAGCAAGGACCTAGAAGAACTAAAACCAAACAAACAATGATGAACAACAAAATAAATGAAATAAAAAATTCTCTAGAAGTAATCAATAGCAGAATAACTGAGGCAGAAGAACGGATAAGTGACCTGGAAGATAAAATGGTGGAAATAACTATTGCAGAGCAGAATAAAGAACAAAGAATGAAGAGAAATGAGCACAGTCACAGAGACCTCTGGCAAAACATTAAACACACCAACATGCGAATTACAGGGTTCCCAGAAGAAGAAGAGAAAAAGAAAGAGACTGAGAAAATATTTGAAGAGATTATAGTTGAAAGCATCCCTAATATGGGAATGGAAATAGTTAATCAAGTCCAGGAAGCACAGAGAGTCCCATACAGGATAAATCCAAGGAGAAATATGCCAAGACACATATCAATCAAACTGTCAAAAATTAAATACAAAGAAAACATATTACAAGCAACAACGGAATAGCAACAAATAACATACAAGGGAATCTCCATAAGGTTAACAGCTGAACTTTCAGCAGAAACTCTGCAAACCAGAAGGGAGTGGCAGGACATATTTAAAGTGATAAAGGAGAAAAACCTGCAACCAAGATTACTCTACCCAGCAAGGATCTCATTCAGATTTGATGAAGAAATTAAAACCTTTACAGACAAGCAAAAGCTAAGAGAATTTAGCACCACCAAATCAGCTTTACTACCAATGCTAAAGGAACTTCTTTAGGCAGGAAGCATAAGAGAAGGAAAAGACCTAGAATAACAAACCCAGAACAATTAAGAAAATGGGAATAGGAACATACATATCGAAAATTACCTTAAATGTAAATGGATTAAATGCTCCAAGCAAAAGACATAGACTGGCTGAATGGATACAAAAACAGGACCCATATATATGCTGTCTACAAGAGACCCACTTTAGACCTACGGACACATACAGACTGAAAGTAGGGGAAAGGAAAAAAGTATTCCATGCAAATGGAAATCAAAAGAAAACTGGAATAGCAATTCTCATATCAGACAAAATAGTCTTTAAAACAAAGACTAGAGAAGATGGCAGAAGAGTAAGATGTGGAGATCACCTTCCTCCCCACAGATACACCAGAAATACATCTACACGTGGAACAGCTCCTACAGAACACCTACTGAATGCTGGCAGAAGACCTCAGACCTCCCAAAAGGCAAGAAAGTCCCCACGTACCTGGGTAGGGCAAAAGAAAAAAGAATAAACAGAGACAAAAGAATAGAGACCGGACATGCACCAGTGGGAGGGAGCTGTGAAGAGGAAAGGTTTCCACACACTAGGAAGCCCCTTCGTGGGCGGAGACTGCGGGTGGAGGAGCGGGGGAGCGTCGGAGCCGCAGAGGAGAGCACAGCCACCAGGGAGCGGAGGGCAAAGCAGAGAGACTCCCGCACAGAGGATCGGTGCCGACCGGCACTCACCAGCCCGAGAGCCTTGTTTGCTCACCCACCGGGGTGGGCGGGGCTGGGAGCGGAGGCTCAGGCTTCGGTCAGAGTGCAGGGAGAGGACTGGGGTTGGCTGTGTGAACACAGCCTGCAGGGGGTTAGTGCACCAAGGCTAGCCCGGAGGGAGTCAGGGGAAAAGCCTTGATCTGCCAAAGAGACAAGAGACTTTTTCTTCCCTCGTTGTTTCCTGATGCGCGAGGAGAGGGGATTAAGAGCATGGCTTAAAGGAGCTCCAGAGTCGGGCGGGAGCCGCGGCTAAAAGCACGGACCCCAGAGATGGGCAAGAGACGCTAAGGCTGCTGCTGCCGCCACCAAGAAGCCTGTGTGCGAGCACAGGTCACTATCCACACCCCCCTTCCGGGGAGCCTGTGCAACCCGCCACTGCCAGGGTCCCGGGATCCAGTGACAACTTCCCCGGGAGAACGCATGGCATGGCTCAGGCTGGTGCAACGTCCCACTGGCCTCTGCCACCGCTGGCTCGCCTTGCATACAAACCACTCCTTCCCCCCGGCCTGAGTGAGTCAGAGTCCCCGAAGCAGCTGCTCCTTTAACCCCATCCTATCTGAGCAAAGAACAGACGCCCTCTGGCAACCTACACGAAGAGGCAGGGCCAAATACAAAGGTGAGCCCCAGGAGCTGTGCGAACAAAGAAGAGAAAGGGAAATCTCTCCCAGCAGCCTCAGAAGCAGTGGATTAAAGCTCCACAATCAACTTGATGTACCCTGCATCTGTGGAATACATGAATAGACAATGAATCATCCCAAATTGAGGAGGTGGACTTTGAGAGCAATATTTATGATTTTTTCCCCTTTTCCACTTTTTGTGAATGTGTATGTGCATGCTCCTCTGTGAGATTTTGTCTGTATAGCTTTGCTTTCACCATTTGACCTAGGGTTATATCCGTCCTTTTTTTTTTTCTTAAAAAATTTTTTTTCTTAATAATTATTTTTTTATTTTAATAAGTTTATTTTATTTTATCTTACCTAATTTTACTTTATTTTATCTTCTTTCTTTATTTCCTTCCTTCCCTCCTTCCTTCCTTCTTTCTTTCTTTCTTTCCTTCCTTCCTTCCTCCCTTTCTTTCTTTCTTTCTTTGTCTCTTTTTTTCTTTCTTTCTTTCTTTCTTTCCTTCGACTTTTACTCCCTTTTATTCTGAGCTATGTGGATGAAAGTCTCTTGATGCTGCAGCCAGGAGTCAGATCTGTGCCTCTGAAGTGGGAGAGCCAACTTCAGGACACTGATCCACAAGAGACCACCCAGCTCCACATAATATCAAATGGATAAAATCTCCCAGAGATCTCCATCTCAACACCAGGACCCAGCTTCACTCAACGACCAGCAAGCTACAGTGCTGGACACCCTATGCCAAACAACTATCAAGACAGGAACTCAAGCCCACCCATTAGCAGAGAGGCTGCCTAAAATCATAATAAGGCCACAGCCACCACAAAACACACCACCAGACGTGGACCTGCCCACCAGAAAGACAAGATCCAGCCTCATCCACCAGAACACAGGCACTAGTCCCCTCCACCAGTAAGCCACCGAACCAACCTTAGCCACTGGGGACAGACACCAAAAACAATGGGAACGACGAAACTGCAGCCTGCAAAAAGGAGACACCAAACACAGTAAAAAAGCAAAATGAGAAGACAGAAAAACACACAGCAGATGAAGGAGCAAGATAAAAAACCACCAGACCTAACAAATGAAGAGGAAATAGGCAGTGTACCTGAAAAAGAATTCAGAATAATGATAGTAAAGATGATCCAAAATCTTGGAAATAGAAAAGACAAAATGCAAGAAACATTTAACAAGGACCTAGAAGAACAATAGATGAAACAAGCAATGATGAAAAACACAATAAATGAAATTAAAAATACTCTAGATGGGATCAATAGCAGAATAACTGAGGCAGAAGAACGGATAAGTGACCTGGAAGATAAAATAGTGGAAATAACTACTGCAGAGCAGAATAAAGAAAAAAGAATGAAAAGAACTGAGGAGAGTCTCCAAGACCTCTGGGACAACATTAAACACACCAACATTTGATTTATAGGGGTTCCAGAAGAAGAAGAGAAAAAGAAATGGAATGAGAAAATATTTGAAGAGATTATAGTTGCGAATTTCCCTAGTATGGGAACGGAAATAGTTAATCAAGTCCAGGAAGCACAGAGAGTTCCATACAGGATAAATCCAAGGAGAAACATGCCAAGACACATATTAATCAAAGTGTCAAAAACTAAATACAAAGAAAACATGTTAAAAACAGCAAGGGAAAAACAACAAATAATACACAGGGGAATCCAAATAAAGTTAATAGCTGATGTTTCAGCAGAAACTCTGCAAGGCAGAAGGGAGTGGCAGGACATATTTAAAGTGATGAAGGAGAGAAACCTACAACCAAGATTAGTCTACCCAGCAAGGATCTCATTCAGATTTTATGGAGAAATTAAAACATTTACAGACAAGCAAAAGCTGAGAGAGTTCAGAAACACCAAACCAGGTTTCCAACAAATGATCAAGGAACTTCTCTAGGCAAGAAACACAAAAGAAGGAAAAGACCTACAATAACAAACACAAAACAATTAAGAAAATGGGAATAGGAACAGATATATCGATAATTACTTTATATGTAAATGGATTAAATGTTCCCACCAAAAGACACAGACTGGCTGAATGGATACAAAAACAAGACCCATATATATGCTGTCTACAAGATACCCACTTCAGAACTAGAGACACATAAAGACTGAAAGTAAGGGGATGGAAAAAGATATTCCATGCAAATGGAAATCAAAAGAAAGCTGGAGTAGAAATACTCATATCAGATAAAATAGACTTTAAAATAAAGACTATTAGAAGAAACAAAGAAGGACACTACATAATGTTCAAGAGATCGAACCAAGAAGAAGATATAACAATTGTAAATATTTATGCAGCCAACATAGGAGCACCTCAATACATAAGGAAAATACTAACAGCCACAAAATGGGAAATCGACAGTAAGGCATTCATAGTAGGGGCTTTAACACCCAACTTTCACCAATGGACAGATCATCCAAATTGACAATAAATAAGGAAACAGAAGCTTAAAATGATACATTAAACAAGATGGTCTTAATTGATATTTATAGGACATTCCATCCAAAAACAACAGAATACACATTTTTCTCAACTCCTCATGGAATATTCTCCAGGATAGATCATATCTTAGGTCACAAATCAAGCCTTCGTAAATTTAAGAAAATTGAGATTGTACCAAGTACATTTTCCGACCACAACGCTATGAGACTAGATATCAATTACAGGAAAAGATCTGTAAAAAATGCAAACACATGGAGGCTAAACAGTACACTCCTTAATAACGAAGTGATCACTGAAGAAATCAAAGAGGAAATCAAAAAATACCTAGAAACAAATGACAATGGAGACATGACGACCCAAAACATATGGGATGCAGCAAAAGCAGTTTTAAAAGGGAAGTTTATAGCAATACAATCCTACCTTAAGAAACAGGAAATATCCCGAATAAACAACCTAACCTTGCACCTAAAGCAATTAGAGAAAGAAGAACAAAAAACCCCACAGTTAGCAGAAGGAAAGAAATCATAAAGATCAGATCAGAAATAAATGAAAAAGAAATGAAGGAAATGATAGCAAAGATCAATAAAATTGAAAGCTGTTTGTTTGAGGAGATAAACAAAATTGATAAACCATTAGCCAGCTCATGAAGAAAAAAAGGGAAAAGCCTCAAATCAATAGAATTAGAAATGAAAAAGGAGAAGTAACAACTGACACTGCAGAAATACAAAAGATCATGAGAGATTACTACAAGCAACTCTATGCCAATAAAATGGACAACCTGGAAGAAATGGACAAATTCTTAGAAATGCACAACCTGCCGAGACTGAATCAGGAAGCAATATAAAATATGAGCAGACCAATCACAAGCACTGAAATTGAAACTGTGATTAAAAATCTTCCAACATACAAAAACCCAGGACCAGATGGCTTCACAGACGAATTCTATCAAACATTTAGAGAAGAGATAACACTTATCCTTCTCAAACTCTTCCAATTATAGCAGAGGGAGGGACACTCCCACACTCATTCTACGAGGCCACCATCACTCTGATACCAAAACCAGACAAGGATGTCACAAAGAAAGAAAATTACAGGCCGATAACACTGATGAACATAAATGCAAAAATCCTCAACAAAATACTAGAAAACAGAATCCAACAGCACAATAAATGGATCATACACCATGATGAAGTGGGGTTTTTTCCAGGAATGCATGGATTCTTCAATATACGCAAATCAATCAACGTGATACACCATATTAACAAATTGAAGGAGAAATACCATATGATCATCTTAATAGATGCAGAGAAAGTTTTGACAAAATTAAACACCCATTTATCATAAAAAGTCTGCAGAAAATAGGCATGGAGTGAACTTTCCTCAACATAATAAAGGCCATATATGACAAACCCACAGCCAACATCGTCCTCAATGGTGAAAAACTGAAAGCATTTCCACTAAGATCAGGAGCAACACAAGGTTGCCCACTCTCACCACTCTTATTCAACATAGTTTAGGAAGTTTTAGCTACAGCAATCAGAGAAGAAAAGAAATAAAGGGAATCCAAATCGGAAAAGAAGAAGTAAAGCTGTCACTATTTGCAGATGACATGATACTATACATAGAGAATCCTAAAGATGCTACCAGAAAACTACTAGAGCTAATCAATGAATTTGGTAAAGTTGCAGGATACAAAATTAATGCACAGAAATCTCTGGCATTCCTATATACTAATGATGAAAAATCTGAAATTGAAATCAAGTAAACACTCCAATTTACCATTGCAACAAAAAGAATAAAATATCTAGGAATAAACCTACCTAAGGAGACAAAAGACCTGTATGCAGAAAATTATAAGACACTGATGAAAGAAATTAAAGATGATACAAATAGATGGAGCGATATACCATGTTCTTGGATTGGAAGAATGAACATTGTAAAAATGACTCTAATACCCACAGCAATCTACAGATTCAATGCAATCCCTATCAAACTACCACTGGCATTTTTCACAGAACTCGAACAAAAAATTTCACAATTTATATGGAAACACAAAAGACCCCAAATATCCAAAGCAATCTTGAGAACGAAAAACGGAGCTGGCGGAATCAGGCTCCCTGACTTCAGGCTACACTATAAAGCTACAGTAATCAAGACAGTATAGTACTGGAAGAAAAACAGAAATATAGATCAATGGAACAGGATAGAAAGCCCAGGGATAAACCCACGCACATCTGGTCACCTTATCTTTGATAAAGGAGGCAGGAATGCACAGTGGAGAAAGGACAGCCTCTTCAATAATTGGTGATGGGAAAACTGGACAGGTACATGTAAAAGCATGAGATTAGATCACTCCCTAACACCATACACAAAAATAAGCTCAAAATGGATTAAAGACCTAAATATAAGGCCAGAAGCTATCAAACTCTTAGCGGAAAACATAGGCAGAACACTCTATGACATAAATCACAGCAAGAACCTTTTTGTCCCTGCTGCTAGAGAAATGGAAATAAAAACAAAAATAAACAAATGGGACCTAATGAAACTTCAAAGCTTTGGCACAGCAAAGGAAACCATAAACAAGACCAAAAGACAACCCTCAGAATGGGAGAAAATATTTGCAAATGAAGCAACTGACAAAGGATTAATCTCCAAAATTTTCAAGCAGCTCATGAAGCTCAATAAAAAAAATAAAACAACCCAATCCAAAGATGGGCAGAAGACCTATATAGACATTTCTCCAAAGAAGATATACAGACTGCCAGCAAACACATGAAAGAATGCTCAACATCATTAATGATTAGAGAAATGCAAATGAACACTACAATTAGATTTCATCTCACACCAGTCAGAATGGCCATTATCAAAAAATCTAGAAACAATAAATGCTGGAGAGGGTGTGGATAAAGAGAACACTCTTGCACTGATGGTGGGAATGTGAATTGGTACAGCCACTATGGAGAACAGTATGGAGGTTCCTTAAACAACTACAAATAGAACTACCATATGACCCAGCAATCCTACTACTGGGCATATACCCTGAGAAAACCATAATTCAGAAAGAGTCATGTGCAAAAATGTTCATTGTAGCTCTATTTACAATAGCCAGGAGATGGAAACAACCTAAGTGTCCATCATCGGATGAATGGATAAAGAAGATATGGCACATATATACAATGGATATTACTCAGCCATAAAAAGAAACGAAATTGAGCTATTTGTAATGAGGTGGATGGACCTAGAATCTGTCATGCAGAGTGAAGTCAGTCAGAAAGAGAAAGACAAATACCGTATGTTAACACATATATTTGGAATTTAAGAAAAAAATTGCCGTGAAGAACCTAGTGGTAAGAGAGGAGTAAAGACACAGACCTACTAGAGAATGGAGTTGAGGATATGGGGAGGGGGTTGGGTAAGCTGTGACAAAGCGAGAGAGTGGCATGGACATATATACACTACCAAACGTAAAATAGATAGCTAGTGGGAAGCAGCCGCATAGTTCAGGGAGATCAGCTCGTTGCTTTGTGACCACCTAGAGGGGTGGGATAGCGAGGGTGGCAGGGAGGGAGATGCAAGAGGGAAGAGATATGGGAACTTATTTATATGTACAACTGATTCACTTTGTTATAAAGCAGAAACTAACACACCATTGTAAAGCAACTATACTCCAATAAAGATGTTTAAAAAACCCCAAAAAAACGAAGACTGTTACAAGAGACAATGAAGGACACTACATAATGATCAAGGGATCAATCCAAGAAGAAGCTATTACAATTGTAAATATTTATGCACCCAACATAGGAGCACCTCAATACATAAGCCAATACTAACAGCCATAAAAGGTGAAATCGACAGTAACACAAACATAGTAGGGACTTTAACACCACACTTTCACCAATGGACAGATCACCCCAAAATGAAAATAAATAAGGAAACACAGGCTTTAAATGACACATTAAACATGACGGACTTAATTGGTATTTATAGGACATTCCGTCCAAAAACAACAGAATACACTTTCTCTTCACATGGTCATGGAACATTCTCCAGGGTAGACCATATCTTGGGTCACAAAACAAGCCTTGGTAAATTTAAGAAAGATGAAATCATATCAAGTATGTTTTCCAACCACCATGCTGTCAGACTAGATATGAATTACTGGAAAAAAACTGTAAAAAATAAAAACACATGGAGGCTAAACAATACATTACTTAATAACCAAGAGATCAATGAAGAAATCAAAAAATACCTAGAAACAAATGATAATGAAAACATGACAACCCAAAATCTATGCATGCAGCTAATGCAGTTCTAAGACGGAAGTTTATAGCAATATAATTCTCCCTCAAGAGACAAGAAACATCTCAAATAAACAACTTAAAGTTACAGCTAAAGCAATTATAGAGAGAACTAAAAAACCCCAAAGTTATCACAGGGAAATAAATCATAAAGATCAGATCAGCAATAAAATGAAAACGAATTGAAGGAAAAGATAGGAAAGATCAATAAAACTAAAAGCTGGTTCTTTGAGAAGATAAACAAAATTGATAAACCATTAGCCAGACTTATCAAGAAAATAATGGAGATGACGCAAATCACCAGAATTAAAACTGAAAAAGGAGAAGTAACAACTGACCTTGGAGAAATACAAAGAAATCATTAGGGATTACTACACGCAAATATATGGAAACAAAATGTACAACCTGGAAGAAATCGACAAATTCTTAGAAAAGCACAACCTTCCGAGATTGAACCAAGAAGAAATAGAAAATATAAACAGACCAATCACAAAAACTGAAATTGAGACTGTGATTAAAAATCTTCCAACAAACAAAAGCCGAGGACCAGATGGATTCACAGGTGAATTCTATCAAACATTTAGAGAAGAGTTAACACCTATCCTTCTCAAAGTCTTCCAAAATATAGCAGAGGGAGGAATACTCCCAAACTCATTCTTTGTGGCCAACATCACTCAGATATCAGAACCAAACATATCATAAAAAAAGAAAAGTACAGGCCAATAGCACTGATGAAAATAGATGCAAAAATCCTCAACAAAATACTAGCAAACAGTACCCAACAGCACATTAAAAGGCTCATACAACATTATCAAGTGGGGTTTATCCCAGGAATGCAAGGATTCTTCAATATACGCACATCAATCAATGTGATACACCATTTTAGAAAACTGAAGGAGAAAAACCATATGATAATCTCAACAGGTGCAGAAAAAGCTTTTGACAAAATTTGCCACTCACTTACGATAAAAACCATCCAGAAAGTAGACATCGAGGTAACTTACCACAACATAATAAAGACCATATACAACAAGCCTAGAACTAACATCATACTCAATGGTGAAAAGCTGATAGCATTTCCTCTAAGATCAGGAACAAGAGAAGCACGTCCACTCTCACCACTATTATTCAACATAGTTTTGGAAGTCCTAGCCACAGCAATCAGAGAAAAAAAGGAATCCAAATCGGAAAAGAAGAAGTAAAGCTGTTTGTAAATGACATAATACTGTATATAGAGAATCCTAAATATGCTACCAGAAAACTACTACAGCTAATCAATGAATTTAGTAAAGTAGCAGGATACAAACTTAATGCACAGAAATCTCTTGCATTCCTATATACTAACGATGAAATTTCTGAAATAGAAATTACGGAAACACTCCCATTTACCCTTGCAACAAAAAGAATAAAATACCTAAGAATAAACCTACCTAAGGAGACAAAAGACTTGTATCCAGAAAACTATAAGACACTGATGAAAGAAATTAAAGATGATGCAAACAGATGGAGAGATATACCATGTTCTTGGATTGGAAGAATCAACATTGTGAAAATGACTATACTACCCAAAGCAATCTACAGCTTCAATGCAATCCCTGTCAAACTACTAATGGCATTTTTCACAGAACTAGAGCAAAAAATTTTACAATGGGTAAGGAACCACAAAAGACCCCAAATAGCCAAAGTAATCTTGAGAATGAAAAACGGAGCTGGAGAAATTAGGCTCCCTGACTTCAGCGTAAACTAGAAAGCTACAGTAATCAAGACAGTATGGTACTAACACAAGCACAGAAATATAGAACAGGATACAAAGCCCCAAGATAAAATATGGTCCCCTCACCTTTGGAAAAGAGACAAGACTATACAATGGAGCAAAGACAGCTTCTTCAATAACTGGTGCTGGGAAAATATACAGCTACATGTAAAAGAATGAAATTAGAACACTCCCTCACACCATACACAAAAATAAACTCAAAATGTATTAAAGACCTAAATGTAAGGCCAGACACTTTAAAATTTTAGAGGAAAACATAGGCAGAAAACTCTATGACATACATCATAGCAAGATCCCTTTTGACCCACCCCCTAGAGAAATGGAAATAAAAACAAAAATAAACAAATGGGACCTAATTAAACTTCAAAGTCTTGCATAGCAAAGGAAACCATAAACAAGACGAAAAGACAACGCTCAAAATGGGAGAAAATATTTGAAAATGAAACAACTGACAAAGACGAATCTCCAAAATATACAAGCAGCTCATGCAGCTCAATATCAAATAAACAAAGAATCCAATCCAAAAGTGGGCAGAAGACCTAAATAGATATTTCTCCAAAGAAGATACACAGATTGCCAACAAACACATGAAAGGATGCTCAGCATCGCTAATCATTAGAGATTGCAAGTCAAAACTACAATGAGATATCATCTCACACCAGTCAGAATGGCCATCATCAAAAAATCTGTAAACCATAAATGCTGGAGAGGGTGTGGAGAAAAGGGAACCCTCTTGCACTGTTGGTGGGAATATAAATTGACACAGCCACTATGGATGACAGTTAGGAGGTTCCTTAGAAAATTAAAAATAGAACTACCACATGAGGCAGAAATCCCACTACTGGGCATATACCGAGAGGAAAACATAATTCAAAATGAGTCATATACCACAACGTTCATTGTAGCACTATTTACAATAGCCAAGATATGGAAACAACCTAAGTGTCCATCGACAGATGAATGGCTAAAGAAGATGTGACACATATATGTAATGGAATATTACTCAGCCATAAAAAGAAATAAAATTGTGTTATTTGTGCTGAGGTGGATGGACCTAGAGTCTGTCATACAGAGTGCAGTAACTCAGAAAGAGAAAAACAAATACTGTATGCCAACACATATATATGGAATCCAAAAAAAAGAAAGAAAGAATGGTTCTGATGAACCTAGGGGCAGGTCAGGAGTAAAGACACAGATGTAGAGAATGGAATTGAGGATACGGGGCAGGGGAAAGGTAAGCTGAAATGAAGTGAGAGAGTGGCATGGACACATATACACTACCAAATGTCAAATAGATAGCTAGTGGGAAGCAGCCGCATAGCCCAGGTAGATCATCTCAGTGCTTTGTGACCAACTAGAGAGGTGCATATGGAGGATGGGAGGGAGTCTAAAGAAGAGGTGGATATGGGTATATATGTATACGTATAGTTGATTCACTTTGTTATACAGCAGAAACTAACACACCATTGTAAAGCAATATATCCCAATAAAGATGGTAAAAAAATAAAAAGAAATGAAATTGAGTCATTTGTAGTGAGGTGGATGGACCTAGAGTTTGTCACACAGAGTGAAGTCAGAAAGAGGTAAACAAATACCATATGCCAACACATATATATGGAATGTAAAAAAAAAAAAAAAAGGTTGTGAAGAACCTTGGGGCAGGACAAGAGTAAAGACAGAGATGTAGAGAATGGACGTGAGGACATGAGGAGGGGGCTGGGTAAGCTAGGACAAAGTGAGAGTGTGGCATTGACATATATACACTACCAAATGTAAAATAGATAGCTAGTGGGGAGCAGCCGCATGGCACAGGGAGATCAGCTGGGTGCCTTGTGACCACCTACAGGGGTGGGATACGGAGGGGGAGGGGGAGGGTATATGCAGATATATATATATGTATAGCTGTTTCACTTTGTTATATGGGAGAAACTAACACAACATTGTAAAGCAATTATACTCCAATAAAGATGTTAAAAATATAACAGTGTGAGGTATATATACATTATTTTTAAAAAGTTAGTGACTTCATAATTTTATCATATTATATTCATGGTTAAAAAATCAAATACTTTATGGAAATATGGAGGAGAAATCAGTAAAGTATAGAAAATCAAAACATTCAGAATTTTCTAGTTCTAACACTGGGTCAAAATCACTACAAACATCTCTATACAAGTGTGAAATAAAAGGATGTTAGTCTGTCGAAAGCAAAAAAGAGAGAGATAGATTTACAGAAATGAATTTTTACAATGATGAGTTATACCACACATGCTATTCAAAATAAAAATGTATTAGATTTCATTTTAGTAGACTACTATAAAATAATGGGAAGGGGCACAAGAAAGTGGTGAAACTTTATTAAAGGTTTCTTTCACTGAAGAGATAATTCTTGGAAGATTTCTACAAGATTTAAGAAATAGAGTTTCAAAAACAATACAGGTTTGGAATGACAATTATTTTTAATTACATGGTTCCATCATATACATGTAGAAAACTTTATTCATTATTTCTACTTATTATGGATATTTGGGTAGTTTTTCATCTGGGATATTCCATATCATGCTTCAGCACAGTGTTATACACAGTTTTGTTAATAACTGTACTCATATATGTAGATTGCTCCAAGTATTTACCCAGCAGTGGAAGTGATAGGTCATTGCATGTATTCAGATTTATTATATGCTACCAAAGACATTTCCAAAATTGTCATACAAATTTACACTCCCATCAGCTATATATGACAGTTTGTGTTTCCCAACATTCCAACCAAAATTTGGCATTGTTATTTGTTTCTAGCCATTGGAGCTGGCATTGGATGTCATTGTAGGTATAATTTCCTGATGTTTAGCACCTTTTCATGTATTTTTTAGTCATTTGTAATCTTCTCTAGTGAAGTGCTTGTTCCACACTTTTATCAATTTTTCTATTGATTTGTCCACTTTGTTCATATTGAATTTTAGTTTTCTTTACACGTCCTAAGTAAGATAACTCTTTTGGATACATGGCTGCAAATACTATCTCCCATTCTGTGGCTTGCCTTTTTGCTCTTAATAGAATTTTTTGATGAATAAAAGTTTACATGATTCATGCAGAATACAGTAAATATTTTTATCCATTATAATTTACTTATATATACATTTAAATTTGTATTTTTTAAAATAGTTTTTGCTGTTTTGGTTTTGCTCAAAAATCTTTTCCATTTGGTTACATTCCATATTGCAGTAGTATTAAAACAATGTAATAAAACTGACTTTTATAAACAAAATAAAAATGCACGTGTGGCCTTCCTCCTGAAATGTTTAAAAATCTACTTTAAAAGTTTGGAGTAAATAGGAGTTACAAACCAAAATTATAAGATTTCTAAAATAAAAGATAACAGAAACACTGCATGTGGGAGTCTGTGGACCACATTTAAAACCATAATTGAAGAAAACTTTTATAGTCTTAAACATTTACATAAATAAAAATAAAATAATCAAAATAAATTAAATTCTAACCTCAAAAAGCTGGAGAAAGAACAGTAAATAAACCTAAAGAAAGCATGAGGAATTAAATAGTAAAGATAAAATGAGAAAATAATGAGCTAGAGGAGAGAAAAATGTTATAAAAAATAAAACAGACAACTCACTAGCTAACAATAAATAAAAACCCAGAAATCACTAATTTATGATATGATAAGGGATAATAACCATTGAAATAGGAGCACTTTTTAAAAAATCATAATTTTTTTCTATCCTTATATGTACATAACATGAAAACCTAGATGAGATGTGTAATTTCTTAGAAAAAATAATTTACTAATATTAATCCAATAAAAAATAGAAAGTTTAAACAAACTGACTTCCAATAGAAAGAAAAAAGAATTCAAATTCTCCCCACTAAAAGTAGGAGACTTTGATGTTTTCAAGGGGAAATTCTTCCAATTTTCAAAGCCTGATAGACCCAAGTGCTCCACAAATCTTTTAAGAGAAAAAAAAATGAAGAAAACTTACATCCATTTATGATAAGAAAACTCTCCAGAATGTGGACATAGAGGGAATCTACCTCAACATAATAAAAGCCATATGTGACAAACCCACAGCTAACATCATACTCAACAGTGAAAAGCACAAAGCCTTTCCTCTAAGCTCAGGAACAAGACAAGGTTGTCCACTCTTGCCACTTTTATTAAACATAGTTTTGGAAATCCTATCCATAGCAAACAGAGAAGAAAAAGAAATAAAAGGAAACCAAATTAGAAAAGAAGAGGTAAAACTGTCACTGTTGGCAGATGACATGATACTATACATACAAAATCCTAAAGATGCTATCAGAAAACTACTAGAGCTTATTAATGAATTTGGTAAAGTTTCAGGGTATAAAATTGATACACAGAAATATGTTGAATTTCTATATGCTAACAACAAAGGGTCAGAAAGAGAAATTCAGGAAACAATCCCATTTACCATCGCATCAAAAAGAGTAAACCTACCTAAGGAGACAAAAGACCTGTACTCTGAAAACTATAAGACTGATAAAAGAAATCGAAGATGACACAAACATATGGAAAGATATACCATGTTCTTGGATTGTAAGAATCAATATTATCAAAATGACTATACTACCCAAGGCAGTCCACAAATTTGATGCAATCCTTATCAAATTACCAATGGCATTTTTCACAGAACTGGAATAAAAAAAAAATCTTAACATTTGTATGGAGACCCAGAAGACCCTAAAGAGCCAAAGAAATCTTGAGAAAGAAAAACAGAGCTGGAGGAATCACACTCCCTGACTTCAGACTATACTACAAAACTACAGTCATCAAAGGAGTATGGTACTGGCACAAAAACAGAAACATAGATTAGTGGAACAGGATAGAAAGCCCATAAATAAACCCATGTACCTATGGTCAATTAATCTGTGACAAAGGAGGCAAGACTAAAAAATGGAGGAAAGACAGTCTCTTCGATAAGTGGTGCTTGGAAAACTGGACAGCTACATGTAAAAGAATGAAATTAGAACATTCTCTAATACCATACACAAAAATAATAAATAAATTCAAACATGGAAGTAACCTAAGTGTCCATCAACAGATGAATGGATAAAGAAGATGTGGCACATATATACAATGGAATATTACTCAGCCATAAAAATAAACGAAATTGAGCTATTTGTAGCGAGGTGGATGGACCTAGAGTCTGTCATACAGAGTGAAGTAAGTCAGAAAGAGGAAAACAAATACCATATGCTAACACATATATATGGAATCTAAGAAAAAAAGAAAGAAAAAAAAAGGTCATGAAGTACCTAGGGATAAGACGGGAATAAAGACACAGACCTACTAAAGCATGGACTTGAGGATATGGAGAGGGGGAAGGCTAAGCTGTGACAAAGTGAGAGAGTGGCATGGATATATATACACTAGCAAACGTAAAATAGATAGCTAGTGGGAAGCAGCCACATAGCACAGGGAGATCAGCTCAGTGCTTTGTGACCACCTAGAGGGGTGGGATTGGGAGGGTGGGAGGGAGGGAGGCACAAGAGGGAAGAGATATGGGAACATATGTATATGTATAACTGATTCACTTTGTTATAAAGCAGAAACTAACACACCATTGTAAAACAATTATACTCCAATAAAGATGTTAAAAAAATCAAAATGGATTAAAGACCTAAATGTAAGACCAGATACCATAAAACTCTTAGAGGAAAACATAGGCAAAACACCTTTTAACATAAATTGCAACAATATCTTTTTGGCTCCATTTCCTAGAGTAATGGAAATAAAAAAATATATAAACAAATGGGATCTAATGAAACTGAAAAGCTTTTTCATAGCAAAGGATACCATAAACAAAATGAAAAGACAACCCACAGGATGGGAGAAAATGTTTGCAAATGAAGAGACCAAAAATAGATATAAAATAGATAATCAACAAGGACCTACTGTATAGCACAGGGAATTCTACTCGATATTCTGTAATAACCTATATGGGAAAAGAATCTGAAAAAGAATGGATATATGTATATGTTTAACTGAACCACTTTGCTGTACACCTGAAACTAACACAACATTGTAAATCAAATATACCCCAATATAAAATAAAAACTTAATTTTAAAAAATGAAGAAAAGTTTATGATTGTTTTTAATGAAACAACTAAAACATTGATATCTAAATCTAATAAAGACAATATTAAAAATACTAGACATATCACTTATTAATATAGTATATTATATGTTACATAGTGTGTTTAATATATATATACTCTCTATGTATTATATATATTATATATATATATATACACTCATACATACACAGTATATACACAATCTTAGTACTAAATCATGCATCTTTTTAAAAAATTGAAGTGTAGTTGATTCACAATTCAGCATCTTTTTTTAGTGGTGACATACTAAATACATTTCACATTAAAGCATTAAGAAATCAGTACAATGACAAGAGTCCCACTGTCTTCACCAGTACTCATCATTTTTCTAGCGGTATTAACCAATGTAATTAGATAAGAGAAATCAAATAGAGGCATAGAAACTTGGAAGGATAAAAACTACCTTTATTTGCACATGGTATGATCATGTATTTGGAAAACCCAGGGAAATCAATGATAAAGTTAACTTTAAAAAGAGCAGTATTTAATAAAACAAACAGGATAAAAAATTACTATATAGAACTTAATAGCCTTCACATAAAGAAACAATAATAGTTAGAAAGTATAATGGTGTAAAAAATCCCTTTAAAATAGAAAAAGGAAGATAAGACTTAATATATTTAAAATCTATCTTGGAAATTTTAAAAACTTGAACAAATGCAAAGATTCCATTTTTTTTTAAAAGAAATGATTCAACATCATAGTTATTTTCCCTAAATTAATAAATTTCACTCAATCTCAACAAAAATGTCAAGAAGAATTTTGATAGAGCTAGACAATTTGATATTAAATATCATATCGAAAAATAAACATACAAGAAAACACTAAAAAAGTCTCTAATGGGAACAAGTCCTTTAAGACTCTTAAGACATTAAAACATATTATAAAGCTTATATGATTTAAACAGTAGTGCTAAAATATGAATGGATAGACCAGTAGAATAGAAGAGAAAATCCATAAATAATAAAAGTATGTGTAGAACTTTATTATGTAGCAAAGTTGGCATGTCAAATGACTTGATAAAAGATAAACATTTTAACAAAAGTTGTGCTGGGATGACTGGTTTTGCCATTTGGAAAAACTGACAATTAGATCCATATCTGAAGCTATACCCAAGAACATATTCCAAATGCACCAAAATGTCTTTGAGTAAAAAATGAAATCATACAAATACCAGAAGAGCATGAGTAAATTCCTCTTTAACTTGAAGTGAAAGGCTTTCTAACTATGACTCAAAACCCAGAAACCATAAAATATTGATTAATTTAAATATAGAGAACACAATGTCGATAGATGAGATATTATTATGTCAACACTAGTTGCTAGCTTTTGATAATTTGTGATTATGTAACACAGCTTCCTTGTTTTTAAGGAAATACACAATAAAGTATTTAGTTGTAAAAAGCCATCATTTCTGCAATGTACTCTCAAAGGCTTTAGAAAATAATACTGTGATAGAAATATAATAAAAGAGATAGAGAAGAATACAGAAAATATGGTACAATATAAATATTTTGGGAACCTGCAAGGGAAAGATCGTATATATGAATTCTTTGTTTTGTTTTTACAACTTTTCTGTATGCCAAATTACACCAAAATAAAACAGAAAAGGAACTTGTCAAAAAATATTTGATATTCTAAAGTCATGAAAATTCTCCTGCTTTCTCTAAAACATTTACTGCTTTACCTTTTACATTTGGACCAAAAATAATTATGGAATTGATTACTTTTCTTTTTAACTTGCTATAAATTTAATTAGGTGTTCACTTTAATCAGTTTATGGCCAAATTTGCCCCTATAAATCTTCACACATATATTCCAAAATGTAATTAAAAAAATCTTTATTGCAGTATAACTGCTTTACAATGGTGTGTTAGTTTCTGCTTTATAACAAAGTTAATCAGTTATACATATATATATGTTCCCATATCTTTTCACTCTTGCATCTCCCTCCCTCCCACTCTCCCTATCCCACCCCTCTAGGTGGTCACAGAGCACCGAGTTGTACTCTCTGTGCTATGCGGCTGCTTCCCACTAGCTATTTTACGATTGCTAGTGTATATATGTGCATGTCACTCTCTCACTTTGTCACAGCTTACACTTCCCCCTCCCCATATCCTCAAGTCCATTCTCTTGTAAGTCTGTGTCTTTATTCCCATCTTGCCCTTAGGATCTTCATGACCTTTTTTTTTCCTTTCTTAGATTCCATATATATGTGTTAGCATATGGTATTTGTTTATCTCTTTCTGACTTACTTCACTCTGTATGACAGACTCTAGGTTCATCCACCTAACTACAAATAACTAAATTTCGTTTCTTTTTATGGACGAGTAATATTCCATTGTATATATGTGCCCCATCTTCTTTATCCATTCATCTGTCGATGGACACTTAGGTTGCTTCCATGTCCTGGCTATTGTAAATAAAGCTGCAATGAACATCTTGGTACATGACTCTTTTTGAATTACGGTTTTCTCAGGGTATATGCCCAGTAGTGGGATTGCTGGGTCGCATGGTAGTTCTATTTTTAGTTTTTTTAAGGACTCTCCATACTGTTCTCCATAGTGGCTGTATCAATTTACATTCCCACCAACAGTGAAAGAGGGTTCCCTTTGCTCCACACCCTCCAAGCATTTATTTTTTGTAGGTTTTTTGATGATGGCCATTCTGGCTGGTGTGAGATGATATCTCATTGTAGTTTTGATTTGCATTTCTCAATGATTAATGATGTTGAGCATTCTTTCATGTGTTTGTTGGCAATCTGTATATCTTCTTTGGAGAAATGTCTATTTATATATTCTTCCCATTTTTGGATTGGGTTTTTGTTGTTTTGATATTGTTCTGCATGAGCTGCTTGAAAATTTAGGAGATTAATCCTTTGTCAGTTGCTTCATTTGCAAATATTTTCTCCCATTCTGAGGGTTGTCTTTCTGTCTTGTTTATGGTTTCCTTTGCTGTCCAAAATCTTTTATGTTTCATTAGGTCCCATTTGCTTATTTTTGTTTTTATTTACATTTCCCAAGGAGGTGGGTCCAAAAGGATCTTGCTGTGATTAATGTCGTAGAGTGTTCTGCCTCTGTTTTCCCCTAAGAGTTGATAGTGTCTGGCCTTACATTTAGGTCTTCAATCCATTTTCAGTTTATTTTTGTGTATGGTGTTAGGGAGTGTTCTAATTTCATACCTTTACATGTACCTGTCCAGTTTTCCCAGCACCACTTATTGAAGAGGCTGTCTTTTCTCCACAGTATATTCTTGCCTCCTTTATCAAAGATAAGGTGACCATATGTGCATGGGTTCCTCTCTGGGCTTTCTATCCTTTTCCATTGATCTGTATTTCAGTTTTTGTGCCAGTACCATACTGTCTTGATTACTGTAGCTTTGTAGTATAGTCTAAACTCAGGGAGCCTGCTTCCTCCAGCTCCATTTTTCGTTCTCAAGATTGCTTTGGCTATTCGGGCTTTTTTGCATTTACATACAAATTGTTAAATTTTTTGTTCTAGTTCTGTGAAAAATGCCATTGGTAGTTTGATAGGGATTGCATTGAATTTGAACATTGTTTTGGGTAGTAGAGTCATTTTCACAATGTTGATTCTTCCAATCCAAGAACATGGTAAACCTCTCCATCTATTTGTATCATCTTTAATTTCTTTCATCAGTGTCATAATTTTCTGCATACAGGTCTTTTGTATCCTTAGGTAGGTTTATTCCTAGTATTTTATTCTTTTTGTTGCAGTGGTAAATCGGAGTCTTTTCTTAATTTCATTTCC
Source organism: Delphinapterus leucas (assembly GCF_059928025.1). NCBI lineage: Eukaryota > Metazoa > Chordata > Mammalia > Artiodactyla > Monodontidae > Delphinapterus > Delphinapterus leucas. The sequence continues at coordinate 87,362,427 of NC_143150.1, forward strand.
AGATTTTTCATCATTAGTGTATAGCAATGCTAGAGATTTCTGTGCATTAATTTTGTATCCTGCTACTTTATGAAATTCATTGATTAGCTCTAACAGTATTCTGGTAGCATCTTTAGGATTCTCTATGTATAGTATCATGTCATCTGCAAACAGTGACAGCTTTACTTCTTCTATTCCAATTTGGATTATTTTATTTCTTTTTCTTCTTTGCTTGCTGTTGCTAAGACTTCTGAAACTATGTTGAATAATAGTGGTGAGAGTGGGCAACCTTTTCTTGTTCCTGATCTTAGAGGAACTGCTTTCAGTTTTTCACCATTGAGGACGATGTTGGCTGTGGGTTTGTCATATACGGCCTTTATTATGTTGAGGAAAGTTCCCTCTGTACCTACTTTCTGGAGGGTTTTCCTCATAAATGGGTGTTGAATTTGTCAAAAGCTTTCTCTGCATCTATTGAGATGATCATATGGTTTTTCTCCTTCAGTTTGTTAATATGGTGTATCACATTGATTGATTTTTGTGTATTGAAGAATCCTTGCATTGCTGGGATAAACCCCACTTGATCATTGTGTATGATCCTTTTAATGTGCTGTTGGATTTTGTTTGCTAGTATTTTGTTGAGGGTTTTTGCATCTCTGTTCATCAGTGATATTGGCCTGTAGTTTTCTTTCTTTGTGACATCTTTATCTGATTTTGGTATCAGGGTGACGGTGGCCTTGTAGAATGAGTTTGGGAATTTTCCTCCCTCTGCTATATTTTGGAAGAGTTTGAGAAGGATAGGTGTTAGCTCTTCTCTAAGTGATTGATAGAATTCTCCCATGAAGCCATCTGGTCCTGGGCTTTTGTTTGTTGGAAGATTTTTGATCACAGTTTCAATTTCAGTGCTTGTGATTGCTCTGTTCATATTTTCTATTTCTTCCTGGTTCAGTCCCAGAAGGTTGTGCATTTCTAAGAATTTGTCCATTTCTTCCAGGTTGTCAATTTTACTGGCATAGAGTTGCTTGTAGTAATCTCTCATGATCCTTTGTATTTCTGCAGTGTTAGTTGTTACTTCTCCTTTTTCATTTCTAATTCTATTGATTTGAGTCTTCTCCCTTTTTTTCTTGATGAGTCTGGGTAATGGTTTATCAATTTTGTTTATCTTCTCAAAGAACCAGCTTTTTTGAATCTATATTCATAAATAATATTTGTCTGTAATTTTCTTTTCTTGTGAGGACTTTATCTGGCTTTGGTGTCAGGGTCATGAGAACTTCCAGAGTGAGCTAGGAAGTGTTTCTCCTCTTCTTCTTTTTGTAAGAGTTTTAGAAGTAAATTTGGGAAAATTTCCCCATAAAGTCATCTTATCCTGGGCTTTTCTTTGTTGGAAGATTTTAGATTGCTAATTCAGTCTCTTTATTTATTATAGGTATTTAGATTTTGTTTTTCCTTCAATCACTTTCTCTAGTTCATATATTTATATAAATATATCTATTTTATCTGTGTCATCTAATTTATTGGCATTCAATTGTTCATAACACTCTTATTATTCTTTTTATTTCTGTAATGTTGGTAGTAATTTCGTCTTTCATTCCTGATCTTAATAATTTCATCTTTCTCTCCTTTTTGCTTTACCAGTCTGGTTAAAGTTTTGTCAATGCCTGTGATCTTTTTAAATAACCAATTTTTGTTCTGTTGATTATCTTTTTTTTCTATTCTGTATTTCATGTGTTTCCTCTCTAAATGTTTATTATTTCCTTCCTTGTCCTATCTTTGAATTGAGCTTGTTCTTTTATTCCGAGTCTCCCAGGGTAGAAGGTTAAGTTATTGATTTGAAATCTTTTTTCTTTTTGTAATGGATGTTGACAGTTATAAATTTCCCTCTGAGAACTGCTTTCACTGCATCCCATAAGTTTGGTATGTTATGTTTTTATTTTTGTTTGTCTCAAAGTACTTCTCATTTCCATTGTGACTTCTTTTTAAATGCATTTCTTGTTGAAGAGTATATTTACACACACTTATGGATTTTCCAGTGTGATTTCTGCTTTTAGCTTCTCATTTTGTTCCATTGTGATCAGAAAAGACACTGATTTTTAATTGTGATCTTTTAAAATTTCAATCCTTTAAGCCTTTTTTTGTAGCCTAACATGTGATGTCTCTTGGAGAATGTATATTCTGTTGATTTTTGGTGGAGTATTTCGTATATATCTCTTAGGTTCAACTAGTGTAGAGTGTTATTGAAGTCCTCTATTTCCTTATTGATCTTCTTTCTGATTGTTTTATCCATTATTAAAAATGTTTTGAAGTCGCTTACTGCTATTTTGTTGCTGTCTATTGCTCCCTTCAATTCTGTCAAAGTTTGCTTTGTACATTTAGAAGCTCTAATGTTTGGTGCATAAATATTTATAATTGTTATATCTTCTTAGTGAATTGACCCTTTATCAATATATAATGACTTTCTTTGTCTCATCTAACAGTTTTTTACTTACAATGTATCCAATCTGATATTTGTAAAGCTACCCTGATCTATATTGTTTACCATTTGCATGGAATATCTTTTTCCATCCTTTCAATTTTAGCCTTTTTGTGTCTTTAGACCTAAAGTGAGTCTCTTGTACACAACATATAGTTAGATCCTTTTTTTAAAAAATCAATTCTGCCAATCTATTTTTTGATTGGGGAGTTTTGTTAACTGACCCTCCTTTCCCTTCTTACTAACTTCCTTTGTGTTTAATTGAAATTTTATAGTGACATGTTTGGATTCCCTTCTCATTTTATGTTGTGTATATTCTATAGTTATTTTCTTTGTGGTTACCATGAGGGTACAGAGAACATCTTAAAGTTATTACAATCTATCTTAAAGTGATAACTTAACTTCAAATACATACCAAAACTCTACTCCTTTACAACTCCCCTACCTCACTTTATGCTATTGATGTCACAAATTATATCTTTATATATTGTATACCCATTAACATAGATTTATTGTTATTTTTACGTTTTCTCATTTCAATTAAATTGAAAGTGAATTTATGCACCAAAATTACAATAATACATGTTACTATATTTGTCCATGTATTTACATTTACTGGAGAATTTTATATTTCCATATGGCTTCATGTTGCTTTGTATAGTTTTCTTTCATTTCAACTTGAAAGATTCCCCTTAGCATTTCTTGTAGAGCAGATCTCGTGTTAATGAACTCTCAGCTTTTGTATATCTGGGAAAGGCTCAATTTATCCTTCATTTTTGAATGACATTTTTTGCCAAATACAATATTTTGGTTGATAGAGTTTTCTTATTTTCTTTCAACACTTTGAATATATCATCCCACTTTCTTCTGGCCTGAAAGCTTTCTGCTCAGAAATCTGCTTGTAATCTTTTGGAAGTTCCCTTATATATCATAAGTAGCTTTATTCTTGCTGCTTGCAAGATTTCCTCTTTGTCTTTGATTTCTGACAGTTTGTTTATAATGTGTCTTGGTGTGGATCTCTTTGGGGTTTTTTCTAGTTGGAATTTGTTGGGCTTCTTGGATTTATATGTTTATTTATTTCCACAGATTTGGGGAGTTTTCAGCCATTATTTCTTCAATTAGTCTCTTTGACTCCTTTTCTCACTTTGTTCATTCTGAGGCTCACATAATGCACATGTTGTTCACTTTCTTCATTCCTTATTTTTTTTAACATCTTTATTGGAGTATACTTGCTTTACAATGTTGTGTTATTTTCTGCTGTATAACAAAGTGAATCAGCTATATGTGTGTGTATATATATATCCCCATTTCCCCTCCCTCTTGCATCTCCCTCCCACCCTCCTTATCCCATCCCTCTAGGTGGTCACAAAGCACCGAGTGGATCTCCCTGTGCTATGTGGCTGCTTCCCACTAGCTATGTATTTTACATTTGGTAGTGTATATATGTCAATGCTACTCTCTCACTTCATCCCAGCTTACCCTTCCCACTTGCCGTGTCCTTAAGTCATTCTCTATGTCTGCATCTTTATGCCTGTCCTGCCCCTATGTTCATCAGAACCAGGTTTTTTTTTAAGATTCCATATATATATATGTTAGCATACAGTATTTGTTTTTCTCTTTCTGACTTCACTCTGTATGACAGACTCTAGGTCCATCCAACTCACTACAAATAACTCAATTTCATTTCTTTTTATGACTGAGTAATATTCCATTGTATATATGTGCCACATCTTCTTTATCCATTCATCTGTCAATGGACACTTAGGTTGCTTAAACCATAACTCAAAAAGAGTCATGTACCACAATGTTCACTGCAGCACTATTTACAATAGCCGGGCCATTCTTTATTTTTGCTCCTCTGACTCAATGATTTCAAAAGACCTATCTTCAAGTTCATTGATTCTTTCTTCTGCCTGGTCTACTGTGCTGTTCAATACCTTTAGTAAAATTTTCAGTTCGTTTATTGTATTTTTCAGCTCCAGAATTTGTTTCCTTGTTGTTGTTATGGTTTCTATTGCTTTGTTGATATTCTCATTGTGTCCATGCATCACTTTCCTGCTTTAATTTAGTTGTCATTCTGTATTCCTTTTAGCTCATTTAGTACCTTTAAGACAGTTTTAAAACATTTTTTGTCAGGCAGCTCATAGATCTCTGTTCCTTTAGGGTTGGTGTCTTGAGTTTTATTTTGTTCCTTTTATTGTTCTATCTTTCCCTTCTTTGGGTATGCATTGTGAACTTTTATTGAGATTTGGGCATTTGAATAAGCAACCACATCTCCCTATCTCTATGTACTGGTTTTTGTGCAGAATAAGACCCTTACCCATCAGACAACCTGTAGGTACAAGGACTTCTCACGCCTTTTCTGAGAATGTGCCTTCTCTTGACTATATGTGTCTTCTTAACTGTCTCAAATTCCCTAAGCAGCTCATCTTGGTTTCTTCCCAGAAGCCCATAATCTTTTGTTTCCCCTAGTATTTGCCTGTGGAACTGCAGCTCTCATGTGTCACACTGCTCATATCATTTTCAGTGGTTTACAATCAATGCCACCAGTCTTGTCAGTGCTCTGAGTAAAAGAAGAGAGAAATCCATCCCTTAGTGAACCTCCAGACAACCCAGAACATTTGACACATGGTTCACTCTTTGGTTCCCATCCTGAATGCAGAGCCCCAGTACAGAAGGTGTTCTCTTGGTTGTGCCTCACTATGGCAGGTAGGGGAAGAGACTCAGACAAGCTCACAAAATGGTGTGAATTTTCCTACCCCTTTTGCTGGAATCCCTTCCTGGCTTTACATTGGCCTGGGTGCTTCTCAATTGGTCTCTGGAGTTCTCACAAAGGTCTCCTGGCCCATCTATTGGTATTTACTTTGTTTCTCTGTAGGGAAATTAAGACCTGGAACTTTCTAGTTTGCCATCTTGTTGAGGTCACTCTCATACTGCCTCTGTTTTGCTTCATGTCTCTTGAACTCACAACTCTGCCTTCCACACATGCCAACCCCAACCTCCAAAATATTCACACAGGCCAAACAGTGCATGAGATTTTGTGAAATTTATTAAAGACCTTGGAGTTGAATAAAAGGAGTTACATCAAACACTTAGACAACTTTCCACCACTCCTTGGCTTCTAGTTTACTTTTTAAAATCCGCATCAACTCTACATTTATGGAGCAACAAAATAAACTTCCTCTTGTCTTACGCCCACACAGGCTCATTTCTTATCCTAAGCATTTATTAATATAGATAGATAGATATAAAGATATATAAATAGATTCAGCAAATATTTATTGAGTGCCTTTTCTTTTCCTTTGCATTGTGTTACTTTGTTTTATTCACTCATTCATTTGACACATACTTATCAAAGGCATTTTAGAGGGAATGAAGGAGATAAATATGATATAGTCCTTGACTTCCTCAAGGAGGGAATAAACATAGATGAAAATTACACAAAACTGATATGGGGTGAAATGGAAAACCATAGGGTAAATGGCAAAATGAACACTGAAGATTACAAGAATTCCAGAATTTTAAGCTTATATAGAAAATTAAAATATGTAAATATTTGAATATTTATGAAAATATATTAATATCAGGAGTATAAACTGAAGGGCAATTATTAGGATTTGGTCAGGTTGGAGGATGATGAAAACAGTTCTCAAAGAGGAAATAATGTAACATTTCCCATGTTATTAATTATTTGCTATGCACCAAAGATAGTGCAGGGCAAGCACAGTTTTGTTTTGTTTTTAACAACTTTATTGGAGTATAATTGCTTTACAGTGTTGTGCTAGTTTCTGCTGTATAACAAAGTGAATCAGCTATATACATACATATATCCCTATATCTCCTCCCTCTTGTGTCTCCCTCCCACCCTCCCTATCCCTCCCCTCTATGTGGTCAAAAAGCACCGAGCTGATCTCCCTGTGCTATGCAGCTGCTTCCCACTAGCTAATTTACATTGGTAGTGTGTATATGTCAGTGCTACTCTCTCACTTCATTCCAGCTTACCCTTCCCCCTCCCCATGTCCTCAAGTCCATTCTCTACATCTGTGTCTTTATTCCTGTCCTGCCCCTAGGTTCTTCATAACCGTTTTTTCTTCTCCATGGAGAACCCAGTCTACTGGCTGAATTTGCTACATTGGCAAAGCTGGTTCCACTTTTTCCTCTTTCTTTTTTTAAACATCTTTATTGGAGTATAATTGCTTTACAATGGTGTGTTAGTTTCTCCTTTATAACAAACTGAATCAGTTATACATATACATATGTTCCCATATTTCTTCCCTCTTGCATCTCCCTCCCTCACACCCTCCCTATCCCACCCCTCTAGGTGGTCACAAAGCACCGAGCTGATCTCCTTGTGCTATGCGGCTGCTTCCCACTAGCTATCTATTTTACGTTTGGTAGTGTATATATGTCCATGACACTCTCTCACTTTGTCACAGCTTACCCTTCCCCCTCCCCATATCCTCAAGTCCATGCTCTAGTAGGTCTGTGTCTTTATTCCCGTCTTACCCCTAGGTTCTTTGTGACCTTTTTTTTCTCCTTTCTTAGATTCCATATATATGTGTTAGCATATGGTATTTGTTTATCTCTTTCTGACTTACTTCACTCTGTATGACAGACTCTAGGCCCATCCACCTCACTACAAATAACTCAATTTTGTTTTTTTCATGGCTGAGTAATATTAAATGTATATATGCATCACATCTTGTTTATCCATTCATTTGTCGATGGACCCTTAGGTTGCTTCCATGTCCTGACTATTGTAAATTGTACTGCAATGAACACTGCGGTACATGACTCTTTTTGAATTACATAGTGGCTATATCAATTTATATTTCCACCAACAGTGTAAGAGGGTTCCTTTATCTCCACACCCTCTCCAGCATTTATTGTTTGTAGATATTTTGATGATGGCCATTCTGAATGGTGTGAGGTGATACCTCATTGGAGTTTTGATTTACATTTATCTAATGATTAGTGAAGTTGAGCATTCTTTCATGTGTTTGTTGGCAATCTGTACATCTTCTTTGGAGAAATGTCTATTTAGGTTTTCTGTCCATTTTTTGATTGCGTTGTTTGTTTTTTTTATATTGAGCTGCATGAGCTGCTTGTATATTTTGGAGATTAATCCTTTGTCAGTTGTTTCACTTGCAAATATTTTCTCCCATTCTGAGGGTTGTCTTTTCTTCTTGTTTATGGTTTCCTTTGCTGTGCAAAAGCTTTTTTATTTCATTAGGTCCTGTTTGTTTATTTTTATTTTTATTTCCATTTCTCTAGCATGTGTGTCAAAAAGGATCTTGCTGTGATTTATATCACAGAGCGTTCTGCCTATGTTTTCCTCTAAGAGTTTTATAGTGTCTGGCCTTACATTTAGGGCTTTAATCCATTTTGAGTTTATTTTTGTGTATGGTGTTAGGAAGTGTTCTAATTTCATTCTCTTATACAGTGTTCTTTGGAAACAAAACAAAACACATAAATATCTCTGCCCTTGTGGGTCTTATTTTCTAGTGGGTGAAACAGATTATAAGCAATAAACACGAAAGATAACTAAATTACATAATGCATTACAAAATAGGAGTTATGAGAATAAGAAAAAATAGAGCAGAGTAAGGGGGATCGGAAGAGTTGGAGGTCCCTACTTGAGATAATTCTTCACTATGAAGGGATTAGCCATGCAGCTATATTGTTGAAGGTTATTCCTAGCAATGGAAACAGCTGAGTGAACACCTAAAGTAGGAGTAAGCAAGAAAGGTATATTTAAGGATCCAGAAAGAAGCCAATTTAGCATAAATAGAATGTGTGAGGGGGTGAGGTAATTAAATCAGAGAGGTGAGGAATGGATCATGTTGGACTTTATAGATCACTCTAAGGACTTTAGACTTTGTGAGCAGAGGAGGGATGTGAGGTTTTAGCAGGATCCTTCTGAGTCCTGCATGGAGAATAGACTGTACAGGACATGTTGGAAATAGGGAGATCAGTGAGGATGCTATAGTAATGGTCCATATGAACAATGGTGGTGGTTTGAACCAAGGTGGTAAGAAGTTGTCAAATTAAAAGTATATATTTTGAAGCTAGAACCAAAATATTTTTCTGACAGATTGGTTGGATGTGTGTTGTGGAGAGAAAGAAATAAGTCAGAAATAAATAAATAAGTATAAAGAAAATCTTTAAAATTATAATAGTTGTTATATTGGTGTGAAATTATATACCATTTTAATTTTCTTCTTCATTTCTTTCTGTATTTCCCAATTTCCTACATAGATTATGAATTGTCTCTATAATCAGGAAAGAATAAGATATTTTTAAATAAAATAATATTAGTCACTTATTTTTGAAAATAGGGATTGGCAGATTTTTTAAGAAAATAGTGGCCAGTGTTGGTGATAATGCAATAAAACTGGCATTCACACATAGCTGTAGCACTATAAATTGGTGAAACCATTCTGGAGAGAAATATACACATGAAAGCCTTAGAAAAATCATATATTTTCCTCAATGATTCCAGTTTTAGGAACTAACTACAATAAAATAATCAGAGATTTACTTTAATATTTAGGAACAAAATTATTCATTTTTCATATGCAATAGTGAAAATTGGAAAACAACTGAGTCTAACATTATGAGATTTAAAACTAGTTTATCTACAATGTGAATCCATAGTTAGAATACTTTTATGTTGTTTTTGAATAATATTTTCATGGCCTTAAGGAATGGTGAGAAAAATCACCATTTAGGTAGTGACATGAGACTCTTTAGGGTTGACCCCAGAAAGCATCTGTTAGAAGTGAGAAGCCTGGGTCAGAGTGTCATGTGGAGGTGGCAGGGCTACATTGATGTTAATACCTAATAGTGACATTGCATCCTGTATGAAGAAGTATTATATACACAGAAGTGGGGGTGGGATGAATGGAATCTGTGGCGGGGTTATCCAAGCAGCAGAAAAGTCGTGTCAACCATAAAAAGAAATGAAATTGAGTTATTTGTAGTGAGGTGGATGGACCTAGAGTCTGTCATACAGAGTGAAGTAAGTCAGAAAGAGAAAAACAAATACCGTATGCTAACACATATATATGGAATCTAAGAAAAAAAAATGTCATGAAGAACCTAGGGGTAAGACGGGAATAAAGACACAGACCTACTAGAGCATGGACTTGAGGATATGGGGAGGGGGAAGGGTAAGCTGTGACAAAGTGAGAGAGTGACATGCACATATATACACTAGCAATCGTAAAATAGCTAGTGGGAAGCAGCCGCATAGCACAGGGAGATCAGCTCGGTGCTTTGTGACCGCCTGGAGGGGTGGGATAGGGAGGGTGTGAGGGAGGGAGACGCAAGAGGGAAGAAATATGGGAACATAAGTATATGTATAACTAATTCAGTTTGTTATAAAGCAGAAACTAACACACCATTGTAAAGCAATTATACTCCAATAAAGATGTTAAAAAAAAAGACGTGTCCCTTTGTGTGAGACAATCTACCTATGAGAGAGTGTTCTGGCTGCTGATAGGAGCATTTGAACTTGTGACCAGAAATTCCCTATACAGGCTCTGTATGCATAAAGGATCCTAATTCAAGATTTCCAGCCACTGAGATGACCAACCAACTTCCCTCACTCTGTTGCTGAAGACTCTAAGCTGCCTGTGTCTATTTTCCTTTATTGAGAGAAAAGGTATACAACAGGTATACAAAAGGTATACAACAGCCAGTCAAAATGAATTTTTGTAAATGTATTGGCTTTTCTTATACATTAGTCTCCTGAGAGTCTGATTGCCATGGGTCAGCCTCCCCAGGCTAAACCTTTGCAGAGTGCCCACAACTTGAATCATGGTGGCCAACAGGACTAGCAGTAAGGGTAGCCAGTTCAAGAAGCCATCTGCGTCTGTGAAATAGATCTCGGTGAGGGAACAACTGCTACACCAAACACATGCTAAGCATCTTCTCAGATCTAGGGCTAAGGAAAAGGAAGGACCTAGGGAAAACACACTAACTGGTATGGCAGTTACCTCAGTGACTACCAACTTGCTCCATGTGAGCCCCTTATTCATGAATTGCCTATATCCTTCTTCCCTGCTCTTTTTTCCTGCTCCAGCTATGGACTCATTTTGTGTGTACTGAGAAAATGGGTCAAGGTAGAGTACAGTTTGGACATTGTAGCAGGATCTGTGCTGAAGTCTGTCTTCCTCTCACAGCAGCCCTGGGGGGTAGATGCCATCCCCATTTTACAGATCAGGAAGCTGAGGCACAGACAGGCACATTGCATGAACTAGACAAGGCCACAGAGCCAGTAAATTGAAAATGTAGAATGTGGGCCTGGGTCTTCATGACTCCAAAAACCCATGTTCCACTAGTGCTGGCTCGGGAACTGAGGCACCCTCTCCTCTTCAGTTTGAGAAGCAGATACACCCCACCTCCCATGCTCTGTCAACATCTGTCCAAACAAGCAAGGTTTCTGTTCTCTGGGATCTAAGCTTATATTCTGCATCCCAGAGGACACAAGTAGAGACCCCATCCCCATCTCCACTTTCTCTGTGTGGGTCCATCCAGGTGTGTGAATTGCTCCTGGGAGTGCACTCCCTGCTCTGACTGTCAAGCCTCTTTCTGTGAGTGGCACAAACATGCTGTCCCTGAGGCCTTCCTGGTGCCCACTGGAGCAGCCAGGACAATCAAGAACTTGTGTGTCTGAGCCATGGCAAGCCCTGATTCAGAGTAAATGTTTGGCCTAGTTCCTTCCATGGTTGGGGCCTGGGGCAACTGTAGTCTTGTGGATAGAAGCTGGGCTGGACTTCCGAATTACAGGGATGGGGTGCCAGGCAAGTTTGTTGACTAACTGTTTGAGCCTGCTCAGGTCACTGGACATCTCTGAGCCTGGTTTATCAATATACAAAATGGAAAGTGTAAAGGGCACTTATTGGGGTCCTACCCAATGACACACATGATGCTGTGCTTCCAGAATGACTGGAGAGACTAAAAAGGCAGAAAATAACATATAGGTATGAAATAACTATGTATGGTATCATGTCATCTGCAAACAGTGACAGCTTTACTTCTTCTTTTACAATTTGTATTCCTTTTATTTCTTTTTCTTCTCTGATTGCTGTGGCTGAAACTTCCAAAGCTATGTTGAAAAATAGTCATGAGAGTGGGCAGTCTTGTCTTGTTCCTGATCTTAGTGGAAATGGTTTCTGTTTTTCACCATTGAGAACGATGTGGGCTCTGTGTTAGTCATATATGGCCTTTATTATGTTGAGGTAAGTTCCCTCTATCCCTACTTTCTGGAGGGTTTTTTTCATAAATGGGTGGTGAATATTGTCGACAGCTTTTTCTGCATCTTTTGAGATGATCATATGGTTTTTCTCCTTCAATTTGTTAATATGATGTATCACATTGATTGATTTGTGTATATTGAAGAATCCTTTCATTCCTGGGATAAACCCCACTTGATCATGGCGCACAATCCTTTTAATGTGTTGTTGGGTTCTGTTTGCTAGTATTTTTTTGAGGTTTTTTGCATCTATGTTCATCAGTGATATTGGCCTGTAGTTTTCTTTCTTTGTGACATCCTTGTCTGGTTTCGGTATCAGGGTGATGGAGGCCTTGTAAAATGCGTTTGGGAGTGTTCCTCCCTCTGCTATATTTTGGAAGAGTTTGAGAAGGAGAGGTGTTAGCTCTTCTCTAAGTGATTGATAGAATTCTCCTGTGAAGCCATCTGTTTCTGGGCTTTTGTTTGTTGGAAGATTTTAAATCATAGTTTCAATTTCAGTGCTTATGATTGGTCTGTTTATTTTTTCTAGTTCTTCCTGGTTCAGTCTTGGAAAGTTGTGCTTTTCTAAGAGTTTGGCCATTTCTTCCAGGTTGTCCATTTTATTGGCATATAGTTGCTTGTAGTAATCTCTCATGATCCTTTGTATTTCTGCAGTGTCAGTTGTTATGTCTCCTTTTTCATTTCTAATTGTGTTGATTTGAGTCTTCTCCTTTTTTTTCTTGATGAGTCTAGCTACTGGTTTACCAATTTATTTATCTTCTCAAAGAATCACGCTTTAGTTTTACTGATCTTTTCTGTTGTTTCCATCATTTCTTTTTCATTTATTTCTGGTCTGATCTTTATGATTTCTTTCCTTCTCCTAAATTTGGGGTTTTTCTTCTTTCTCTAATTGCTTTAGGTGTAAGGTTAGGTTCTTTATTTGAGATGTTTCTTGTTTCTTGAGGTAGGCTTGTATTGCTATATACTTCCCTCTTAGAATTGCTTTTGCTGCATCCCATATGTTTTGCATCATCATATTTTCATTGTCATTTGTTTCTAAGTATTTTTTGATTTCCTCTTTGATTTCTTCAGTGATCTCTTGGTAATTAGGTAGTGTATTGTTTAGCTTCCATGTGTTTGTTACAGATTTTTTCCCTCTAATTGATGTCTAGTCTCATAGCATTGTGGTCAGAAAAGATACTTCATACGATTTCAAATTTCTTAAATTTAGCAAGGCTTGATTTGTGACTGAAAATATGCTCTACCCTGGAGAATGTTCTATGAGCACTTGAGAAGAAAGTATATTGTGTTGTTTTTGCATGGAATGTCCTGTAAATATCAATTAAGTCCCTCTTGTTTAATGTATCATTTAAAGCTTGTGTTTCCTTAGTTATTTTCATTTTGGATGATTTGTCCATTGGTGACAATGTGGTGTTAAAGTCCCCTACTATGATTGTGTTACTATCGATTTCCCTGTTTATGGCTGTTAGCGTTCGCCTTATATATTGAGGTGCTCCTATGTTGGGTGCATAACTATTTACAATTGTTATATATTCTTCTTGGATTGGTCCCTTGATCATTATGTCGTGTCCTTCTTTGTCTCTTGTACTAGTCTTAATTTTAAAGTAATTTTAAAGTCTATTTTGTCTGATGTGAGAATTTCTACTCCAGCTTTCTTTTGATTTCCATTTGCATGGAATAATTTTTTCCATCCCCTCACTTTCAGTCTGTATATGTCCCTAGGTCTGAAGTGAGTCTCTTGTAGACATCATATATACGGGTCTTGCTTTTGTATCCATTCACCCATTCTATGTCTTTTGCTTGGAGCTTTGAATCCATTTATATTTAAGGTAGTCATTGATATGTATGTTCCTATTACCATTTTTTAATTGAATTGGGCTTGTTATTGTAGATCTTTTCCGTGTCTTTTGTTTCCTGCCTAGAGAAGTTCCTTTAGCATTTGTTGTAAAGCTGCTTTGGTGGTGCTAAATTCTCTTAGCTTTTGCTTGTCTGTAAAGTTTTAAATTTTTCCCTCAAATCTGAATGAGATCCTTGCTGTTTAGAGTATTCTTGTTTGTAGGTTTTTCCCTTTCTTCACTTTAAATATGTCCTGCCACTCCCTTCTGGCTTGCAGAGTTCCTGCTGAAAGTTCAGCTGTTAACTTTATGGGGATTGCCTTGTATGTTATTTGTTGTTTTTCTCTTGCTGCTTTTAATATTTTTTCTTTGTTTTTAATTTTTGATAGTTTAATTAATAAGTGTCTTGGCGTGTTTCTCCTTGGATTTATCCTGTATGGGACTATCTGCATTTCCTGGACTTGATTGACTATTTTCTTTCCCATATTAGGGAATGTTTCAATAATAATCTTCTCAAATATTTTCTCAGTCCCTTTCTTTTTCTCTTCTCTGGGACTCCTGTAATTCGAATGTTGGTGCATTTAATGTTGTCTCAGGAGTCTCTGAGACTGTCCTTAAACCTTTTTATTCTTTTTTCTTTATTCTGTTCTGCAGTAGTTATTTACACTATTTTATCTTCCAGGTCACTTATCCATTCTTCTGCCTCAGTTATTCACCTATTGATTCCTTCTAGAGAATTTTTAATTTCATTCATTGTGTTGTTCATCACTGCTTGTTTGCTCTTTATTTATTCTAGGTCCTTGTTAAACATTTCTTGTATTTTCTCCCTTCTATTTCCGAGGTTTTGTATCATCTTTATTATCATCACTCTGAATTCTTTTTCAGGTATACTGCCTATTTCCTCCTCATTTGTTTGGTCTGGTGGGTTTTCACCTTGCTCCTTCTTCTGCTGTGTGTTTCTCTGTCTTCTCATTTTGCCTAACTTACTGTGTTTGGTGTCTCCTTTTCGAAGGCTGCAGGTTTGTAGTTCCCGTTGTTTTTGCTGTCTTCCCCCAGTGGCTAAGGTTGCTTCAGTGGGTTGTGTAGGCTTCCTGGTGGAGGGAACTGGTGCCTGTGTTCTGGTGGATGAGGCTGGATCTTGTCTTTCTGGTGGGCAGGACCACATCTGTTGGTATGTTTTGGGGTGTTTGTGACCTTATTATGATTTTAGGCAGCCTCTCTGCTAATGGGTGGGGTTGTGTTCTTGTCTTGCTAGTTGTTTGGTTTAAGGTGTCCAGCACTGTAGCTTGCTGGTCGTTGAGTGGAGTTGGGTCTTAGCGTTGAGATGGAGATCTCCAGGAGAGCTCTTGCCATTTGATGTTATGTGGAACCGGGAAGTCTCTCTTGGATCAATGTCCTGAACTTGGCTCTCCCACCTCAGAGGCACAGGTCTGACACCTGCCAGAGCACCAAGTCCCTGTCAGCTACAGGTCTTTTGGGAAGTCTGAGGTCTTTTTCCAGGGCTAAGTATGTGTTCTGTAGGAGTTGTTTCACATGTAGATGTATTTTGATGTATTTGTGAGGAGGAAGGTGATCTCCACGTCTTACTCCTTCACCATCTTGAAGGTCTTCTCCATATTACAATTTTAAGAAACCAAGAGAAAAAATCTGACAGTGACATTTCCCCCTAAATCAATAGGAGCATCCAGTGTCTCAATTTGTCAGGCTCTTGTTTAACAGTGCTTTGCCTTCACCTTAGATTGAGCTGATCTATTTATGATCTAGGGTTGGTGGAAGGGGTTAGGAGGAAGCTGTCTGGAATTCTAACAGCTGAATTTCTGCCAAAAAGGGTATACTGTACACCCTCAGTAGCAACTACAACGAACTGCTCTGTCCTCCAGGACTCTTCTCAGTACCTCACAAACTCGATATTTGGATTTTCCTGATTTGCTTTGCCCAATATGGTAGCTATTCAAACTTCAGTCAGCCATGTTATTTAATTAAGCCAGTTATTGTACTTGAAAAGTATGCAAAATTATATCTCCACTTAGGCTTTGGAGTTTTCCATGGAGAAAAGAAACACTCTGAAGCCAGGTCCTGAAGCACCGCTCATGGTCTTCTTTGCTCACGGGGTGGGGGGAAAGGCGAGATTCAGCAGTTGGGTCTTGACTTCTTATCCTGTCTAATAATCTCTGTCTTTTATTGGAGTGTTTAGTCTATTGTTTGCTTTTTTTTTTTTAATTTGGCTGTGCCGGGACTTCATTGCAGCAGGCGGGATCTTCATTGCATCATGCAGGATCTAGTTCACTGACCAGGGATCAAACCCGGGCCCTTTCCATTAGGAGCGCAGAGTCTTAACCACTGGACCACCAGGGAAGTGCCTAGTCTATTTTTATTTAATGTAATTTTACAAGTGGTTGAATCTATAATTTGCTATTTGTTTTCTCTTTGTCTTATTTGTATATTATTCCTCTATATCACATTCCTAATTCATTAAGGATAATCAATATTTTTGTATTTTATATATAGATAAATCTATAACTTTTCACATGACTTTTAGTAGTTGCTCAAGGGTTACAATATGAATCTTTAACTTATCACAGTCTGTTAGAGTTAATATTTACCATGTCTCATAAATGTAATAACTTTAAAACATTATAATTCTATTCTCCCCTCTCCATTGTGTGATCATGGTCATGTATTTTATTTCAACAATTATTATAGACCCCATAATTAATTTTTTTGCTTTAAATAATTAGTACTTTTTATAATTATTGGAAAATAAAAGATAGTCTTGCTGGGATTAAAAACTGAAGCATTAGTGGTTGTGCAGAACAATAGGTCACCAAAAACTAGGGTTTCAAGTAATGCTGAGGCAGCCTTGGGGCCTCTCCTGTTATTCAATTACAGATTAAAAAGTAGCTTAGATTATCTAAGAGCCAGGTGCAATGGAGATGGAAAGAGATGAGGACATGGACTCACTCCTCATCTATTACATACACTGTTCTGCAGGGAACTGATGTCACCTGCCTGGTACCTTGACTTATTTTTGTTTAGTCCTTTGTATACCAACACCACTCGCAGAGAATTTAGGAGCTTCAATGAAACAAAAAAGATTAGAAATACAGCAAGGCCAGAAGAAATTCACATGAGAACTTTCAAAGGGAATGTTGCTTGTCATTTCAATAAACAAAGGATGTTTCCTATCATTTCAGTTCTACAAGGATCAAGTCATCAGTCGCTGCAGCTGCCTCCTCACCCGTGACTGTAGACCTTGAGGGGAATTCAGGATCTGGCCCTAGATATTCAAGATGCATATCTAAGGAATAATTTCAATGTTCCCAGGCTTTTGCATCTTCTCATACATAGAAAAGTGTTAAAATCATTAACTTGAGATGTCTGTTTTTGTGATTAGCAGTAATCTTTTGATGTTTGACTACATGGGATTTTTTGTTTGTTTGTTTGTTTTTAGCACAATATCCTATATATTCTGGTTCCTCACTTACCTCTTTGGGGAAGTTCCTCAGAGATATCTAAGAGGCTGTCTCCCAGGCTATAGTCCTCAGTAAGGTCCCCAAATAAAACTTAACTCATAGCTTTTAGGTTGTGGGTTTTCTTCAATGGATAGAATAGAAGAATCAGCCTGGGATGCTTTTATCTTGGAAGGTTCCTGATAAAGTCTTCCATTATTGGGGGTGTTCCGATGTATACGGTTTCTCCAAAGTGAGAATATTTAAGACAAGAGATATAATGTTTCTGAAGAGAAGGTTTACTTACACAATAAAGTAAGGAAAAGTTTTATTGCTGTGAAATAAAACTCATATTTTATGGCAAGACAAGAAAAATTTAAACATAAAAAAATTTTCTCTGCCCTTTGGCCTCCTCTCTCCCCTCTACTGTTCACTGTGTATCTGCATTATGCATCGACCAAACTTTCCCCAACGGCAGAAATATCTGCTCAGCCATAAAGAGCAACATTCTCCTAGTACCAAGAAGTCAACTCCTTAAAAGATAACATTCTTTTCTGATCTTGTAAGGGGTCACAATGACCCACCACTTTGTACTTGCAGATCTGGATTGTGTAAACTGTCAATAGTATGTCATTTGATGTACAGTTGTGCATCTCAAGAAAAAACTTATATAACTGTGCTTTGACTTCTAATGGGCAGAACAGTTTTCGGAGCTTTCTGAGAGGTTGTTCCTGGGTTATAATCCTCAATTGGGCTCAAATAAAATTTTCCATTTTTTTCTTAGATTGATTGATTAATCAATCATGTGTATGTGATTGATCAATTCGTTGACATGTACTTGATACAGCTGGCAGGATATCGGAGACACCCACCAGAGCACACCAAGCATGGGTGCATTGAGCCACCAGCTTCTTGGTATTCCTCAGGTGTTCTGGTGAGTTCTGATATCCAGGTCGCATCGTCTGAGTGATGATCCTGAAAATTTTATTCCAGCTGCTTTACTCAAGACTTGGAGTCTTAAGGGGCACTGGTATATTTACTAGTCAGGGAACTAGAGGGATCTGGGCAAGAGGCCCAGGGAAACATAGATGGTTGGGTTTTTGTTAAATTATACTTAAATTTAAAAAAATGAGTTGATATATGCTCTGAAAAAAACTTTTGCTAGTGAAATGAGAGACTGAATTATTCAGCTCTGAAGAATAAAGGAGACCCACTACAACAATTAGGTAAATACTGCTCGTCCAGTGAGCACAACAGAGGCTGATAACCTAGTGCTCTGAGCACTCGTGGTGGTTTTAGATTGTTGCAGGGAAAAACCAAGACACATTAAAGAGTTGAACCAACCCAAGGGTAACTCCTTGGGGGTGCTAGACTCAGAAGCAGCACACACACTTGATCCACCACACTGCCTTCAGAAAGTTGTTCAGATCATATCTATATCTCATATTTGAATTAGGCTATGAAGTTAATAATGGGAGACTGTTCCTCAAAGACGAAATAGATCCTGTGCAAACAGCCACCTGCGGGAATACCAGCTGGGTTCGTGTATACCTGCAAGTACCTAATTGGGAATTAAAGGAAATCAGGCACTGAAATGGTCAAGATGGTGTTCTTTTGGCACTCCAAAACTGATTTTTTGTGTGTAAAGCCAGCAGCCTTCTGGATCTGTGCCTGCAGGGTCTATTGGAAACAACAGTGGTAAGAGTTTTCCTCTTTTCTAAAATTAGATTAGCAGGGAAAATATTTGTAGGGCTAGCTCCTTGGATCCTTTGAATTAGAAAACTTTTAAATTGTTAAAATTTTAGATATCTCTCATCTTAAACTATTGTATCTATTTTAATTGATATGCAGAAGTCCCAAAAGGCTTCAGCAAATAAGATTTGCTGTAGAAGGCTAATTAAAGATTAATCATATAAAAGGTACCTGAAACTTTACCGCTCCCCTCTATCCTCCTTTGAGTATTCATTCTAGTAATCTTCCACCTGAATTGCCTTTCCACTCTGAAGACATTATTAGATGGTTACCTTTAGAAATGGGAGCAGCTGAAGCTGTAGGTGAGCCTCTTCAGATCAAAGGCTGAACTGAGGACCATAATTAAAGAATTTCTTAAGCCCAGGGAGGATCCACAAAAGTGTTTGTAAATGGATTACCAAGATGGGAGGGCACTGGTCTGACTAACCTGACCATAGCTGATACTTGGAGCCTGATAGGAATATTGCGGGGGGTGGTGGTGGTGGTGGTGGTGGCGGTGGTGGTTCTGCCCTAAGCTAAATGAGGGAAAGTAAAACATTCCAACATAGGCAAATGGGTATGTCAGTCCTTTGATATCATTGAGGTGGCCACCCATTTCTTCAAGGAAAAACCAACTGTCCTTATTTTATAAATCTAGGCTTTACAGGACGATTTCTGTGGCTCCAGAAATAATCAAAATCCACCAATCCTTTTACCACTCCCAAAACCTCCCCTATTTATCTTAAGAGGCTTGTAAATATTGAGGGGAAAAAATTCTGGCCTTAAGGGAACAAAGTTCTCCTAGAAGAAACTTGCCTTTCTTCTATGCCTTTGAGATGCAAATATTCTACCTAGTATTCTCCAGAAAACTTTATGTCTGCCATCTTTTTAAAATGCAAATTTCAGGAAAGGGGATAAGTAATTTGGCACTTGACTTGTCAAGGACAAATAGGAATCATAAGGGTCTTCATAAATATTAGTAAAAAGGGTTTAGCCATCTAGACAGGTGATCTTGATTTGTTCCATCTGCCAGAAACCCAATTTGAATCCAACTTCTTTTGTAACTGATGGGGTTTATATTATTGAACCTGATTCATGGCTGAAATTTTGGAATGGGAACTATGGGGTGTCTGTGTGTTTGTATGTATTTCTATATGTGTGTCGTAGATGTGTGGTATTTGCAAAATTAATTTGTAAAACTCTATTGAATTGGCTTAAAGAAAATTAAGTGCTCTAAAAAAATGGTACTGATGAACCTATTTGCAGGGCAGGAATAATGAGATAGACATAGAAAATGGACTTGAGGACATGGGGTTGGAGGCGAAGCTGGGGCGAAGTGAGGGTAGCATCGACATACATACACTACCGAATGTAAAATATTTGGCTGGTGGGAAGCAGAAGCATAGCACAGGGCGATCAGCTAGGTGCTTTGCAATGACCTAGAGGAGTGGGATAGGGAGGATGGGAGGGAGGCTCAACAGGGAGGGGATATGGGGACATGTGTATGCATATGGCTGATTCGCTTTTCTGTGCAACAGAAACTAACACAGTATTGTGAAGCAACTATACTCCAATAAAGATCTATTTTAAAAAAATGAGCACTTATATAAATACTCAGAAATATAGAAGAAACTGGTCAGAATGAATATTGGGTTCACGTGATCTGGGAAATATTCAGTATTGAATTAACCTCTGGTATTAAATTTAGCCTAACCTTGTTGATTTAATTAATACAGACATGTCTTTAGGGTCATCAACTTTAAGTATAATACTTTTATTGTACCTAGGTTTACTAGAAATCAAATAAGACTTTATTATTCCTGTTACAAAGTTTGTCAGCAAGAAAAGAATGATATGATGAAATTTTAAGTAAGTAAAATAGAGATAAATGAGATAAGAGCTTTTAGGAAAACTCTTTAGGAATAATTATGCTTGGGGAATGTCTATCTAAAATAGTCTCTCTGGATTTTAGTAACTTGAAACTTTAGAGTTTTGCTAAATTAAGCTAAATTATGGGAATTCACTGAATATCCAGATCATTTCCAAATAGGATACTGGAACATTAATTACTGAACATAGGCTTTCTTTTACAGAGAAGACATTTAGGACTATTAATGTTTTGTGCCATACTAAGATATTTTCTTCAAGAAAGCACCTGTTTTCTAGAAACCATAAGTAGTATTTATAAGCTTGCCAATCTACAGAATGCTAATGTAAAGTACAGTTAACAAGTACTTACTTCCTAGTTTTTGCTAGAAACTAGGTTTTAAGATTAATAATTATAATATATGTAACTAAAGCTACTAAGTAATAAAGGAAACATTTCAGTATTCAAGGAAAACAAGAAGCGTGTTTTCAATAAAAGAATGTATGAGGAGTGGAAATGCATTTTGCTAAAGGGGAGAAAAAGGGTTGTTTTGTCATAGAGTTGGTGGTTTCTGAATGGAAAAGAAAGTGAGGGACAGAATAGTATAGATATGGAAAGTTATGGAAGGTTTGTGGAGGAGAAAAACAGAGAAGAGTTTTATGAATGGGCAGGATTGGCTAAAATTAGGTTGAATTTAATTAAGTAAATAAATCTCATTATTAAGAGTAGGCTGATGCAAGCCTGGAGTTTGTTTTTCTCTCTCTGCTGGGAAAACAGCATCCTTAAAATATTGAGCTGCTTTTGGTAGTAGATTGTGTGATGCTGTTCGCCTTTAAGTGATTTATTACAACCTTTGAGATCTTTTATTGTCACATTGATTAAGTGAATGGGTATTATTTCACAGTGACCTATGATATTATTTGACCAGGTGTTTTAAAACTTTTTGATATTTTTTACAAACTTTCCAAAGATCAAATTCTGAGTGAAGTTCATTTGACCTCTGGCTAACTTTGAGGTTTTCCAAAGGGTCCATGGAACACCTCAAAATATTTGTTTTCTCTCCATCTCAGAGAGAGAAATATTAAACCAGTTAGGCTTATTTGGTATGTCATTATCAATACATGGGAAGCATTTTCAAATGAGTGGTGATAAAGCTTAGGTTGTATCATGTGGGTAAATGTTATTAATATAAATAGTCTAGAAATTATATGGAACTCCTAAAAATCTGGTATGTCCTGGTAAATTGTTATCAGTCATAATTCTAGTAATTATCTTAAATTGTTGTATATCACATAAGTAACAAAATTTGTCAATCGCATTGTAATTGACAAAGGTCTTTAACCTTGCATTTTAAGTCTTTTGTTATTTATAGACAGTTATTGTTGTACTCTGATACTTTTTTCAAAAAATGCTTCATCTTCAAGAAGATTTATAGAAATGACTTTTTGAAAAGTATAGGTTTCTGATAACTCAGGTCATACAGCTGAACTATATAAGAAATTAAAGAATTCTAATGGAAAAACTGATAGCTTTATAAAACTGTTAACAGAAGATTAAGGTCAAGGATTAGCCACATAGGACTGAGCAAACTGATGAGTATGGTTATAATTTTGGGGTTTTGTCTGAAATATTATTAGTTTTTAATCTGTGTTTTCCAGATATAAGGAAACCTTTCCCCTGCAGCTAATTATAACTTGTAGGAATTTGGTAAATTATAACTTTGTAAGTAAAATTGAGCATTTATTTTTTCTCTCTACCTGATCCCTCCAGAGTTTGGAAACTCTTAGGTTTCCTGTTGCTTTATCAGGTAAATAAGGAAGGCCGCCTCCTAACATGTGCATGAATCTAAAGGTATTTTGGGGGCCACAAGAAGAGAGGAATTCACCCATACCTAGAGATATCACAGGTGGAATCTGTGACACACCCTTGGCGTGGTCTTCCTGGACTTGAGAGGTCTTTAAAATTTCAATCTGAGATTATTTATGAAGGGTTCCAGCACAGACAATTTAAAAGAGCCTATGTGATCAATTAACCAGATTTATTTTGCGAACAAATTAGTCTTAATTTGGTTATATTTGGTAGAAACTAGTGTAATTTCAGACAGTAAAAGATTATGTTTCTGTGGATATAAATCTAGTTTTGTTAATTGAGGTCTGTATTTACTGCCTAATACTTCCCAGATAGGTCCTTGTTGTTATGCTATTATTGTAAAATTTAATTAAATTATTAAAAGGACATTCTAAGTTTGTTTCTGAAGTTTATCACAGTAATCTATCTTTGGATGAAGATCAGATTCGCCATGACCTGCAACCAGGAGATTATGCACACTAGAAACAACATCAGATAAAGGACTTTTTACAGCCACATTGGAAGGGACCATATCAGGCCTCACCTGGATGGACTGCAACTCCTGCTTCTGACACCTGACTATGACTAAATAAGGGCAGCACTACCAGAGTGGGACAAGAAGACAACAAATATCTGAAGTAGATGACTCAAGATACTGGACCAGGCTTACATACTGATTACTTTGACAATTTGCTCACACTTTTGCTTATGAACCAAATGTACTGCTTCCTTGGGCTCAGACATTTCCAAGTTTCAAAAATCAATCCAATTTCTGGGTTTGTGGCCAATTACCTATGTCCAGTACTCCCAGGTTACCTCAGTAGATTTTTCCTCTCCAAGGAGAAATCTCTTACAAATTTTATTTTAAAAGAAAGAAACTCTAGCAGTGTGCAAGCTAATGTTACCACCAATATCACAAAGTGAGACCTCCTTACCCGGCCAATTAATGATGCCTGTTCTGAACCTATCCATAAATACTTTCTTTTCACTAAATGTTAAATATTGGGTAGCTCTTAATGGGGCCCAATGGATTTGTGCAAGAAATCTGTGGCCTTAGCTTCCCCCAGATTGGTTAGGGAGATGCACAATTGGTTTCCTTTGGGCCCAGGGTCACGTTTTTAAATTTTTATTTTATTTTTACCCTTTAAATGTTGCTGAATCCAAGGTTAACACACCAAAATCAACACCAGTCTGTAGTAGGCTTAATAATGGCCCCCAGTTATATCAGGTCCTAATACCTGGAATCTAATAAATGTTGCCTTATTTGAAAAAAGGATCTTTGCAGATGCGAATAAGTTAAGGATCGTGTGATGAGGGGATGATCCTGAATTATCCAGGTGGATCTTTTTCTTTTATGTTTACTTTTTATTTATTTATTTTTCCTTATTAGTCATCCATTCTATACACATCAGTGTATACATGTCAATGCCAATCTCCCAGTTCATCACACCACAACCCCCACCCCCGCCGCTTTCCCCTCCTTGGTGTCCATACATTTTTTCTCTACTTCTGTGTCTCAATTTCTGCTCTGCAAACCAGTTCATCTGTACCATTTTCTAGTTTCCACATATATGAGTTAATATACGATATTTGTTTTTCTCTTTCTGACTTACTTCACTCTGTATGACAGTCTCTAGATGCATCCACGTCTCTACAAATGACTCAATTTCGTTCCTTTTTATGGCTGAGTAATATTCCATGGTATATATGTACCACATCTTCTTTATCCATGCGTCGGTAGATGGGCATTTAGGTTGCTTCCATGACCTGACTATTGTAAATAGTGCTGCAGTAAACGTCAGGGTACATGTGTCTTTTAGAATTATGGTTTTCTCTGGGTATATGCCCAGTAGTGGGATTGCTGGGTCATATGGTAGTTCCATTTTTAGTTTCTTAAGGAACCTCCATACTGTTCTCCATAGTGGCTGTATCAATTTACATCCCCACCAACAGTGCAAGAGGGTCCCCTTTTCTCCACACCCTCTCCAGCATTTGTTGTTTGTAGATTTTCTGATGATGCCCATTCTAACTGGTGTGAGGTGATACCTCATTGTAGTTTTGATTTGCATTTCTCTAATAATGAGTGATGTTGAGCAGCTTTTCATGTACTTCTTGGCCATCTCTATGTCTTCTTTGGAAAAATGTCTATCTAGGTCTTCTGCCCATTTTTGGAGTGGGTTGTTTGTTTTTTTAATATTGAGCTGCATGAGCTGTTTATATATTCTGGAGATTAATCCTTTGTCTAATGATTCATTTGCAAACATTTTCTCCCATTCTGAGGGTTACCTTTTTGTCTTGTTTATGGTTTCCTTTGCTGTGCAAAAGCTTTTGTGTTTCATTAGGTCCCATTTGTTTATTTTTGTTTTTATTTCCATTACTCTGGGAGGTGGATCAAAAAAGATCTTGCTGTGATTTATGTCAAAGAGTGTTCTTCCTGTGTTTTCCTCTAAGAGTTTTATAGTGTCCGGTCTTACATTTACATCTCTAATCCATTTTGAGTTTATTTTTGTGTATGGTGTTAGGGAGTGTTCTAATTTCATTCTTTTCCATGTAGCTGTCCAGTTTGTCCAGCACCCACTTATTGAAGAGACTGTCTTTTCTCCATTGTATATCCTTGCCTCCTTTGTCATAGATTAGTTGACCATAGGTGTGTGGGTTTATCTCTGGGCTTCCTATCCTGTTCCATTGATCTATATTTCTGGTTTTGTGCCAGAACCATATTGTCTTGATTACTGTAGCTTTGTACTAAAGTCTGAAGTCAGGGAGCCTGATTCCTCCAGCTCCGTATTTTTCCCTCACTACTGCTTTGGATATTTGGGGTCTTTTGTGTCTCCATACAAATTTAAGATTTTTTGTTCTAGTTCTGTAAAAAAAAGCCATTGGTAGATTGATAGGGATTGCATTCAATCTGTAGATTGCTTTGGGTAATAGAGTCATTTTCACAATGTTCATTCTTCCCATCCAAGAACATGGTATATCTCTCCATCTATTTGTATCATCTTTAATTTCTTTCATCAGTGTCTCATAGTTTTCTGCATACAGGTCTTTTGTCTCCTTAGGTAGGTTTATTCCTAGGTATTTTATTCTTTTTGTTGCAATGGTAAATGGGAGTGTTTCCTTAATTTCTCTCTCAGATTTTTCATCATTAGTGAATAGGAATGCAAGAGATTTCTGTGCATTAATTTTGTATCCTGCTACTTTACCAAATTCATTGATTAGCTCTAGTAGTTTTCTGGTAGCATCTTTAGGATTCTCTATGTCTAGTATCATGTCATCTGCAAACAGTGACAGTTTTACTTCTTTTTTTCCAATTTATATTCTTTTTATTTCTTTTTCTTTGCTGATTGCCATGCCTAGGACTTACAAAACTATGTTGAATAATAGTGGTGAGAGTGGACATCCTTGTCTTGTTCCTGATCTTAGAGGAACTGCTTTCAGTTTTTCACCATTGAGAATGATGTTTGCTCTGGGTTTGTCACATATGGCCTTTATTCTGTTGAAGTAACTTCCCTCTATGCCCACTTTCTGGAGGGTTTTTATCATAAATGAGTGTTGAATTTTGTCAAAAGCTTTTTCTGCATCTATTGAGATGAACATATGGTTTTTCTTCTTCAATTTGTTAATATCGTGTATCACATTGATTGATTTGCATATATTGAAGAATCCTTCCATCTCTGGGGTAAATCCCACTTGATCATGGTGTATGATGCTTGTAATGTGTTGTTGGATTCTGTTTGCTAGTGCTTTGTTAAGTAGTTTTGCATCTATATTCATCAGTGATATTGGTCTGTAATTTTCTTTCTTTGTGACATCTTTGTCTGGTTTTGGTATCAGGGTGATTGTGGCCTCATAGAATGAGTTTGGGAGTGTTCCTCCCTCTGGTATATTCTGGAAGAGTTTGAGAAGGATGGGTGTTACCTCTTCTCTAAATGTTTGATAGAATTGATCTATGAAGCCATCTGGTCCTGGACTTTTGTTTGTTGGAAGATTTTTAATCACAGTTTCAATTTCATTACTTGTGATTGGTCTGTTCATATTTTCTATTTCTTCCTGGTTCAGTCTTGGAAGCTTATACCTTTCTAAGTATTTGTCCATTTCTTACAGGTTGTCCATTTTATTGGCATAGAGTTGCTTGTAGTAGTCTCTTAGTATGCTTTGTATTTGTGCTGTGTCTGTTGTAACTTCTCCTTTTTTATTTCTAATTTTATTGATTTGAGTCCTCTCCCTCTTTTTCTTGATGAGTCTAGCTAATGGTTTATCAATTTTGTTTAACTTCTTAAAGAACCAGCTTTTAGTTTTATTGATCTTTGCTACTGTTTTGTTTGTTTCTATTTCATTTGTTTCTGCTCTGATCTTTATGATTTCTTTTCTTCTGCTAACTTTGGGTTTTGTTTGTTCTTCTTTCTGTACTTCCTTTAGGTGAAATGTTAGATTGTTTATTTGAGATTTTTCTTGTTTCTTGAGGTAGGCTTGTATAGCTACAAACTTCCCTCTTAGAACTGCTTTTGCTGCATCCCATAGGTTTTGGATCATCAGGTTTTCATTGTCATTTGCTTCTAGGTATTTTTTGATTTACTCCTTGATTTCTTCAGTGATCTCTTGGTTATTTAGTAACGTATTGTTTAGCCTCCCTGTGTTTGTGTTTTTTACATTTTTTTCCCTGTAATTGATTTCTAATCTCATAGCATGTGGTAAGAAAAGATGCTTGATAGGATTTCAATTTTCTTAAGTTTACTGAGGCTTGATTGTGACCCAAGATGTGATCTACCCTGGAGAATGTTCCGTGTGCACTTGAGAAGAAAGTGTAATCTGCTGGTTTTGGATGGAATATCCTGTAAATATCAATTAAATCTATCTTGTCTATTGTGTCATTTAAACGTGTTTCCTTATTAATTTTCTGTTTGGATGATCTGTCCATTGGTGTAAGTGAGGTGTAAAGTCCCCCACTATTATTGTGTTACTGTCAATTTCCTCTTTTAGATCTGTTAGCAGTTGCCTTATGTACTGAGGTGCTCCTATGTTGGGTGCATATATATTTATAATTGTTATATCTTCTTCTTGGATTGATCCCTTGATCATTATGTAGTGTCCTTCCTTGTCTCTTGTAACATTCTTTATTTTAAAGTTTATTTTATCTGATATGAGTATTGCTACTCCAGCTTTCTTTTGATTTCCATTTGCATGGAATATCTTTTTCCATCCCCTCACTTTCAGTCTGTATGTTTCCCTAGGTCTGAAGCGGGTCTCTTGTAGACAGCATATATATGGGTCTTGTTTCTGTATCCATTCAGCCAGTCTATGTCTTTTGGTTGGAGCATTTAATCCATTCACATTTAAGGTAATTATCGATATATATGATCCTATTACCATTTAAAAAATTTTTTTGGATTGTTTCTGTAGGCCGTTTTCTTCTCTTGTGTTTCCCACTTAGAGAAGTTCCTTTATCATTTGTTGTAGAGCTGGTTTGGTGTTGCTGAATTCTCTTAGCTTTTGCTTGTCTGTAAAGCTTTTGATTTCTCTGTTGAATCTGAATGAGATCCTTGCTGGGTAGAGTAATCTTAGTTGTAGGTTCTTCCTTTTCATCACTTTAAGTACATCATGTCACTCCCCTCTGGCTTGTAGAGTTTCTGCTGAGAAATCAGCTGTTAACCTTATGGGCGTTCCCTTATGTTATTTGTCATTTCTCCCTTGCTGCTTTCAATAATTTTTCTTTGTCTTTAATTTTTGCCAATTTGATTACTATGTGTCTTGGCGTGTTTCTCCTTGGGTTTATCCTGTATGGGACTCTCAGTGCTTCCTGGACTTGGGTGGTTATTTCCTTTCCCATGTTAGGGTGCTTTTCAACTATAATCTCTTCAAATATTTTCTTGGGTCCTTTCTCTCTCTCTTCTCCATCTGGGACCTCTATTATGTGAATGTTGTTGCATTTAATGTTGTCCCAGAGGTCTCTTATGCGGTCTTCATTTCTTTTCTTTCTGTTTCCTATATTCTGTTCCACAGCAGTGAATTCCACCATTCTGCCTCCAAGTCACTTATCTGTTCTTCTGCCTCAGTTATTCTGCAATTGATTCCTTATAGTATATTTTTCTTTTCAGTTATTGTATTGTTCATCTCTGTTTGTTTGTTCTTTAATTCTTCTAGATCTTTGTTAAACATTTCTTGCATCTTCTTGATCTTTGCCTCCATTCTTTTTCCGAGGACCTGGATCATCTTCACTATCATTATTCTAAATTCTTTTTCTGGAAGATTGCCCATCTCCATGTCATTTAGTTGTTTTTCTGGGGTTTTATCTTGTTCCTTTTTCTGGTACATCGCCCTCTGCTTTTTCATCTTGTCTATCTTTCTTTGAAAGTGGGTTTTATCCACAGGCTGCTGGATTGTAGTTCTTCTTGCTTCTCCTGTCTGCCCTCTCCCCAAGGTCACTTTTTAGTGATCTTGGAAACAGCCCCTGCCAAACTGCCTTTAATGTGGGCACCTTGGGTTTGATCAGTTTTCCAATGTTATGATCATTTGATCTCGATATCTGTTCCTCCACTTGGAAAAAAAGATTATTACTCACATAGAGGGTTTAACAAAATTCACTCAGCAAGCTTTGAATGTTAGTAAGCCATTACCTTGCAATTCAGAAGTCTCCATGATGTGAAAACCATTCCTACAGAATCGCATGGCTCTCAATATTTTAACTGCTTCCCAAGGGGAACCTTGTGCTGTAATATGTACTTAATGTTATGTGTTTATACCTGATGAGTTTTCAAATGCAATCAATCTTATGACCAATGTGAAGAGTCAAATTATTGCTCTGAACAATCCTCTTCCCAGTTTTGGAGAAATACTAGGAAAATTATTTGGTTCAGTAGGATCTTGGCTTATGTCTTTGCTGATGACATTGTTGGTCCTACTAGCAATTTTAATTAGTTTTTGGAACTTCTAAGGCGATAGTTTCTTGCCTTTAGTGCTGTGTGTCACCTGCTTGTACTAAGATAATTATGTCTTAATGACTTGAAACTATAGATCAGATCTATAGCTCTCTAGAAGATAATGGGCACACACAATGCTCATGCAAGGAAAATTGTCGTAAGTATCTTACTGGATAACCTAGATTTGACTGTCAGTTCTTGCCAAGCATTCTGCTAATATAATCCACCCAAAAAGAGATACCTGGGGTATTAGGACCCAGTATTGAGAGTCATGATGGTCCTAGAGGAGGCAAGCAACCACCCTGGCATTGGGGGATCAAATATTTGATTTCTTAATGCTTTCTATAGAAAGATTAATAATCAAAAGTGGGAAATCATGGAATAAAATTCATATTTTATGGAAAAACAAGAATAATTTACCCATAAAAAATTTTTCTCTGCCCTTTGGCCTCTTCTCTTCCCTCTACTGTGCTTTGTATGTCTGCGCTGTGCATCCACCAAACCTCTCCCATCAGCAGAAATATCTGCTCAACCGTAAAAAGCAACATTCTCCAAACATCAACAAGATAACTGCTTAAAAGATTACATTCCTTCTTGATCTTGTAAGAGGTCACAATTACCCACCACTTTGTACTTGCAGATCTGGATTGTGTAAACTCTCAATAATACATCATTTAATGTACAACCCTCTGTCTCAAAAATACTTACACAGTTGTGCTTTGACTTCTAATGGGCTGAAGAGTTTTCAGAGCTTTTTGAGAGGCTGTTCCCAAGTTATAACCCTCAATTTGGCTCAAATAAAATTTTCCATTTCTTTCTTAGAGTGACTGATTAATTTTTTCATAAACATTGCTAAGCCCTCAACCCTGCCCAGAGCAGCACTACTTAGATGGCTACCTTTCCTTCCTGACTCAAGAACAGCATCATTCTTCCCCACAGTTTCCAGAGCAAATAACCATGGAGCACTGACAATTTAGCATAGACAAGCACCAAACTGTAGCAGCTGCAGGGAAGACAGAGCCATCAAATATAAGGCATGGCCCAGGACACTTAGGGGAGAAGGCATCAGTGACTTAGAGAAGGACAGAGAGTTCTGTGTTGCTGTGGGTGCCAAGTAAGAGGGGGTGGTGACTCTCAGGAGAATGGTGAGAGAGGTGGGGCTACTAGCACAGTTTGGTCAAAACACAGAGTGTTAAAAGTCACATGCCAAGGAGTTTTAACTTTATCCTGCAGGTGATCATTGAAAGACTTTTAACAGCAGTGTATTTTTACAAAACTCATGCTAGTAGCAATTGTAGGGAATGGGAAAGAGTGGTGGATGCCTCATCTCTCACATAGTGAGTAGCAAAAACTGCTGCATTTGTTATTGCTAAAATGTTTCTCTTGAGAATCTTTTGAATATTTCAGGATGAAGTATCCATATCCCTTTCTGAGACACTGGGATGTTATCTAGACTTTTCTATTAGCAAAATACTCACACTGGTATTCTTAATTCATTAGATAAAAGTAAATCTACTAAATAGGGAACTTACATTCAAGAGCCATGAACATGTTAGTCCTCTGGTATATATAAATATTATCAACTATGGCAATTAAACACCAAGGCAATCTTGGTGCAAAGCTGTAAGATTGTGTTATATATTTCTCAATTTATATGTTGGTTATAATTCATTATGAGACAGTATTATTTCTTTTACTGGAGTATAGTTGCTTTACAATGTTGTAAAGTTTAGTTAGTTTCTACTCTACAATGAAGTGAATCAACTATATGTATACATATATCCCCTTCCTCTTGGACCTCCCTCCCACTCCTCTCCATCCCACCCATCTAGGTCATCACAGAGCACCAAGCTGAGCTCCCTGTTGCTGTACAGCAGGTTCCCACTAGCTATTTTACACATGGTAGTGCATATATGTCAATCAATTAATACAGGATAATAAGAAGTCTTTTAGCCAAGATTTTCAGTATGCAGATACACTGAAATGTAAAAGTGCCTCCCATTCTGAAACCACTTTACTACATCGAGCTAAGCTTCATCATGACATGTTCCATTCCCTTTCCTGGACATGTGTTAGGGAACACTTAGTTGATGATCTTTCCACTAGGGCTGAATTTGAGTGATGGCACCATGTGATATGGGTGTGATCTCAGTGGTGGATTTATTTTGGGACACAGAGGAATGTAACTTTACCAGAGACTATGGGAACAGAGAATTGATTTTCTAGTGGTGGGGAAACTGTTGTGTAGCAGCAGTTTAGGGTGGATTATAGGGACTATACAGTAGACTCCACCTGCTCATGTGAAGGCATATTTGAAACCTGATCACCAAAGAAAATTTTATCTTATGATAAAATAAGCATATGATAAAATATGACTATGCTTATATTAATAGCTGGTATCGGCCTGTAAGTGTGAGATTTTTGTTCAAGGGAAATATACATTTGAAAGTGGTAGTGATGCCGCAGGAAAAATGTTAAAATATATAATAGTGATAGCTGCAAAGCATTTCTCATTATGTGTTATCTATTTCAAGGCAATTGTAAAATGTGAGGTACATAAAGCAATAATTAGTTAGCTATGTGGACATAGTTACTGAAGATGAACTGATGTGTCTAATTTTCACTGTAATTAAGACAACTGAGAAACAGCAGAAACTAGTAAGTTGGCCTGGGATATGTTTTGCCAGTTTGAACAACTTAAATGTCAAGGTCAAACTACTGAGATATGAAATGTCCAAATAAGGACAATCTGCTTATTGTGAAAACAGTTTAAGAACCAGAACTCAGGAGGCCTTGACCAGTCCTCCTATCAACAGTCCTCCCACTCAGGTTATTGGTAGGCCTGTCTTTATATTACCATCAGCCCTAGGAAGGCATAAGGGTACTGAAGACATCCTGATATGAACCCAGAAAATGAAAGCAGGTGACAAAATGGCCAAATAGAATAGAATCACCAAAGACATGAATGGGTAAGAAGCAGAAGAACAGGGAGGAAATAATGACTCTGCAAATCGTTGAAACAACTAAGAATTGCAGAAAATTACCTTGTCATTTTATACATGGGGTTCACCAGCCATATCTGCAAACACCAAGCGCTGGCCTCTGGATGAGAGCATGGCAACACCTGAGAGCACGTCTATTTGAATGGGTACCTGTGACATTTCAATGTGGGTTATGATTTTTTGGTGGATGTTTTCATGATATGCAATAGAGTGTGAGGTTCCTAGTGAGAATCTGACTATATGAGGCTAGTATTTGTCCAGGGAACAAAAGAATGCCTCACTCCCACCCTACATTGCCACTCTGCCCTCTCCCAGGCCTTTACCTACAGGAGACATACACACAAGAATCTGGAATATCAGTCACTAGGCCAGTTCCCAGTACCCCTCAATGTAGAGCCTTCTGCACAGCTAGAAAACTGTTAAGTCAGAACTCAAACCACATGATTCTTTCATTAAATCACATTTTATAACAGACTGTAGAATAATGTGTGACAACTTTTAAAAGTAGCAACCAATACAAAATAGCATATAATATGTCAAACACTAAGAAAATTTGGTAAAGTGCAGCATGGATGAAATGTATGAATATAATGGAGTGCTAATTGTGTCTTCTGGACATCAATACTGGAGCTGGGCAGGAAAGACGGGGATCAAAGAGTGCAGAATTAATCAAGAAAATCAGTGGAAGAAAGGGTAACTGCCTAGAGAGGGAACATAATGTGCAGATAGGTAACTGAGCATGGCCAGTTCACAGGGGAGTGAAAAAAAAGAGTCTTCTGGTCGAGCTGGGTTGCAGCACTGCACTGCTTGGGCTCACAAATGAAGCAGAATCTCTTTGGTTCTAATTCTGCATCTTACCACCATCTGCTCCCTAATGTGCAAGGTTGACAGAGCCCAAAATCTCCAGTGAGAAGAAAGGAGGAAAGAGTGATGTGGCAGCACCCAGCCTTTGCTAGTAGGCACTGGCTCAGCTTACCTACTGCTTAGTATCATGAGAGAGAGAAGGGCATAGACATGTCCTCCATGTATGGGTGTCCCCTCGCAGTGCATGTTGGTACTGCTCACAGTGCTCTGGAATCTAGCCCATCACATCAGTCTTCCCTCTAAGGGAGGAATGAGGAAAGGGCTTGAGAGAAGGGGAGTTTCCCTGGGCTAGGGAGCAGTTGTAAGAGAAATCCACCCCAACCCAGGGACATAGAACACTAATGCTTGAATAGAAAATAATCTGACCATAAACATATTAGGCTATGCATAAAAATTGATTGTGCTGTTAAGATTTCAAATGAACCAAACCTGGAAACTGTTAAAATGTGGACCTATTTACAAAAACAAATGTGAATTCTCAAAAATAGAGACAAAGTATATATATATATATATACACACACAAAAGTAGAGACAAAGTAGAGACAATGATAAAGTGTCAATCACCTGGAAGAAATTGTGATCTTAAATATGTGTGTATCAAACAGAGCTTCAAAATATATGAAGGAAAAACTGATATAAATGAAAAGAGAAGTAGACAAATCCAAAAATATAATACTATAAAACTTCAACAGCACACTCTCAGCAATTGATAAAACTATGAGACAGAATATCTGTAAGGATATAGAAGAACTGAATAATATAATCAACAAAAATAATGTAATTGATGTATATACAGAGAACTTTCCACTTAACAGCAGCAGAAAACACATTCTTTTCAAGTACCTGTGGAATTTTCAACAAGATAACTCATACCTTGGAGACAAACCTCAGCAACATTAAAAGAATTGACCTTATACAGAGTATGTTCACCAACCATAAAGGAATAAAATAATAATCAATAAAAGAAAAAGCAACAGAAAATGTATGCATACTTAGAAATCAAACAATATACTTCTACCTAATCTGTGGATCAAAGAAGTCTCAAAGGAAATTTTTTAAATACATAGAAGTGAAAGAAAATAAAAATGCAACATATCAACATTATGTGGGATACAACTAAAGTGATGATGAGAGGGAAATTTATAGCACTAAATGCTTACATTAAAAAGAGTGAAGGTCTAAAATCAGTGACCTAAGTTTCTATCTCCAGAAACTAGGAAAAGAAGAACAAAGTTAACACAAATAAGTGGAAGGAAGGAAATAATAAAGAAGAAAGTAGAAAACAGTAACAGTGAAAAGAGGGAAATTATACAGAAAATCAATGCAACAAGAAGTTGATTCATTGAAAATATCAATAAAATTGACAAACCTTTAGCAAAACTGACACATATAAAAGGAGAGAAGATATGAATCTCTTATATCAAGAATAAAATAAGGGATAACACGATAGATCCTGCAAGCTTATAGGGATAACAGGAAATGTGACAACTTAGCACTTATAAAATCCATAACTTAGAAGAAATAGATCAATTCCTCAAAACTACAAGATGTCAAAATTAAACCAAGATTAAAGATATATATAACTATTAAATAACATTATTTGTAATGTAAAAGCTCCTGAAGAAGAAAACTATAAGCCCAGAGGGCTTCACATAAGAACATAAACAAATATTTAAACAATTAATATTGATTTTATACAATCTCTTACAGAAAATGGAAGAAACAGTTCCAAACTAATTTTATGAGGCCAGTATTACTCTGGTACTAAATTCAGGCAAAAATAGTACAAAAACAGAAAACTCTACAAAATAACTTTCATGAGAGTCGATGCAAAAATTCTCCATGAAATACTAGCAAATCAATTTCAGAGATGTATAAAGAGAAGTCCACATTATAACCAAGTAGGATTTATTTCAAGTATGCAAGGTTGGTGCAGCATTCTGAAATCAATCAATAAAACCCATCATATCAAAAGCCTAAAGAAGAGAGAGTGATGTCAGCAAGAAGATTAACTAAGAAGCTCTAGGCATTCAGTCTTCCACAGAAACACTGAGTAAACCAAAATATATGCACCAAAATAACTTTGAGAATTCTAGAAACCAGGTGAGAAGCAGCAGCAACCAAGCAAACATCTAAATACGGAAAGGCCACAATTAAGATGGTAAGAAATTTCATGACATTTTGTTCACTCTTGCCCCACCTCCTCCTTAGCTCAGCACAGCATGGTCGGGAAGAAACTTCCCAATTCCCAGTTCCTCCCTCAGGAGGTAAGGAAAAGAGTTGTAACTTACTTGCAGTGGTCTCTGTTCAGAGATGTCGAAGAGACTAGTTTTTGTGTCCTGTGACTCAGGGCACTAATATGTATTAGGACATGGTTTGGATAGTAATTTGGGAGACATAGAGTAGTGGTGTATGCAACAGAGCTCAGGGGACTTGCAGACCCACAGGCACCAGGGGCTAGATGTTATGAGCAGAGGAATATAATAGAAAACCAAGGCTTCTGAAAAGAAGCACGGATGAGACTCTTAAGGAAATCAAGCCATTTAAAAGCAGCTGTATACACTGAGAACTGGAATAAAAGTAAAACATAAGCCCTGTGAAGAAACATATCAAAAAAGGCTTATCCCAGACCTCAGACTATACTACAAAGCTACAGTAATCAAGACAGTATGATACTGGCACAAAAACAGAAATAGAGATCAATGGAACAGGATAGAAAGCCCAGAGATAAGCCCACACACATATGGTCACCTTACCTTTGATAAAGGAGGCAAGAATATACAGTGGAGAAAAGACAGCCTCTTCAATATGTGGTGCTGGGAAAACTGGACAGGTACATGAAAAAGAATGAAAGTAGGACACTCCTTAACACCATACAAAAAAATAAACTCAAAATGGATTAAAGACCTAAATGTAAGGCCAGACACTATCAAACTCTTGGAGGAAAATATAGGCAGAACACTCTATGACATAAATCACAACAAGATCCTTTTTGACCCACCTCCTAGAGAAATGGAAATAAAAACAAAAATAAACAAATGGGACCTAATGAAACTTCAAAGCTTTTGCACAGCAAAGGAAACCATAAACAAGACCAAAAGACAACCCTTAGAATGGGAGAAAATATTTGCAAATGAAGGAACTGACAAAGGATTAATCTCCAAAATTTACAAGCAACTCATGCAGCACAATATCATAAAAACCCAAAAACCCAATCCAAAAACGGGCAGAAGATCTAAATAGACATTTCTCCAAAGAAGATAAACAGATTGCCAACAGACACATGAAAGAATGCTCAACATCATTAATCATTGGAGAAATGCAAGTCAAAACTACAATGTGATATCATCTCACACCAGTCAGAATGGCCATC
This sequence comes from Delphinapterus leucas, assembly GCF_059928025.1. Classification (NCBI taxonomy): domain Eukaryota; kingdom Metazoa; phylum Chordata; class Mammalia; order Artiodactyla; family Monodontidae; genus Delphinapterus; species Delphinapterus leucas. Next base: position 87,399,018 of record NC_143150.1, read on the forward strand.
ATCAAAAAATCTATAAACAATAAATGCTGGAGAGGGTGTGGAGAAAAGGGAACCCTCATACACTGTTGGTGGGAATGTAAATTGATACAGCCACTATGGAGAACAGTATGGAGGTTCTTTAGAAAACTAAAAATAGAACTACTATATGACCCAGAAATCCCACTACTGGGCATATACCTTGAGAAAACTATAATTAAAAAAGAGTCATGTACCACAATGTTCACTGCAGCACTATTTACAATAGCCAGGACATGGAAGCAACCTAAGGTGTCCATCGACAGATGAATGGATAAAGAAGATATGGCACATATATACAATGGAATATTACTCAGCCATACAAAGAAACGAAATTGAGTTATTTGTAGTGAGGTGGATGGACGTAGAGTCTGTGATACAGCGTGAAGTAAGTCAGAAAGAGAAAAACAAATACCGTATGCTAACACATATATATGGAATGTAAAAAAAAGGTCATGAAGAACCTAGGGGCAAGACGGGAATAAAGACACAGAGCTACTAGAGAATGGACTTGAGGACACGGGGAGGGGGAAGGGTAAGCTGGGACAAAGTGAGGGAATGGTAGTGTAGACATGTATACACTACCAAATGTAAAATAGATAGCTAGTGGGAAGCAGTCGCGGGAAGCAGTCGCATAGCATAGGGAGGTCAGCTCAGTGCTTTGTGACCAACTAGAAGGGTGGGATAGAGAAGGTGGGAGGGAAGCAGATGCAAGAGGCAAGAGATATGGGGATATATGTATATGTATAAGTGATTCACTTTGTTATAAAGCAGAAACTAACACACCATTGTAAAGCAATTATACTCCAATAAAAATGTTTGAGAAATAAAAATGGCTTAAAAGAACAATGAGCCTTTAAGATAGACTGGTCAGTGAAGCTATTCCCCTCCACAAAGCTAGTCCATAAAGATTTGGAGAGGTGGCTATTTTTTCAAATGCCAAAATCTCAACAAAATATCACAAAGCATTCAAAGAAACAGAAAAAGTTGGCCCATTCAAAGGAACAAAGTCTCTAGAAATCAGCCTAAAGAAATGCAGGCCTCTGACTTACTTGACAAAAAATTTAAAACAACTGTTTAAAAAATACTCAATGAGGTAAAAGAGAATTCAGACAGATAACTAAACAAAATCAGGAAAATGACACCAACAAAATGAGAATATCTATAAGGAGGTTAAAATTATTAAGAAGAACGAAACAGGAAATTTAGAAAAGAAGAATACAGTAACTGAGTTGAAAAATCCACTAGAGGGTTTCAACAGCAGATTTGATCAGGTAGAAAAAAATATCAGTGAAGACAGGTCATTTGAAATTATTGAGTCAGAAGAGCAAAAGAAAAAAGAATGAAGAAAAACAAATAGAGCCTAAAACACTTATAAGAAACTATTGAATGGATCAGTATATACTTTATGTGAATCCCAGCAGGAGAAGAGAGAGAAAAAGGAACTGAGAGCTTTTTTTAAAAAATAATTGGTTAAAAACTTTCCAAATCTCAGGATGGAAAGGAATATCCAAATACAAGAAGCTAAGTGAACTCTAAGTAGGATAAACTCAAAAAGACCCAGTTGAGGCATATTATAATTAAACAGTCAAAATTCAAAGACAAAGAGAGAATCTTAGAAACAGCAAGAAAAAACTGACTCATCACATACAATGAAGCCTCTGTAAGATTATCAATGGAAATCTCAGCAGAAGGCTTGCAGACTAGAAGGAAGTGAGTTAATACATTCAAAGTGCTGAAAGGAAAAAACTATCAACAAAGAATACTATATACAGCAAATCCGTCCTTCAAAAATGAAGGACAAATTAAGGCTTTCTCACATAAACAAAAACTGAGGGAGTTCATTACCACTAGAAAAGACCTACAAGAAATGCCAAAAGGAGTCCTTTAAAGTAGAAATGAAAGGAGGTTAGACAGTAACCTGAAGCCATACAAAAACATAAAGTGCTCCATCAAGGATATATATATACACACACACACACAAATACAAAAATGCATATATATGCAAATATAAAAACCTGTAATGCTGTAATTTTGGTTCATAAATCCAGTATTAATTCTTTTATGAGATTTAAAAGATAAAAGTATAAAAAGAAACTATATATCTATGTTAATGGGTTCCCAACATGTACAGATGTAAATTTTGACATGAATAACATAAAGTGGGGGTGGAGCTGTAAAGGAGTAGAGTTTTTTATACCACTGAAGTTAAGTTGTTGTCAGTTTAAATAGATAGTTATAACTTTAAGATGTTTATATAAGACCTACGGTAATCACAAAGAAAATATCTATAGGATATACACAAAAGGAAATGAAGGTAATGCAAGCATGTCAGTACAAAAACAGAAACTAGTCAAGTGGTTTCCAGGGTACAAAGGAAAGGGGGAATGGGAAATGACTGCTGATGGCTTTCTTTTTGGGATGATGAAAATTTTTTGGAAAAGTTAGTGGTGATGAATACATAAGTTTGTGAATATACTAAAAATTACTCAACTGTACACTATAAAATGATGAAATCTGTTATATGTGAGTATAACTCAGTGAAATATATCTAAATCTGCAACTATCATATGACTCAGAAATTCTACTCTTGGGCATTTATCCAAGGGAATTGGAAATTTAGGATAATGCAAAAACCTGTACATGCATGTTCATAGGACCTTTATTCATAGTAGCTAAAAACTGGACATGACTCTGATGTCCTTCAATGGGTGAATGGGTAAACAAATGGTGGTACATCCATACCATGGAATACTACTCAGCAATAAAAACGAGCTAACAATTTATAAGCAATGACATGCATGAATCTTAAAAGCATTATGCTGAAAGAAAAAAAGCATTATGCTGAATTTTTAAAAAGCAAATCTAAAAATCTTACTTTATGAGCATCTACAGTCACCTCAAAATTAAAAGTTTAATTTAAAAAATTAACTGATACATATTTCTTCATGTGTGAAATAAAAGTATAGATTAATATGTGGATAGCTAGAAAGAAAGATAATTTGACAGAAATGAATTTGACAACAATAGGCTTATAGCCTACATAGTCTACATTCTATTTAGAATCAAATGTATTAAAGTAAAATTTTAAGACTATAATAAAATAAATGGAAGTGAAACAAGAAAGAGAAGAAATTTGTTTAAATATTTTTTAACTTGGGAGATATTAGATCCTGAAAGAGCCCTCTGTTTTTAAAACAATAGATTTTCAGAAACATTATGGGTTTGGAGTCATTGGATATGAATTTGTATACTAGTGCTCAAAGTTTCTCAACTTGTTGTGCATAAAAATCTTGGACTTGGGCTATAGAACATTGTGCATACTTTGACAGCATTTTGCACCTTCTGGTTTGCCCCTCTGATTATTGCTATTATATATTTAGACCAGTATTGAATAGCTCCCATCTGCTTTATTTGGGGCTACAACTCAGGTGGTATAACATTTTTAATTTATTTTATTTTTAAAATCATCATACATTGAAATTGATCTCTTCCCTTTGCCCTATGAATTTTAAAACACGCACTCATTTATGTAACCACTGCCACAGTCAGAATAGAGAACTGTGCCATCATTTCCAAAACTCCCTTGTGCCATTTCATCATAGCAGAATTTCTCAATCTTGACACTATTGATATATTGGGCTGGGTACTTCTTTGTTGTGGAGAGTTTTTCTGTGCACTGTAGGATGCTTAGAAGCATCCTTGGCCTATGCCCACGAGGTGCGAGTAGCAGCCACCACCTCCCCCCAGCACCTGGTTGTGACAATCAAAATTGTCTGGAGTCATTGCCAAATAAATGTTCCCTTGGGAGGAGAAAAATAATTTCCTGTAGTTATGTACCACTGCCTTATAGTCACACCCTCTCCCCAGTCCTTGTCCTGACAATAATCACAATGTGTTCTACATTACATTTATCTTTTTGAGAATATCATATAAATAGAACAATATGCTATGTAACTCTTTGAGATTGACTTCTTTGACTAAGTATGCTTTTGAGATTTATCCAAGTTACCACACCTATCCATAGTTCACTTCTTTTTACTGCTGAAGTATGTTCCATTTATTGGCTGTATCCAGATTTTTTTTTTTTTTCGGTACGCAGGCCTCTCACTGTTGTGGCCTCTCCCGTTGCGGGGCACAGGCTCCAGACACGCAGGCTCAGTGGCCATGGCTCACGGGCCTAGCCGCTCCACGGTATGCAGGATCTTCCCGGACCGGGGCACGAACCCGTGTCCCCTGCATTGGCAGGCGGACTCTCAACCAGTGTGCCACCAGGAAAGCCCAGCTGTATCCAGATTTTTAATCCATTTACCTGTTGAAGGACATTTGTCTGGTTTTCAGAATTGTGAAGATTTTGAATAGAGCAGGTAGAAACATTCATATACAGGTTTATGTTTAATTATAAATTCGTTTGTCAAGGGTAAATACCCACAAGAATGATTGCTGGGTCATATAGCAAATGTATGTTTAACTTTGTAAAAATCCTCCAAACCATATCCTAAATTGTTTACTACTTTGCCTTCCTATCAGCAATGTATGAAATTTCCACTTGCTCCACAGTCTTTCTAGCACCTGGTAGTTTCATTACCTTAAAAAATTTTTTTTAGTTTGAAATAATTATAGATTCACAGGAAGTTGAACAGAATAGTACAGGTACTGTGTACCTCTCACCCAATTTCCCCAATTACATTTTACACACCCATAGTATAGTAGAATACCAGAAAATTGACACATAAAATGTATGTACAGTCATATGCCATCTTATCACATGTATAAATTCTTGTAACAACCATGGCAGTCGAGATACAAAACTATTCCATCACCACAGAAATCTCTATCATACAGTGTATGAGAGAACCATTTTCTCCACATCCTTGACATTCAGGCAAGTAGTAGTAGTTCATCGCGGTTTTAATTTGCATTTACCTAATGATGTTGTATATCTTTTCACATTATTATTTGTCTTTGTTGAAGTGTCTGTTCAAGTCTCTTGCCCATTTTCAAATGTTCTTGTTTGTTTTAATATTGAATTTTGAGAGTTTTAAAAATATCTTCTGGATACAAGCCCTTTGTTAAATATGTGATTTGTATATTTTCTCTCAGTATGTAGTCTGTCTTTTAATTCTCTTAACAGTGACTTTTGCAAAGCAAAATTTTAATGAAATTCAATTTATCAATGATGCTTTTGCTGTTATATCTAAGAACTCTTTGCCTAATTCAAGCAACAATTTATTCTATGTTCTCTCCTTTTTATAATATTACATTGATATTTAGATTTATAATCTATATTAACTTAAATATTGTATAAGGTGAGTGGTTTAATTCAAGGTTCAATTTTTTTTTTGCACATGGATGTCTAATTGCTCCAACAACATTTGTTGAAAATACTGTCCTGTCTTATTTATTTGTTTTGCACTGTTGTTAAAATCAAATGCCCGGGCTTCCCTGGTGGCACAGTGGTTGAGAGTCCGCCTGCCGATGCAGGGGACACGGGTTCATGCCCCAGTCCAGGAGGATCCCACATGCTGTGGAGCGGCTGGGCCCGTGAGCCATGGCTGCTGAGCCTGCATGTCCGGAGCCTGTGCTCCGCAACGGGAGAGGCCGCAACAGTGAGAGGCCCACGTACTGCAAAAAAAAAAAAAAAAAAAAAAAAAAAAATCAAATACCCATATTTGTGTGGATCTGTTTCTCAGTTTGTCAAATCTCTATTCTGTTCCATTGGTCTATATGTCTATATATTTGCCAATACCACACTGTCTTTATTACTATACTAAGTGGTTCTTGATGAGAGATAATATTGCTCCTAAGAGACATTTAGCAATAGCTGGGGATATTTTGGTTTTCACAATTGGAGGTGGTGGTGGGGTTGCTAAATGTCAGCTAGCCTAAATTTCAATGGTACTGAGATTGAGAAACACTTCATAGTCATTCTTAAAATCAGATTGTCTTATTCCTCAAGCTTTATTCTTTGTTCAAAATTATTTTTGATATTCTAATGCCTTTCCATATTAATTTAGAATCTGCTTGTCTATATCTACAAAATAACCTGCTGAGAGTTTTATAGGAATTAAACCTATAGACCAACATGAGAAGAAATGCTATCTTTATCATATTGAGTCTTTGTTGGCATATAACTGTTCATAGTATTCTTCTATGATTTTTTGTATCTCTGTAGTGTCACATGTTATTTCTTCTCTTTCCTTTCTTATTTTGTTTATTTGGGTGCTCTCTTTTCTTCTTGGTGATCCTGGCTAGAAGTTTGTTGATTTTGTTTATCCTTTCAAAAAAATACCTCTTAGCAGGTGGGGTGGTGGTGGTGTGATGAATTGGGAGATTGAGATTGACATATATACACTAATATGTATAAAATGGATAACTAATAAGAACCTGCTGTATAAAAATATAAATTATATTAAATTAAAAAATAAACCTTAAATCCATTGTAGTTGAAGAACCTCTCCTGTCCAATATCAACCTTTGGAAATTTGTTGAAATTTCTCTAATAGACAAGTTGTTTGCAATTGTAATGTATATGTGTCATGGAAAAATAGGTGTTTTGCATTTGTTGGATGCAAGATTTAGAAACATCCATTAGTACAAAATTTAAAACAAATTTATAAAATGTTTATTAAAAATACCTCTTGGTTTCATCAATCTTTTCTATTTTTAAAATTTCTATTGTATTTATTTTCTCTCTGAGCTTTATTATTTCCTTCCTTCTGCTGACTTTGGGGTTTGTTTGTTCTTTTTCTAATTCTTTTAGGTGGTAGTTTAGGTTGTTTTTTTGAGATTTTTCTTGGTTCTTGAGGAAGGCCTATATCTCTATGAACTTCCCTCTTAGAACTGCTTTTGCTGCATCCCAGAGATTTTGGAAAGTTGTGTTTCAATTTTCATTTTTCCTGAGGTATTTTCTGATTTCTTCTTTGATTTCATCATTGACTGTTGGTTTTTTAGTAGCGTGTATTTTAGTCTCCACATGTTTGTTCTTTTCCCATTTTTCTTTCTGTAATTGATTTCTAGTTTTATACTGTCATGGTCAGAAATAATGCTTGATATAATTTCTATCCTCTTAAAATTGTTGAGGCTTGTTTTGAGACCTAGTATGTGACCTATCTTGGAGAACATTCCATGTGCGTTTGAAAAGATTATGTATTCTGCTATTTGTTTTTAGATGTAATGTCTTATAGATATAAATTAAGTTCAAATGGTCTATTGTGTCATTTAAGACCACTGTTGCCTTATGGATTTTCTGTCTGGGCGATCTGTCCATTAGTGTCAGTGGGATGTTCAATTTTCCTACTATTATTGTATTATTGTCAGTTTCTCCCTTTACGTCTGTTAGTATTTGCTTTATATATTTAGGTGCTCCTGTATTGGGTACGTATATGTAAACAAGTGTAATATTCTCTTCTTGTATTTATCCCTTTATCATTATATAATGCCCTTCTTTGTCTTTCATTATTGCCTTTGTTTTAAAGTCTATTTTGTCTGAGTATTGCTACCTCTGCTTCCTTGTCATTTGTTTGCATAAAATATGTTTTTCCATCCACTTTTAGCCTGTGTGTCTTTCACTTGAAGTGAGTCTCTTGTAGGCAGCATATTGAAGGGTCTTGTTTTCTTATCCAATCAGCCCACTCTATGTCTTTTGATCAGAGTATTTAGTCCACTGACATTTAAAGTAGTTATTGATAGTTATGTACTTATTGCCATTTTATTACTTGTTTTCCAGTTGTTTTTGTAGTTCCTCTCTGTTCATTTCTTCATCTTTTTCTCCTGCCATTGTGGTTTAATGCTTTTCTTTTGTAGTATGCTTGAGTTTCTTTCTTTGTGGTTATTGTGTACCTGTTGTAAGTTTTTGATTTGTGGTTACCATGTGGTTCACCTATGTTGACCCATAATTATAAGTACTTGCTTTAAACTGATAGTATTTAAGTTCAAACAGTCTAAAAGATCTACACTTTTTACTCCCCTCCACCACATTTTGTGTTTTTGATGTCATATTTTACATCTTCATGCTTATACCTTTACTTTGTGTTATAGTTATATTTACTTTTGCAATTTTTCTGTCTTTTAATCTATGTTCTGGTTTAAGTGATCTTCTATTCTTACTATATATTTGCCTTTCCTACTGGGATTTTCCCTTTTCTATAGATTCTTTTCCATTTAGAGAAGATCCTGCAATATTTATTTTAGGGTAGATTTAGTATTGCTGAATTCTTTAATTGTTGCTTGTCTGAGAAGTTCTTTATCTCTCCTTCTATTCTAACTGATCATCTTGCTAGGTAGAGTATCCTAGGTTGCAAGTTTTTCCATTTCAGGACTTTGAATATATCATGCCACTCCCTTCTGGCCTGCAAAGTTTCTGCAGAGAAATCAGCTGATAGCCTTATGGGGATTCCCTTGTATATGACTCTTTGTTCTTCTCTTGCTACCTTCAGAACCTCTCTTTATCTTTAACTTTTGCCATTCTAATTATGATATGTCTTGGTGTAGGTTTGTTTGGGTTCACCTGTTTTTGGAACCCTCTGTGCTTTCTGTATCTGTTTCCTTCTTTAAGTTTGGGAAGTTTTCAGCCATAATTTCTTCAAATACATTTTGATCCCCTTCTCTCTTCTCCTTTGGAACTCTTATGATGAAAACGTTGGCACATTTTATGTTATCCCATAGATGTCATATGTTGCTTTCATTTTTTTAAATTTGTCTTTCTGTCTGCTGTTCTGATTGGGTGATTTCCATTATTCTATCTTCCAGATCACTTATGCATTCTTCTGTGTCATTTAGTCTGCAATTCATTGCTTCTAGTGTGCTTTTTATCTCAGAAATGGAATTATCTATTTTTGATTGGGTCTTCTTTATAGTTTCTAGTTGTTTGTTAAAATGACCTGTGCTCAGATCAATTCTCTTTCTTAATTCATTTAGCATTTTTATTATCAGTGTTTTCAATTTATTGTCTGGTAGACAGATTATCTCTATTTCACTATTTTTTCAAGGATTTTCTCTTGCTCTTTCATTTGAGAGTAGTTCCTCTGACTTTTTATTCTACTTAACTTTCTCTGTATCTAAGAATTTAGCTGAAAGAGTTATCTATTGTGGTCTTGAAGGGTTGTTCTTAGGTGGGCATGTCCCTATGTAGACTGCATATGCCCAGTGCTCCTGGTGTGAGCGATGGATTTGACGTGGACACCAGTCATGTCTTTCCTCATCATGTCCTGGCCACCATCACTTTGGTAGGGGGTGTGGCTTTTGATGGAGGAGCTAGAGTCTGTGCAGGGTGTGAGGCAGGATTTTTTCTCTATTCAGTGGCCATTACCACCCTGTCAGGGGCAAGGCCTGCTCCCAAATTGCTAGAGTGAAAGCCTTGAGGATCAGGCTCAAACTGGCTCTGTTTCCATTGTGTGTTTTTCCTTCTTCCTGCACTGTGGCCTTTGCCCCAAAGGAGGGCAGTGTTTACTGAGGTCTGATGGTCTGCCTGTTTAGGCATCTGTAGCTATGCTCAGACACAGCCTTCTCCCCTGTTGTGGTCATCCTAGCTCTAGTGTTACGTTGTGGCATGGAGTGGCCTTGACTGGAGCACTTGCTTGGCTGGGGCTGAGGAACGGGCATGGTGATTGTGGGAATTCAAGTGGCAGTCAGAAGTCTGGGCTGCTTCTGTAATGCTGTCTGAGCTAGTGCCAACAATGGTCACTGATGCCTCACTTGGACAACACCTTGGTCCCCCAGGTTACCTCTGTTCCTAGATTATTCTCCCAGGTCCTGGCCACAATAGATTCAGTTCCTAGCTATGGCATGGAGTGAGTGTTCACTCAGTTTGGATTGAGGAGTGCAGTGAGGTGGCAGCCATTAGGACACACCTCTCTCCGTCCTGTCTGGTGGCAAGCCAGCACCTACACACCCCTCATAAGTGGAGTCTATGCATCTCCAGTTTTTTACCTGTCCCAGTGATTCTACAAGCAGCCAAGAGGGCTTGTCTCCTATGCATAGGTCCCCAGGGCTGGGACACCCAGTCTGTGGCTTAACCCACTCACTCTCCAGGGTGAGTGTCCACCTGTGTAATCTCCCTTTTCCTCTTAGTCCCCTCCCAGGGTCATAGGTCCTGACCCAATGCTTTTCTTTTCATCCTACCCAATTACGTGTGTATCTTTCTTATAGCCTTGGTTGTATAAGAGTTATTTTTCCAGTTTCCAGTTAGCTTCTCATAAGAATTGTTACACATGTAAATGTATTTTTGATGTGTTCGTGGAGGGAGGTGAGTCCCACATCCTCTTACTCTGCCATCTTAATCCCCCTCTTAGTGTCCAGTTTTTAAGTCTGCCACTCAAATCACCTAGCTCTGAGAGCCAATAGGGCTCAGCATATATGAGTCTCATAGGATCATAGCAAAGAAAAAAGCAGTTGTTAAATGGACATATGAACACATCCTGCAGCTATCGCCTCCCCAAACTCAGTGCAGATGGAGCGGGAAAAAAATGCCAATCTCCTAGTTTTTCCCTGGAAGAGTTATGACTGCGTCTTTTCCCAGCTGCAGCCTGAGGATCCAGCTTCTTATCAGCCTGTATCGGAGAGCTGACTGAGATCCTCCCTGAAGCCTGAAAGAGCTGGTGAGCATTATCCGCTACCTTCTCTCTCCAGTTCATTCCAAAAAAACCAAGTCACTAGCTTTTTCCTGGAAGGAACTTGCGCAGACAGCAAGCATCCCAACTTTTATAGCTTCTACCCAATGGATGAGTCTTCTTAGTTTTGATAGTCAATGGGGCTTGGCACTCGCTAGATATTAATTATATTAAACAAAGAATCAGTTTTTAAGTGGGTGCATTAGAACTTCCTGAAGCTATATCCCCAGGCTCAGCACAGAGGGAACAGCAAAAACACCCATTTCCCAAGTTCTCCCTGGAAGAAGTTTGACTGCATACTTTCCCAGCTGTTGCCTGAAGGTCTGGCTTCTAATCAGCCTGCATGTGAGAGCTGACTGTGATCCTCCCAGGAGCCAGAAAGAGCTGGTGGCCATGTTCCCCACCTTCTCCCACTGGCTCACTCCAACAGTACAATCAAATATCCAGCTTCTTTTTGGAAGGAATTTTCTCATAAATCTAGCACCTTAACTGTTATGGCTGCCACCTGGGGAATGAGCTCCAAAATTACTTAGTTCTGGGAGATGATGGGGCTTGGCATTCACGAATCCCCTAGAATACACACAAAAAAGAGGTGGTTCTATAAGAGTGCATAAGCACTCTAATGTCTATTCCCTCTGGCTCAAGACTAAGCGAGTAGGTACAAACACCTAGCTCTTGGTTTCTCCCTGACAGAGGCCAAACTGCATATCTAAGTTTCCGACATTACCACCTGCATCCAAAAAGTTGAACTTCTAATTAGTCTGCATCAGGAAGCTGAAGGGGTAGTAAATTAGTAGTCCTTTAGGAGCCTGAACAGGAATGTAGGCATTCCCAAGCATTTGGGACCCTGAAATTCTTGGTAATCTTAATCTACTGGGAGCCACTAAGAACAAAGATGGCAGCTTGGGCAAACAGAAAATTTGAAAAGCAACCAGGAGCTCAGTCTGGGCTGATTGATGAAGTTCATCACCTACATGAGGCCAGTCTGTCAAAACTAGGAGATATCGCTGTTTCACCTAATGTGCAAAAACCAACACAGACAAGGAAAATAAAGAAGTGGGAGAATAAGTTCTAAACAAAAGAACAAGATAAATCTCCAGAAACCAACCTTAATGAAATGGAAGTAAGCGACTTACTTGACAGAGTGTTCAAAATAATGGTCATAAATATACTCACCAGGTCAGGAGAACAAGGCATGAACAAAGTGAGAATTTCAACAGAGAAAATATTTAAAAGTACCAAACAGAAATCATAGAGTTGAAAACAGTAACTAAACTGAAAATTTCAATTGAAGGCTTCAACATCAGACTAGATCAAGTGGAAGAAAGGATCAGAGAACTAAAAGACAGGCCAGGAGAAATCTTCCAATCAGAGGAGCAAAAATAAAAAAGAATGAAAATAGTGAAGATAGTTTAAGGGACTTATGAGACACTATCAAGTGGATCAATATATGAATTATAAGTGTCTCAGAAGAGAAGAGAGAGAGAGAAAGGGTTATGAAGCTTATTCAAACCTGGGGAAAGAAACAAAAATCCAGATGCAGGAAACCCAAATGATAACAAAAATATAAATCAAGAGACTGATGCTGAGACATATTGAAATTGTCCAAAGTTAAAGACACAGGTAATCTTAGAAGCAACAAGAGAAAACTGACTTGTTATATACAAGGGAACCCCCTTAAGGACATCAGTGGATTTTTCAGCAGAAATCTTGTAAGTCAAAAGGGAGCATGGAAAGAAAAAAAAAATTCCAAACAAGAATACTTTACCTGGCAAAGCTGTCTTTGGAACTGAAAAAGAGATAAAAATTTTGCCAAACAAAGGATGAAAGAGTTTACCATAACTAGACCAGCCTGATAAGAAAGGTTAAAGGGAGTTTTTCAAGCTGAAATGAAAGGAAGTTAATTAGTGTCATGAAAATATATGAAAGTATAAACTCACTGGTAAAGGTAGATGTATAGTTAAATTCAGAATACTCTAATATTCTAATGGTGGTGTGTAAATTAGTTATAACTGTAGTATAAAAGTTATAAGGCAAAAGTATTCAATACAGCTTAATAATTTCTTAATGAATATACTATATTAAAGATGTAAATGGTGACATCAAATACAGAAAATGTGGGGAGGGAGAGTAAAATGTAGAACTTTAGGGTGTGTTCAAATTTAAGATTTTTGTTTTGTTTTTCTGGTTTTCTTTAAACATCTTTATTGGAGTATAATTGCTTTAAAATGGTGTGTTAATTTCTGCTTTATAACAAAGTGAATCAGCTATACATATACATATATTCCCATATCTCGTCCCTCTTGCATCTCCCTCCCACCCTCCTTATACCACCCCTCTATGTGGTCACAAAGCCCTAAGCTGACCTCCCTGTGGTATCCGACTGCTTCCCACTAGCTAGCTATTTTATATTTGGTAATACATATAAGTCCATGCTACTGTCTCACTTCGTCCCAGCTTAACTTTCCCCCTCCTCGGGTCCAGAGCCCATTCTCTAGGTCTGCGTCTTCATTCCTATCCCTTGCCTAGGTTCTTAAGAAACTATTTTTTTTAACATTCCATATATATATGTGTTAGAATATGGTATTTGATTTTCTCTTTCTGACTTACTTCACTCTGCATGACAGACTCTAGATCCATCCACCTCACTACAAATAAATCAATTTCATTTCATTGTATGGCTGAGTAATATTCCATTGTATATATGTGCCACATCTTCTTTATCCATTCATCTGTCGATGGACACTTAGTTGTTTCCATGTCCTGGCTATTGTAATTGGAGCTGCAATGAACATTGTGGTACATGACTATTTTTGAATTACGCTTTTCACATGGTATATGCCCAGTACTGGGATTGCTGGGTGGTGTGGTAGTTCTATTTTTACTTTTAAAGGAACCTACATAATGTTCTCCATAATGGCGGTATCAACTTACATTCCCACCAATAGTGCAAGAGGGTTCCCTTTTCTCCACACCCTTTCCAGCATTTATTGTTTGTAGATATTTTGAGGATGGCCATTATGACTGGTGTGAGGACATACCTCATTGTAGTTCTGATTTGCATTTCTCTAATGATTGGGGATGTTGAGCATCCTTTCATGTGTTTGTTGGCAATCTGTATATCTTCTTTGGAGAAATGTCTATTTAGGGTTTTTGCCCAGATTTGGATTCAGTTGTTTGTTTATTTGTTTGTTTGATTTTTAAACATATTTATTGGAGTATAATTGCTTTAAAATGGTGTGTTAGTTTCTGCTTTATAACAAAGTGAATCAGTTATACATATATGTATGTTCCCGTATCTCTTCCCTCTTGCATCTCCTTTCCTCCCACTCTCCCTATCCCACCCCTCCAGGTGGTCACAAAGAACCGAGCTGATCTCCCTGTGCTATGCGGCTGCTTCCCACTAGCTATCTATTTTACGTTTGGTAGCGTATATATGTCCATGCCACTCTCTCACTTTGTCCCAGCTTACCCTTCCCCCTCCCCGTATCCTCAAGTCCATACTCTAGTAGGTCTGGGTCTTTATTCCCGTCTTGCCCCTAGGCTCTTCATGACCATTTTTTTTTAGACTCCATATATATGTGTTAGCATATGATATTTGTTTTTCTCTTTCTGACTTACTTCACTCTGTATGACAGACTCTAGGTCCATCCACCTCACTACAAATATCTCAATTTCATTTCCCTGTATGGCTGAGTAATTTTCCATTGTATATATGTGCCAGATCTTCTTTATCCATTCATCTGATGATGGACACTTAGGTTGCTTCCATGTCCTGGCTATTGTAAATAGAGCTGCAATGAGCATTTTGGTACATGACTCTTTTTGAATTACGGTTTTCTCAGGGTATATGCCCAGTAGTGGGATTGCTGGGTCGTAAGCTAGTTCTATTTGTAGTTGTTTAAGGAACCTCCATACTGTTCTCCATAGTGGCTGTATCAATTTACATTCCCACAAACAGTGCAAGAGTGTTGCCTTTTCTCCACACCCTCACCAGCATTTATTGCTTCTAGATATTTTGATGATGGTCATTCTGACCGGTGTGAAATGATATCTCATTGTAGTTTTGATTTGCATATCTCTAATGATTAATGATTTTGAGTATTCTTTCATGTGTTTGTTGGCAATCTGTATATCTACTTGGACAAATGTCTATTTAGGTCTTCTTCTCATTTTTGGATTGGGTTGTTTGTTTTTTTGTTATTGAGCTGCATGAGCTGCTTGTAAATCTTGGAGAGTAATCCTTTGTCAGTTGCTTCATTTGCAAATATTTTCTCCCATTCTGATGGTTGTCTATTGGTCTTGTTTATGGTTTCCTTTGCTGTGCAAAAGCTTTTAAGTTTCATTAGGTCCCATTTGTTTATTTTTATTTCCATTTTTCTAGGAATTGGGTCAAAAAGGATCTAGCTGTGATTTATGTCATAGAGTGTTCTGCCTACGTTTTCCTCTAAGACTTTAATAGTGTCTGGCCTTACATTTAGGTCTTTAATCCATTTTCAGTTCATTTTTGTGTATGGTATTAGGGAGTGTTCTAATTTCATACTTTTTCATGTACCTGTCCAGTTTTCCCAGCACCACATATTGAAGAGGCTGTCTTTTCTCCACTGTATATTCTTGCCTCCTTTATCAAAGGTAAGGTTACCATATGTGTGTGGGATTATCTCTGGCCTTGCTATCCTGTTCCATTGATCTATATTTCTGTTTTTGTGCCAGTACCATTATGTCTTGATTACTGTAGCTTTGTAGTATAGTCTGAAGTCAGGGAGCCTGATTCCTGCAGCTTCATTTTTCATTCTCAAGATTGCTTTGGCTATTCGGGGTCTTTTTTGTTTCCATACAAATTGTGAAATTTTTTGTTCTAGTTCTGTGCAATATGCCAGTGGTAGTTTGATAGGTATTGCATTGAATCTGTAGATTGCTTTGGGTAGTACAGTCATTTTCTCAATGTTCATTCTTCCAATCCAAGAACATGGTATATCTCTCCATCTATTTCTATCATCTTTAATTTCTTTCATCAGTGTCATATACTTTTCTGCATACAGGTCATTTTTATCCTTAGGTAGGTTTATTCCTAGATATTTTCTTCTTTTTGTTGCAGTGGTAAATGGGAGTGTTTTCTTAATTTCACTTTCAAAGTTTTCACCATAAGTGTATAGGAATGCCAGAGATTTCTGTGCATTAATTTTGTATTCTGTTACTTTACCAAGTTCATTGATTAGCTCTAGTAGTTTTCTGGTAGCATCTTTAGGATTCTCTATGTATAGTATCATGTCATCTGCAAACAGTGACAGCTTTACTTTTTCTTTTCCGATTGGGATTCCTTTTATTTCTTTTTCTTCTCTGATTGCTGTGGCTAAAACTTCCAAAACTATGTTGAATAATATTGGTGAGAGTGGGCAACCTTTTCTTGCTCCTGATCTTAGTGGAAATCGTTTCAGTTTTTCACCATTGAGGACGATGTTGCCTGTGAGTTTGTCATCTATGGCCTTTATTATGTTGAGGAAAGTTCCCTCTGTACCTAGTTTCTGCAGGGTTTTTATCATAAATGGGTGTTGAATTTTGTCGAAAGGTTTCTCTGCATCTATTGAGATGATCATGTCGTTTTTCTCCTTCAATTTGTTAATATGGTGTATCACGCTGTTTGATTTGCGTATATTGAAGAATCCTTGCATTTGTGGAATCAACCCCACTTGATCATGGTGTACAATGCTTTTAATGTGCTATATGGATTCTGTTTGCTAGTATTTTGTTGTGGATTTTTTCATGTATGTTCATCAGTGATATTGGCCTGTAGTTTTCTTTCTTTGTGACATCTTTGTTTGGTTTTGGTTTCAGGGTGATGGTGGCCTCGTAGAATGAGTTTGGGAGTGTTCCTCCCTCTGCTATATTTTGGAAGATTTTGAGAAGGATAGATGTTAGCTCTTCTCTAAATATTTGATAGAATTCCCTTGTTAAGCCACCTGGTCCTGGGCTTTTGTTTGTTTTAAGATTTTTAATCACAGTTTCAATTTCAGTGCTTGTGATTTGTCTTTTCATATTTTCTATTTCTTTCTGGTTCAGTCTCGGTAGGTTGTGCATTTCTAATAATTTGTCCATTTCTTCCAGGTTGTCCATTTTATTGGCATAGAGTTGCTTGTAGTAATCTCTCATGATCCTTTGTATTTCTGCAGTGTCAGTTGTTACTTCTGCTTTTTCATTTCTAATTCTATTGATTTGTGTCTTCTCCCTTTTTTTCTTGATGCATCTGGCTAATGGTTTATTAATTTTGTTTATCTTCTCAAAGAACCAGCTTTTAGTTTTATTGATCTTTGTTCTCATTTCCTTCGTTTCTTTTTCATTTATTTCTGATCTGATCTTTATGATTTCTTTCCTTCTGCTAACTTTGGGGGTTTTTTGTCCTTTCTCTAATTGCTTTATGTGCAAGTTTAGGTTGTTTATTTGAGGTGTTTCCAGTTTCTTAAAGTAGGATTGTATTGCTATAAACTTCCCTCTTAGAACTGCTTTTGCTGCATCCCATAGGTTTTCAGTCATCGTGTCTCCATTGTCGTTTGTCTCTAGGCATTTTTTAATTTCCTCTTTGATTTCTCCAGCCACCACATGATTATTAAGTAGTGTATGGTTTACCCTCCGTGTGTTCATATTTCTTACAGATCTTTTCTTGTAGTTGATATCTAGTCTCGTAGTGTTGTAGTTGGAAAAGATACCTGATATGATTTCAAATTTTAAACATACCAAGGCTTGATTTGTGACCCAAGATGTGATATATCGTGGAGAATGTCCTTGAGCACTTGAGAGGAAAGTGTATTCTGTTGATTTTGGATGGAATGTCCTATAAATATCAATTAAGTCCATCTTGTTTAATGTATCATTTATATGCTGAATTCTCTTAGCTTTTGCTTGGCTGCCAAGGTTTTAACTTCTCTGTCGAACCTGAGTGAGATCCTTGCTTGGTAGAGTAATCTTGCTTGTAGCTTTTTCCCTTTCATCAGTTTAAATACGTCCTGCTACTCCCTTCTGGCTTGCAGAGTTTCTGCTGAAAGATGAGCTGTTTAGCTTATGGGGATTCCCTTGTATGTTTTTTTTCTGTTTTTCCGTTTTTTCTTTACTATTTAAAAAAATTTTTGATAGTTTGATTAATATGTGTCTTGGCATGTTTCTCCTTGGATTTATCCTGTGTGGGACTCTCTGCACTTCCTGGACTTGATAGACTATTTCCTTTCACATGTCAGGGAAGTTTTGTACTATAACCTCTTCAAATATTTTCTCAGACCCTTTCTTTTTCTCTTCTTCTTCTGGGACTCCTATAATTTGAAATGTTGGTGTGTTTAATATTGTCCCAGATGTCTCTGAGACTGTCCTCAATTCTTTTCATTCTTTTTTCTTTATTCTGCCCTGTGGTAGTTCTTTCTACTATTTTATCTTCCATGTCACTTACCCGTTCTTCTGCCTCAGTTATTCTGCTATTGATTACTTTAAGAGAATTTTTAATTTCAGTTATTGTGTTGTTCATCATTGCTTCTTTGCGTTTTAGTTCTTCTAGGTCCTGGTTAATAGTTTCTTGTATTTTCTCCATTCTATTTTGAAGATTTTGGAACATGTTTACTATCATTGCTCTGAATTCTTTTTCAGGTAGACTGCCCACTTCCTCTTCATTTGTTTGGTCTGGTGGGTTTTTACGTTGCTCCTTCATCTGCTGTGTGTTTCTCTGTCTTCTCATTTTGCTTAACTTACTGTGTTAACTTAGTATGACTTTAGACAGCCTATCTGCTAATGGGTAGGATTGTGTTCGTATCTTGCTCATTGTTTGGCATGGGGCATCCAGTATTTGAGCTTGCAGGCCGTTGGGTGTAGCTGGGTCCTCGTGTTGAGATGGAGCTCTCTGGGAGAGCTCTTGCTATTTGATATTATGTGTGGCTGGGACGTCTCTGGTTGTCCAATGTCCTGGACTTGGCTCTCCCACCTCCAAGGCTCAGGCCTGACACCAGGCTGGAACACCAAGACCCTGCCACCCAGCAGTCTCAGAAGAAAAGGCAGAAAGTAAAGGTAAAATTGTAACAATAAAATTTAAAAAAATTTTAAAAATGAAGAGAGTAACAAAACCTATAAACAAATCCACCAATGATAACAAGCACTAAAAACTAAACTAAGATAAATATAAAACTCAGAAACAAATCCATTGCAGAAAGCAAACCCCAAGTCTACATTTGCTCCCAAAGTCCACTGCTTCAATTTTTGAAACATTCCTTGTTTATTCAAGTATTCCCAGATGCAGGGTTTATCAAGTTGATTTCGGGGATTTAATCCACTGCTCCTGAGGCTGCACAAAGAAACATTCCTTTATCGTCTTTGTTCACCCAGCTCCTGGGGTTCAGCTTCAATTTTGGCCCTGTCTCTCTATGTAGGTCCCCTTCAGGCATCTGTTTCCTACCCAGACAGGAAGGGGTTAAGGCAGCATCTAATTAGCGCTTTCTTGCTCACTCAGGTTGTGGAGAGGGAGGGGTACAGTAGTCATAATTGAGATACGGGGCAAGCCTGCAGTGACAGAGGCCAGAGTGACATTGCCACAGCCTGAGGCGTGCCATGTATTCTCCCAGGGAAGTTGTCCCTGGATCTCAGGACCCGGGCAGTGGTGTGCTACACAGGCTCCCGGAGGGGTGTGGGTAGTGACCTGTGCTTGCACACAGGATTATTGGTGGCAGTGGCAGCAGAATTAGCATTTCATGCCTGTTTCTCTGATCTGAGCTGATAGCTGCAGCTCACGCCTGTCTCTGAAGCTCACTTAGGCGGTGCTCTGCCTTCTGTGGGCACATGTGGAAGGAATCCCTTTTCTTTGTGCACCCTAGAACAATGGTCTTTTGCCTCTTCAGCAGGTCCAGACATTTTTACAGACTACCTCCCAGCTAGTTTTGGCACACTGGCCCCCTTCAGGCTGTCTTCACACAGCGAAACCCAGTAGTCTCCCTGAGATCTGACTTCCAAAGCCTGAGCCTCAGCACCCATCGCCCACCCACCACGGTGGGTGAGCAGACAAGTGTCTCAGGTTGGTGAGTGCTGGTTGACACTGATCCTCTGTGCAGGAATCTCTCTGCTTTGCCCTCTGCACCCCTGTTGCTGAGTCCCAGGGAGACTACTGGGGTTGGCTGTGTGATGACAGCCTGAAGGGGGCTAGTGTGCTACAACTACCCGGGAGGGAGTCCCGAGATCCAGGGACAACTTCCCTGGGAGAATGCACGGCACATCTCAGGCTGTGACAACGTCACGCCAGCCTCTGTCACCTCAGGCTTGCCCTGCATTTCAATTATGACTACTGTACCCCTCCCTCTCCACAGCCTGATTGAGCAAGAGAGCCCTAATTAGACGTTGCTTTAAACCCTTCCTGTCTGGGTGGGGAACAGATGCCTGAAGGGGACCTACATGCAGAGGCAGGGCCAAAATCGAAGCTGAACCCCAGGAGCTGGCCGAATAAAGAAGAGAAAGGGATATTTCTCTGTGCAGCCTCAGGAGCAGCGGATTAAATCTCCACAATCAACTTGATAAACCCTGCGTCTGTGGAATAACTGAATAGACAAGGAATGTTTCAAAAATTGAAGCAGTGGACTTTGGGGGCAACTGTAAACTTGGAGCTTGCTTTCTGCGATGGATTTGTTTCTGAGTTTTACATTTATCTTAGTTTATTTTTTAGTGCTTGTTATCATTGGTGGATTTGTTTATTGGTTTGGTTGCTCTCTTTTTATAATTCTATTATTACTATTTTGCCATTTCTTTCTTCCTTTTCTTCTGAGACTGGTGGCTGGTAGGGTCTTGGTGCTCCAGCCAGGTGTCAGCCCTGAGCCTTGGAGGTGGGAGAGCTGATTCCAGGACATTGGACCACCAGAGACCTCCCTGCCACACATAATATCAATCGGTGACAGCTCTCCCAGACATCTCCATCTCAACACTAAGACCCAGCTCCACCCAGCGGCCAACAAGTTCCAATGCTGTACGCCCCATGCCAAAAAACTAGCAAGATGTGAACACAATCCCACCCATCAGCAGAGAGGCTGCCTAAAGTCATACTAAGTTCACAGACACCCCAAAACACCACTGGCCACGGCCTTGCCCACCAGAAAGACAAGATCCAGCCCCATCTACCAGAACACAGGCACCAGTCCCCTCCACCAGGAATCCTACACAACCCACTGAACCAACCTAAGCCACTGGGTGCAGATGCCTAAAACAACAGGAACTTCAAACCTGCAGGCTGTGAAAAGGAGACCCCAAACACAGTAAGTTAAGCAAAATGAGAAGACAAAGAAACACACAGAAGATGAAGGAGCAAGATAAAAACCCACCAGACCAAACAAATGAAGAGGAAATTGGCAGTCTACCTGAAAATAATTCAGAGTAATGATAGTAAAGATGATCCACAATCTTCGAAATAGAATGGAGAAAATACAAGAAACTATTAACCAGGACCTAGAAGAACTAAAGCACAAACAAACAGTGATGAACAACACAATAAATGAAATTAAAAATTCTCTAGAAGGAATCAATAGCAGGACAACTGAGGCAGAAGAACGGAGAAGTTACATGGAAAAAAAATAGTGGAAGTACTTACCGCAGAGCAGAATAAAGAAAAAAGAATGAAAAGAATTGAGGACAGTCTCCAAGACATCTGGGACAATATTAAACACCCCAAAATTCGAATTATATATGTCCCAGAAGAAGAAGAGAAAAAGAAAGGGTCTGATAAAACATTTGAAGAGGTTATAGTACAAAACTTCCCTAACATGGGAAAGAAAATAGTCTACCAAATCCAGAAAGTGCAGAGAGTCCCATAGAGGATAAATCCAAGGAGAAACATGCCAAGACTCATATCAATCGAACTATCAAAAATTAAATACAAAGAAAAAATATTAAAAGCAGCAAGGGAAAAACAACAAATAATATACAAGGGAATCCCCATAAGGTTAACAGCTGATCTATCAGCAGAAACTCTGCAAGCCAGAAGGGAGTGGCAGGACATATTTAAAGTGCTGAAAGGGTAAAAGCTACAACCACAATTACTCTACCGAGGAAGGATCTCATTCAGATTCAACAGAGATATTAAAACCTTGGCAGACAAGCAAAAGCTAAGAGAATTCAGCATTTAAGAGATACATTAAACAAGATGGATTTAATTGATATTTATAGGACATTCCAACCAAAATCAACAGAATACTCTTTCTTTTCAAGTGCTCATAGAACATTCTCCAGGATATATCACATCTTGCGACACAAATCAAGCCTTGGCATATTTAAGAAAATTGAAATCATATCAAGTATCTTTTC
The DNA here is from genome assembly GCF_059928025.1 of Delphinapterus leucas. Lineage (NCBI taxonomy): Eukaryota > Metazoa > Chordata > Mammalia > Artiodactyla > Monodontidae > Delphinapterus > Delphinapterus leucas. The sequence continues at coordinate 87,420,953 of NC_143150.1, forward strand.
CGACCACAATGCTATGAGACTAGATATCAATTACAGGAAGAAATCTGTAAAACATACAAACACATGGAGGCTAAACAATACACTACTTACTATTCAAGAGATCACTGAAGAAATCAAAGAGGAAATCAAAAAATACCTAGAAACAAATGACAATGAAACCACAATGACCCAAAACCTATGGGATGCAGCAAAAGCAATTCTAAGAGGGAAGTATATAGCAATAGAATCCTATGTCAAGAAACTAGAAACATCGGAAATAAACAACCTAACCTTACACCTAAAGCAATAAGAGAAAGAAGAACAAAAAAAACCCAAAGTTAGGAGAAGGCAAGAAATCATAAATATCATATCAGAAGTAAATGGAAAAGAAATGAAGGAAACAAGAGCAAAGATCAATAAAACTAAAAGGTGATTTTTGAGAAGATAAACAAAATTGATAAACAATTAGCCAGATTTATCAAGAAAAAAAGGGAGAAGACACAAATCAATAGAATTAGAAATGAAAAAGGAGAAGTAACAACTGACACTTCAGAAATATAAAGGATCATGAGAGATTAATACAAGCAGTATATGCCAATAAAATGGACAACCTGGAAGAAATGGACAAATTCTTAGAAATGCACAACCTTCTGAGACTGAACCAGAAATAAATAGAAAAAAAAGTCCCATCACAAGCACTGAAATTGAGACTGTTATTAACAATTTTCCAACAAACAAAAGCCCAGGACCAGATGGTTTCACAGGCGAATTCTATCAAGCATTTAAAGAAGAGCTAACACCTATCCTTCTCAAACTCTTCCAAATTATAGCACAGGGAGGAACACTCCCAAACTCATTCTACAAGGCCACCATCAGCCTGATACCAAAACCAGACAAAGATATCACAAAGAGAGAAACCTACAGGTCAATATCACTGATGAACATAGATGCAAAAATCCTCAGCAAAATACTAGCAAACAGAATCCAACAACACATTGGAAGGATCATGTGCCATGAGCAAGTGTCGTTTATATCAGGATTACAAGGATTCTTCAATATATGCAAATCAATCAATGTGATACACCATATTAACCAATTGAAGGATAAAAACCATATGATCTTCTCAATAGATGCAGGAAAAGTTTTCAACAAAATTCAACACCTATTTATGAAAAAAACCCTCCAGAAAGTAGGTGTAGAGGGAACTTACCTCAACATAACAAAGACCATATATGACAAACCCACAGCCAACATCATTCTCTATGGTGAAAAATTGAAACCATTTCCACTGAGATCAGGAACAATACAAGGTTTCCCACACTCACCACTATTATTCAACATAGTTTTGGAAGTTTTAGCCACAGCAATCAGAGAAGAAAAAGACATAAAAGGAAGCCAAATTGGAAAAGAAGGACTAAAGCTGTCACTGTTTGCAGATGACATGATAACTATACATAGAGAATCCTAAAGATGTTACCAGAAAACTACTAAAGCTAATCAGTGAGTTTGGTAAAGTCGCAAGATACAAATTTAATGCAAATCTCTTGTGTTCCTATATATTATTAACGAAAAATCTGAAAGAGAAATTAAGGAAACACTCCCATTTACCATTGCAACATAAAGAATAGAATACCTAGGAATAAACCTACCTAAGGAGACAAGAGACCTGTATTCAGAAAACTATAAGGCACTGATGAAAGAAATTAAAAATGATACAAACAGATAGAGAGATATACCATGTTCTTGGATTTGAAGAATCAGCATTGTGAAAATGACTATACTACCCGAAGCATTTGACAGATTCAATGCAATACCTATCAAATTACCACTGGCATTTTTCACAGAACTAGAACAAAATATTTCACAATTTGTTTGGAAACACAAAAGACCAAAAGCAATGTTGAGGTAGAAAAATGGAGGTGGAGGAATCAGAATCCCTGACATCAGACTATACTACAAAGCTACAGTAATCAAGACAGTGTGGCACTGGCACAAAAACAGAAATATAGATCAATGCAACAGCATAGAAAGCCCAGAGATAAACCCATACACATATGGTCACCTTACCTTTGATAAAGGAGGCAAGAATATACAATGGACCAAAGACAACCTCTTCAGTAAGTGGTGCTGGAAAAATTGGATAGCTACATGTAAAGGAGTGAAATTAGAATACTTCCTAACACCATACACAAAAATAAACTCGAAATGGATTAAAGCACTAAATGAAAGGTCAGATACTATAAAACTCTTAGAGGAAAATATAGTCACAACACTCTATGGCATAAATCACAGCAAGATCCCTTTTGACTCACCTCCTAGAGAAATGGAAATAAATACAAAAATAAACAAGTGGGACATAATGAAACTTAAAAGTTTTTGCACAGCAAAAGAGTCCATAAAGAAGACGAAAAGACCACCCTCATAATGGGGGAAAATATTTGCACACGAAGCAGCTGACAAAGGATTAATCCCCAAAATATAGAAGCAGCTCATGCAGTTCAAAATCAAGAAAAAAGCCCAATCTAAAAATGGGCAGAAGACCTAAATAACATTTCTCCAAAGAAGATATACAGATTGCCAACAAATGCACAAAAGAATTCTCAACATCTCTAATCATTAGAGAAGTACAAATCAAATCAACAGTGAGGTATCACCTCACACTGGTCAGAATGGCCATCATCAAAATATCTACAAATAATAACTGCTGGAAAGAATGTGGAGAAAAGGGAACCCTCTTGCACTGTTGGTGGGAATGTAAATTGATACAGCCACTATGGAGAACCTTATGGATGTTCCTTAAAAATCTAAAAATAGAACTACCATATGACCCAGAAATCCCACTACTGGGCATATATCCTGAGAAAACCATAGTTCAAAAAGAGACATGTACCACAATGTTCATTGCAGCAGTATTTACAGTAGTCAGGACTTGGAATCAACCTAAGTGTCCGTCGGCAGATAAATGGATAAAGAAGATCTGGCACATATATACAATGGAAGATTACTCAGCCATAAAAAACAAAATTGAGTTATTTGTAGTGAGGTGGATGGACCTAGAGTCTGTCATACAGAGTGAAGTAAGTTAGAAAGAGAAAAACATATACCATATGCTAACACATATATGGAATCTTAAAAAAAATTGTTCTGATGAACCTATGGGCAGTACAGGAATAAAGTTGCAGACGTAGAAAATGGACTTGAGGACACAGGGAGGGGTAAGTGTAAGCTGGGATGAAGAGAGAGAGTAGTATTCACATATATACACTACCAAATATAAAATAGATAGCTAGTGGGAAGCAGCTGCATAGCACAGGGAGATCAGCTCGGTGCTTTAGACCACCTAGAAGGGTGGCATAGGAAGGGTGGGAGAGAGGTGCAAGAGGGAGTGGATATGGAGATATATGTGTACATATAGCTGATTCAATTTGTTATACAGCAGAAACTAACACAACATTGTAAAGCAATTATACTCCAATGAAGATGTTTAAAAAAAAAGATGAATGAGGTACTTCCCTGGTGGTCCAGTGGGTAGGACTATGAACTCCCTTTGCTGCGGGCCTGGGTTTGATCCCTCTTCAGGAAACTATATCCTGCATGCATGCTGCAACTGAGAGTTCACATGACGCAACTAAAGTTCCTGCATGTCGCAATGGATATTCTGTGTGCCACAACTATGATCCAGCACAGCCTAGGTAAGTAAATAAATAAATAAATAAATAAGTTTTTTTAAACTTAAGATGAATGAAATCATATCATGTAGTTTTTCAGACCACAGTGGTATGACACTAAATAACAGGAGGAAAACTGAAAAATTTAAAAATAGGTAGAGATTAAACATGTTTATGAACAACCAATAGATCAAAGAAAAAATTAAAAGCAAATAAAAAATATGTTAAAAGAAACAATAATGGAAGCACAACATTCCAAAATTTATGGGATGCAGCAAAAGCAGTTCTAAGAGGGACTTAGGAAAAAAGAAAATCTGAAATAAACAACCTAACTTTACACCTCAGTGAAATAGAAAAAGAACAAACTAAGCCCAAAGTTATCAAAAGGAAGAAGATAACAAAGATCAGAACACAAATAAATGAAAAAGAGACCAAAGAACACAATATAAAAGATGAATGAAACTGAGTGGTTTTTTTTTCACACCTCCTGTTCTTTTCCAGCAATACACAAGTTAACACTGATTTACCATCATCTTTAGCTGTGTTCATGATGAGTCTCATTGTAGTCCAGGACACAGAGACATCCAACACTGTCCAGGTGTGAGGGAGATGGGTGCAGGCCATCTAGATTCAGGGGAGTATTGGTTTCCATACCTAAATCTTTGCCCAGCTCTGTCTTTAGGGTCTCAGAAAGGCTGCTGATGATCATGCGAACCTCATTGCACTGGCTCTCACTCTTATTATGAAATAACTCTCGAGCCTTCATGCCCAGGAAGCTTTCTGAACTGGGACCAAGATTTGGTTTTTTTGAAAACATAAACAAAATTGACAAACTTTTAATTATACTAAGAAAAAAAGAGAACACTTTTATGCCATAATATTAGATATTCTAAAAGAAATGGATAAATTTATGGAAACATACAACCAACCAAGTCTGCATCATGAAGAAATAAAAAAGCTGAACAGGCTAATGACTAAGAAGATTGAATCAGTAATTAAAAACAAAACAAAAAAAACTCCCAACAAATAAAAGCCCTCGATCAGATGACTTCACAGGTGAATTCTACCAGACATTCAATGAAGAATTAATACCAATCCTTCTCACGCTCTTCCAAAAAATTGAAGTGAAGGAAACACTCCCAAACTCACTTTATGAGGCCAGCATTACCCTAATAGCAAAGCCAGATAAAGACATACAAGAAAAGAAAAACATAGGCCAATATCCATGATGAATATATTTATAAAAATTCCCAACAAAATACTAGCAAACCAAATTTAACAGCAGATTCAAAGGATCATACACCACGATCAAGTGGGATTTATCCCTGTGATGCAAGGATGGGTCTAAATACGCAAATCAACAAATGTAACATACATTAATAGAATGAAATACAAAAATCATATCATAATCTCAATGTATGCAGAAGAAGCATTTAACAAGATTCAGCATCCTTTCATAATAAAAACTCTCAACAACTTGGCTGTAGTAGGAATGTACCTCAACATAATAAAGGCCATATATGACAAATTCACAGCTAACATCATAATGGTGAAACTATGAAAGCTTTTCTGCTAAGGTCAGGAATAAGAAAAGGTTGTCCACTCTCACCACTCCCATTAAACATAGTACTGGAAGTTCTAGTAGCAATTAGGCAAGAAAAAAGAAATAAAAGGCACACAAATCAGAATGGAAGAATAAAATTGTCTCCGTTTGCAGATGACATGATAGAAAACCTTAAAGACTCCACAAAAAATCTGTTAGAACTGATAAACAAACTCACTAAATTTGCAGGATACAAAGTCAACATACAAAAATCACTTATGTTTCTACTCACTAACAACAACTTATCTGAAACGATGAAGAAAATAATCCCATTTACAATACCATATAAATAAAAAAATATTTAGGAATAAATTTAACCAAAGAGGTGAAAGATGTGTACACTGAATACTATGAAACATTGATGAAAGACATTGAGGAAGACACAAGTGGAAAGATATTCCATGTTCATGTATGGGAAGAACTTATATTGTTAAAATATCCATACTACCCCAAACCATCTATAGATTCAGTGAAATCCATATCAATACTCCAATGGTATTTTTCACAGATGTAGAAAAAATAATCCTAAAACTTGTATGGAACCACAAAAGACCCTGCATAGTCAAAGCAACCCCTGAGATAGAAGAACAAAGCAGAGGCATCACACTTCCTGAATTCAAATTTTATTACAAATTTATAGTAATCAGAACCATATGGCACTGGCATAAAGACAGACACATAGCCCAAAGGAATAGAATCAAGAGCCCAGAAATAAACCCATGCGTATATGGTCAACTAATATTTGATAAGAGAGCCAAGAATATTCAATGGGGAAAAGATAGTGTCTTCAGCAAATGGTGTTGGGAAAACTGTATATTCACATGCAAAAGAATGAAATCAGACCTCTATCTTACACCACTCACAAAAAGTTTACTCAAAGTGGATAAAGACTTAAACATAGGACTCAAAACTGTAAAATTACTAAAAGAAAACATAGGTAAAAACCTCCTTGAAATTGGTCTTAGCAATGATTTTTTTGGATATGACAACAAAAGCACAAGTAAGAAAAGCAAAAGTAAACAAGTGGCATTGCATGAAACAAAAAAAGCTTCTGCACAGGAAAAGAAGCAATCCATACAATAAAAAGGTACACTACAGACTGGGAGAAAATACTTACAAACCATCTATCTGATAAGAGGTTAATATCCAAACATATGAAGAATGCATACAACTGAATAGCGAAAAAATAAACAATCCTATTAAAAAATGGGCAAAGGACTTGAACAGACATTTCCCCAAAGACATACAAATGGCCCGCAGGCACATGAAAAGATGCTCAACTTCACTAATTATCAAGGAAATACAAATCAAAACTACCATGTGCTATCACCTCACACCTGTTTGAATGGCTATTATCAAAAAGACAAGCAACAACAAGTGTTGGAGAGGCTGTGAAGAAAAGGGAACTTTTACGCACTCTTGGTGGGAAAGTAAACTGGTACAGCCACTATGGAAAACAGTATGAACATTCCTCAAGAAACTAAAAATAGAACTAACATATGATTCAGCAATCCCACTTCTAGGTATATATCTGAAGAAAATGCAATCAACTATCTTAAAGAGATCAGCATCCCCATGTTCATTACAGCATTATTCACAATAGCCAATTATATATGATGGAATATTATTCAGTCATAAAAAGAAGGTAATCCTGCCATTTGTGACAATATGGATGGACCTTAAGGGCATTATGCTAAGTGAAATAAGTCAGAGAAAGACAAATACTACATGATTTCACTTATATGTAGAATATAATAAAAACAAACAAACAAAAAACCTGAACTTGTAGTAACAAAGAGTAGAGTGGTGGTTACCAGAGGCTGGGTCATGGGAAGTTATCATTTAATGGTACAGAGTTTCAGTTTTGCAAGATGAAGAATTCTGGAGATGGATGATGGTGGTGGCACAATATGGATGTACTTAATACCACTGAACTGTACACTTTAAAATGCTTAAGATAGTAAATTTTATGTTATGTGTATTTTGCCATAATAAAAAAAATTGAACAAAAATATTTAAAACACAAATTGAGTTTTACTATGATGAGTGATTTCATATTGAAATTTGGAAATTTGGTGTATTTTGTGATGGGACTCGATATCTTACTTAAATTTTATGTTTTAGCAAGCAACTTCTGACGCTGCTCCAGCTGTTGAAAGGTGGCATTGCCTCATTCTTGTTAGGTAGGAGTTGAAGTGCAGGTTCTCCACTTGGCCTCTGTTGATACCCAGAGTGCAAGAGAGACTCCTTATTACCACTGTGCAGGGGCAGGCGTTCAGGCTCCTCTTTAGGCTTTTGCTGATATCACCCTGGCTGGTAGAGGCAGAAGTGTTTTGTTACTGCACCCCATGTGGTTTCTACTGACACAGTGGTATGGTGGCCTTGTTAAGGATAAGGGGTAGTGATAGTCCTGGCTCTCTACAGACCTTCTCTGACACCATCCCAGTGGGGATGGAGGGGTGCTTCATTATTTCTGGGTAGGTGTAGAAGTCCAGGCTCCTCATATTGCCTTCACTGACACTTCCAGAGATGATGGTAGACTCCTTACCCTAGAGGTGGTGAAATTTCTGACTCTCTACTTAGGTATTCTCTGACATCACCACAATCAGAAGGGGGAAGGACTACTCATTACTTCTGCACATGGTCTTGACATCTGAGGTGAGGAGTGGAACTAGTTGCTACCCAGACAGGACAAAAGTTCTGAATCCCCATTTACTTTTCTCTGACACCATCCTGGAAAGGTCAGAGTCTGTAGTGCCTGTCTATACCCATGCGAGGGTAGAAATCTAGGCTCTCCATTTGACCTTCACTGGGGGTGAGGGTGTTGGAGTGCACTGCAGTTTTTTCATGATGTTTTGCAGTTACTGTCTAAAGGTTTATTTCTGGAAGGAATATTTTTTAAGTACGTCTACTCCATATTTCTGGAAGCAAGAGTCCCCCAAAGTGACTTTTGAAAAGTGCATTGTATGCCTTAGGACTAACAACAAAACCAACTTAAATATTGAACTCTAAGTAATAGGGGTGTTTTTTTTTTTTTTTTTGCTGTACGTGGGCCTCTCACTGTTGTGGCCTCTCCCGTTGCGGAGCACAGGCTCCGGACGCGCAGGCTCAGCGGCCATGGCTCACGGGCCCAGCCGCTCGGCGGCATGTGGGATCTTCCTGGACTGGGGCACAAACCCGTGTCCCCTGCATCAGCAGGCGGACTCTCAACCACTGCGCCACCAGGGAAGCCCTAAGTAATAGTTTTATTGTCGTTTTTGTTGTTGATTTTATTTTTCTTTAAGAAGTATGGGTTAAAAATTCGGAAACTAAATTTTGTGTAGACTAGCAAATAAATAAATTAGTGGATAATGAGAGCCAGGTTTCTCACTGTTGGAGAAGGGGATTACAATTATTGAAAGGGAGAAGGTTGAAATGAATCCTGTGTTGGACTGGAAGTGAGGTAACAGTATGAACTCATTGCTTTTAAAATGGATGTAAAATATCAATAGATTAAAATGTGGATGCACGCACGCACGCACACACATACACACACACACACACACACACACACACTTCTCCTAGATCTGTCTTCTGAGATGGCCTGTAGCAATGATACCCTAATAGCAGTGAGTACATTTAGCACACAGGTCTTGGTTTATAAACACCACTTCCCACTGAAGAAAAAAAAGCAAGAGCTCCATGATGAAATGTATGATGGCTGAGGCAGGAAACATACAAAATGAGTCTGTATTACCTTGCTGTGCCAAATGTAAGAAATGCTCAATAAATGATGGGGATGCATCAAATGAACTGAAGAGTCAACTAGAAGGGATTCCTACTGATCAAATCTGTAAGTATTTGCATATCTAAATAAATCTTAGTAAAGGATTATACTGTATTGAATAGAATAATAATCAGAGTCAACACTGATATACATACACACACATACATACATACATACATATATACATTCTTACATGAGAAGAGAAAGAAATTTCTTTATAGCAGAGAATTTAATATAGAAATCCAACTTTTAAAAAGTAGAAAAAGTGATGAAAATAGAAAGTCATCTCTGGACAATAAGCATGGTAATAACTGAATGAGGCAAGAATTATCAATGATACTAAAATTAATGGGTAAAAAAATTGGCATCATGTGCGTGGATGACTAATACCCCAGAAGAGAGTCTAAGCTGCCCAGGCTGGTCTTTGGGGATTTTCTTTAATCTGGCCCCAGCTTACACTTGTTCCTCTGTTTCCCTTTGGACTGGGAACCCCTAATCCAGTCTGTCTATGTCATTCACCTGCACCTCTTCATAACAAACCAAATTACTAAAAACTACTTCTGCGTGTGAACCTTTTTGTACTTCAGTGCTCTGGCAGAGATAGAGAAAGTTGGGGCCAGACCCAGGATTTAGAGGCCACCCCAGTCCTTCCATGTTCTCATTCTACTGCTAACAGTCCCACTTCCACCATGACATCAAGCTACCCATGCAGGGAACCTCCTCCAGGAGTCTGCTGGGCACACATTATTTTAAAGATATATGGGCTCTTAGGTGATGTCCTGGAAATGCACATATTACTTCTATCCATTGGCTAGAAATAGTCAGATGATCCCAACAAAATTGCAAAGGTGCCTGGGAAAAGTAAGCACTAAGTGGTTTTGGTGGGTTTTTTTGTTTGTTGGTTTGTTTGTTTTTTGCTTTGTTGCCAAATACTGAATTTTCCTCATATACTTTCTTTTTTTTTGATTAATTTTTTTTATTGGAGTATAGCTGATTTACAATGCTGTGTTAGTTTCTGCTGTACAGCAAAGTGAATCAGCCATACATATACATGTATCCACTCTCTTCTAGACTCCATTCCCATATAGGTCATTACAGAGCACCAAATAGAGTTCCCTGTGCTATGCAGTAGGTTTTAATTAGTTATCTTTTATATATAGTAGTGTCTATATGTCAATATCCCCCCCCGTTTCCCCGTTGGTAACCATAAGTTTGTTTTCTACATCTGTGACTCAATTTCCGTTCTGTAAATAAATTCATTTGTACCATATTTTTTAGATTCCATATATAAAGGATATCATATAATACTTGTCTTTCTCTGTCTGACTTACTTCACTCACTATGACCATCTCTAGGTCCATCCAGGTTGCTGTAAATGGCATTATTTCATTCTTTTTATGGCTGAGTAATATTCCATGGTATATATGTACCACATCTTCTTCATCCATTCCTCCATCAGTGGACATTTCGGTTGCTTCCATGTCCTGGGTATTGTAAATAGTGCTGCAATGAACATTGAGGTGCATGTATCCTTCCGAATTATAGTTTTCTTTGGGTATATGCCCAGGAGTGGTATTGCTGAATCATATGGTAGCTCTATTTTTACTTTTTAAGGAATCTCCATACTGTACTCCATAGTGGCTGTACCAATTTACATTCCCACCAACTGTATAGGAGGGTTCCCTTTTCTCCACACCCTCTCCAGTATTTCTTGTTTGTACAATTTTTAAAATTATGGCCATTCTAACCGGTGTGAGGTGATAACTCATTGTAGTTTTGATTTGAATTTCTCTAATAATTAGTGATGCTGAACATCTTTTCATGTGCCTCTTGGCCATCTGTATGTCTTCTTTGTAGAAATGTCTATTTAGACCTTCTGCCCATTTTTTAAAATTGGGTTGTTTGTTTTTTTGATATTGAGCTGCATAAGCTGTTTGTATATTTTGGAGATTAATCCCTTGTCGATTGCTTCATTCTCAAATATTTTCTCCCATTTTGTGGGTTTTCTTTTCATTTTGCTGATGGTTTCCTTTGCTGTGCAAAAGCTTTTAAGTTTCATTAGGTCCCATTTGTTTATTTTTGTTTTTATTTTCATTACTCTCAGAGATGGATCAAAAAAGATCAGGCAGAGAGTGTCCTGCCTATGTTTTCCTCTAAGAGTTTTATAGTATCTGGTCTTACATTTAGGTCTTTAATCCATTTTGAGTTTACTTTTGTGTATAGTGTTAGAGAATGTTCTAATTTCATTCTTTTACATGTAGCTATCCAGTTTTCCTAGCACCAGGTATTGAAGAGACTTTTCTCCATTGTATATTCTTTCCTCCTTTGTCATAGATTAGGTGACCATAGGTGTGTGGGTTTATTTGGGCTTTCTATCCTGTTCCATTGATCTATATTTCTGTTTTTGTGCCAGTACCATACTGTCCTGATTACTGTAGCTTTGTAGTATAGTCTCAAGTCAGGGAGCCTGATTCCTGCAGCTTCATTTTTCATTCTCAAGATTGCCTTGGCTGCAGAAATAGAGACACAGATGTAGACAGCAAACATATGGACACCAAGGGGGAAAAGCGTGGAGGGAGGGGGTGGTGGTGGAATGAACTGGGAAGTTGGGATTGACATATATACACTACTATGTATAAACTAGATAACTAATAAGAGCCTGCTGTATAAAAAATAAAATTAAATTTAAAAATAAACTAAAAAACTTGATTGCCTTGGCTATTCCGGGTCTTTTGTGTTTCCATACAAATTGTAAAAGTTTTTGTTCTAATTCTGTGAAAAATGCTATTGCTAATTTGATGGGGATTGCATTGAATCTGTAGATTACTTTGGGTTGTATAGTCATTTTGACAATATTGATTCTTTCAATGCAAGAGCATGGTATATCTCTCCATCTGTTTGTGATATCTTTGATTTCTTTCATCAGTATCTTATAGTTTTCTGAGTACAGGTCTTTTGCCTCCTTAGGTAGGTTTCTTCCTAGGTATTTTATTCTTTTCAATGCGATGGTAAATGGGATTGTTTCCTTGATTTCTCTTTCTGATCTTTCATTGTTAGCATATAGGAATGCAAGAGATTTCTGTGTATTAATTTTGTATCTTAAAACTTTACCAAATTCATTGATTAGCTCTAGTAGTTTTCTGGTAGCATCTTTAGGATTTTCTACATATAGTATCATGGCATCTGCAAACAGTGACAGTTTTACTTCTCCAATTTGGATTCCTTCTATTTCTTTTTCTTCTCTGATTGCCGTGGCTAGGACTTCCAAAACTATGTTGAATAAAAGTGGCAAGAGTGGACATCCTTGTCTTGTTCCTGATCTTAGAGGAAATCTTTCAATTTTTCACCATTGAAAATGATGTTTGCTGTGGGTTTGTTGTATATGGGCTTTCTCATATACTTTCATAGATAAATAAGCTAAAACACAGAGAAGAGAAAATACTTGCCCCAAGTGACACCACTGGGGGAGGCAGAATTAGAAGCTAGGGCTCTCTGATGGCAAAGTCCAAGTTCTTTCTACAACGTCCTGCTGTCTCAGCTCTCCTAGAGCTCACAGTATCCCTGCCCTTTCCCATGCACTCACATATTCCATCACTTAAGATTTTTATTGTAAGCAATGGTATACTGGTAAATGGTTAACAACTGGTTCTCAAAACAAAACAAAAATATCCCTGATTGGTAGTCTTTGCCGCTTTTCATAGAGTACATAATCTCACCATGGTCAACTTCAAGTTACCAGTTTCACTGAATGTAAAGGCAGGATGAAGTGCACACAGGAGCAAGCTGGCCACAGCACATCACTGCTTATAAGCAATAGGAAGTCTTTCTTGCCAAAGTAAATAAGTAGGCTTTATTAGAAAGATATCAGAGACTCACAGAACTGGAGGGAGACTGGAGAAAGGAACTTAAGAACTGGATAGGGAGCTCAAAGACAGAAATAGTCTGATCAGAATGCTGCCCTCGGGATAAAAATCCCATAAACCATTTTTTTTACTCTTGTGTCAATCAGTTAAGTTTCAAAGTCCAAGGAAAGGACATGTGATTGAGAAGAGTAGGTTGCATGCCTGGCCCTTGACAATACCAGGACAGGGAGAGGAAGAATCTGGCTTATAACATTTCAGTGGGAGGAGGCACACATCTGAACATGTCATCCCACAAAGACTATGTATCAGTTTTCTATTAGTGAAAAACAAATGACCACAATTTGAGTGGAAAACAACATCTATTTATTATCTCATAGTAATTGTAGGTCAGAAGTCCAGGCATGGCTTGCCTGGGTTCTCTGTTCAGGCAAGCCCGAAATCAAGGAGTCAGCAGGCTACATTCCTTTCTGGAACCTCTGGGGAAGAATCCACTTCCATGTACATTCAGATTATTGGCAGAACTCCTGTCTTTGAGCTGTAGGTCTGAGGTCCTCGTTTCTTTGCTGGCTATCAGCTGAGGGCCTCACTTAGTTCATAGAGGCCACCCATTTTCTTTGCCATATAGCCCCTCAATCTTCAAATCCAGGAATGGATGATTTCCATGTATTAAATCTCTCTCAGTCTTCAAATATCTCTTAACAGGAAGAGTACAGGCCCCACTAAGATCTCACCTGATTAGGTCCGGCCCACCCAGGATGATCGTCTTGTTTTAAGGTCAACTGATTTGGGACCTTATTACATGTGGAAAATCCCTTCACAGCAGTGTCTAGATTAGTGTTTTATTGAATAATGGTGAGAAGGTGTATGTACACCAAGGGTGGGGATCTCATGAGTCATCCTAGAATTCTTCCTACCACAAAAATGGGGGAACTCTATTATTTTAAAAGGAAATTGAGTGCCATTAGGAGAATGAATGTATACCAACAAGACAGATATTCTCTACAGTCCATTTGTCCAACATCTACACATACTTTTTGCCATCTTATACTTTGGAAAATGGCAACATGCAACTATTCTTCATACAAGAAGAAATGTATTCAATCATCCCCAAAGGGAGCCAAACCTGAAGTGTTATCAGTCATAGTATCCATGTGCAAGTTCAGGGTCTTCAGATGGCATCCATTCTTCCTCTATTTCAATACAATACTGCATCAATATTCTGTAATAAGATGGATAAATAAAAAATAAAACTACCACCAACTCACCATGTATAAAATAGTAAGAAAAGAGAGTAATAGTAAAAAGAAAGTAATAAAAAGGGGCACACTAAAATATATACATATATGCATATTTTTGCAAAGAATTAAATATGGTAGCTACTGCAGCCTTCATTTCTAAAACTGGTTACTAGGTCAAAGTTGATATAAACTTTCTTTCTTCACTCTTCCTGTTATGTTTCTTCTCATCCAGTCAGCATGGGTTGACTGGTTGGATGGGTTATGTAGAAGAATGATTCAAACATTTATTTACGTACAGTCTGAGAGATTGGTAGCCTTGCCTGTATGGGATTGCTGTAGCTGTCTAATAATTTTAACCATGTTGGGACATGATAAGGCACACTAGAAGATCTCCTGGTCTCCAGACACACTCCTTTCTGCACCCATTATGTAGCAGCAACCCTACTTCCCCTTGAAGATTGAAATCAGCCATGTTAGCACTTGACAGCACCATTTGTCACTAACTTTATCCGGTAATTGGGGTGACCATCTGCGTCAGCTAATTGGCTTTATACAGAGGGAAAGCAAACTTCTCATCTCTTTATGACTGAAGGTAGCTATACAGCTTGGAGCCAGGTGCCTACTAAAAATTCTAAACCAGTAGAGTCCAAAGTTGCAAGGACCAGAAACATTTTGTGAATAGGCCTTTAGGAGCAACTCTAAATTCCATCCTTCAGCTCTTAGACCTAGGAATTCTGGTTGTTGACTAGATGACATTATATATTGTATATGGTGGCTAGTTCAAGACACATAGCATATATTGTAGGACAGCACCTCTAACACACAAGGTGTTGTCTCTCAACTTGTGGCATAACTGTCTTCAATAGAGTCATTATTCCACTGTATAAGGACAACATTTTTTATGAGTAATGGAGTGCATGATAAAACAACGAATTCCGTAGGTATAAGCCAATCACCACACTTTTTTAGTTTTAAAATGTCCCTTGATCGGAAGCAAGTCTGCATAAAATTTCACAACTATGGATAAAACATTCTGTAAGATCACAGATGGTGGCACTGACAGAAGTACTGCAGGCAGTGAAGGCAAATCCATGTCTAGAATACTCACTTATTCCAGAGAAATTATAAAGCCAACTAACTCCTCCATGATATAATGGCTCCAAACTAATTAACTTACCCCCAGGTACCTGGCTGGTCCCCTTGAGATTGATATGTAACAGGAATTCAGTACAGTGTTGACAAGTTGGGCATTCAGCAGCGGGGGTGGTCACATCAGCCTTTGTAAAGTGAAACCATATTGCTGAGGTCATGTATAGCCTCTGTTCATGCCACCATGACCACTTTCTACAGGTGCCCATTAAGGAAGCACAGGAGTGTCTGAGAAAAGAGGTTTACTGACCTCCACTGAATGGGTCATATTGCCCACCTGATTACTGAAAGCATATTGATGTGAGCGGTCACATCTAACACTAATAGTCTCATGCTCCTGACTGGTTCCAAGAAGTCCATATACCACTTCCCTAGATCTGTTTTGTGTCCATTTTCCCAAATGTCCTCATTCAAAATCTCTGCTAATTAGGATGAACCATTATCCCCGGACTTAGATCTGGATGCAATATCCTATATATTCATATTATATATATATATATATATATATATATTTCCAAAGGGTGCAATGGCAAGGAGTGTGTGTAGATGTTGGATAAGTGAACTTCAGTAAATATTAAAGTAAAAATAATTTTTAAAATTTTTATTCTGATAAGACTTACAAAAAAGTTGCAAGGATAGTAAAAGAATTCCCATATACACTTAACCTAGATTCTCCAATGTAAGTATTTTACTGTATTTGTGTTATTCTCCTTGTCTCTCACACTCTATACACACATACATGTGGACACAAATTTTAAAATATTTTGAGAGTAAGTTACAAACACATTCTCTTACAGAAAACAGTAGAATAATCAAAATCAGACCACTAACATTGATACTAACAGACCACTAACTGACCTTATTCAGATTTTGCCAACTGTCCAAATTGCACCAGAATTTCATGAGCAGTGAAGGGAAGGAATCAAATCTCTTCTGGGGTATGAATAGGGCAGATGGTGTACTGAAGCCTGGATTAGGGTTCAATCCACAGGGATGGAGCTAAGGGGGCTTCCATAGGCATTGGGCCTCCTCTGCCAGCTCCAGGCCCCAATGATACCACCCTCCTCTTTCTTCAGGCTTCCTAGAACTCCCTTGTGACCTTCCACACCTCTGATGTTGCCATAACCGCATAGTTCTGGAAATAAACTTTACCTGGGACTGGTCCCCACAAGGCAGAGGCCCCAGGACTCTTCCACCACTTTAGTACCTAACACAGCTAGGAGGATCCACAGAGCTCCATTGTTATTATTAGGTTTCTGTCTCACAGACACGAGCTGGGGAGGGGTGCAAAAATCATCTCTTGTCATCTCTCATTCCCATTGACAAATGGGCAAGGGAGGCTCAGAGAAGTCTGAGACTATTAGGGGCAGAGCTGGGGGAATGCCCCATTCCTGTCTCTTAGGCCTAGTGTCTTCCCCTGACATCACACAAGTGGTCTAAATTCCCCTCCCTAAAGGGCAGTCACAGTCTGCGCACAGCGTGGAGCTGGGGGTGTGGGTGGTGACGGGTGGAGGAGGGAATGACACCTCAGGGAAGACCTGTGCTTACCCGGGTGGCTTATGGATGAACGGGTTGTTCTTTTCTGAGGCTGCAAAGTGGAGTCCATCTACCTGAACATGGAGGCTGTAAACACACATCGGGAGAAGCCTGAGGTAGGTGAGGGACTCTGTGGCCTAAGCTGGCACGTGGTGAAAGCACCCTCCCCTGCAGAAAGGCAGCCCCAGTCCCACAGAGCTTGGGTGTTTCCACCAACAGGTAGAATAACCAGCACCCAAAAATGCAGGAACCACAGCCCAGACCCGAGGCACCATAGACACGCACAGCTAGAGCAACCCTGCCTAAAAGGCCTCTCTGGCTGAGGTTCCCCCAGGCTTGCCTGAGAAGAGGGTCAGGATCCAGGCCTGGCTGAAAGAGGGGAGCCTGGCAGTAAGGACAAGAGGCAGGGAGGGGCGGGGGCTCCACACTGCTGGCTGCTTCCTGCTAATACTGGGTTCTCTCCTCTCAGAATGTGAACGTCACCCGGGAAACTGTGGAAGCCCTGGACACTGTCCCTGCCCACTACTGAGCCCTTCCCAGATCAAATTGCCTTTGCTCCTGCTTTCTTCTACCGCAGGAGCTCCTGCGTCTGCCCTTGCCCATATGCTCAGGTAACACTAAGCCTCTGAGGAAGTTATGGCCTCTAAGTTGATCCTCAGCGAGAGAGCTCTGCTTCCAGCAAGACCTCAGCAGCTCAAGCCATCCCCGTTCAGTCACAGCCAAAAGACTGTCTGGCTCTGCATGGAGCTTTGTCTTACTTTCTCAATTCTTGTTCCCTGAGCAACAAAGGTTCCTCTTTCTCCCTGCAGGAGGGGGAGAAGTGGCCATTGTGAGGCCTCCTTCACTATGCATAAGAACTTGTCTCTGTGATGAGGCCCTGTTCCTGTGGGGGTGGGGATTGTGAAGGCTTTCTAGAGGCAGATTCCTGGGCAGCATTTCCAGAAGTAAGGGGCACCAGTGGGACTGACCCTTTATGAGCAATATGACTAGGGGTATGAGATCTTCCTTCTCACACAGGAAACTCCGGCACCTGGCTCACCATGTTCTCTGCTCCTATTCCTGCCCCCATCCTGGGGTCATTTCACTTTCCACATGGATAATATAACCAACACCCTGGAGTCCCCAGAACATTATCTCCAGGAACAGTTATCTCCCCTTACCTTCAACTACCCACTCTCCGAACTTTATTATTATTACCTGGAGTTCTACCTCCTGCGTCTTCTTAAATGCAACTGTCTGACCACCTACACCCTCTCTCATTATTTCATCTTTCAATGTCACTTCAAAACACCTAGCAGCATATCTATCACATATGAGTCACTTCAGTGATATTTAATACCATACTTTTTTTAGACCTCATTAACATTCGTGTTCATCAATCACTCCTTTGTTTCCCTATCCATTAGTCAGAAAGCTGATCCGCCCTTCAAGCTAGAACTGAGGCCCCATCTCTCCCATATAAACCTGTTGATCTCTCCCTAAACACAGAAAAAACAGGGAGCACATCTAAATCACTTTGCAGTTTCAACGTTTATTTCTGATACCAAAACTTGACAGCACACAAGGGGGGGAAGAAAGCAATAGACAAGGAACAGCAAATAAATTTATCTTGCATGCCACTTTCAGTCAACAGGATGTGGCTCTCTAGATAGCTGTGTTTAGAAGGATTCTGAGGCTTCAGCCTCACTCAGGGGAAAGACTATTGCAACTGATTAGCAATATCTGTGAACATAAAAAAGAAAAAAAATGTAAAAGTCAATGCTATATACCAAATAGTAAGGAACATAAATAACAAATACTGCTTCCACATACTTTCCTCTGCTCCCCACCACGTGTTTCCTAGGACTCCCAGCTAGAGCACATAAATACATTCCCATGGATTCTGTATCTCCCAATGACCCTAAGTGCCCAATCCAAAGTGATATACCTACCCAACATCTCACTCAACCCAGAAGAAACCGATGGCACCAAAGTTGGCAGCAAAGTTGGCACTGGCTGTACCACCAGGGCCAATAATGGGGCCGGCGAAGGTCTGAGGAAATCTGGAGCGAGCATTCTGGTGGTATCTGGCCCAGAAGGTAAATGGGATTCTGGACCAGGGATCTCCAAAATCTCCTTCCTCGTCCCAGGTCAGCAGCTCAAATTCAATGTCATCCCAGCTCCAGGGCCCAGATACGGCCTCATCTCCAATCCCCATGCGGGTTCTTGCCTCAGCCCGGGCCTCGGCCTCAGCTGCAGCAGCATCCAGAGCATCCAAGGCCTCATCTGCGGCCTCCATGAACTGCGCAGTCCAGTCACGAGGGTCTCTCTTCTGAACCTGAGATGAGGAATAGAAAATAAAACCCATAATAGTATTAGTTAATATTTATGAAGCACCTACTATATATTTAGCACCCTACTTTGTGCTATTATTTATGTAGTAACAACAAATACCACCAATAATGTGGTACCTACCGTGTGCGATACCTAAAATCTCATTCCTGCTCTGGAATTTTCCCAGTCAGTCATAGTTCATCCCTTAACCTATAGAGTGTTGCAGTTCCTCTATTACCTCTGCAATGAATCGCAGCACTTTCATCTTGCTAGTCTCATGGTAGGAACGGAGGCCCCAGAGGAACTCATACTCAGGAGGGTTGCTGTTGGGCACTCGTCTGTAGTCTAGGTACCTTAGAAAGAGGAGAAAGGCCTTTGTTTCTACCCAGGCAGAATGATAGTCCATCAATGCATAATAATCTGAGATTCTGACATCCCAGATTTCAGGTAGCAACTCCCCTCAGTCTCATTCCTAAACACAGATTTACCCTCTAATAATCAGGCCTTTGAATTCCTGTGCCAGTGCTTCTACACAAAGCAGTCACCTAGGCCTGGAGGGTGGCTTGAGTAGGGTCATAGAAAGGACAACACTTAATTTCACCCCCTCTGTCACAGCTCTAACTCCAAGTGCTTATAATCTTGTCATTGAATCACAGATAGGCCCATTGCAAAGCCTCAGCTAAGCTCAGCCTTTGGAATATCTACTGTGGGCGTGGTGGACAGGCTCCACTTGCAAGATCACTATACTGCAGGAAAATCCAACCACAAAGAGCATACTCAATAAATACTCCTGCGTACATATGTGTGTGTATATGCATAGGTATAGGTATAGTTAGTATAAGAAATGAGCATGGAAAGGGCTTTCTGAGGCTGACCAGCACACAGAATTCATGAAGACCAGACAAAGCTGCTTAGGCATCACTTACTTTTGCTTTACAAACTCATAAGTGAGAAGTTTCCTCAGATCTCCAAGGAGGGGATGTCTTACCCTGATAGTAACAACAACAAAAAAAAGGGATCCATAATCACACACTATGACATTGCCCAAAGGAAAGAAAAGAGTTTTCCAGCACAGAGGTCAGAGACAAGAGAAGAGGCAGAGAGGTCAGGACTATTTCCCCATCCACCCAGGTCACATCCTTGGGCTCTGTACCTCCCCAAACCAATTCCCTTAGACCACCAGGCTGATGCAATCCTGGGACCATCCTCTGTTGCCAAAGGATGATATAAACAGGCAAGAGATGAGAGAGCCCAATCATACCCAGGACGCAGTCCCATCTTGCGTAGTGCCTCCCAGAGGACAGCTGCAATGGGAGGCAAGGGGAGACAAGGGACGGAAAATGAGCATGGAAAACAGGCGGTAGCCAACCCCCAGCTGCTGGCCCAGCCACTCACCTTCACTGGCACGGTTGCCATTCATGAAGATGACACCCAAAATCACTAAGAGGAGACCCAGCTTGGGTGTGTCTTTGGTCCTAAAGAAGCACAAAAAGAATATATTTTCAGCAGTCATTTGCATGAGACACCCCAGGCAGCTTACCCATCTAGCTTCCCCAGTATTCCTCAGCTAGGGGATAATTCTACCCCAGGTCTGCCCATGACCTGCTATGTGACCCTGAATCCTGGACCCTGGCCTACTCGAAACTCCAGGAAAAAAGCATCACTGAGAAAGGCAATGTTCCACCTCCTTTCCCATCTTACGTTCCCAGTATGCCAGCCAGGGACTCAGGGGTACTGATGAGAATATACAGGTGTTCTTCCTTGTCAATTTCCTTCAGCTGAATTCCAAATTTCTACAGGGACAAGAAAACAGACTATGAAATTACAAAATCTAGCATAAGCTACCCCCACTCAGTACTACCCACACTCAGCTACTCCTTCGCCTCCCTGTGAGATTTGCCCTAAACTCCCAGTAGGAATCCCATGAATCTTTTAAATCAAGACTTTCCCGTGATATCTATCAAAAACAAAAACCAAAAACCCTTTCCCCATCATTCTGTTCCTCAGGGCTGCCTTCTCACCTTCTCCAGGACAAAGCATGCGCGTTCAATGATTTCTGGATACACATCAGTGTATTCACGGATGATATCCCTCAGCATTTCTGTAGGAGAGAGGAGGGAGCACCTGAGCTGAGCAGGGACCACAGAGCTGCGACCTCTTTGCCAGCCCTGCCCAGGGGAGCACAGTCAGTGAAAAAGGAAGACTCAACCATGGAAGGACGGGATTGAAGGGGAGGGGACATATAAGCAAAGAGACGTCCACAGAGCACGGGGTGAGGGGAAGAGCAGAGCTCCAGGAGAGGGCACTGGGTACCTACCTGAGCGCTTGATGGGCACCTTTGTGTAATCTTTAAGCATCAGGTACTTGACCAACTTATTTGCCTGGGAGGGAAAAAGGAAATCATTAAAGTTATAAGATATTTACAGAACACTTGGTTGAATTATAGATGGAAAGACAACAATGAAAAGAGCAAGGGGTGGGGGGAGAAGTGACTGGGGAGTTACAGTTCTTACTCTTTCCTGAAGAAGGGCCACATCTCGGGGCTGTGAGGCACCCAGGTTCTGTGAGGCACGCGAGTTGGGAGAGGGGCGCAGGTTTGGTGAGGGGCGCAGGTTCTGCCAGTCAGGTGGAACTGGCCAATCGGTGGGGATCCAGTCAGGTGGGAGTGGCCAGTCAGTGGGAAGCGGCCAATCGGGTGGCAGTGGCCAATCAGGGGGTAGTGGCCAGTCGGGAGGGCCTTGCCAATCTGGAGGACCCTGCCAGCCTGGTGGAGTCTGCCATCCAGGTGGAGTCTGCCATCCAGGTGGATTCTGCCAGGCCAATGGGTTCGGCCAGACAACTGGACCAGGCCAGACAATGGGGTTCGGCCAGATCACAGGGTTCTGCCAGATCACTGGGTTTGGCCAGATCACTGGGTTCTGCCAAGCAACTGGGTTTTGCCAGGCTGGTGGGGTCTGCCTAGCTGGGGGGCTCTGACGTGCTGGTGGGGTCTGCCTGGCTGGCTGGTTTTGCCAGCCTGATGGGTTCTGCCAAGCCAATGGGGTCTGCCAGAGCACATTGGGGGGTGCGCCAGGTGGACTCTGAGTGGTAACTGGAACTGGTGCAGACCTCCAGGTCCCTGGAGCCAGTGGGGCCCGCCTCTGATCCCCACTGCTGCTCTCTTCCACATTCAAGTTATTAATCTGCATCATCAGAGAAAAGGAAGGTCAGGGTCACCAACTGTTTCTGTGTCCTCACCATATCTATTCCAGGAAGGCCCCCTAAAACCCTCACCTGTAGTGACAGCCTGACCCACTAGCCAATGGTCACCCTGAGTCCTGGGCTTGTCTTTCACTGTCTTCCAGGCAGGAGTTTCATCTCTGAACCAGGCCAGGAGCAACCCAAGGGTGGGGCCTGAGGCTTCTCCTCTTCCCATGTCCACCACTGGCTCTGCTTGTACCACCCTGGACAAATCACTCAAGTCACTTCACCTCTCTGGGACTTAGTTTCCTTCTCATAAAACTGAAACTATGATCCCTAGCTGGTATGAGGTACCTTGAAGATTTAGTGAGTGAGATAACCTGTGTGAATGTGTCTAGGCCAAGACCTAACACATGGTGGCTACTTTCAAAACGTAAAGTGAATTACATACAGGCTGTATATATTATGTGTCCATGTCTCATCTCCCCATTAGTCTGTGGACACTCAGAGAACAGGAATTAACACTTTCACCTTTATCATCCCCTACAACCTAGTCAAATACAGACAGTTACATATATTGTTTTGTTTTGTTTAGAACAAATGAACAACCTCAGAGAAGAAAAGAGAGCGCCCAAAGCAAAGTGGAACTAGCAGGGATCTCACCTTGCGGGTCCTCTTGCCCCGAATTATAGTCCTGGACTCCAGATTCTGAGCCTGGGAACCATCTGCTGATGTCTG
The DNA here is from genome assembly GCF_059928025.1 of Delphinapterus leucas. Classification (NCBI taxonomy): domain Eukaryota; kingdom Metazoa; phylum Chordata; class Mammalia; order Artiodactyla; family Monodontidae; genus Delphinapterus; species Delphinapterus leucas. The sequence continues at coordinate 87,443,986 of NC_143150.1, forward strand.
TGCAGCTGCACCATCAGATTCACAGATACCTGGGCATGGGTCAGCCTCTATGTCAGCCTGGGAAGTGGCTATCTTGGCTTGGTTAACATTCTGGGTCTGGGTATCAGCTACTGGGGCCTTAGTGGTGTCATTCCAAGCCCTGAAGGCTGTTTTGGGCTGAGTGCTGACCATCTCACTGGCACTGAGAGACTGAGAGAAATTGTAGGTGGCATTTGGGCCCACCGTAGTAGTGGTATTCTGGGCCTTAAAGGCCATCTCCGACTTGTTGGCAGTTAACTCACTGGTGGTTGCTGCCTGGGAAAAATCATAGGCAGCATTTGGGCCCTTTGGGGGGGCATTCTGGGACTTAAAGGCTGCTGTAGGCGGTGTGTTGGGAGTCTCCTTGGCATTAAGAGCCTGAGAGAAATCATAGGCAGCATTTGGGCCTTTTGTGGTGGCATTCTGGGCCTTAAAAGCTGTCTTAGGCTTAGTGGCAGCTGCTAAAGCCTGCATATCAGCCATCTCACTGGCTGTTGGGGACTGTGAACTCTGAGGACTAGCATTCGGCGCGCTGGCAGCTGCTGTGGCCTGGTTGGTAGGCGGAGCCTCTGAGATCTGGATGGCCTCCATCAGGGTCTGCATAAGCAAGGTGCTGTCTTCCACGGAGGCCTCAGCCTGCAAATACAGGGGGAAAAAATTAAATCTCTGGGTCTGCGAGGTGGGGTTGGGAGGATAGGGGAGAGAACACGCAGGGATGGTGCAGGCGAGCGGTTGGTGCAAAAAGAGGAAGGCTGAGGAAGAGATCTAGCAGCCTGCGTGGATTAAGGGATAACAAAACTTGTGGTAGGGGCTGAGTGGGGCAGGGGCTAAACAAGGGGTGGGGCCAAATGAGGAGAGGAGGCAAAGTGGATGGGGGGTGCTGATCTAGGAGTGAGGTTAGAACAGGGCAATGCAGAGTGAGGTAGGAGCTCAGGAGGAGGAGGCGGAGCAAGAGTGCCGCCTTGAGGAGTTGAGGAGAATAAGGGGGTCGCAGGGGGTGGGGAATGCTGGAGAAAGGGAGGGTGGAGGCGGGAGGTTGGGGGAGGGGGCGGCAGAGAGCTCTACAAGCCTCAGGACTACGGAAAAAAAAGGTTCCTTACCCAACCAGGATTCTCTGGGCAGATTGCCCTGACTACTAACAGGGTCTCCCCTTTCTCTGAGCAGGGACTGATGGCTGAAAAGGGACGACCCCCCCACACCCCGCGCCCTTAAACCATGGGAATTTGAAAAACGACGGAATCTAGGCACCAAGAAGGCAAAATCGGATCCAGGCGTCTGGACAGCCAAAGGGGCCCGGGGGGAACTGTCGGCTAAGGAAATGGTGGGGAGGGGAGTGGAGATCTCACCTGGAAGCCGAGGAGGCCCGCACCACAGTCCATTTTCTGAGACATGGTTCTTGTCCCTCTGGCAAGAGCAGAGCCTGGGGGGTGTGGAGGAGGAATTGGGCATTATACTACAGAGGGCAAATGCGAAGGAACAAATTTGGGGAGATGGTGGTGTTTGAGGTTTGATTGTGGGGGCGGATGAGGTGCTGAATGTGAGGGGAACGGGCCAGATCGGAGTGCGAAAAGTGAATGGGTGTCCGGATGGAGGTTCTGAATCCTGAGAAGCTACGACGGGGAGAAGCTTCAAATCGGGGTTCAGATAAGAGTTCTGAATCCAGGCAGATTGCGTTGGGATTCGCATTTGGGAAATTGAATGGAGTTTTCGAATCAGGAGGAATCGTATAACAGTACAGATCGAGGTCGAGAAATCTGTAGAGATTCTGAACGATGGGAGGGGTTCAGAGAGCGAACAGGGATTCTGAATAAGGGAGGTTCAGGTGAGGGGTGTGTGAATCAGGGTTCGGGGAGTGGAAGAGGGATCAGAATCCGGGGTAAAGGGATCGGGATGAAAAATGGGGGGCCCGCACCAGGGGGCAAGATGCCCTGTCTGGGGGCTAATTCTCACCTTGCCTCAGGTCCCAACCCCAACCCCCTCGTTGCCTCCCTTCTTCACGACTCAGAGGATCGGGATTGCAGTGTTCTGCTCTCAGCAGCCGCACCCTCTCCTTGTCCAGGAGAAAATGCCAGCGCGGCAGCTAGGACGACCCCGCCTCTTCGCCTAATATACCACCCACCGCCTCACATGGTTGTACGCATGCGCAAGAACTGACCGACCAAATAAGAGTCCCGCCCGTTTCCCCAACAAAAGCTTCGCCCTGAAGGCTATGCTGCGCATGTGCAGCGGGAAGCAGTCCCGCCCCTTTGCCAACACACCACCCCACCACCAACCAGGTGGACAGTTTACAGCGGTCCCTCCCCTTCCTCTATATCCCCTCCCCCAAACAGATGCGCTGTGCCTCTAGATCCCACCCCTTGCCCCACACACCGGCCCCCTACCTTTTCCGCAATGCGTCTCTGTTCTATCCCTCCCTCTCAAGGCCCCTCCTGTCAGGTGGGCATGCAACTCCACCCTCTAGTCTAGCAGCACTTAGGTCACTATTAAGGAGGTCTCTGTGTGGGGTCTCTAATTGCAACAAGTGCTTGGCTCCTGCTAAAAATAAGCTCATCCACTTAGGGGGCCTAGGAAAAGGAATGGCCAGAGGATACATTAATGGAGGTAGAAAAAGTCTGTGCCACGTGACTCTACATGATCTTCCCCCCCACCCAACAGCTTCCAGACTCATAAACATTAGCTTCTTTCCTGCCCTTTTGCAGCTCCAGCTATTTATTTTGTGTGTGGAGGCGGGGAGGAGGGGAGGGAAGGGCACAACGTGTACTTCACAGCACGATCTACGCTGGAGCTTGTTTTCCTCTCACAGCAGCCTTGGGAGGTGGATATCAGCATCTCCATTGTACAGATAAAGACGCTGAGCTAGACATTACATGAACTAGACAAGGACACTGAGCCAGTAAACAGAAAATGCAAAATGTGGGCCTGGGTCTTCCAGACCCTAAAAACCCCCGTTGCACCATCGCTGGCCCGGGGACTGAGGCACCCTCCCTTCTTCAGTTTGAGCAATAGATCCGCCCCACCTCCCCTGCTCTGTCAGCACCTGTCCCAAGCAAGCAAGTGTTCTGTTCCCTGAGACCTAAGCTCACGCTCTGCATCCCGGAGGGCACAGGTGGAAGTCCCCCGCTCCCCCCTCCCCACCTGCTCTACGTGCGTCCATCCCGGTGTGCAAATTGCTCCTTGGGGTCCACTCCCTGCTCCGTCAGGCCTCTTTGCTATGAGTGGCACAAACGCTGTCCCTGAGGCCTTTCTGGTGCCTGCTGGAGCAACCAGGACAATAAGGCACCTGTATGTCTGAGCCATGGCAAGCCTTGATTAAGAGTAAACGTTTGCCCTGCTTCCTTCCAGGGCTGGGCCTCAATTCGTGGGATGGAGTGCTGGACCAGTGTGTCACTAGCTGCATGAGCCCACTCAGGCCACTGGAATTCTCTGAGCCCGGCTTCTCAACGGGAAGCACAAGTAGCACTTACTGGGGTCCTACCCAACAACAAACATGCTGCACTTCCAGAATGACTGGAGAAGCTCAAAAAGGCAGAAAATGATATACAGATGTGAAATGACTCAAATTGAACTGATACTCTCCAAAAATCCAAGGTAGATCTTTGTACACTTCACATTTGTTCTTACATCAGCTCCTGCCAGGAGCCAACATATGAAAGGAAGCTAATGCTGGGAAGAACTGCAGCACTTGGTCCCCAAGGGCCAACATCAATTCTGCCTGGCTGGATGACTTTCCTCATCTGTTGCATAGCAACCTCCCCTGTCAAGCTGCCTGTTTTTCCTCAGCACTTCCTCTGTAAAGTGTCTGCAGTGGGACGTGATCAGACTCAGGAAAGGTCTGAAACACCATGTTATATGCTTTCTGCTCCCAAATCTGTATTTCCAGTTCTTGACTTGGCTTATGAGTTCTAGATCTATAATCCAACAGACTACCTCACTTCTGCAATTGTCTTGGTATTTTTACTATTAACAGGTCCCATATATCCTCCTCCTCAGCACATTGTGTTTCTCCTTTAGTCATGCCCTTCTCTCTCTTTTAGAGAGATGGATTTTTGTTTTATTCATTGCTGTATCCCTAGCACCTAAAATGATGCCTGGCATATTTTATATGCTCAAAAAATATTTAATGAATGAATGAATCCCACCATCCACCCTACTGCTTATGCAAGAAACCTGAGAGACACTCTTTTTTCTTTCCTGTGATGAATTCACTTTTTACTCATTACACAAATGCATATTCATCATTAAAAATTCAAACATTACCTAAATATTTTAGAAATTAAGTAGCCATCACTCCAAATCTCACCACCTTGAGATAACTGCTATTAAGATTTTGATGCTACCTTTTCATACACTTTATGCATATATATTCTTACATAAATGGGATTACATTATATATGCCATACTTTAAATTGCATTCTTTTACTTACTGCCTCCCACTTTCTTTCACCTCTATACCCTCATCTGAGACATGGTTGGTTGTTTTTTTTTTTGCGGTACGCAGGCCTCTCCCGTTGCGGAGCACAGGCTCCGGACGCGCAGGCTCAGCCAGCCATGGCTCACAGGCCCAGCTGCTCGGCGGCATGTGGGATCTTCCCAGACCGGGGCACAAACCCGTGTACCCTGCATTGGCAGGTGGATTCTCAACCACTGCGCCACCAGGGAAGTCCTGAGACATGCATTTTTAGCAGCCATTTTTATATCCTTTTATGTCCAAACATGTTCCATGTTTTTTGTTTTACAAAAATTAAGATCATATTATATACACTTTAATGCATCTGATTTATCTTAGTTAATGCTAATCTACCTCTGATTCATTCCTTTACATTCCTGCATAATATTCCATAATAGGGATGGACCACAATGTATTCAACCATTTCCTCACTGATAGTAATTCATTTTGGTTTCAGGTGTTTTGGCGGAGGGAGGGAGCACATACCAACAACATTGCAATAAAATACTTGTACATATATCCTTATATTTTAATGCTCAATATTTATTCCCATGACATCAGATGCCCAGGAGTAAGACTGATATACTCTACGTTTGGTGTCATAAGACTTTTCCAATTTTTTTTCCAATCTGATGTGTATTTTATTGGTATCTCCTTGTGTTTTTAATTTACATTTCTGATAAGTAAGTAGTGGACCACATATTCATATAAGAATGGACCTACTGGATTTCTTTTGGAAAGTACTTATGCAAGTCTTTTACCTATTTTTCTTGTGTTGTCTTTGTCTTAATTATTTTGCGGACTTCTTGGTACAGTCCTACAGATGCTTATTGAAATCCCTTAGAGCTAGATGTATTGCAAATGTTTTTTTTCACATTTTAGTAAGTGTGTATACTCTATACTATGTAACAGTTCCAACTGCAAGAATATATCTGCCAAAAAGGCCAGATATATTATTCACTTATGCACATTCCCTTAGCAGCTAAGAGAATGTGATCTAGGATTTACCAGTGTGGTGGGGTCCTGAAGGCCACCATCGGGTTCAATGATTCACTAGAAGCACTCACAGAACTCAGGATAGGTGCTACATTCATGGCTATGGTTTATTACAATGAAAGGATACCGATTTAAATCCACAAAGCTAAAAGGTGCATTAAGTCAAAGTCCAGGAGAGAACAGGGATGAGCTTCCAGTTGTCCTCTCTCAGTGGAGTTGTATGGCAGTGCTTAATTCTCCCAGCAAGATGTGTGATAACCAGGGAAGCTCACCTGAGCCTTGGCGCCTGGGATTTTACTGGAGGTCAGTCACGTAGGCATGGAACACCTGGGTGGCTAACCTTAGTTTACTCAGTCTTCAGCCTGCACAGAGGTCAAACTAACGCCGCAAGGTTCAAGGTCCCACTATAAATCATACTCTTAACATAAACCATCTGTTGGCCCAAAGCCCCGGGTTAACAAAGAGACTCTAATCAGGCACCATATGCCAAAGGCTTAGAGGTTATCTCCCAGGGGTTTGTCAAGAGCTGGACCTTTCTTTGGAATGTGCAGACATTTTTCGGAATGCACAGGGTTTGAACACCCCAGACCTGCCGAGTCAAGTCTTCTACTGCACAGTCATAATTCCAACCTAACGCTTGATCTGAAAGGAGTGATTCAAAGATTCAATGATGGAATTCAATGCCATATCTGTGATGGTGGGAGCAGGAACCGCAAGAAAATCCAGTTTCTAGGCACAGCATTGGTAGCAGGGCCAAGGGCAGCATCCAGTATACAGTATTCAGTGGTGACAGTAATAGTATCCAACCATGCCAATATTTATGGCATGATTTTTGAAATACAGCTGGGCCAGCTGCTCTTAGCAAATTATTTTATTAATTCTACCACTTTAACATACTTAAGAATATTTAAACTTTAAAAATTAATTATGGATACACTAAAAATTGCAAAGATAGTACAGAGAGGTCTTATGTACCCTTTAGCTGCTTCCCTCAGTGAGCATATCTATATACATATAATACAATATCAAAACCAGGAAATTGACATTGGTATCACATGTGTGTATAGTTCTATGTCACTTTATCACATGTGGAGGTTTCCACAGTAATCACAACAACCAAGATACAGAACTATTCTGTGACCAATAAGATTTCCCTGTACTACCCCTTTATAGTCACACTTACCTCCATTCCCACCACTATCCCTAACCCTTGGAAGCCATTAATGTGTTCTCCATCTCTGTAATTTTAACATTTCAAGAAGATTATAAAATTGGAATCATACAGTATGTCACATTTTGAGTGACTTTTTTCACTCAGCATAATGCCTGTGAGATACATCCAAGTTGTGTGGTTTTCTCCTTTTTATTGCTGAGTACTATTCAATGGTATAGATGTGCCACAGTTGGTTTAACCATTCACCCACTGAAGTACATCTGTGTGGTTTCCAGTTTGGGCTATTAGAATAAAGCTGCTATAAACATTTTTGTACAGTTTTTTCTGTGAACATAAGTTCTCATTTCTCTGGGATAAATGCCCAAGAGGGCAATTGCTGGATTGTGTAATAAGAGCATGCTAGGTTTATAAGAAACTTGCCAAACTTTCCCAGAGTGATTGTATCATTTTACATTCCCACTAACAATATGTGAGTGGATCTATTTTCTCCAAATCCTTGGCAGCATGTGTTGCATATTTTTAGGAATTCTGATAAATGTGAAATAATAACTCATTGTGGTTATAATTTACATTTCCCTAATGGCTAATAATGTTGAACATTTTTAACATATGCCTATTTGCCATCAATATATCCTCTTTGGAGAAATGTTTCTTCATGTCTTTTGTCCATTTTTCAATTGATTGTTTTCTTTCTTTTTTTTTAAAGTGTTGAACCTTGAGAATTTATATATTTTATGTATAAGTCTTTTGTCAGATATATGGTTCGCAAACTGGTTTCGCCCAGTTTGTAGCTTGTGTTTTCATCCTCTTAACAGAGTCACATGGCAAATTTTTTAGAAGTCCAATTTATTGATTTTTTTTCCTTTCAAAGACTGTGGTTTTTGTGTCATTTCTAAGAACTCTTCAACAAGCCATGAGGATCTGAAGATTTTATCCTATATTATATTCTAAAAGACTTAAGGTTTTAGCTTTTTTTTTTTTTTTTTTTTGTGGTACACGGGCCTCTTACTGTTGTGGCCTCTCCCGTTGTGGAGAACAGGCTCCGGATGCGCAGGCTCAGCGGCCATGGGTCACGGGCCCAGCTGCTCCGCGGCATGTGGGATCTTTCCGGAACAGGGCACGAACCCGTGTCCCCTGCATCTGCAGGCGGACTCTCAACCACTGTGCCACCAGGGAAGCCCAGGTTTTAACTTTCATATGGGAGTCTATCATCCATTTGGACTTAAATTTTGAATGAGATGTGAGGTCTAGGTCGAGTTTTATTTGGGGGTATGGGAGAGGCAGAGCTACAGAAATCCATCTGATCATTCCAGCACAATTTGTTTAAAAGATAATCCTTCCATTGAGTTATCTTTGCACCTTTGTCAAAAATCAGTTGGCCATACTTGCATGAGGCTATTTCTGAGTTCTCTATTCTGTTCCACTGGTCTATGTGTCTACTCATCCATCAATGCTGCAATAGTCTTGATTACTGTAGTTATACAATAGTCTTGAAGTTGGATAGAATTTTATTCTTCTTTTTCAGAATTATTTTATCTATTATTCTAGTTCTTCTGTTTTTCCACACATTTTGGAATAATTTATATCTACAAAGCATCTTACTGTAATTTTGATAGCAACTGCATTCAACCTGTATATCAATTTAGGGAGAATTAACATCTTTCCTATGTTGATTTTTCTAATTCATGAATACAGTATGTCTCTCCTTTTATTTTGATCTTCTTTGACTTTTTCATCAGTTTTGTGTATTCTGCTGTTGTTGGGTGGAGTGTTCTATAAATATCAATTAGATCCTGTTGGCTGATGATGTTGAGTCTATCTGATTATGCTTTTCTCCAAATTTGGGAAGTTTTCAGCCACTTTTTCAGCCCTTCCTCCTTCTCTCCTTCTGTGACTATGATGACACCTATGTTAGATCTTTTGCAATAGTCCAACAAATACCTGAAGGCTCTATTTATTTTTGTTTTTCAGTCTATTTTTCTCTGTCAGATATAATTTCTATCATTTCACCTTCAAGTTCACTAATTCATTCTTCTGTCATCTTATTCTGCTGTTGAGTTCATCTATTGATTAAGTTCATTTATTGGATTTTTCAGTTCCTAAATTTTAAAAATTCTTCTTTATATCTTCCATTCTTTTGAAGATTTTCTATTTCTTTGCTGAGACTTTCTATTCTTTCATGTGTCCTATGAACAATTGCTCATTGAAACATTTTTATCAAGGCTGTTTAAAAACCCTTGTAGATGATTCTAATATCTGTCATCTTGGTGTTGGTGTGTGCTGACTGTCTTTTCTCATTCCAGTTGTGATTATCATAGTTCTTGATATGACAATTGATTTTCAATTGCATCCAGGATATTTTGCATCTTATAAGGATCTGAATCTTACTTAAATCTTCTGGTTTACCACATGTGGGTGGAAGTCCACATTCCTACTCAGCCTCCACTGACACCTGGGAGAGAGGGGCTTCTTTTTACTGAGGGCTAAGTGAGAGTTCCAGCTCCATATTAAGCTTTTACTGATACCACCCTGATTGGGAGAGACCAGGTGCCTAATTACATAGCCAGGGAACTCACCACCACATCATTGCTTGGGATCCAAGTTCCCTAGAGAGCATGCCATCTTATCTCCTACTTTCAGGGTCATCACACGTTTGTTTTATATATAATGCTCAGTGACAAATAGGGAAGAGTACACCTATACCATTTACCTCTTTCTGCTGGAAGCAGAAGCCCCCAATTCTAGTTGGGGGCTTTTAAAAAAGTTATAACTATTGAGATTTCTAATGTAAAATCATACTATAAGAAAAAAATAATTTGATCACTTAATTAACAATATATATTGCAGTCATTTTGATGTCTTATATGACTTGCTGAAATAACAAAAACAATATTGGGCAATAATCTGAAAAAGTAACATCCCTTTCTTTTTCTTGAAATGATTTTGCCATTTAGAATGTTTGTTGCTTTTTTATAAGTAGCTTTCAAACAACATATTTAGTAGTTTATTTCTCTTCCTATTTTACTTACAGTTACTCATGTTTCTTTCTGCCTTGTTCCCAAATCTAATCCATCACCTATTCTTGTTGATTCTACCATTTTAAGTACACCTCGATTCCATTCTATTCTCTCACTTTTCATCATCCTATTGCTAGAAGGATGCATGAAGAGAGGGAGAAATGGAGAGAGAAAAGTTGAAAAGAGAGGGGATGAAGAGAAAGAGAAGGGAGGAAGGAAAGAAGAAAAAAGAAAACAGTAATAAAAGAAAGAATGAGTGACAACAGCAGTTGCAAGTAAATGGAATTATTAAGATAAGGAGAAATAAGAGAATGGAGAAGGAATGGATACTAAGTTGAAATAGACAAAGCAGGAGGAAAGAGAATGAGGAAGTAGAATGCATAAGGGAGAAGAGATGTAGGATGGAAGAGTGAAAGGGAGGTGGAAGGAGATAGAGAGATTAAGGGGTAAATGAAAAAGAAAGGAAAATAAACAAGGGGAAGGAAGAAAAAGAGGAACGAGGGTGTAGAGAAAATAACTAGGGAGGAAAGAGGAGTGTCTGAAGTAAGAGGGGCAGGGTGGAGGAGGAAGAGGAAGGGGGATGGGGGAGAGGGAGAAGGAGGAATGATGTGGAATCACACCTCACTATTGGCAGATTTCAGTCTGCAGAGAGAAGAATGCTTAATGTTAGAACTTTTTTTTTCTCCTCAAATACCTAGTTCCCTTTATATTTGGTACCCATCAAAGTGCCAGAGGTAATTTCTCACAGGGCGTCACTCTTGCCTAGAGGTAAGACCACTGTGGTTTTCAACCAGTAAGCGCCACGTGCCCCACATTTTGAATAGATAAATTTGTGTGTGATACTCAGCATTTATCACATACTTTCTGCTGCTCGTTATTCATCAGGTATGGATGTTATCTGACAAATTTAGGTATGCAGGAAATGTAAGTTTTCTTTTTCTCTGCAACTCAACTTGAATTCTGTCAAGTTCCCAATCTACTGAGTGGTTGAAACTCAACTCCAGCAGTGTGAAGTTCTCCTCACCCCATTCTTTGGGATTGTAAGTTATGCTATCTTAGTGTCAAAACATCAGGATGGGTGATATATGTTGAGTATCACATGTCCATCCCAGCATGACATGATGTCATATCTGGTTTACCAATGTTTGTCCAAGCAGGTAGCTGTTGAGTTGAGCCTAATTCTTTACCACAAAGCCCCTTTTGGGGTCTGACTCTCTCTGAGGGTGTCATATCCCACTCATATACATGGGAAATATTCTGCTACTCCTATCATATGTTCATCTCTGTGAGGCTGTCTTTGATGAACATATTCTTCTTATACTCCCATGATATCCTGAGCTGAGAGAAACTATGTGAGGAAGCCCACAGCTCAGAAAGCATATAGATACCACACAACCATTTTTAGTTTGTAGTCTTGTCCTTGTCCTCTTCCTGGCCTTACCCAAGAAGTGAGGCACAAGGCCACATTGCTAGAGGATCTTACAAACCTATCTTGGGTTTCTTCCCATCCCTGTAACACAGGGTCTAGGTTTCTCCTTTTTTCAGTAACCCACAATATCTACTGACTTCTTACTTCTTCTTTGCTTTTCTTCCCAAAATGAATATGAGGCTAGAGATACAGTCTTGAAAAGAAGTGCTAACAAGAACAAAAAGCTAAACAAACTAAAAGTCAATGACTTTTCTTGGACTTCAAGGAGAAACAAGGTTTCAGAGCAAACCACCATCCTGAAATATTGAGGGACAGGCAAATCAAGAGTCACAGACAAGATCTGCTTATCTAAGGCAGAAGCCACTAGAGCCATAACCTTGTAGGAACTCTTAAATGAAAATTTTGACAAACTGCTAGAGGCTAATATGGACTAGAATGAGAGTGAGAAACTCCTGGGAGTGGTAGTCTTGTTGAGAAAGCACACTTTCATGGGCTTTATTTCCAGGAATCTCACCAGGTTCTCATAGTAAAGATACGAGAAAGACACCATGGCAGCCCCAGCAGGAGGAGGGTAAGAGTCTTTGTGATTATCCTTGTGAAATATGCCCAGAGCCTTATCCATAACAACGCCCTACTTTCCAGGAGGAAGGCCTACCAGAGCCCTGTCCCAGAGCCATGAAGGTAGGACATTTTTCTCACTCCAGCCCCGCTCTAGCTTCCTTGTCTCACCTAAGGTGTGTGTGTGGCAGAGGGACAGTTGTGTGGGTGGAGATGTGGGGACTATACAAGAAGAAGTACTTGTAAGGGTCACAGCCCCACTAAAACACTGAAATTTAATTGGAATATTACAAAACACTCCCTTTCCCCCACACCATACCAACAGGGCTCCACTATATTATAGTGGATTATAGCGGAATGAGCTGCAAGACAGAGACTTTCTAAGGAAGCCCAAAATCAAGAGAGGAGAGGACGCTAGAGGAATATGAAGCCTCTGCCACCTGTTGCTAAAGTAAATTTTAAACAAAGCCCACCTCCTAACAAGATTAACATAAATCTTCACAACAGAGGCCTCTCTTTCTCTCAGTTCCTATGACCTGTCCAGCTTTCAACAAAAAATTACAAGGCACACCAAAAGGCAGGAAGAAAAAGTCTGAAGAGACAAAGCAAGCATCAGACTCAAATGTGACAGAGCTATTGGAATTATTAGGGAATTTAATATACTATAATTAATATGTTAAAGGCTCTAATGAAAAAAGCAAACAACATGCAAGAACAGATGGGTAATGTAAGCAGAGAGATGGAAATCCTAAGAAAGAATCAAAAGGAAATGCTAGAAATAAAAAAATCTCATGACAGAAATAAAGACTGCATTTGATGGGCTCATTAGTAGACTGGACACAGCTGAGGAAAGAGTTTGTGAACTTGAAGACAGGGCAAGAGATACTTGCCAAACTGATATAAATAGAAAGAAGAATGAAAAAAACAGAACAGAACATTCCAGAATTGTGAGACAATTTCAAAGGATACAACTATGTCATAACTGGAACACTAGAAGGAGAAAAGAGAGAGAATGGAACAGAAGAATATTGCAAATAATAATGGCTAAGACTTTTCCAAAATTAATGAAGACAACAAATCACAGGTCCAAGAAACTCAGAGAACACCAAGCAGGTAAATACTAAAAAATTTACACTGAGGAACATCATATTCGAACTGCAGAAAACCAAAAACAAAGAAAAATATTGGAAGAAGACAGAGGAAAAAAAATTCTAAGTATACTTATATCAGAACAAGGATAAGAATTACAGAAGACTTCAGCAGAAACCAAGCATGCAAGAAGAAAGTGGAGTGAAATATTTAAAATGTTAAAAGAATAAAATCCAGTGACCTAGATTTCTATGTCTAGCAAAAGTATCATTTAAAAGTGAAGGAGATATAAAGACTTTCTCAGACAAGCAAAGACTGAAGGAATTCATCACCAGTAGATCTGCCCTGCAAGAAGTGTCAAAAGATTTTTCAGGCACAAGGAAAATGATATAGGGCAGAAGTGCAGAACTACATAAAGACAGGAAAAGCATCAGAGAGGGAATAAATGAAGCTTTCCTTCAAAGAGGAAATCAAAACTACAATTATAGACATTCTGGGATGCTTTAATCAAAGGAAATTTATGCAATACATTTTTCCATTATTAAACAACTACATGCAATTCACAATAGAAATATTTCAACCATAAACATATAGCAAGGATAAAAGGATGAATTAAGTTATGGCACACAATTAATAAACAAAAGAAGATGTATTAATATTAGACATAGTACTTTAAGACAAAACATTCTAGATTAAAAGTTCACTGCATAATGTAAACAGAATAATATACAAATCATAATTTAATAGATGTGCAAGAAGGAATAATAAAACCAAAATCATATCATGCTATTATAACACCCCTTTCTAAGTGAATGATAGACTAATCATTCAAAATATGATTCTTAAAACTCTTACGAAGATACTGTTCATTGAGGCCCAAACATAAAATATTATGGTGCCTCAAAATGAACATTATGGAATTCTTAAATCCTTCTTCCATGTTTTCTGGAATGGAGGTAACTTGATTTCATCTGTTTCATTTACATATGTGTAAGAATGAAGAAAGAAATTTTAAAGTACTGTATGCTTAAGAGGTGCTATGTATTGTGGTAAGTGCTGGGGAAATAATGATGAGCAAAAACACACATATTACCTGCTTTCAAGGACTAATGGATCTCAGTCTAATGTAAACAAACTGAGCCCAGTCATGCTCACACAATTTTAAGAAACCTTACTGAGCTGTTCATGCCAATTTGTATCACGGGATCAGCCAAACTGACATCTCGAGGTTACATCAAATGATTTTTTTATAAACTTAAATAGGTTACACCTTCCTTCATACTCCACATTTCCCTTCCAGTTAATTCCTCCCTCCCACCACCTAGCAATTAATATTCCATTAATAAGCAGAAGGTTACCAGAAGCCTGCAAGTAGAACTTCCACACAGTTTGAGGATGTTTGATATTTTATCAGATGATCTTGCCATAAGGGCTCTTGGTATCTTGTGACACACAGGCCCTCTATCATTTGCATTGGAAAATCCAGAGGTATATCCGAATGTTCTCATATACCTGGGATATGATTTAGCTCCATATGTGTCTTTTAATGTTCAGCATCAATATAAAACTTCTAAACCGCCTAATTTGAGAATCACAAAGCTTTAACGACAACTATAACAGGGAGCTGGGCTTAGACAAGTCATCACATACTTCAGCTTTATGGCATTTCCTGATTCATTTAATGAAACAAGGATAATCTGAAAAGCACTGGGATACCATACCAACTCCAACATTGTACACACACACACACATGCACAATGGTAAATGATATATTCCACCTGAGACTGTTTTTTAGTACATGATGTTACATCACAATTATTTTGACATAACATTTTCCATGACATTAAAAAGCCTTTGCAAACTTCCTTTATAATAACTATGCAATATCCAATGATATGAATTTACCTATGACTAATTAACAAAAGTATTATTTCTATTTATTTTTGTTCATTAAATTATCATTGTGGTGATTTTTTTCCCCACAAACTTCAGTGCATATTTCAAATTATTTTCTCATGGTATATTATTAGAAATGGAATTACTAGGTCAAAGGTGTATGAACTATTTTAAGGTTGCTATTCAATAATACCAAAACGCTTTTCAGAAAGATTTTGATCAACACTAGTAATGTAGAAGAGGTCACATGTACCTCTGATAGTGTTGAGTGTTTGCTTGAAAAATATTTTCCAGTTTGATAGACAAAATGATATTTAATTGATTTAAATTGCATTTCTTTCATGATTAATGAAGTGGAACACACTTTCAATGTTTATTAGACATTTGTACTTCTGCTGTGAGAGTTCTTTAAATATTAAGATTATTAACCTTATATCTAGCTCATTTGCTGCAATTTATTTTTTAGTTTGTGGCTTGCCTCTTAATTTTGTTCATGAATTCTTGATCTAGGAAAAAATGTAAACCATTACTTTCTTTTCCATTGTCATTTCCTCTATATTTTTAATGCTACAGATGTCCTTCCCAATCCAAAAGCCAAATAAATATTCATTTTTCTGGAGATTAATTTGGAAATGTGTATTTAGGGCCTAAAAATACTTTCTCAGTAACTTACCTTTCAAGACTATGCTCTAAGTGGGAAATGATAAAAATCTGAATTATTTTGATGATTTTCATGACAGAAGCATGAAGTATAAAGTAAGAAAACACAATACAAATTCAGCAGGATATTCACTGGGACTTTTACAGTTGCCTCAGAATTTTGGTTAAAGCCACATAGCTAAAAAAAAAAAAAAAAAATGCCAAGTATCCCCATATTCTAAAGAGAGCCACCAAGGAGTCCTGAACACAATCCAATAGGGCTTAGGCAGGGGTGGCAGACTACTCATACTACTGATACTTATTCCATTCCTTCTCAGCCCAAATGTACTTAAGAGACTAGAAAGAATTAGAGAACAATTTACAGTGTTGTGAGTCCTTGGCTTGGGAAAGAGTGTCTTTCTCTCCCTTGAGGAAGGGAAGGGCATGCGACTCCCTTGCCAAAGCCATGTGAAGAGGGATCCAAAGAACCACTTATAGAGATTGGGGGGATCTGCATGAGATAAGAAGAGAGGGGAGTATTTTATCACATTTTGGATAGTCAACAGTTTCCCTCCAGATTGGAATTTCTGATGATTACTAAGGTTTGACTTGCTCCTAAAGACCTCTCTACGTTAAGTGCATTCCTATGGCTTCTCTTCACCATGTATTCAACTACACTTAATAACTTTTTTTATATTGAATTATAGTTGTTTTACAATATTATATTAGTTTAAGGTATACAACATAGTGGTTCAATATTTTTATAGATTATATTCATTTAAAATTATTATAAAATAATGGCTATATTTCCCTGTGCTGTAGAATATATCCTTGTGATTTATTTTATAAATGGTAGTTCATACTTCTTAATCCCCTACCCCTCCCTCCTTCCCTCTCCCCACTAGTAAACACTAGCTTGTTCCCTGTATCTGGGAGTCTGTTTCTGTTTTGTTATATTCATTTGTTTGTTTTATTTTTTAGATTCCACATATAAGTGATAACATACAGTATTTGTCTTTCTCTGTCTGACATTTCAATAAGCATAATACCTTCTAGGTCCATTCATGTTGTTGCAAATGGCAGACTTTCATTTGTTTTTATGGTTAATATTCCACTGTATTTATATACCACATCTTCTTTATGCATTCATCTGTTGATGGACACTTAGGTTGCTTCCTTATCTTGACTATTGTAAATAATGCTGCTATGAACACTGGGGTGCATATATCTTTTTGAATTAGTGTTTTTCGGTTTTTTTCGAATATATACCCAGGAGTAGAATTGCTGGATCACATGGTAGTTCTATTTTTAGTTTCTTGAGGAGCCTCCATACTGTTTTCCATAGTGGCTGCACCAATTTACATTCCCACCAACAGTGTAGAGGGTTCCTTCTCCTCCACATCCTTGCCAACATTTGTTATTTGTGTTCTTTCTGATGATAGCCATTCTGTCAGGTGTAAGGTGATACCTCACTTTGGTTTTGACTTGCATTTCTCTGATGATTAGCGATGTTGAGTAACTTGAACTCTGGTTGAAAGATCATCCATGATCACTACATACATGGGCTTATCTCTGCTGATGAATTTTCTGATGTTAACGAGATCTGAAGCCTGGTTAAAGGCTCTTCAATACTCTTTGCACATGTTTTCTCACCATCATGAACTTCTTGGTGACTTATAATCTCTGAAGTTGGACTGAAGCTATGATCATGTGACCCACATCATGGGCTGTCTGTCCTATGTATAGATTCATCCTAATGTAGGACAGTGTCTAAGATTAGAGCACAGTTATTCTAATACTTACTATAGTCTTGGAAGCTCCCTGGCTGGGAGCCAATTCTGTGAGTATCTATCCTAAGGCTTAAACATCTACCCTTTGAAGGGAGGTTAATCTGTCTCTTTAACCTGTCTTTACACTCAGAAGTTTCTTAAACTCAGAGTTATGAAGAGTTATCCTTGGAATATGTGGTCATATTACCTGTGATCCAAAATCTTCCTCAAATCCTTGATTTTGAATAAATTTCTTGTTCTTTTTCAGGCTCTTTCTCCTCATCTGATAACACAAATTTTTAAAGTACAGCTATCACTTATATCTGATACTTGGCAGTAGTGAGGAAACCAACCAGCTCAAAGGAGAGGAGAGGAAGAGTAAAGAAGAGAAAAAGGAAATGGAAACGAAAATGGAAAGAAAAGAAAGGAAATTATTCTTAAGTCTCCACCATACAGCTTCCTAAGAGGCAAGCTAGAGACTCAATTTACCCTCCAACCTGACAAAAATACTAAAAAAAATGGAGGACAAAAAATGTGAAATAATTGTGTTCAAGACACTGGACATCCAGGAATGAAAACCAGTGATCCCTGAGAGATGAGGGAAAATGAGGTGAACCTTTACAACTTGGGGGAGTTTCCAGTTTGTGGTGCAATGAGGGAGAATGCAGTCAAAGTCCAAAGGATTCACTCAGTTTAGGTGACAGAGATGAGACCAGAAAGACCAAGGTGGCTAGAGTTCAGAGGACAGAATACCAAAAAGGAGAGCGCTGCACTTAGGGAGAACTCCAGACACCTTTGAAGGACTGCCATAAAATATTCAGGAGAGTACTGATTAGTGAATGCATATAAAGAAATTATCCAAGGCTTGGAAAAGAACCATCTGAAAGTGTTAGAGGGAACAAGTGTCAGAAGCTCAGACAGGTCTGGGGATCATGCCTGTTCCCACCATCCAGAGCAGAAAAACTCAATTCCTGAGGCATGGGGTATTCAGATGGGCTTGCCTCAGTAGGCTGGGATAATTTAGCAGAACAATGCTGTGGTCCTGCCTAATAAATCTTAAAAGCAAGGCCTGAAAAAGATTTAACTGCTTCTGAGTAATTGCTTCTCATAATAAAGCTCAAGAAGATGTATAATAATACAATAATAGCACCAAAAGGTAAACCTTTATATCAAAATTTTACCAAAAAGTAAAGTTCATAATGCCTGGCATGCAATTAAAAAAAAAACTCAAGCATATGAAGAAACAGAAAAATGGGACCCATCATGAGGAGGAAAAAAAAAGTTAATCAATCCAAACTGACCCAGAACTTACACAGATGCTATATTTAGCAGACAAGCACATTAAAAAAGTTATTATAACTATGTTCCATATGTCCAAAAGGCTAGAAAAAAGAATGGTCATGTTAAGTAGAGAAATGAGATATATTTAATAAGGTGCAAATCACGGGCTTAGTGATAAAAAGCAGAATTGAAATAAAAAATACACTGGATGGAATTAACTAGGAAAGATTAGTGAACTTTCCTAGTTAATTCAAGTTCCAAGTGAACTTGAAGACATAACAATAGCAAATATTCTAAATTAAATAAAAATAAAAATTTAAAAACAAACAGCACATAAATGCCCTTGTTTACACTGTTTCCTCTTTTGGGAACACTTTCCCCCATCCCAACCATCCGTCCATCCTTCATCCAGTTAACTCTGAATCTGCCTTCAAGTCTCAGCTCAATCATCACTTCCTCCATCTTTCACCTCCCTGAGTAGACCAAATCCTCTTTAAACCTACTCACAAAGCCCCGTACTTACCCTCCACAGCAGTGTCAACTTCACAAAAATTTGGTCTGTGATTAATGTCTGTCTTCTTCACAAGACAGTAAGTTCCATGAGGGTAGAGAAAACATGTTTATTTCTGCCTACGATATCCCCAGCAACTCAAACTGTGCCAATCATATAGTGTTCCTGTACCCTGAATACTGTGTCTCTCACCTCTGGGATTTTAATCTATTAGTTATAAACCCTCTCTCCCATATCTTCAACCTCTTTCTCTACTGGCTGTATCCTACCCAACATCCCTTTTTCTTACTAAATAAACCTTGATTTTTATTATGGGTGATAATGTTCCCAATTGTAAACATACTTCCCAGACACCCTTGCAGACAGTGGTGGTCATGTGTCACAGTTCTGTCCACTGGATGTAGATGGAAATTGTTGGGTAGGATTTGGGGGAAAGCTCTGTATAAAGGAGATGAATTCTACTGACAAGTTATTTTGCCCTCTCCCCTTCCTCATCTTCCTACCTGGAACATGTAAATGATGGGTGGAGTTGCAGCAGCCATCCTGCAACCATGATGGGAGCCACATGCTAAGGATCATGGAATAACAACAAAAAAATATGTGGTACCTGAGACACTGATGAAATCATGGAAGTCCTGGGCTTTATACCATTGGATTTGTTTTAGTAAGATAAAGATATCCCCTAGTCATTTTAAGCAACTTACTTTTCAGATCTCTGTTACTCATATCCAAATGCAATTCCAAATGCCTATCACAAAACATGAAATCTCTCTCTCTCTCTCTCTGACAAACACACACACAGAATCTTTAATACACTATCTCATTCACACATGATTCCCTCTATGACTTATATGATAATGACTATGATTTATGATCTCCACACACTATCCCAGTTCTCCAAACTATCACACTAACCCACACACTGTCTTTATTACTCTCATTTCTGCACATACATTATCCTATCCTGTACTATCATACACACAAGTGTCCATACAGTACCATGACACCCACTGTCAAATATAAGTACCTCTAATCAACCTCCATTATCACACACACCATCTCCATCACTCAGTCACATCTACCATTACTCAATCCCTACACTATCACACAGTGCCTATCCATACCCACTATCATACACACAGTCCACATCCCCACTATAAAACCTCCATCATCCTCCAAAATTCCTTTCCCACATGCTCATGCTATCTCCATATCATACACACTCACAATCAATAACCACATCACCTCCATTCTCACACATTCTTTTGCCATTCCTCACTGACACTCAGAAACTGCATTTACCCATCACACACTTTATTCAACAACTCCACTCAGACACTCATGATTTCCATGCTCTAAGTTATCATAAGTATTACCATTCCCCATTGTCATGCATGCTCACTGTACCTATCTGCCCCCACTAACTGATATACTTCTTATTGCCCCCAGCATCACACACTCAAACATACAAACACACTAACCCTATCACTTCCACCATGTACCTATCTTCTACCATCACACTACATTTTCCCCATTCCACCCACTGTCTACGTCCTCCTATTATTGCTTGAAATGCCCCATCCACATTTTCAAACACACAAGCATCCCAGGGTCTCATTAATATCGTGTCCTTTCTCACTATTTTCTCTCCCTCCCTACTCTTTCACACAACCATACATATGCATAGTTCTCATCTTCCACAGTATGACATGCACTGCATCCCTATCATTATCACATACTTTCTGATCTTGTCCTGTCACTAACATTCACATTGTCCCTGACTTCATTTTCAGTGATTTCACACCATCCTCCACTATTATTCACACCGTCCCCATTGCCACCATGATCACACATACCTTGCTCACATCACTCCCCACTATCACTCAATACTCTCCCCATCTCTGCATCAAATACACAGCTCAGATCATCCACAATTTTACACATGGTGCCCATCCCCTGCAATCTTTCTCATTTTCTCTCTTTTTTCCCTTCCCTTCTCTTCTCTCCCACCCCCATACCACATACTTTCCCAATATGTGGTTATTACATGAATGCAGATATAGTAGGGAAATTTCTTACATGAAGCTTCATTTCAAAGCTTTAGTAAGTAGAGGAACAGACCATGGTCAAAAGTTACAATATTTTGTGTTCCCACTTTAGTTAGTTGTAAATGGATTCCTTTTGGTACATTTGCCTTTAAGAAACATTTCTTCATGTTTTGTTACTGCATTTAGATGAAGTTTTTAAATATTCCATTGATATGACTTTAATATGAAACTATGCAGTTATTTGCACTACACTTAAGTCTTCCTAAAATATCCCAACAGTTTTTTTTGTGAAGCTAAAAGCAAAATTGTGATATTTTTGGTACTGTAGAGGATAGACAGGTTCAAGCAAATGGCAATACTGAAGATATCACTAAGCTATGTTAGATGGAACGCTTAATCTTTACTTCTCATGCTTCCATGTGGAAGAACTTCAACTAGACTAACATTCCTGCTTTTCTGTCCATGGGAAAAGAGATGAGTTATATGACTAGTATGTTTAGGAGAAATATCTGAGTAGGCTTGGCTTGGGCCCTTGCTCTCTTCTTCTCTTTCAGGAATCTGTGTGCCTATAGTGAACATGCATTCTGACTGGCTCCCTGCCATACAATAAGGGGCCTACTTTGGCCTGGAGTCTTGTGGTTTTGCAGTTGTCTGGGCAAAGTTGCCTAATTCTGGGGTCCACAATAATTGGAACTCCACACTAAAACCATCTTCTCCAACCAGCTTTATTAGTAATGAAGATGATGATGTTTTGATCTCCATCTATCTGATTCCTACATTTATATTTCAATTGGTTTTGAACCTAGGCAGGGAAGACAAGTGTTATTTATTGATCCCTTACAATTCCCACACAATGTAGACCACTGAAATCATGTAAATTCTCTTTACTGGCTTTATCTGTCTTTAACACAAACAAGTTTCAAGGTGGAGTTTGTTTTTGATTAGCACTTAAGATTGCTTAGAATTCTTTCATGGGATAGGGTGGCAAACCTTTATGTGAAATACTAGAAAAGGAGTTAGATATTCATCCAGATGTACGAAAGCCTTACTAGAGAAAGACAAGATTATACATCGGTGAACCATTTCTTAAGGGGTAAAAAACCCTTTTAAGAAAAAACTAGAATTTAGTCTGATAGGATGTTCTTGTTAACAAGTTTTCTGGAAATTTATACTCTAACAGACATTTTGGCTATTTCTTTTGTTTTCTTTTTGCTAGCTAGCTTTGTGCTAGCTTTTGAGCCCTTGTATACAAACTTAAATACTGTGCTTGTCTGCTTATTAGTAATAACACCATTTCAGAGTACAATTTGTGTCCAAGGTAACTAGGCCCAAATATTGGAATTTTCAGTTTTTACCCTAGGACAATTTGTGTTGTACAGAAATGCCAACTGTTCTCTGGAAATAAAGCAGTGTGAGAACTGGACTTCACATGTGACCTCTTTTGCATAGGAACACTTTTCATACTTGCACATAGTTGGGTGTTCTAGTGGTACTGACCCAAATACAACAAGGTCAATACTGCTAATCCATTAGCAGTACTATTTACAATTACCAAGATATGGAAGCAACTTAAGTGTTCATCAACAGACGAATGGATAAAGAAGATGTGACATATATATTCAATGAAACACTGCTCAGCCATAAAAAAAGAATGAAATTTTGCCATTTGCAGCAACATGGATGGACTTGGAGGGTATTATGCTAAGTGAAATAAGTTAGACAGAGAAAGACAAATACTCTATGATATCACTTATACGTGGAATCTGAAAGATAAAACAAACTTGTGAATATAGCAAAAAAGAAACAGGCTCACAGACATGGAGAACAAATTAGTGGTTACCGGTGGGGAGAGGGAAAGGGGGAGGGGCGAGACAGAGGTAGGCATTTAAGAGGCAGAAACTACTGGGTATAAAGTGAATAAGCTACAAGGATATACTGTACAACACAGGGAATATAGCCAATATTTTATAATAACTAAAAATGGAATATAACCTTTAAAAATTGTGAATTAGCATATTGTACATCTGAAACATATATTGTACAGCAACTCTACCTCAATTAAAAAAAAACACAATGAGATATCACCTCACACCTGTCAGAATGGCTATCATCAAAAAGTCTACAAATAATAAATGTTGGCAACGATGTGGAGAAAAGAGAACCCTTGTACACTGTTGCTGGGGATGTAAATTGCCACTATGGAAAACAGTATGGAAGCTCTTCAAAAAACTAAAAATGGAACAACCATATGATCCCTCTGAATTCCAGACAAGATTGACACTGACTAATTCATTTATCCATTCACCTATCCATTCATTACTTTATGGTGCTATATGTTAATCTAATCAATACATTTAATAAGGACCTGTTATGTGCCTGGCATGATTCTAAGGCCCTTGAGATATATCAGTAAACAAAACAGACAAAAATCCCTGCCTTCATGAAGCTTACATTATAAAACATACTTAGGCATACCCTGATCAAATTCCTGAACTCAAAGAATAAAGAAAACATCTTACAAGCTTACAGATAGAAAGAAAAAATTATCTACAATAGAAAAATTAAAGTCAGACAGGCAAAGAACTTTACACGAAACTTCATGATTTCAATCACTAATTTTCCCAGAAATGGCTTTACTAAATTCTCAGGAACGCTGAAGTCAGTCTTTGACTCAGAACCTATGTTTTCCTAGGACACATTATCTAACAGGGGCAATACTACCCTTTTCTCATGCAACTAGATGTGTGCTTTTCAATTTTTTTTAAATTAACAATATATTGTTTAGGGACATACATATAAGGTGATAAAACTATAAGAAAACCAAGGGGACTGTTAATACAAAAGTCAGGGAGAAGTGTTACCTCTAGATGGAGGTAAACGGGAGGGGTGATTGGAGAAGCACACATGGCAGGGGGGGCACTAAGGTATGGCTAATGTTCTATTTCTTGTCCTGGATGGTGGGTTTACTGGCATTATTTTATTCATATTATTTTAAATGTAAATAATAATTCATTCATTCAACAAATAATAAGTGCCCATCATGTATCAGGCATTATTCTAGGCATTGTGGACACAGAAATAAATTAGATAAAAATCTCCGTCCTTATGGAGCTTGCAATAAAATTTTCCAGAGCTTAAGCACAAGAACATACACACTGAAAGAGTCTACCAAGTGTCCAGTACAATAGATATACAAATATCCACACATCACCATGAAATTTCAGAATATCAGTGATAAAGTAGAAATTCTAAAAGCTTCCAGGAGTTGGGGGTGGAAATAGTCCAGACTGGAATAGGACAGAAAGCTCTAGAAAGGGGATTTCCAGAAAATAAATTTTCTGGATAACCTAACTTACTTGAGCATGTTGCAAAATCCCAAACAAACAAAAACAAAAAAAACAGACATACAGATTAGATGGAAAAGACAGTAATATATAAAAAATGCAAGTGAAAAGCAATTATTAAATCTAGAATTGATAAAAATGTGTACAAGAAAAATGTAATCACAATTCACTACTGGTCTCTTTAGTGAACAATGCACACACAATAATGTAAATGTTATCATTAAAAATGTATGCTATAACTATATTAAAAGGATGGAGAAGGGAAGTAGGAGAGGAAAAGTGAAAGTTTAATCTTCATCTACCACAACAGGAAGTCAACAGCTAATACCTGAAATAAGTAACTCAAGAAATAATAGTATAGCCGTATTGTTTAGAATTATTGAGATAAAAACCAAAATAAATAGCTAACACATTTCAAAGTTGGTTACTTCAGGCACTTGAGCCTGGTGAGTGTGGGGAGGTGAAGCTAAATACTGCTATTTTTTGTTATGACTATATATTTTTAAGCCATATATAGGCCTTATTATAATATAGAATATATTGTATCTAAATATTATACTTACTATAATAAAAATACAAAATAGAATATACTTTCATTATAAAGGGCGCTAGTTAATTATAAAGGAAAGGGATATGATGAGAACTGGGATTTACTGAAATTAATATGGCCAACAGAATAGATCAAGAGGTGAGGAGCATATAAATGTAGAAAGTGAAGGGCCCCCAATGTTTGCCTTTTATTCTTTTGCAACTCAGGGAAGTGGGTGTTCCAAATTGTTCTTAAATTGTAGCAATAGTCAAAGGGGAGTTTTACACTTGAGAAGTGACCACCAGAGGACCTGGTAGCCCCAGTCTCACAGGTAGGATGGAACTGGAAATTATGGGTCCAAGATAGTCAGAGACAGGGGAGACTGAAGACAGGAGAGGGGAAATTTATTCTGGGAAAGAAACTCAGACTGCCACAAGAGAGCACAACAAGAATGTAGTATTTCCCCTGGTTCCCCTCCTACCTTTCCTGCTGCTCATTCTCAGCTTTTTTGCCCCCATCCCCACTCCCAAATGCCTGTATTTCTGAGATTCTGCCCCGCCCCCACCTTTTCCCACTCCACACACTCTCCTGGGGCAAGCTCATTCATACCTTAATTAAAACCAGCACCTCTATGCTTGATGACCTCCAAATCTATCTGTAACCCTACTTGCTTCACAGCAGAATAAATTCCTGACTGCCTACTGGATACTTCCTCTTGGACATTCCAAAGGTGCTTCAGACTTTGTTCAAAATTGAACTCATCATTTCTTCCCCTCAAACCTGTTCCTCATTCTGAGTTCTCCAGCTCATGGAATGGTTTTTACATTTCAACCACCCAAGGCAGAAAGAAAACTGAAGATCATCCTAGATTCCTTCTTCTCATCGGCCTCCCTATATCCTCCAGTCAGCCACTGAGTTCTTAATTTTTCACATACATGTATTCTAATTTCATTCCCACTGCCTTAACACAGGCTTCAACATCTCTCCTCTTTTGTAATAGCCTCTGAACTCATCTCCCTGTACACAGTTCTGTCTTCTCCAGTCTATCCATCAAAATCTCATCCACTAGACAACTGATGAGGACATACTGTATAGCACAGGGAACTCTACTTAATGCACTGTGGTGACCTAAATGGGAAGGAAATCCAAAAAAGAGGAGATATATGTACGTGTGTGGCTGATTCATTTTGCTGTGCAGTAGAAATGGACACAGCATTGTAAAGCAACTATACTCCAATAAAAATTAATTTAAAAAAACTCATTCACTGGATATTTCTAAAGTGCAAATCTGTTCCTGTTAATAATCTCTTGACTAAAATCCCAATATCTCCCCACGGTTCTTAGTATAGCATTCAAGGCTCTCAATGATCTGGCCACTATCTTCTTCTCATTAAATACCCTCTCACTTTCTATGTTCCAAGTATACTAACCATTTTGAACATACCATAAATATACTGAAAACATTGAATTATTTCATATAATGTGTCTTTGCTCATACCACCACTGCTTGGAATGACTCTCTTCTATTTCTCAGCCCCAACAGTTAAAGCTGACAACATCTACACACCTTGCAGGACTTAGGCATTAATTTCTTTCTGGAACCCTCTCCCACCCAACAGAATTAACTATGGTCCTCCTCTGTGTCTCTAATGTATTCTATATAGACTTTTATCAAGCATCTGTGATATTTTGCTGTGTACATTTGTTTATGTGTCTCTTCTACTAATATCAGCTTCTCTAGGACTAGGAACATATCTTTTTCATCTCTCTATTCAAAATATATATCACAGTGCCTGGTATAAAGAAGATGCTTAACAAATGTTTCTGAATAAATAAAAGAATCATCATAAGGATGTAATATATGAGGCCAGCCTGATGCCAATCTCCTATCTATGGCAGACATCAGTAATCTACCATAGAATTGTCCCCTTGCACCTCAGAATCATTGTCAAGCCAGCATATTATGAAAACCGATTTCAATCAATTGGAATTGGCACAAGATATAAAATTTATTTCTTATCCTGGAATGTAGGCTGTCACAATGGAGTGCCTCAGTAATTACTGGAGTTGATCTAAGAGAATTAACATGGGAGAATTAACATAACTAATGGCAGAGTATCTCCTAAACACTCTTTGCAACAGTATGTTGTAGCAAAAATTGGCATCAGGAGGTAAATTCTGTCTGTATATATCCAGCACTACCCATTGAAGAGACATCTTGTCATCAGAAGAGACAAAACCCCACATATTGGTATTCTGATTTATACTTCAATTTCATCTCAATTGATTCAGAAAATATTCCTCTCTAAGGATCAGAAATCCGATAACAAGCAAAGTGCTGCACCTGAGCTACCAGGCATATCACACTTGGAGAAACAATGGATCAACTTATCTTCATTCCTTCTGCATCCAGAACCCCTGGGAAAGTACAGAAGAGAAAAAATTCCTTTCTCAAATGGAACAACAATCTATTGGAGCACTGTTTCCAAATCTTAAGACCATAACACATATACAAAATGATAACTTATCTACAGACATGGGGCTATACTGGACAAGACTGTTCATTGCCAGAAGTAACTGGCCTGGAAGCTCCAGGCAAATTGGGCTGCCTGTACAATGTATTAGTTTCCTATTGTCACTACAAATTACCACAAACTTAGTGGCTTAAAGCAACATAAGTTTATTCTTTTACAGTTCTAGAAGTCGAAAGTCTAAAATGGGTTCACAAGGTTGCATTTCTTCTGGAAGCTCTAGGGGAGAATCATTTCCTTGCTTTTTCTAGTTTCTAGAGAGTCTACATTTTTTGGCTCATGGTCCCTTTCTTCATCATCAAAGTCATCAGCTTAGCTATCTTCTTTCCTCTCTGACCCCTGCTTCTGCCCACATATCTTCTCTCTATAACTCTGACCATCTTGCCTATCTCTTATAAAGAGCCTTGTGATTATACTGAGCCCACCCTAATCATCTAGGACAATCTCCATATCTCAAAATCCTTAACCTTTTACCATTTCAAGTAACATATTAGGTTCATATTCAGGTTCTGGGAATTAAGACAGACATCTTTGGAGGCCCACTATTTAGCCTACCATTTGCAGATTGTGCAAGCTGTGCATCACATGATTCTGCAGGGTATCATTCATACTGTGCACATCATACATATTTGCATTTATTATGACAATTTTCTGGCAGGTAGTAATAAAATGTTTTGAAGAAGAGATACCATATTCCAATTCACACAAAGGTACCATATGACTTAGCAGAAGCTCATGGTCTAAAGTGATTAATATCTCAACACAGCTGTAAAACACTGGGGTCGGGGAGCTCTGTATTATAGAGGGTTGAGGCCCTGGAAGAGCTAAAAAAATTATAGCAAACATTCATTAAGTGTGTACTATGTGCCAGGCACTACACTAGACACTTTATAACCCTTAAAATCCCTTGAATCTTTACAACTTGTTGTGGTATTAATATTCTGACCCAAAAAATGAGCAACATGAGACTCAGAGAGATTTATTAAATATAACCAAGGTCACACAGCTAGAAGGTGGTTAAGCTGGTAAATAAACCTAGGTATAGCTGATTCTAGAACACAAATACTTTTCTGCTGTACCATGCTGCCTCTTTTTTTTTTATTCTTTTGGCCGTGCCACACGGCATGTGGGATCTTATTTCCCCAACCAGAGATTGAACCCATGCCCCATGCAGTGGAAGCGCAGAGTCTTAACCACTGGACCACCAGGGAAATCCCCATGCTGCCTTCTTAAAGTGAGAGGATATAAAAATCAATGTATTAGAGTTCTTATACCTTGAGTTTCTGGAAGGCATACTGATCTGTCAATGCTAAGGCACTGAATAATTCCTATGGCAATTTCAAGCAGTAGTTCCTCTGAATACTGGGTGATAGACAAGCAACCTATGTCTATACCCATACCGGGAGGAAAATCATTCCATATACCCTAGTTTCTCCACTTCTTATCGGCTAGATTTTCTCGGTTTATTTTGGCTTTTCTGGTTATAATTCCTAAAATGATCTGGAACCTTTCCTGAAGCTTCCAGCACACACATCTGCCTGGCCTCCATTCCTACTCAGTCTTTTGTAGAACTGGACAATTCTCCCTTATTTCGTGATGATGAAACTGACCTAGCCAATTTCAGAGCCTACACCATGAGAAGTGGTTGTGGTGAACATTTGAGAAGAGAATCCAGTTATTAATGAAATCTTTCAAGTTTGGAGGTGATCCCTATTCAAAGCAATAAACTCTTTATAACCTTTACTCAATTTTCTGGAGCTCAATGTGGAGTTTCTGGCAGTATTTACCAGATTCCAAAGCTGACTGAAGGCTACCAAAACTCACTGCACTGAAGAGTGAATTGTGACTTCTGGAATGAATCACTTAATGATGAATAAAGGCTAACAAATCTCTGAAGATTTACACATTGCCAGTATAAACCTAGAATAATTAAACTGTCTAGGATTCAAACCCTGGCTCTTCCAGTGATAGCTGTGTGACCTTGGGAAAATTCTTCCATCTCTTTTTCTTGGTTTCTTCACATGTAAAACAAGGATGAGAGTTCCTATATTATACGATTGTTCCAAGAATTAAATGATTAAACAAACTATGTAAAGTTCTTATAGTAGTAGTATACATGGTAGGTGTATAATTATATGCAATAAATGGAAAGTATTTTAATTAACTTTTATTATGAATCTTTTTTCATTTTTACCAAGATCTGATTTTTCTCACAAAGACCTTTCCACAGCATTACATTAATCAGATTCCTGTACTGTCTAATGCTGAGCAAGATTACACTTCAAATTGAAGGCCTTTCTACATTCACTGCACTATGAACTCACTGATACCAAATAAGGCTAAATCCTAAGGAAAGCATACTCATTTTTTTTTTTTTTTTTTTTTTTGCGGTACACGGGCCTCTCACTGTTGTGGCCTCTCCTGTTGCGGAGCACAGGCTCCGGAGGCGCAGGCCCAGCGGCCATGGCTCACGGGCCTAGCCGCTCCGCGGCATGTGGGATCTTCCCGGACCAGGGCATGAACCCGCGTCCCCTGCATTGGCAGGCGGACTCTCAACTACTGCGGCATCAGGGAAGCCCACTCATATTTTTTACATACATTGAGGGTCTTGCCTTTATGAATCACTTAATGATAGATAAGACTTGGCCTCTAATTGAAGGCTTATTCAGTCTAGTAGTTTCTCTCCACTATGAATTTGCAGATGATAAACAAGGATCTCCTTTCATCTCCACTATGAATTTTCTGATATTCTATAAGGACTGATATCACCAAAACCCCTTCCCACATTCATTACATGCATAAGCTTTCTTTGCACCATGAATTCTTTTTTGGCTTAATAAGATTTGAGCTAGATCTGAAAAGCCTTCCACACAGGCATTGCAACCATTTTCTTACCTTGGAACTCTCTCATGTTTCAAAAGAAAATGTCTGAGCTTGTCCTGAAGTCTTTCCCAGTTAATACCCTCATAGGGTTTCTCTTCACTATGCATTTTCATATGGTGGAAAAACCTTGATTATTCACTGCAATATCTTTCACACTGGGAAAGTTTCCCCACCCTATGAAACTTCTGGTGTTGAAAGAGAACCGAGTTCTGCCTGAAGGGCTTCCCACATTTTTACAGCCATATTAATTAATAAGTTCTCAGGTGTGAATCCTCAGATGTCAAATTAAGATCAGCCTCATGACTAAAAATTCCTTTATATTCATTACCTTCACAGGATTTCTCTCTACTAGAGTACTCTGAGGCATCAACCTTGAACACTAACAAAAGACTTTTAGACACTAATCATACATGTAGGGCTTCTGTGCATCAAAAATTTCCCAGTGTCTCACACATTCTAAAAACTGTGCAGAGTCATAGTCCTATGAACCGTATCTCTATGCTCTTTCTCCTAGGGGCTTTCCTCATATAACAGACATCTAGCTCAGCCTTTTCTCAGCCAATGCACTCTCAGCCTTTCTCTTCAGTAAGATTATTTTTATAAGTGGCAGTATTGTGCCCACAACAGACTTCCCTGGAGAAAGGAATATGTTAGATTCTTCCCTGCAAAGCTTTCTTGCACCCTATGTCATCACATGCCAAGTCTTCTCCACAGAAGAGACTCTGACCAATTGGTCTTGGATTCTGGATCCATAATATTCTTCGGAATTTGGCTTTTTCTGAGATTTCCCTCATTGAAATAGATCCTAGTCTTAGTCATAAGCTTATCATCTAAAATGACAGATCCTCAAACATAAATGGGCAAAAAACATACGTAAACCAGTCACATAAAAGGAAATATAAAAAATAAATACATGAAATATTTTACCTTATCAGTCATCAATAACTGTAAATTGAAACAACCATGTGAGATTAACTGTTCCTCTCTCACTCTCACCAAGCAGTTTATATGAGTGCATGTTTGACTGCTGTCCTTGCTGGTATGAATGTAAACTGGTAACAACTTCTAGAAAACAACTTTCCAGTGTGTAATTATGAGCCAGAGAATAGTCGTACCTTTTGAGCCAGTAATTACTCTTTAAAACAATCTACCGAACAAAATGGTCAGATATGCAAATAAAGATTCATGTACAAAACGATTCATTGAAGCATTTATATTAGTGAAAAAATGGAAACACACAAAATATCCAAAAACATGGAAATGGTTAAATAAATTGCAGTATACTTTTATGATGGGATATTACGCAGCCAACAAAAATGTTGCCCAAAATTGTTACTGACAAGGGAGATTCTCATGTGAGATAATTTTTTAAAGAAAACAGGTTTTAGAGAAGAAAGCATGGGCTGAATTTTGTCCCTTTAAAATTCACATGTTGAAGTCCTAACCTCCAGTACCTCAGAATGTGACTGTACCTGGATATAGGACCTTTAAAGAGGTAATTTAGTTGAGATCATTAGGGTAGGCCTTTATCCAATATGACTGGTGTCCTTATAAGAAGAAGTTAGAACACAGAGACACATAGAGGGAAGACCATGTAAAGACACAGGGAGGAAAAGATAGCCATCTACGAGCCAAGGAGAGAGGACTGAGAAGAAACCAACCTGGTCAACACCTTGATCTTAGACTTCTATGCCTCAGAATTCTGAGGAAATAAATTTCTGCCGTTTAAGATACCCAGCCTGTGGTACTTTGTTATGGCAGTCCTAGGAAACTAATACAGCAGGATACAAAATTGTATATACTGAAAGGAAATATATCAATTAGTTAATAGGATTTATATCTGGGTAATGAAATGGACAATTTTTATTTCCTTCCTTATAGTTTTGTTGTTATCCAAAATCCTCACGATGAGCATGTGTCTACCTTTATAATACAAAGTATGTAAAAAAAAAAGATAAAGATATCCATAAGCAAACACAGAATAGATAGAAAAAACACATATAACTTTTACTTGATGAAATGAAGCTGCCAAAATGAGGTAGAAAGAAAATTAGTCAGAAAACTAAGGTCTAGGGACTTCATGGCTTTGTCTCACTTTTAGGTGGCCTCCCAACTCAGGGAGAGAGGGACTTGGAGAAGCAAAGTGATGTGAGGATGACTAGTTTGTTTGGAGGCTAATGGCAGAGACAACGAAAGAGATTCAACTGAGTGGAAATGGGAAGATGACCTGAACAAAGGAGGTGTTGAATGTGTAGAACTAAGAGAGAAAAGCAAGGATTTGGAAGAAGGGAGACGGCAAAAGATTCATTTTCAGGGCACTGAAGAAGGGGAAGCAATAGAGAAGGGAGAAGTAACTGGGCATGCTAACAAAAAGGTAACCAAAAAGAAAACAGGAAAAGAAAGATTCTCTTTTGCCTGATTTTATGGTACCCACCAGATGGAGAGTTTGAGAGGGGTATAGGGGTTTAGAATATGTAACCCCAAAATATGCCATGTTGGCATATTGATTATTTTGAATTAAAGGTACTTGAGAACCAGCTGGTGCAAGAACAATACTCTGACCCTCCTTTGTCCCCCTGAAAGCAGGAGAAAACTTTCTCAAGAGAAAGATATCCTCCCTGTACCAGAAGGGTAGAAGGCATCCTTATCACCAGAGACAGGGAATTTAGGGCCCGAGAAGGCTGTACAAACAAACCTTGTTAATTCTTTACTATTTACTATTTCTAGGCCAAACCCCTTTGCCTTGTCGATTCTTCATAAATACATTGTTTTTTTTTTTTTTTTTTTTTTTTGCGGTACACGGGCCTCTCACTGTTGTGGCCTCTCCTGTTGCGGAGCACAGGCTCCGGACGCGCAGGCCCAGCGGCCATGGCTCACGGGCCTAGCCGCTCCGCGGCATGTGGGATCTTCCCGGACCAGGGCATGAACCCGCGTCCCCTGCATTGGCAGGCGGACTCTCAACTACTGCGGCATCAGGGAAGCCCACTCATATTTTTTACATACATTGAGGGTCTTGCCTTTATGAATCACTTAATGATAGATAAGACTTGGCCTCTAATTGAAGGCTTATTCAGTCTAGTAGTTTCTCTCCACTATGAATTTGCAGATGATAAACAAGGATCTCCTTTCATCTCCACTATGAATTTTCTGATATTCTATAAGGACTGATATCACCAAAACCCCTTCCCACATTCATTACATGCATAAGCTTTCTTTGCACCATGAATTCTTTTTTGGCTTAATAAGATTTGAGCTAGATCTGAAAAGCCTTCCACACAGGCATTGCAACCATTTTCTTACCTTGGAACTCTCTCATGTTTCAAAAGAAAATGTCTGAGCTTGTCCTGAAGTCTTTCCCAGTTAATACCCTCATAGGGTTTCTCTTCACTATGCATTTTCATATGGTGGAAAAACCTTGATTATTCACTGCAATATCTTTCACATTGGGAAAGTTTCCCCACCCTATGAAACTTCTGGTGTTGAAAGAGAACCGAGTTCTGCCTGAAGGGCTTCCCACATTTTTACAGCCATATTAATTAATAAGTTCTCAGGTGTGAATCCTCAGATGTCAAATTAAGATCAGCCTCATGACTAAAAATTCCTTTATATTCATTACCTTCACAGGATTTCTCTCTACTAGAGTACTCTGAGGCATCAACCTTGAACACTAACAAAAGACTTTTAGACACTAATCATACATGTAGGGCTTCTGTGCATCAAAAATTTCCCAGTGTCTCACACATTCTAAAAACTGTGCAGAGTCATAGTCCTATGAACCGTATCTCTATGCTCTTTCTCCTAGGGGCTTTCCTCATATAACAGACATCTAGCTCAGCCTTTTCTCAGCCAATGCACTCTCAGCCTTTCTCTTCAGTAAGATTATTTTTATAAGTGGCAGTATTGTGCCCACAACAGACTTCCCTGGAGAAAGGAATATGTTAGATTCTTCCCTGCAAAGCTTTCTTGCACCCTATGTCATCACATGCCAAGTCTTCTCCACAGAAGAGACTCTGACCAATTGGTCTTGGATTCTGGATCCATAATATTCTTCGGAATTTGGCTTTTTCTGAGATTTCCCTCATTGAAATAGATCCTAGTCTTAGTCATAAGCTTATCATCTAAAATGACAGATCCTCAAACATAAATGGGCAAAAAACATACGTAAACCAGTCACATAAAAGGAAATATAAAAAATAAATACATGAAATATTTTACCTTATCAGTCATCAATAACTGTAAATTGAAACAACCATGTGAGATTAACTGTTCCTCTCTCACTCTCACCAAGCAGTTTATATGAGTGCATGTTTGACTGCTGTCCTTGCTGGTATGAATGTAAACTGGTAACAACTTCTAGAAAACAACTTTCCAGTGTGTAATTATGAGCCAGAGAATAGTCGTACCTTTTGAGCCAGTAATTACTCTTTAAAACAATCTACCGAACAAAATGGTCAGATATGCAAATAAAGATTCATGTACAAAACGATTCATTGAAGCATTTATATTAGTGAAAAAATGGAAACACACAAAATATCCAAAAACATGGAAATGGTTAAATAAATTGCAGTATACTTTTATGATGGGATATTACGCAGCCAACAAAAATGTTGCCCAAAATTGTTACTGACAAGGGAGATTCTCATGTGAGATAATTTTTTAAAGAAAACAGGTTTTAGAGAAGAAAGCATGGGCTGAATTTTGTCCCTTTAAAATTCACATGTTGAAGTCCTAACCTCCAGTACCTCAGAATGTGACTGTACCTGGATATAGGACCTTTAAAGAGGTAATTTAGTTGAGATCATTAGGGTAGGCCTTTATCCAATATGACTGGTGTCCTTATAAGAAGAAGTTAGAACACAGAGACACATAGAGGGAAGACCATGTAAAGACACAGGGAGGAAAAGATAGCCATCTACGAGCCAAGGAGAGAGGACTGAGAAGAAACCAACCTGGTCAACACCTTGATCTTAGACTTCTATGCCTCAGAATTCTGAGGAAATAAATTTCTGCCGTTTAAGATACCCAGCCTGTGGTACTTTGTTATGGCAGTCCTAGGAAACTAATACAGCAGGATACAAAATTGTATATACTGAAAGGAAATATATCAATTAGTTAATAGGATTTATATCTGGGTAATGAAATGGACAATTTTTATTTCCTTCCTTATAGTTTTGTTGTTATCCAAAATCCTCACGATGAGCATGTGTCTACCTTTATAATACAAAGTATGTAAAAAAAAAAGATAAAGATATCCATAAGCAAACACAGAATAGATAGAAAAAACACATATAACTTTTACTTGATGAAATGAAGCTGCCAAAATGAGGTAGAAAGAAAATTAGTCAGAAAACTAAGGTCTAGGGACTTCATGGCTTTGTCTCACTTTTAGGTGGCCTCCCAACTCAGGGAGAGAGGGACTTGGAGAAGCAAAGTGATGTGAGGATGACTAGTTTGTTTGGAGGCTAATGGCAGAGACAACGAAAGAGATTCAACTGAGTGGAAATGGGAAGATGACCTGAACAAAGGAGGTGTTGAATGTGTAGAACTAAGAGAGAAAAGCAAGGATTTGGAAGAAGGGAGACGGCAAAAGATTCATTTTCAGGGCACTGAAGAAGGGGAAGCAATAGAGAAGGGAGAAGTAACTGGGCATGCTAACAAAAAGGTAACCAAAAAGAAAACAGGAAAAGAAAGATTCTCTTTTGCCTGATTTTATGGTACCCACCAGATGGAGAGTTTGAGAGGGGTATAGGGGTTTAGAATATGTAACCCCAAAATATGCCATGTTGGCATATTGA
Source organism: Delphinapterus leucas (assembly GCF_059928025.1). Taxonomy (NCBI): domain Eukaryota; kingdom Metazoa; phylum Chordata; class Mammalia; order Artiodactyla; family Monodontidae; genus Delphinapterus; species Delphinapterus leucas. The sequence goes on from NC_143150.1 coordinate 87,479,940, forward strand.
TTATTTTGAATTAAAGGTACTTGAGAACCAGCTGGTGCAAGAACAATACTCTGACCCTCCTTTGTCCCCCTGAAAGCAGGAGAAAACTTTCTCAAGAGAAAGATATCCTCCCTGTACCAGAAGGGTAGAAGGCATCCTTATCACCAGAGACAGGGAATTTAGGGCCCGAGAAGGCTGTACAAACAAACCTTGTTAATTCTTTACTATTTACTATTTCTAGGCCAAACCCCTTTGCCTTGTCGATTCTTCATAAATACATTGTTTTTTTTTTTTTTTTTTTTTGCGGTACACGGGCCTCTCACTGTTGTGGTCTCTCCCATTGCGGAGCATAGGCTCCAGACGCACAGGCTCAGCGGCCATGGCTCACGGGCCTAGCCGCTCCGTGGCATGTGGGATCTTCCCGGACCGGGGCACGAACCCGTGTCCCCTGCATCAGCAGGCGGACTCTCAACCACTGCACCACCAGGGAAGCCCAATACATTGTTTTTTTAATCTACAAGGTATAGCAGCTCTCTGTTCTGATCACTTGAGTCTCACATTTTTGTGGGACTCCTGTACATACAAAATTAAATTTGTTTTTATCCTGTTAATCTGTCTTATGTCAGTTTAATTATTAGACCAGTCAAGGGACCTATAAAGGAAGAAGGGAAAATTTTCCCACCCCTACAGTTGCAACAATAAAGACAACAACTACTACAACTATTTAGTAAGCATATGCCAAGCACAAACACTCACTGAAATACTATATTTCACATGGAAACCTTGAGAGATAAGTATTATTATTACAAATGTATAGATGAAGAAACTGATGGTCAGAGAGGGAAACTGAGTTACTCAATATTTTAGAATTAGTAAGTAGGGGAACTGACAGCCAATTCAAGTATGCCTGGCTCTTAAGCTCCTGTGTCTTCCACCATGCCAAGGGGCCTCGTGGGCATTCACCAACCAAAATTCCAAAACTATCCTAACACTATCTAATAAAGCTGTTAAGTTCACAAGTCCCTCCCTACCTCATTTTCCTTCCTTTGCTCACCTAAGAGGATTTCTTTCTGGGTTCTTTTGTCCTTAGCTCTTTCCAAATTCAGATGGGAATTTATTTTGGTCTTTTGATGTGGAAAATCCTGCAGTTGAAAAGGAAATAAAAGTTTGTGGTTAGAGGTGGGGTACTGCATGTCCTTAAATTCAGTTCTGAAGGGTACGGGGGGGTGATAGAAGGGGGTTTCTTACTTATTAGATGTTTTAGAACCAGGCAAAGGTCTTGTGAAAGAGGCATAGAAATGCTTGTGTTCCCAAGAACCACGGAGAGGGCGCTGACCTTGAGGGATGAAAACCTGATAAGAAAAACACAAGTCATTTACTCTCCATGGATTTGTTCCATAATCCAGGAACAGAAAACACTGGAATCCAAAGGTTACAGTGCACTGAATTGGTTAAGCACATAGGCTTCAGGGTTGAAGAGAGCAAGGCTAAAATCCCAATGTTACTTCTTACTTGCTATTGGACCTTGGGCAAATATCCTTACTTTTCTGAGCACTGGATGTGTGCAAAGGGAGTGTTGCTTGCCATTCCAGTAAACAACAAATGTTGCCAGCCATCAAGTCAGCAGCCACTGCAGCCGCCCCCCACCCCTCCCGCATGGTGCGCCCTGAAAGGAATTCACGATGGAGAAAAACAGGAAGCATTCTGTGCTGGGGATACTGGCCCTAGACAGTTATAAGATGCGTGTCTAAGGAATAATTTGAGCCTGGACTCTTGCATCTTCCCATACATAGAAAAGTACTAAAATCGTTAACTTGAGATGTCTATTTTTGTGATTAGCAGTAATATTTTGATGTTCGACTATATTTTTTTCCAGCAAAGAGCTCCTATATACCCTGTCTCCTCCCTCAGTAAGGTCCCCGAATCAAACTTAACTCCCTACTTTTAGGTTGTACATATTTCCTCAGCCAACAGATATTTCCTCTATAAAATAAAGCAAATAAAAACCCAAAAGGTAATGAGACGATCTGAGCCTAAACCTAATCTCAAAAGAAAATGAAAGAGTTCTAGGAAAATTTGCTAGTTCTGCCCCCCCAGCTTGTTTGGACAAACCCTCATGATAAAACAACTAAAAAAAATCTTGGTGAAAAAGAAGTAACAACTACTTGAAAACAACAAAAAGACAGGGCAATAAAAATATGGAAATATCAGAGCAACACCATGGGAAAAGGGGAACCTAGAGAAGTAAATATAAGCAGAGAGGCAATCCCCCCAAAATTTAACTTTCTATATTTCAGTTGCCTTGAAAGGCAAAGGAAACAGATAAAGCCCAGAACTACACAGAGTAGGAAAGCTATCAGGAGACCCTCCCTACAATAAGCTGGGACCCCAAAGACTACCATCTCGGGATAGGAAGCAGGTCATTTTGTAGCTCAGGTTGAACTACAGGACTTGCCCTGGGATCCTTGAACCTTGAATTAGACAAAGAAGCAAATCAGCAGGATCAGCTGATAACAGAAAAGACTTCAAACACTGGGATTAGCAAACACAAACCATAAAATCAGTATTTTACCATGGATAAAGAAATAAGTAACAAACTTAAAGATATTTCCAAGCAACAGGAAACTGTAACAAGTGGTATATCATAAGTAAACCTAATCAACTTAAAAAAAATACAATACCCCAAATGAAAAACTCAAGGTATAGCTTTAATCAGGAGATTAGGAAAATAATTTATGAAAATTTAAGACAAGTCAGGAAATTTATAAGAGACAAAAGATGGAAAGTACAGAAGAGTGTAAGAGACTCAAACTGCTCTCACTCACTGAAGCAGGTGTCAGGACTTCGTAAAAGTGATCACGCTGAATCTTAACAACTACTTTACGAGGCACAAAATATATAATTTCACTGATAATACAGAAAATCCTTTTCAGCCCTTTCTCCATTTCTACAAGCAAAATTGGGCTCCAGACCTGCTTTTTCTTTAAAAGTAGCTAGTGAAATTCCAGAGCCTAACTTTACAAATGCAAATGTTCACAATCAACAAAAGGAAACTCAAAAAGAAATGTGGGCTCTGTACTCTCTCCCTACAGCCTTGAAGGGGTGGAAACCATTTTGCTTCACAATTATTTCAAATAATCTAAATTTGAAAGATGTTAAATTGAGAATTTTAATGAGAATGTCAATCTTGTTCTCTTTTACAATATGGAGACTTATGAATATTCATAACTGCTACCAACTAATTCTATTCTCTGTTAATACATATCTTTCCTTAGAAGTATTATTTAAAGAAAGGCATTTTATAAGACTCTTGCAACTTTAGAAATTGATGCTTTTTTCTATGAAAATAACCCACAAAAGAAATGTGTAATTCTAATTAAGTATCTTATTTGGTAATTCATTAACCTGGTGTGGTAGACAGAATAATGGCTTTCCCAAGATGTCCACATCCTGATCCTGTGAGTATGTCACCTTACATGGCAAATGGGACTTTGCATGTGTGATTAAGGATCTTGAGATGGAGAGATTATCTTGAATTATACTGGTGGGCTCAATGTAATTACAAGAGTCTATAAGAAGGAAGCGGGAGGATGAGAGTCAGAGAAGGAGATATGATCATGAAAGTAGAAGGTCAGAGTCAGAGAGTTGAAGACGATATACTGGTAGATCTGAAGATAGGGAAAACGACCATGAACCAAGGGAACGCCGGCAGCCTTTAAGAAGCCGGAAAAAGCAAGGAAACCGATTTCCCCTAGAGCCTCTGGAGGGAGCTCGGCCCTGCCAACACCTTGATTTTAGGACTGCTGACCTCCAGAACTACAAGATAATAAATCTGTGTTTATTATCTATGTTTGCCATAATTTATTACAGCAGCAATAGGAAACTAATACATCTGGTGATAAAGCTGAAATTGCCATCTCTATATTTAAAAACAGATTAATACTTCTAAGACCATTCTGACAAATTAGGAAAAGATCATTGGCACTTTCCTCTCTACCCATAGGCATGGATAAACAAATATAAATCCATGATTCTGCTGGATTTACTATGTAACAAATACTTTGAGAGGATATATTTCTTTTAAATGAACAGTGTCATGATTTCTATTTCACCAGTGAGAAAAATGAAACCCCTAAGGTCAGTACACTATAAGCTAGGATTTAAATCCCTGTCTACTGGCTACAAAGTCCAGTATTATTTCACTACATCTTGCTGCCTCTCAAACTGCTTGGGGTGTGATGAAGACAGGGTAGAACATCTAAATGTATTCCTCAAACAACCCACAGTTGCACAAAAGACTCCATGTTTGTGAGATACTCTACCTTTTTGCTTTAACTCGATGATCTCACAGTAAGCAACATGTTGTTTTCTTAGTTTGACTTCCCAAGTACCCCAAATGACATATGCTAGAGAGAGGACCTGAGTGTTCTCGCCACAAGAAAATATTAGTGTGAGACGTGTGTGCTTTTCTCTCTGAATCTTAGTCTCAGTAAATTAATTTGTATTTGTTTATCACCAAGTTTCATTTTAGCATTTCACAAATGCTAAAGACCAAATCCTGGACAGTAGTCAATTAACTGAAATACCACCACCTTGTAGGCTCTTTTATTAAGTACTGTTAAAATTTCCAAATAAAGGTAATTTCCTTTCTTTGATGACTTCTAAAGTATTTACACGTCAAACACAGCTCATTAGAGCATGAGGCCTCAGAGATGCTCAAGTGAACTTGTTTCAGAAAAGAATTCTACTTTACTTTATACACAATGATATCAACTCACAGAGGTATAAGGACTGAAAGGGAAAAATAATTACAGTTATTCACAAATTACATTAACAAACCAAAACCACTTTGTGATAATTCACTGAGCTGTACAGGTATAATTCACGTACTTTTAAGTATGATTTACATAAATGTTATATAAAAACTCAATAAAATCTACAAACAAACAATTGGATCTAGAGAAAGAGGTTAGTAAGGTGAATGGATCTAGAAACTATACACCAGAAACAAGCATTCCCATATACCAGTCACAATGAATTACAAAATGTAATTTAAAAATATTAGCGAGAGCAACAAAAACTATCAGTACACAGAAATATACCTAACAAGATATGCATGAGACCCTTGCAGAGAAAATTATAATAAACTTTTTTCAAAGACATTAAAAATATCTAGATAAAAGGAGATAAACCACATTCATTGTTGTAAAGATGCCATTTCTGTATCTATAATCTATAACTAAAATGCAGTTCTAATCAAAATTTCAGTTTCTTAGAGACCATATTAAGCTTATCTCAAAATTCATATGGAAAAGTAAAAGGCAAAGAATATACTTTTGAGGAAGAGTTAAGGAAGGGGTCTTTCCCTACCAAATATTAAGATGCATTACAAAACTATAGTAATTAACAGTGTAATACTAGTATAGAAATAGACAAATAGACCAGTGGAAGAGAACAGAAAGCCTAGAAACAGATATATACATACATTACAACTTGGTATATTATAGAGACAGCATTATAAATCTGTGGAGAAAGAACAGACAACTCAGTAAATAGTCCTTGAACCACCAATTAATCATTCAGAAAAAAAAAGATCTTTACATCATATAGTACATAAAAATAAATTCCAAGTGAATCATAAACCTAATTGTGAAAAGAAAATTATAAAAATTTTACAGGAAGATACCGTAAAACACCTTTATGAAATCAAGGTGAGAAAGAATTCCCTAAACAAGATGCAAAGAACATGTCATAAAGAGAAACTGATAATTTCATGGGGAAATGGAAGTAGCTGCTCTTCCATGAAGGCTAAGGTGATCAATATTATAGCATAAACTGAACCACTTATGAAACTATTTCTATTTATCCCCTTTCCCTAGCTCTTCTAGACCAGAGTGGCCTCTCAACCGCTCATTTCTTCGGGTACTTCCCAAGCTCAAGGCTAGATGACATACCCAGGTAGCTACCGTACATGGTCTAAATGACCACCTGCTCTCTGGTCCCCACACTCAGAGGATTCTCAGCCACTGCCAGATTAACTGCTACTTCTATGGAAAATTAAGTTCTTACCATGGTGCCTTCCAGGAGGCCTTCCCTGAGCCCCGGGGTTAGAGATACCCTCCTCCATATTTCTACTGAAAGCACCACACCCTGGTCTCTCTGTCATAATACTCCCTGTTGTAATGTCTGTGTCTATCTCACCCACCAGGCTCAGTAGAAAATATATCTAATTCAACAACATGTCCTCATTATTCAGCAGAGTCTATATCACTACATTTTTTACTTATTTTCTTGATTGATTAATTAATTAATGGTCTAGCTAACTTTTCTAAGGTTTGAAATCAATCTATCTTCCCCACAGGTATCCTACCACTTCTGACATTCTCAGACTATGTATGTTTTCCTCTCTCACCTTCTGTAACTTCCCTCTTTCTTCACTCATACTTCCTGTCTACGAGGGTCTTGGGAAAATATTTTTCTGATAACCAAGAAAATAGAGGGAATGAAAAGTAGCAAGCCACGCTCATTGCCTCTTGAAGCTATCAGTTCACTATTCTCCTTCCCACCTAGAATATTTCCTTTGTGACCTCCAGGATCCCCCTCCTTGAAAAATAAGCTTACCACACCCTTCAGTGATGTATAGAACACCCCCTTCACCTTCTAGCCATAAATGAAATAGTTCTCTCCTGAGCCTGCTGGTTCTCCCACATCCCTGGTCCCAAAATTCCCAACTGGTAAACCACACACACTGGTATGTGAAACCTCTGCATAACATGCTACTCAAGAAGTATCTATCAGATGGACATCCTCAGGTGGCTTGCCCTGTGATACAGAGCAGAGCCCAACGTGTTGTAAAAGATAACTGGGTCCTATACTAACTGTATTGTAGGACTACACTGTAGTGTTCAACTGGTAGTAAAGAAGGATGATGTTTTCTAGAATAACTCTGCCTTGTGAGTATGTATGGAAATGCAGCCAAGAGCATTAAACAGATTGACACAAATAGAAGCCAAAGGATGAAAGGACATCAAGTGGAGAACCACAATAAATATGCCACTGTTTTCAATATCTTGAAATTCAAATTCTCAACATGCATAGAGAAAGCAAAAATAATAACAATAGTAAAAAGTAAAAACAGAGAACTAAAATACGAAATAAGCATCTCCTAATTTTAAATATGCTCTAATATTAGTGAAGTAAATCAGGTCCAAGAAGTACATTAAATACTAATTTTAATTAAGGTTTGGAATTATTTATTATTCCATTACTAGTTTTAAAATTAAAAAACAATAATACATATGTATAATATTTCACACCTTCATATAAAACATTTTGTCAATTTTCTAAAAGTTGATAAACTCATATGCAATTTTTGATCACTTCAACTGTATTTCTACAAAATTCAGGTAATTAAAGGTGTGCCATAAACAAACAAACATAAGATGAGACTCTAGGAGGCACTCCAAATGCTTACCCAGCCATCTTCACTTCTAACTGGCCACAGAAATAAACCAAGGTTCTCAATCTTTGAGATTTTGGGTGAGAAACAAACAAGACAGGGCCCTCCCTAAGGAAAAGACTCCCTAAGGGACAGACTGTGTAAAAGAAAGGAACAAGCCAGCTCCCTCCTTGGAGATGGCTAAAGATGGTTGTTCAAGGATCCTCCAAAGACACAGGGTCATCTAAGCCACTACCCCAGTCTTCATATTCTGCTAGCCATAGATGCTAATTATCTCTGATCACTTCCTGGTTCTGGTTCTTGACCCTTGAGTTTGAGGAAGAGTTAACTGAGTCAGAGCCCACCCACAGAACCTCTGGCTAATTGCTAAGATCAATTGTTTGGACCATCCAAGAAAGAGGAGCATTGTAGGATGCTAACCCAGCTGTCTTCATTCTCAAATGGCCTCAGAGGCTGAGCAACCACACTCAATTCTAGGGCCCAATTCTTGGGCCTAGAAACTCTGGAAAAGATAGGACCAAACCAAGGTTCTCCTACTGAAGCAGCTAAGGGCAACTGCTCCAGGAGAAATGTGAAATAGTAACCAAGACCCCCCATATCCACAGCAAATTACAAGTCCTGGCTATCCCTGATCATCTCTGAGCCATAGTTTTCTGGCCTCAAGACTGGGGGAGAAAAGAACCAAGGTATGTATCCTCATATACTTTTAGTGGGAGTTAAAATTGATGCAATCCTTTTGAAAATCAATTTTCCACTATCTAGTAAAGCTGAAAATATGCATAAACTAATACCAGATAATCCCTCTCCCAGATATATATCTTAGAGGAACTCAAGCACATGTGGAACAGGAGACATATATAAGAACAGCAGTACCGTTCACAATACTCCAAAACTGAAAGCAATCCAAATGTCCATAAACAGTAGAATGTATAGACAGATGTGTGTGTCCACATGTATCTGTATACATAGGAAAAGAAATGATTATCATAAAAGGCAAGTCAGGATAAATGGTTACCTCTGGGAGAGAAACAGGGATAAGACGAGGCTTCTGGAGAACTTGCAATGTTCTATATTTGGCCCTGGAAGGTTCTTTTACGGGTGTTTACTTTATAATTATTCATTTTAGTGTACATTTACATTTTATGCAACTTTTGGTATTTTTGTTATATTACACAATTCAAAAAACATTAAAAAAGAAAAAAGAAAGAATTCGGGCCTCCCTATGGAACTCCCTTAAAGCATCCCCTAAGTGCACGTGTTCTCAACCTTTCTGAGATAAGGAATGACATAAAAAGCATCCACCCCTCTGTAAAAGCTATGGGGACTGGTTATCCACATTCATTTACAATAGGATTTTTGGGAAGGGAAGCCTGGGCAGGCCAGGGTCCTACCAGCAGTGCCATTTCCCTTAAAGTTGCTAAGGGCAGTTGTTCAAGTCCCTCCAGGTACAGGAAGCAGGGAATAGAATGCTATCTTAGCTCCCCTTACATTCAAGATTTTACCGCCAGTCCTTTCTTGGCCCTGGTTATTGGCAAAAATAAAATAAGGTTTGTGAAGTAACGACAAAGTTGAAACAAAGCCAGGACTATCCAAGGGATCTGCTGCAAAGCTGGTTAAGGGCAACTACTCACGCTGGCCATTGCTGCTTCCATTCCCTAACTCTTCCTCCCTTCTGTAAAAATCCCCACTCCTTTGTCATGCCATGTGCCTCTTAGCTACACTCACCCCTTCTTCCACAAAAGAGCATCTTTCTCACCTTCCTCTCTACTCTTACACGCTAAACCTTTCCTACTATCTTTGATGATCCCATGGCTAACTTGTCCATCACCCCAGCTTCACAGTTCCTTGACCTCCTTCTACTCCAACTCACCTACCCACGGAACCTTCTCATCATCCAGAACTACTTTCCCTCTGAAATCTTAAGCTCCTATATACTACTCTGACCATGATTTCTTGTCTGCCATTCCACCTCTATCTAACATCCACTCTTTGAGCTTTGAAACCTCCACACAGCTTCACTGACACCCACCCACATATTCACACAGCTTCTCCTTCTCTGGTTCTACAGAATCCTCCTGAGAACACACTTTTTCCTGATGAGACTAAATCCCATGGTCTATAACCTGAACTAATCTCATCAGTAACCTCAATAATCTACTTAGCCCCTCAAACCTCCCACCACCCAAAATCATCATCACACATTCACAAGTCTAAAATCAAACCCAATGCTTGCCTTCCTTGCTCCCACTTTTTGGCAGCCGAACACATCTGGAAAAAAGGACAAGACTAAAAACATTTTATTTCCAGCTCAGAGAGGTGTTCATTACTGCCCATCAATCTTCTCTCATTCCCCAAAGAAGGGTGCAACCTTCTTCCTCTTTCCTCTGGCTCCTGGTCATCCCCTCTCACACTCCAGAATGCCCTTACTGCCTTATTCAGAGAGAATATATTGGGGCAAGAAAGAAACTCCCTCAATCTCTTGCCTTTCCAAAACCTCACAAACAAGCCTTTCTGACCCTCTTTAACTGCGATATCAGAAGTGATGCCCTTTCTCTTGTTCATGGCCAGTCCTTCCACGTGTTCTCTATACTACAGCTTTTCCACATTTGCTTCTCCAGTTACCCCATTTCTCTCCTGTATTTTCAATAACCTCTGTTTTTATTAGCTCCTCCTCTGCAGAACATATAAACATGCTCAGATCTCTCATCCTAAAAATATACACATACCATTTGTTATCTATTCTACTTTTCATAGACAAGAGTCTTGACACAGTAGTCTACATTCACTTCATCAACACTTTCGCCAATTACACTACTGGCCTGCTGTATTTTAGCCTTCATCAATGCACTGATCCATACATGCTCACTGCTCTGGTTTCCCCTAAATCCTTAACCTAACAGAACCCTCTCAAATCCACATGTTATATATCCATGTAGATAAATTTCACATTTTATATTTTTAAAAGTTTAAGATAGTAGTTTTAAAAAAGAAGTGCAATACATGTTCATTAGTGTACAACAGTGCCTGGCACAGAGAAACACATAAAAGGAGATAAGCATCTTCAATCATCATTCCACCCTCCCAGAGATAACTGTTAAAGCTACATTCTAACCTCTGGGAGAAGCTGAAAAAAAAAATCACCTCATACCCTTAAATCCCAGGAAGGAGAGGAGGAAGAGGAATTCTCAGATTACTCAAGGATACACAACTGGGCCTCAGTGCCAACTGGTGGAGCTTTGAAGAGGAAGAGCACAATAGGCAAAAGTTTTGGTGTGGCCTGTTAAAGAAAAAATTATTCTGACACTTGTTAAAATGGTAAGAAAGACTTTATTGAGGACTATTGTGATAGGTGTCAAGACTATTGCTATAGGGGAGAGAGATTGGACTCAACTCTGAGTAAAGACAGCTGGGGATCTATAGCCAAGAAGCTATAGAAAATTACTAAAAGGAAACGTCAAGACAAAGGTGATTGTTGCTAAACTAACTTGGGATTCTCGCTGAAGGCAGACCAGAGTGTTAAAATATCAAGCAAGGGTTGGGGGATTCTGGCTAAATTGAATTAGCAGGATCCTTTCTAAAACTAAGCAGGCCAAAGACAATGCCCAAGGATGAGGTTTAGTTGAAAAGAGGGCTCAAAGGAACATGACTAAAGTTTGGTCAAGGAGACAGTCTTTGTTAGCCCTTTCCCACTCTTCAGCTTTCCTTGGGGGATGTTTCTCCACTGAAATATTCTCTATTTTAGACCTGTGGCAATGAGACGGCCCCTGGATATACATGAGCAAACAGAATTACAGACATACAACACTACATCCATGTGTATGCACAGATCTATTTTGTATATATTATATATTATTCTATACATGTGTGTGGTGTGTGGGAAAGTTATGTATATGTATATACATTATATATTATGTGTTTTATACATAATCTGTTGTATACAACTGTATATATAACATATATAACCTATTGTGTGTATATATAACCTATGGTATGTATATTATAACCTATTGTAACACACACACACACACAATTCTCCCACATATCACACACACATCTAAAGCGCACTGTAACATGACATTATCTCTCTCCTGACAGTTACACCTCTCTCCTTCTTACCATTCTCATACTGCCCCACTCCCATCTACCACCCAATGCATCATCAGTACATCACAGGGGTGATTATATATCCCATCTGCTTAAGACAACTACATTACTTCTCCCTCATACCCTTCAGAGTGAAATCCCAGTTCTCTGACCTGACCTCTGGGGCTCTCAATGTCCTGGCCCCCATTCATGTTTCCAGTTTTGTCTCTCCTCCCCTACATAAAATTTATGTTCCGCTTATAACTAACTACATACATACCTCTCCTTGAATACATCAAGATCCCACTGCCTCTTCCAGCTTCCTCTGACTGGAACACCCTTCATGGCTCTTTCACCTTCATACTTCTACTCATCCAATATCAACCATTATCGCCCCATTCCAAAGCATTTTCAGGTGCCCAATCTGTGCTCCCACAGACTGTCAATCCCACTTGCCAATGTCCACCACAGTACTGATCACAGTCTTTAGACATTGCCTGTTTATTTACTCATATCCCCACAATAATGAATCTTCACCAAGGACTGGAAACCAGTCAGGTTTACCTTCACATCTCCTGCACTGAAGATAAGACCATATACCTGGTTGTAAGTGCTCCATACATTTTTGCTGAATGAATGAGTACATAAACAAATAAAGGTCATGCTCAGCAAATTTTCAATGCAATGCTGATGGAGTCATTCAAATGTGTTCAAAATAGTGAGGAAAATGGCATAACAAAAGGTCAGGCAGCAGGACTAAAAAAAAAAAAATCCTCTGAGAATTCACATCTTGTTTTCTAAGTACCAATCCCTACTGAAAGAATACACAATTCCTTGCAAAATAACTGATTCCAGGGCTGGAGCAGGGAGTATACATGATAAGCTGAAAATATATCAGAGAGCAGTGAAGTCAAGATCTAATGAAATCATGTGAAAATGATACAGGAACCAAACAAAAAGGATTCCTAATTTCTAGAAAGGCACAATTTCAACAAACAAGATTAGTCTACCCAGCAAGGATCTTATTCAGATTCGACGGAAAAATTAAAACCTTTACAGACAAACAAAAGCTAACAGAATTCAGCACTACCAAACCAACTTTACAACAAATGCTAAAGGAACTTCCCTAGGTGTGAAACACGAGAAGAAAAAAGACCTATAAAAACAAACCCAAAACAATTAAGAAAATGGTAATAAGAATATACATATTGATAATTACCTTAAATGTAAATGGATTAAATGCTCCAACCAAAAGACACAGACGGGCTGAATGGATACAAAAATAAGACCCGTATGTATGCTGTCTACAAGACACCCACTTCAGACCTAGGGACACATACAGACTGAAACTAAAGGGAGGGAAAAAGATATTCCATGCAAATGGAAATCAAAAGAAAGCTGGAGTAGCAATACTCATATCAGACAAAATAGATTTTAAAATGAAGACTGTTACAAGAGACAAGGAAGGACACTACATAATGGTCACAGGATCAATCCAAAAAGAATATATAAAAATTGTAAATACTTATGCACCCAACATAGGAGGACCTCAGTACATAAGGCAAATGCTAACAACCATAAAAGGGGAAATCGACAGTAACACATTAATAGTGGGAGACTTTAACACCCCACTTACACCAATGAACAGATCATCCAGACAGAAAATTAATAAGGAGGGTTCCCATGGGGACTCGGCCTGAGGAGCAGGGGTGGGAGCTTCGAGACTAGGGTGGCGTGAAAGGTTGCATCCTTTGCTTTACAACAATCATTGGAGTGCTGTTTTCAATATGTCCACACAGGGATTCAAAATAACAAAAATGCTTTTGAAAAATACTGTCGTAGGTTGACAGAGTGGTTTATAAATTATAGCATACAGGGAATCTGTGCTGAAGGGCTGTGCAAGGCCTCTGCACGAGGCACCCTGTGAGCAAGTGAAACTCGGCCTGGCTCTAGGTTTGTTCGGCCAGGTTAGGCAGCCTGGTTTCTGCAGCCAAGCGTCTTTCCCAGTGGTCTCTCTGTGCTTTCTTCTGGATACAAGCCGAGTGGATAAAAGGCTCTTGATGCTCCAGCCAGGAGTCAGTGCTGTGCCTCTGAGGTGGGAGAACCAACTTCAGGACACTGGTCCACAAGAGACCTCCCAGATCCACGTAATATCAAACGGCGAAAATCTCCCAGAGACCTCCATCTTAACACCAGCACCCAGCTTCACTCAATGACCAGCAAGCTACAGTGCTGGACAACCTACGCCAAACAACTAGCAAAACAGGAACACAACCCCACCCGTTAGCAGAGAGGCTGCCTAAAATCATAATTAGGCCACAGACACCCCAAAACACACCACCAGACGTGGACCTGCCCACCAGAAAGACAAGATCCAGCCTCATCCACCAGAACACAGGCACTAGTCCCCTCCACCAGGAAGGCTACACAACCCACTGAACCAACTTTAGCAACTGGGGACAGACACCAAAAACAACGGGACCTACGAACCAGCTGCCTGCAAAATGGAGACCCCAAACACAGTAAGATAAGCAAAATGAGAAGACAGAAAAACACACAGCAGATGAAGGAGCAAGGTAAAAACCCACCAGACCTAACAAATGAAGAGGAAATAGGCAGTCTACCTGAAAAAGAATTCAGAATAATGATAGTAAAAATGATCCAAAATCTTGGAAATAGAATAGAGAAAATACAAGAAACATTTAACAAGGACCTAGAAGAACTAAAGAGGAAACAAGCAACGATGAACACCACAATAAATGAAATGAAAAATACTCTAGATGGGATCAATAGCAGAATAACTGAGGCAGAAGAACGGATAAGTGACCTGGAAGATAAAATAGTGGAAATAACTACTGCAGAGCAGAATAAAGAAAAAAGAATGAAAAGAATTGAGAACAGTTTCAGAGACCTCTGGGACAACATTAAACGCAACAACATTCGAATTATAGGGGTTCCAGAAGAAGAAGAGAAAAAGAAAGGGACTGACAAAATATTTGAAGAGATTATAGTTGAAAACTTCCCTAGGATAGACCTAGAGTCTGTCATACAGAGTGAAGTAAGTCAGAAAGAAAAAGACAAATGCCGTATGCTAACACATATATATGGAATTTAAGGGGAAAAAATGTCATGAAGAACCTAGGGGTAAGACAGGAATAAAGACGCAGACCTACTGGAGAACGGACTTGAGGATATGGGGAGGGGGAAGGGTGAGCTTTGACAGGGCGAGAGAGAGTCATGGACATATACACACTAACAAACGTAGTAAGGTAGATAGCTAGGGGGAAGCAGCCGCAAGGCACAGGGATATTAGCTCGGTGCTTTGTGACAGCCTGGAGGGGTGGGATAGGGAGAGTGGGAGGGAGGGAGACGCAAGAGGGAAGACATATGGGAACATATGTATATATATAACTGATTCACTTTGTTATAAAGCAGAAACTAACACACCATTGTAAAGCAATTATACCCCAATAAAGATGTTTAAAAAAAAAAAAAAAACTTCCTAATATGGGAAAGGAAAGAGTTAATCAAGTCCAGGAAGCACAGAGAGCCCCATACAGGATAAATCCAAGGAGAAACACGCCAAGGCACATATTTAATCAATATGTATTTAATCAAAAATTAAATACAAAGAAAACATATTAAAAACAGCAAAGGGAAAACAACAAATAACACACAAGGGAATCCCCATAATGTTAACAGCTGATCTTTCAGCAGAAACTCTGCAATCCAGAAGGTAGTGGCAGGACATATTTAAAGTGATGAAAGGGAACAACCTACAACCAAGATTACTGGACCCAGCAAGGATCTGATTCAGATTTGACGGAGAAATTTAAAACGTTACAGGCAAGCAAAGATTAAGAGAAATCAGCACCACCAAACCAGATTTAAAACAAATGCTAAAGGAACTTCTCTAGGCAGGAAACACAAGAGAAAGAAAAGACCTACAATAACAAATGCAAAACAATTAAGAAAATGGTAATAGGAACATACATATTGATAATTTCCTTAAATGTAAATGGATTAAATGCTCCCACCAAAAGACACAGACTGGCTGAATGGATAAAAAACAAGACCCATATATACACTGTCTACAAGAGACCCACTTCAGACCTAGGGACACATACAGACTGAAACTAAGGGGAGGGAAAAAGATATTCTGTGCAAAAGGAAATCAAAAGAAAGCTGCAGTAGCAATTCTCATATCAGACAAAATAGACTTTAAAATAAAGACTATTACAAGAGACAAAGAAGTACACTACATAATGATCAAGGGATCAATCCAAAAAGAAGATATAACAATTGTAAATATTTATGCACCCAACGTAGGAGCACCTCAAAATATAAGGCAAATACTAACAGCCATAAAAGGGGAAATTGACAGTAACACAATCATAGTAGGGGATTTTAACACCCCACTTTCACCAAAGGACAGTTCAACCAAAATGAATATAAATAAGGAAACACAAGCTTTAAATGATACATTAAACAACATGGACTTAATTGATATTTATAGGACATTCCATCCAAAAACAACAGAATACACATTTTTCTCAAGTGCTCATGGAACATTCTCCAGGATAGATCATATCTTGGGTCACAAATCAAGCCTTGGTAAATTTAAGAAAATTGAAATCGTATCAAGTATCTTTTCCAACCACAACGCAATGAGACTAGATATCAATTACAAGAAAAGATCTATAAAAAATACAAACACAAGGAGGCTAAACAATACACTACTTAGTAAGGAGGTGATCACTGAAGAAACCAAAGAGGAAATCAAAAAATACCTAGAAACAAATGACAATGGAGACATGATGACCCAAAACCTATGGGATGCAGCAAAAGCAGTTCTAGGAGGGAAGTTAACAGCAATACAATCCTACTTTAAGAAACAGGAAACATTTCAAATAAACAACCTAACCTTCCACCTAAAGCAATTAGAGAAAGAAGAGCAAAAAAAAACCAAAGTTAGCAGAAGAAAGGAAATCATAAAGATCAGATCAGAAATAAATGAAAGAAACAAGAGCAAAGATCAAAAAAACTAAAAGCTGGTTCTTTGAGAAGGTAAACGAAATTGATAAACCATTAGCCAGATTCATCAAGAAAAAGAAGAAGACTCAAATCAATAGAATTAGAAATGAAAAAGGAGAAGTAACAACTGACACTGCAGAAATACAAAGGATCAGGAGAGATTACTAGAAGCAACTCTATGCCAATAAAATGGCCAACCTGGAAGAAATGGACAAATTCTTAGAAATGCACAACCTGCTGAGACTGAACCAGGAAGAAATACAAAATATGAACAGACCAATCACAAGCACTGAAATTGAAACTGTGATTAAAAATCTTCCAACAAACAAAAGCCCGGGACCAGATGGCCTCACAGGCGAATTCTATCAAACATTTAGAGAAGAGCTAAGAACTATCCTTCTCAAACTCTTCCAAAATATAGCAGAGGGAGGAACACTGCCAAACTCATTCTATGAGGACACCATCACCCTGATGCTAAAACCAGACAAAGATGTCACAAAGAAAGAAAACTACAGGCCGATATCACTGATGAACATAGATGCAAAAATCCTCAACAAAATACTAGCAGACAGAATCCAACAGCACATTAAAAGGAACATACACCATGATCAAGTGGGGTTTATTCCAGGAATGCAAGGATTCTTCAACATATGCAAATTAATCAATGTGATACACCATATTAACAAACTGAAGGAGAAAAACTACATGATCATCTCAATAGATGCATAGAGAGCTTTCAACAAAATTCAACACCCATTTATGATAAAAACCCTGCAGAAAGTAGGCATAGAGGGAACTTTCCTCAACAGAATAAAGGCCATATATGACAAACCCACGACTAACATCGTCCTCAATGGTGAAAAACAAAGCATTTCCACTAAGATCAGGAACAAGACAAGGTTGCCCACTCTCACCTCTCTTATTCAACATAGTTTTGGAAGATTTAACCACAGCAATCAGAGAAGAAAAAGAAAGAAAAGGAATCCAAATCAGAAAAGAAGAAGTAAAGCTGTCACTGTCTGCAGATGACATGATACTATACGTAGAGTATCCTAAAGATGCTACCAGAAAACTACTAGAGCTAATCAATGAATATGGTAAAGTAGCAGGATACAAAATTAATGCACAGAAATCTCTGGCATTCCTATACACCAATGATGAAAAATCTGAGAGAGAAATTAAGAAAACACTCCCATTTACCACTGCAACAAAAAGAATAAAATATCTAGGAATAAACCTACCTAAGGAGACAAAAGACCTGTATGCAGAAAATTATAAGACATTGATGAAAGAAATTAAAGATGATACAAATAGATGGAGCGATATACCGCGTTCTTGGATTGGAAGAATCAACATTGCGAAAATGACTCTACTACCCAAAGCAATTTACAGATTCAATGCAATCCCTGTCAAACTCCAACTGGCATTTTTCACAGAACTAGAACAAAAAAATTCACAATTTGTATGGAAACACAAAAGACCCCGAATAGCCAAAGCAATCTTGAGAACGAAAAATGGAGCTGGAGGAATCAGGCTCCCTGACTTCTGACTATACTACAAAGCTACAGTAATCAAGACAGTATGGTACTGGCACAAAAACAGAAATATAGATCAAGGGAACAGGATAGAAAGCCCAGAGATAAACTCCCACACATATGGTCACCTTATCTTTGATAAAGGAGGCAAGAAAATACAGTGGAGAAAAGACAGCCTCTTCAGAAAGTGGTGCTGGGAAAACTGGACAGGTACATGTAAAAGTATGAGATTAGAACACTCCCTAACACCATACACAAAAATAAGCTAAAAATGAATTAAAGACCTAAATGCAAGGCCAGAAAGTATCAAACTCTTAGAGGAAAACATAGGCAGACCACCCTATGACATAAATCACAGCAAGATCCTTTTTGACCCACCTCCTAGAGAAATGGAAATATAAACAAAAATAAACAAATGGGACCAATGAAACTTAAAAGCTTTTGCACAGCAAAGGAAACCATAAACAAGACCAACAGACAACCCTCAGAATGGGAGAAAATATCTACAAATGAAGCAACTGACAAAGGATTAATCTCCAAAATTTACAAGCAGCTCATGCAGCTCAATAACTAAAAACTAAAGAACCCAGTCCAAAAACGGGTAGAAGACCTAAACAGACATTTCTCCAAAGAAGATATACAGATTGCCAACACAGGAAAGGATGCTCAACATCAATAATCATTAGAGAAATGTAAATCAAAACTACAGTGAGGTATCACCTCACATCACTCAGAATGGCCATCATCAAAAATCTACAGACAATAAATGCTGGAGAGGGTGTGGAGAAAAGAGAACCCTCTTGCACTGTTGGTGGGAATGTAAATTGATACAGCCACTATGGAGAACAGTATGGAGGTTCCTTAAAAAACTAAAAATAGAACTACCATACGACACAGCAATCCCACTACTGGGCATATACGCTGACAGAACCATAATTCAAAAAGAGACATGTACCACACTGTTCATTGTGGCTCTATTTATAATAGCCAGGACAGGGAAGTAACCTATGTGTCCACTGACTGATGAATGCCTAAAGAAGATGTGGCACATATATACAATGGAATATTACTCAGCCATAAAAAGAAACGAAATTGAGTTATTTGTAGTGAGGTGGATGGACCTAGAGACTGTCATACAGAGTGAAGTAAGTCAGAAAGAGAAAAACATATACCGTATGCTAACACATATATATGGAATCTAAAAAAAAAAAAACAAAAACGGTCCTCAAATTCCTAGGCGCAGGACAGGACAAACGATGCAGATGTATAGAATGGATTTGAGGACACAGGGAGGGTGAAGGGTAAGCTGGGAGGAAGAAAGAGAGTGGCATGGACATACATACGCTACGAAATGTAAAATAGATAGCTAGCGAGAAGCAGCCGCATAGCACAGGGAGATTGGCTTGGTGCTTTGTGACCACCTAGAGGGGATGGATAGGGAGGATGGGAGGGAGACCCAAGAGGTAGGAGATATGGGGATATATGCATACATATAGCTGACTCACTGTTATACAGCAGAAACGAATACACCATTGTAGAACAACTATACTCCAATAAAGATGTTAAAAACAATCTATATGCTAACACATATATGGAATCTAAAAAAAAAAAAAGGTTCTGAAGAACCTAAGGGCAAGACAGGAATATAGACGCAGATGTAGAGAATGGACTTGAAGGCACGGGGAGAAGGGTAAGCTGGAACTAAGTGAGACAGTCGCATGGACATATATATACTACCAAATGTAAAATAGAGAGCTAGCGGGAAGCAGCCACATAGCACAGGGAGATCAACTCTGTGATTTGTGACCACCTAGAGGGGTGGGATATGGCGGGTGGGAGGGAGAAGCAAGTGGGAGGAGATATGGGGATATATGTATACGTATAGCTGATTCACTTTGTTATGAAGCAGAAAGTAACAGACCATTGTAAAGCAATTATACTCCAATAAAGGTGTTAAAAAAACATAACTGAGAAAATGACTATCCTACTCATAGTAATCTACAGATTCAGTGCAATCCCTTTCAAATTCCTAATCGCATTTTTCAAAGAACTATGTATGGAAACACAAAAGATGCCGAAAAGCCAAAGCAATTTTGCGAAAGAAAAATAGAGCCGGAGGAATCAGGATCACTGACTTCAGACTATACTACCAAGCTACAGTAATGAAGACAGTATGGTATTGACACAAAAAAAGAAATATAGATCAATGGAACAGTATAGAAAGCCCACAGATAAACCCACACACTTATGGTCACCTAATCTATGACAAAGGAGGTAGGAATACACAATGGAGAAAAGACAGCCTCTTCAACAAGTGGTGCTGGGAAAACTGGACAGCTACATGTAAAACAATGAAATTAGAAAACTCCCTAACATCTTACACAAAAATAAACTCAAAATGGATTAAAGACCTGAATGTAAGGTCAGACACTGTAAAACTCTTAGAGGAAAACATAGGCAAACACTGCTTGATGTAAAATGCAACAAAATCTTTTTTGACCCACCACCTAGAGTAATGAAAATAAAAACGAAAATAAACAAATGGGACCTAATTAAACTTAAAAGCTTTTGCACAGCAAGAGAAACCATAAATAGGACAAAAGGACAACTCTCACAATGGGAGAAAATATTTGCAAACAAAGCAACTTACAAAGGATTAATCTCCAAAATATACAAACAGCTCATGCAGCTAAATACCAAAAAAAACTCACAACCAAATCAAAAAATGGGCAGAAGACGTAAATAGACATTTCTGCAAAGAAGACATACAGATGGTCAACAAACACCTGAAAAGGTGCTCAACATCACTAAGTATTAGAGAAATGCAAATCAAAACTACACTGAGGTATCATCTCACACCAGTCAGAATGGCCATCATCAAAAAATATCTACAAACAATAAATGCTGGAGAGGGTGTGGAGAAAAGGGAACCATGCACTGTTGGTGGGAATGTAAATTGATATGGCCACTATGGAGAACAGTCTGGAGGTTCCTTAAAAAACTAAAAAATAGAACTAACATATGACCTAGCAATCCCACTACTGGGCATATACCCAGAGAAAAGCCATAACTCAATAAATACATGCACCCCAATATTCATTGCAGCACTATTTACAATAGCCAGGACATGGAAGCAACCTAAATGTCCATCAACAGAGGAATGGATAAAGAAGATGTGGTATGTATATATAATGGAATATTACTGAGCCATAAAAAGGAGTAAATTGGGTCACTTGTAGAGATATGGATGGACCTAGAGATTGTCATACAGAGTCAAGTAAGTCTGAAGGAGAAAAACAAATATCGTATATTAACGCATTTATGGGGAATCGAGAAAGATGGTATAGATGATCTTATTTGCAAAGGAGAAATAGAGACACAGATGTAGAGAACAAATATATTGACACCAAGGGGGGTGTGAGATGAACTGGGAGATTGGGATTGACATATATACAACTATTGATACTATGTATAAAATAGGTAACTAATGAGACCCTAATGTATAGCTCAGGGAACTCTACTCAATGCTCTGTGGTAACCTAAATGGGAAGGAAATCCAAAAGAGAGGGGATACATGTATACGTATAGCTGATTCACTTTGCTGTACAGTAGAAGCTAACACAACATTGTAAAGCAACTATACTACAATAAAAATTAAGTTAAGAAAATAAATAGGACTTCCCTGGTGGCACAGTTGTTAAGAATCCACCTGACAATGCAGAAGACACGGGTTCGATCCCTGGTCCAGAAAGATCCCACATGCTGCAGAGCAACTGAGGCTGTGTGCCATGACTACTGAGCCTGCTCTCTAGAGCCCATGAGCCACAACTGCTGAGCCCACATGCCACAACTACTGATACCTGCGTGCCTAGAGCCCAAGTTCTGCAACAAGAGAAGCCAGTGCAATAAGAAGCCCATGCCCCAAAATGAAGAGTAGCCCCCGACTTGCCGCAACTAGAGAAAGCCCAAGTGCAGCAACGAAGACCCAACGCAGCCAAATAAATAAAAATATAATTAAAAAATAAAAAATATTTAAAATAAATAAATAAAATAAAATGGCACAATTTGAGCATCAAAAAAATCATAATGCTACAAATAATCAGTACTGGAAAGAGTGTGCAGAAAAGGGAACCCTCCTATACAGTTGGTGGGAATGTAAATTGGTGCAGCCACTATGGAAAACAGTACAGAGATTCCTTAAAACACTAAAAATAGAACTATCCTATGATCCAGCAATCCCACTCCTGGGCATGTATCTGGAAAAGACAAAAACTCTAATTCAAAGAAATATATGCACGCCAATGCTTATATCAGCACTATTTACAATAGCCAAGACATGGAAGCAACCCAAGTGCCCATCAACAGACTACAGGCTTAAGAGATATGGTATTTCTATACAATGGAATACTACTCAGACTTAAAAAATGAAATATTGCCACCGGAACATGGATGGATCTAAAGAATATCACACTAAGTGAAGTAAGTCAGGCAGAGAAAGACAAATATCATATGATATCACTTACAGGTGGAATCTAAAAAATAATACAAATGAATCTATTTACAAAACAGAAACAGGGCTTCCCTGGTGGGAAGAATCCACCTGTCAATGCAGGGGACACGGGTTCGAGCCCTGGTCCGGGAAGATCCCACACGCCGCGGAGCAACTAAGCCTATGCGCCACAACTACTGAGCCTGTGCTCTAGAGCCCGCAAGCCACAACTACTGAAGCCTGCGTGCCTAGAGCTCATGCTCCCCAACAAGAGAAGCCACCGCAATGAGAAACCCGCGCACCGCAGAGAAGAGCAGCCCCCACTCGCCCAACTAAAGCCTGCACTCAGCAACAAAGATCCAACACAGCCAAAAATAAATAAAAATAAAAATAAATAAATTTAAAAAAACAGAAACAGACTCACAGACATAGAAAACAAACTTATAATTACCACAGGGGAAAGAGGGGGGGAGGAGGGATAAATTAGGAGTATGGGATTAATAGATACACACTACTATATATAAAATAGATAAGTAACAAGGATTTACTGTATAGCACAGAGAACTATATTTAATATCTTGTAATAACCTATAATGGAAAATAATCTGAATAAAAATGTAACTGAATCACTTTGCTGTACATGAAACTAAAACAATATTGTAAATCAACCACAGTAAAAAACATTTTTTAATCACAATGGATACACATTAACTACATAAAAATCCATGAATTCCTAATGATATTAAACAATGAAGGTCTCTAGGAAACCAATTCTCTGAAAATTAATAAATGATAAAAAAGTATTTATCCTTTTGTTTTTTAACGTTAACTCATTTTTTAACTGAAGTATAGTTAACTTACAATATTCTGTTAGTTTCAAGTGTATGGCAAAGCAATTCATTTACACACACATATGTGAAAATGTATATATATATAATATATACATAATTTTTCAGATTCTTTTCCATTATAGGTTTTTATAAGATATTGGGTATGGTTCCCTGTGCTATAGAGGAGGTCCTTGTTGTTTACCTATTTTATATATAGTAGTATGCATACATTAATCCAAAACTCCTAATTTATCTCTCCCTCCCCCCAACCCTGCTATCCCCTTTGATAACCATAAGTTAGTTTTCTATGTCTGTGAGTCTATTTCTGTTTGTAAATCTTGACTTTCTTTTCATGAAACATATTTCAGGATGAAAAATATACCTGGTAAGGAAAAGGTCTCCTTTATAAAATAATCCCAGCTAACGAATGGAGAATGAGTGCTAGAATTAGACCACTACTTTCCAACCACTACTGAAATAATGAATTAGACAATTATCTTCAATGGCTGCTAAAATCAACAGGAGAAAGGGTGGTAGGAAATGCTACAATGGAGGTATCATGCTGAGATCACCTGCAAACACAAATCAATCCCAGCATCAGTTAAAAAGATAAAATGACACATGATGAAATGCAAAAGAAAGTGTGTAACACTGCCTGAAATGATTCTTTCCCTTAAAAAATAATTAAACTGAATCTACTCAAGCCTCTAGCTCTAAATGCCAGTGAACAGGAAACATGAGGAGGGGAAAACACAATAAAAACCACCTCAAAGAAGCAATCATCTAAATCCATTTGTCAATCAGACAAATGATTTAGTTTCTCCAATAAATCAATGGTCTTTAAAATTGGGGCTGGGGAGGGGTGTATAGAGGATTTATAGGAAAGGAGACTCAAGAGAAAAACATCCAGTAGCAATAAATGGCCTTTGGACATATATTTTAAAAAGCTACTGTAAATAGACATTTTTAAGACAATCATGGAAATTTGAATATGGACTGAGCATTAGATAATATAAAGAATTATTATTAAACTTATTAGGTAAATATAATGGCCTAGTGGTTCCTTATATAACGCACCTATGAGTTAGAGATACAGAATGAGTTATTTATCTGTGCAATGACAGGATGGGTGGGATTGCTTTAATATGTCCCAGTGAAAAAAGTGGGTCAGGAGAAAAGATCAAACAAAATTGGCAAAATGGTAATCCTTGTTGAAGCTTAGGAATAGAGTCATGCACAGTTTTTGGGTGTGTGTGTGTGTTTTACTATTTTCTACTTTAAATCTATCTGAAAATTTCAATTAAAAAAAAAACACAAGCCAATGTGAAAGACTTCCAACTGGCTCCTTCCAAACTTGATAGTTTGAGCAATAGAAGAAACAATGAATGCAATGAATTGAAAAGTACTAAATATATAACAAGTTCAATAAAATATAGAAAATGATGACAATAAAATCTTAAGAAATATAAAAACATGTTAGGACACTGCATTGTCACCCCTGACCTCTCCCACACTCTCCATCTGCCAGCAATGGAGGGTGTGGGCCCCACGCTCCAGCGCCATCCATTTTCAGGGCTAGTTGATTCGGCAGCCGTGTGGCTGACAAGGTCTTGGTGCTCTGGCCTGGTGTCAGGCCTAAGCCTCTGAGGTGGGAGAGCCGAGTTCAGGACATTGGACCACCAAAAACCTCCCGGCTGCATGCAATATCAATCAGCAAGAGCTCTCCCGGAGATCTCTGTCTCAAAGCTAAGACCCAGGTCCATCCAACAGCCAGGAAACTCCAGTGCTGGACGCCCCATGCCAAACAACTAGCAAGACAGGAACACAACCCCACCCATTAGCAGAGAGGGTGCCTAAAATCATACTAAGTTCACAGATACCCCAAAACACACCACCAGATGCAACACTGCCCACCAAAAAGACAAGATCCAGCCACCCCCACAAGAACAAAGGCACTAGTCCCTTCTAACAGGAAGCCTACACAAGCCACTGAACCAACCTCACCCACTGCAGGCAGACACCAAAAACAATGGGAACTATGAACCTGCAGCCTGCAAAAAGGAGACCCCAAACACAGTAAGTAAAGTAAAATGAGAAGGCAGAAAAACACACAGCACATGAAGGAGCAAGGTAAAAACCCACCAGACCAAACAAATGAAGAGGAAATAGGCATTCTACCTGAAAAAGAATTCAAGTAATGATAGCAAAAATACTCCAAAATCTTGGAAATAGAAAATACAAGAAGCGTTTAACAAGGACCTAGGAGAACTGAAGACTAAACAAACAATGACGAACAACACAATAAGTGAAATTAAAAATTCTCTAGAAGGAATCAATAGCAGAATAACTGAGGCAGAAGAACGGATAAGTGACCTGGAAGATAAAATAGGGGAAATAACAATGGCAGAGCAGAATAAAGAAAAAAGATAACAATGTCAGAGCAGAATATAGAAAAAAGAATGAAAAGAATTGAGGACAGTCTCAGAGACCGCTGGGACAACATTAAACGCACCAACATTTGAATTATAGGGATCCCAGAAGAAGAAGAGAAAACGAAAGGGACTGAGAAAATATTTGAAGAGATTATAGTTGAAAACTTCCCTAATATGGGAAAGGAAATAGGCAATCAAGTCCAGGAAGCACAGAGTCCCATACAGGATAAATTCAAGAGAAAAACGCCAAAACACATATTAATCAAACTATCAAAAATTAAATACTAAGAAAAAATATTCAAAGTAGCAAGGGAAAAGCAACAAATAACATACAAGGGAACACCCATAAAGTTAACAGCTGATATTACAGCAGAAACTCTGTAAGCCAGAAGGGACTGGCAGGACATATTTAAAGTGACGAAAGGGAAAAAACTACAACCAAGGTTACTCTCCCCAGCAAGGATCTCATTCAGATTCAAAGGATAAATTATAACCTTTACAGACAGGCAAAGGTTAAGAGATTTCAGCACCACGAAACCAGCTTTACAACAAATGCTAAAGGAACTTCTCTAGGCAGGAAACCCAAGAGAAGAAAAATACATACAAAAACAAACGCAAAACAATGAAGAAAATGGTAATACGAACATACATATCAATAATTACCTTAAATGTGAATGGTTAAATGCTCCTGTCAAGAGACATAGACTGGCTGAATTGATACAAAAACAAGACCCGTATATATGCTGTCTACAAGCGACCCACTTCACACCTAGGGACACATACAGACTGAAACTAGGGGGAGGGAAAAAGATATTCCATGCAAATGGAAATCAAAAAAAAACTGGAGGAGAAATTCTTACATCAGACAAAATAGACTTTAAAATAAACATAACTAAAAGACAAATGAGGACACTACATAATGATCAAGGGATCAATCCAAAATGATATAACACTTGTAAAATTTATACACCCAACATAGGAGCACCTCAATACATAAGGCAAATGCTAACAACCATGAACGGGGAAATCGACAGTAACACAGTAATAGTAGGGGATTTAACACCCCACTTTCACCAATGGACAGATCATCCAAAATGAAAATAAATAAGGAAACACAAGCTTTAAATGACACAAGAAACAAGATGGATTTATTTGATATTTATAGGACATTCAACCCAAAAACAACAGAATACACATTCTTCTCAAGTGCTCATGGAACATTCTCCAGGATAGATCATATATTGGGTCACAATTCAAGCCTTGGTAAATTTAAGAAAATTGAAATCGTATCAAGTATCTTTTCTGACCACAACGCTATGAGACTAGATACCAATTACAGGAAAGAATCTGTAAAAATTACAAACACATATAGGCTAAACAATACACTACTAAATAACCAAGAGATCACTGAAGACATCAAAGAAGAAATCAAAAAATACCTAGAAACAAGTGACAATGAAAACGCGATGACCCAAAACCTATGGGATGCAGCAAAAGCAGTTCTAAGAGGGAAGTTTATACCAATAAAATCCTACCTCAAGAAACATCTGAAATAAACAACCTAACCTTACACCTAAAGTAATTAGAGAAAGAAGAACAAAAAAACCCCCAAAGTTAGCAGAAAGAAATCATAAAGATCAGATCAGACATAAATGAAAAAGAAATGAAGAAAATGATAGCAAAGATCAATAAAACTAAAAGCTGGTTCTTTAAGAAGATAAACAAAATTGATAAACCATTGGCCAGACTCATCAAGAAAAAAAGGCAGAAGACTCAAATCAATAGAATTAGAAATGAAAATGGAGAAGCAACATTGACACTGCAGAAATACAAAGGATCATGAAGATTACTACAAGCAACTATATGCCAATAAAATGGACAACCTGGAAGATATGGGCAAATTCTTAGAAAAGCACAACTTTCTGAGACTGAACCAGGAAGAAGTAGAAAATATGAACAGACCAATCACAAGCACTGAAATTGAGACTGTGATTAAACATCTTCCAACAAACAAAAGCCCAGGACCAGAGGACTTCACAGGCGAATTCTATCACACATTTAGAGAAGAGCTAACACCTATAATTCCTCCAAAACATAGCAGAGGGAGGAACACTCCCAAACCAAACAAAGATGTCACAAAAAACAAAAACTACAGGCCAATATTACTAATGAACATAGATGCAAAAATCCTCAACAAAATACTAGCAAACAGAATCCAACAGCACATTAAAAGAATCACACACCATAATCAACTGGGGTTTATCCCAGGAATGCAACGATTCTTCAATATACACAAATCAATCAATGTGATACACCATGTTAACCAACTGAAGGAGAAGAACCATATGATCATCTTAATAGATGAAAAAAAAGCTTTTGAGAAAATTCAACACCCATTTATTATAAAAAGCCCTCAGAAAGTAGGCATAAAGGGAACTTACCTCAACATAATAAAGTCCATATATTACAAACCCACAGCCAGCAACGTTCTCAATGGTGAAAAATTGAAACCATTTCCTCAAAGATCAGAAACAAGACAGGGTTGTACACACTCACTACTATTATCCAACATAGTTTTGGAACTTTTAGCCACAGCAATCAGAGAAGAAAAAGAAATAAAAGGAACCCAAATCAGAAAAGAAGAAGTAAAGCTGTCACTCTTTGCAGATGACATGATACTATACATAGAGAATCCTAAAGATGCTACCAAAAAACTGCTAGAGGTGAATTTGGTAAAGCAGCAGGATACAAAACTAATGCACAGAAACTCTTGCATTCCTATACACTAATGACGAAAAATCTGAAAGAGAAATTAAGGAAACACTCCCATTTTCCACTGCAACAAAAAGAATAAAAAACCTAGGAATAAACCTACCTAAGGAGACAAAAGACCTCTATGCAGAAAACTATAAGACACTGGTGAAAGAAATTAAAGACGATACAAACAGATGGGAGAGCTATACCATGTTTTTGGATTGGAAGAATCAACACTGTGAAACCAATTATACTACCCAAAGCAATCTATAGAATCAATGCAATCCCTATCAAACTACCAATGGCATTTTTCACAGAACTAGAACAAAAAATTTCACGATTAGTATGGAAACACAAAAGACCCCAAATAGCCAAAGCAAGCTTGAGAAAGAAAAACGGAGCTGGAGAAGTCGGCTCCCTGACTTCAGAGTACACTACAAAGCTACAGTAATCAAGACAGTATGGTACTGGCACAAAAACAGAAATATAGATCAATGGAACAGGATAGAAAGCCCAGAGATAAACCCACGCACATATGGTCACCTCATTTTTGATAAAGGAGGCAAGAATAAACCATGGAGAAAAGACAACCTCTTCAGTAAGTGGTGCTGGGAAAACTGAACAGCTACATGTGAAAGAATGAAATTAGAATACTCCCTAACACCATATACAAAAATAAACTCAAAATGGATTAAAGACCTAAATGTAAGGCCAGACACTATCAAACTCTTAGAGGAAAACACAGGCAGAACACTCTGTGACATAAATCACAGCAAGATCCTTTCTGACCCACCTCCTAGAGAAATGGAAATAAAAACAAAAATAAACAAATGGGACCTAATGAAACTTCAAAGCTTCTGCACAGCAAAGGAAACCATAAACAAGACCAAAAGACAGCCCTCAGAATGGGAGAAAATATTTGCAAATGAAGCAACTGACAAAGTATTAATCTCCAAAATATATAAGCAGCTCATGCAGCTCAATATCAAAAAAACAAACAAACCAATCCAAAAATGGATGGAAAACCTAAATAGACATTTCTCCAAAGAAGATATACAGATTGCCAACAAACACATGAAAGGATGCTCAACATCACTAATCATTAGAGAAATGCAAATCAAAACTCCAATGAGGTATCACCTCACACCAGTCAGAATGGCCATCATCAAAAATTCTACAAACAATAAATGCTGGAGAGGGTGTGGAGAAAAGGGAACCCTCTTGCAGTGTTGGTGGGAATGTAAATTGATACAGCCACTATGGAGAACAGTATGGAGGTTCCTTAAGAAACTAAAACTAGAACTACCATATGACCCAGCAATCCCACTACTGGGCATGTACCCTAAGAGAACCATAATTCAAAAAGAGTCATGTACCACAATGTTCACTGCAGCTCTATTTACAATAGCCAGGACATGGAAGCAACCTAAGTGTCCATTGACATGTGAATGGATAAAGAAGATGTGGCACATATATACAGTGGAATATTACTCAGCCATAAAAAAACGAAATTGAGTTATTTGTAGTGAGGTGGATGGATGTAGAGTCTGTCATAGAGTGAAGTAAGTCAGAAAGAAAAAACAAATACCATATGCTAACACATGTATACGGAATCTAAAAAAAAAAATGGTTCTCATGAACCTAGGGGCAGGACAGGAATAAAGACGCAGAAGTACAGAACGGACTTGATGACATGGGGAGGGGGAAGGGTAAGCTGGGACAAAGTGAGAGAGCAGCAATGACATATATACACTACCAAATGTAAAATAGATAGATAGTGGGAAGCAGCTGCCTAGCACAGGGAGATCAGCTCGCTGTTTTGTGACCGCCTAGCGTGGTGGGATAGGGAAGGTGGGAGATTCAAGCAGGAACGGATATGTGGATATATGTATACATATAGCTGATTCACTTTGTTATACAGCAGAAACACACACAACATTGCAAAGCAATTATACTCCAATAAAGATGTTAAAAAAAAACACATTATGTTGGCTGATGGTTTTAAATACCAAGTATAAAATAGTTGTGGGGAAAAAAATTAATTTGAAAATGGAGTAGGTAGGTATTAGATGATATTAGGGAATTATTGTTAATTTTTCTTAGTGAGATAATGGCAATTAAATTATTTACAAAATGTTCCTATTATTAGGAGATGAACACTGAGATATTTATGGTGAAAGTGCCATATGTGCTCTTCAAACTGATCTGTTAAAATGGTATCTCAATCATAATGCCAAGAAAGATTTTTGTGAAAACTGACAAGCTGATTCAGCAATGTATATTGGAATTCAAAAGGCCAAGAATAGGGCTTCCCTGGTGGTGCAGTGGTTGAGAGTCCGTCTGCCGATGCAGGGGACACGGGTTCGTGCCCCAGTCCGGGAAGATCCCACATGCCGCGAGGCGGCTAGGCCCGTGAGCCATGGCCGCTGAGCCTGCGCGTCCGGAGCCTGTGCTCTGCAACGGGAGAGGCCACAACAGTGAGAGGCCCGCATACCGATAAAAAAAGAAAAGAATAACCAAAGCATTATTGAAGAAAAAGAGCTAAATTGTAGGACTTACTGACCATAAATAAGATACATTATAAAGTTACATTAATTATAACAGTGGTACTCATATAAGAATAGAGAAACCAAAATGAACAGAATCCAGAAACAAACAGTCATATATAACCTAACCTTTGATTTATGAAAAAGATGATGACACTATAGGAGGGAAAGGATGATCTTTTCAATAAGTGGTATTGGATTGACTGTATGTCTGTTTCAACAATAACAACAAAACAGTGGGCCTTTACCTATATCCATAACTCATACTGGCAACATACAATAAAATGAATATCAAATGAATTGGAAATATAAATGAGATTAAACAGTAATACCACATAGAAAACTATCTTCATGACCTTGGGAAAGGCAAAGATTTCTTAACGAGGACAAACAAGCACTACTCATGAAGGGGAAAAATTATAAATTGAACAATATTAAAATTGAGATACAGGCATATCTTGTTTTAGTGCACTTCACAGATATTGCATTTTTTACAAATTAAAGGTTTGTGGCAACCCTATGTTGTCAGATGATGGTTAACTTTTTTTAGTAATAAAGTATCTTTTAATTAAGGTATGTACATTGTTTTTTAGACAATGCTATTGCACACTTACTATACTACAGCATAGTGTAAAATTAACTTTTATATGTACTTGGGAACCAAAAATTTCATAAGACTTGCTTTATTGTGATATTCACTTTATTGCAATGGTCTAGAACCAAACCAAGGTGTGCCTGTATTCAGTTCATCAAAAGACACCATTAAGAGACTGAAAATGCAAGCAACTGAGATTTGCAAATAAATAGATCTAACAAGTATTCACATCCTTAATATAGAAAGATATCCTACAAATCAATAAGAAAAGGATAGTCAAAGAGAAAAAGTGGTCAAAAGACTTGAACAGGCACCTCAAAAAAAAGATACCCAGGCCAACAAACATGAAAAGACACACATTTATCACCAGAGATATGCAAATTAAAACCACAATGAGGTACCATTAATAACCACTAGAATGGCTACTTTTTTTTTCCTTAGAAAGACAACACAATGACAAGTGTTGGCAATATTCTAGAGCAAATGGAACTCTTAAAATTTTCTATTAGGAGTTTTTTAGTACAACCAATTTGGAAAACCAATTGGCAGTATCTACTAAAGCTAATCTTATCCATAACCTGTGATTCATCAATTCTACTATTAGGTGTATGCTCAACAGAAAGCTGTGCATATAATCACCAAAAGACATGTTCTAGAATGTTTACAGTACTATTTGCAGGCCAAAGATGTAAAAAACCAAAATGCCCATCAGTTGTGGTATATTCACACAATGGAATACACGCAATAAGAATGACGGAATTACTACTACGTCCAATAACTTGGATCAATCTCAAAAGCAAAATCTTAAGCCAAATAAGTCAAACACCAAAAAATACATACTATACTATTATATTTTTATAGAGT
The DNA here is from genome assembly GCF_059928025.1 of Delphinapterus leucas. Classification (NCBI taxonomy): domain Eukaryota; kingdom Metazoa; phylum Chordata; class Mammalia; order Artiodactyla; family Monodontidae; genus Delphinapterus; species Delphinapterus leucas. Next base: position 87,512,540 of record NC_143150.1, read on the forward strand.
CCAAAAACAGGCAAAATTATTATACAGTGATAGAAGCCAAGATGTGATTAATTTGGAGTTTAGTTTGTGACTGGTAGGGAATACATTCAAGGGATTTCAAATACTGATCATTTTCTATTTTTTTTTTACTGAAGTATAGTTGACTTACAATATTACATTAGTTTCAGGTGTACAGCACAGTGACAATATTTTTATAGATTATACTGCATTAAAATTATTACAAGATTATGGCTATAATTCCCTGTGCTATACAACATATCCTCCTTGCTTATCTATTTTATACATAGTAGTTTGTATCTGTTAATCCCATACCTGTAATTTGCCCCTCTCCCTTCTGGTAACCACTAGTTTGTTTTCTATATCTCTAAGTCTGTTTCTGTTTGGCTATATACATTCATTTGTATTATTTTTTAGATTCCACATATAAGTGATACCATAATGTATTCATCTTTCTGTCTCACTTATTTCACTAAGCATAATATTCTCCAGGTCCATACACATTGCTGCAAATGGCAGGATTTCATTCTTTTTTATGGCTGAGTAATATTCCATTGTATATATACACCACATCTTTATCCATTCATCTGTTGATGGATACTTGAGTTGCTTCCATATCCTGGCTATTGTAATTAGTGGTGCTATGGACACTGGGGTGCATGCATCTTTTCGAACTAGTGTTTTCATTTTTTCTGGATATATACCCAGGAGTGGAATTGATAGATCATATGGTAGGTTACACAGGGGTGAAAATGCTTTGAGCTGTACACTTATATGTGCACCTTTCTGCATGTATTTAAGTTTACTTAAAAATAATGCCTACAAATCTCAAATGGTTCAGCCAAAATAGATCAAAAAATAGATAAAACAGTATACTTCAATTTTTAAAAATTGGATGGATGAATAGTGAGCAAGTCAGTGAATAAGTGAGCTAATATGGCAAAAGTTAACAACTGTTGAATCTAGGTTCAGAGTATAAAAGTATTAATTGTACTCTTCTTTCAACTTATGCTTGTTTAAATATTTTATTAAAAAATATTCAAGTAAAAAGAGTAATCACACCTCTCAGTTCTTAATATTTATAACTAGGAAGTAAATCAAGCACCTGATATAATCTGACTTGTGAAAGGAAACTTACAAAATGAAATTTTTATACCCAGACTATTTCTAATAAAATAAAATATTCTGTGTATTTTCTATTTCTCATTAATGAAAAGAGACAGAGAAAGAGAGGACCAGGCCAGGACTAAGTGTCTGACACACTTTAACTCCATTAACTCCACTACCAAGTTACTATCCACCTGAGTCTTGGTTTTATCATCAGGAAAATGACAATGATGATACTGACTTTAGAGAGTGGTTTTGAACATTGATTAGGGAGCCACTAAATTCATTTCAATTTACCATACCAAACATTTATGGGCAACATATTATGAACATGCAGTGATAAGAGCAGTGAGAGAGGAAAGCAAGTATGCTGTAGGACAGCACACAATGCACCACAAATAAACAGATTGAGGAAGAGGTGAGGATAGAGACAGAGATACGTCTTCCTAGAGGGGCTGGTAACTGACAATTCACTTAAATGGTAGCAAGAAGCTAGCCAAGCAGAAGAGAATATGGGGAATTTACACGGACAGATTAGATCATCTGAGTATGCAGAGTGGTTCATTAATGCTATGCAGTAAAGTGACCACAAGCAGAAGGGAGGAGAGGGAATGTTGGAAGCAGAGTGACCAACAAATGCAGAGACACTGTCATAGATATACCCTATTTTTCCACTAGTAACTGTATAGTTTGTGCTCTCTCTTCCTTTAGGTTTCTGCTCATATGTCACGATACCAGGGAGGCCTTCCTGACCATCCTATCTAACATAGTACAATCTATTATATATTTCTTATATATTCACTTATTGTCTCTCGAGTAGTTTAAAGGACTTTGTTCTTGTTTTTATTTTCCACTGTTGTATCCTCAGTGCTTAAAACACTGTCTGGCGTATAAAAGCTATTCAATAAAAAAACTCTTGAATGAATGGATGGATGGATGCACACCCAGTGGGTTAAAGCCAGTGTGATATTTAAGTGCTGTTAAATTATGATTTGAATAGATAATAAATAGACATCAGCAATACCCTTTGAAAAAGTTCCTAAGTGTTTTGGTGTCATGAAACCTCAGTCTCCTCATTAAAGAACTGAAAATTATACCTGGCCTAGAAAAAAGAATCATCTCTTATTTTGGCAAGCCTAACACATTAGCTACAGGAGGAAGAGGGAATAAGTTGCTTGTTCAAAGAGGTCTCTGGTTAAACTCCTCTTTAGAGCCTGAAAAATCCCTGACACTCATTATAAATTTAATGATCATTTCCTCTCCCTTGGGTAAAGAACTGAAATAATAAATTGTGATAATTAATGAATATTCTCGCAAGACAAATTACACATGATAAATGGAGCATAAAAATACATTTCACATTGCAACAAATGAAAAAAAAAGACAAAGTTCATATTGCACCAAATAGATAATACATGCGAAGCTCCTAGAAAAAAATCTTTGCCTGAAAATTCTGCCAACTTGCTCTTCAATGTTGCTACTGGACACCAGAAAAAGATTTACATAATAAACCGAACTCATATGAAACGATAAATTTGTGATTGGATGTCATATCTGTCAACCATTTCTGCTCTGTGAGAAATTCTAAAGGGGATGGGAAAGCTTCCAGCCTCTAAAGCTGACACCAAATTATAGGCAAAATCCACTATGTTTGCCACTCTAAAAATTTGGGGATTCAATTGTATACCAAAATTTTTTTAAGTGTCATGAGTGGAGGGCTGAAACCAGTGCAATACCTGATATGTGATTTCGTTTTGGGTAAAAAATAAATACATAAAAGGACATAATTTGAACAAGTTCCTATGTCTCTCAGAGCTCTAAAATTTCTGCTCCTTTTCTTATTTTTAAGAAGAACAAAAGCCAGCCTTGCCCTTGAAATTGAAGTCACATCTAATTTCAGAAAGTATATAATTCACCAGCCTCTGCAGGAGTGGGACCGAAGAGATCAGAAGTCTTCAGGGGGAGTAAAATACTGGGGTCGAAAGTAAAAAGAAGGAAGAATGTAGGTTCAGAGTGTGGGAAGGAGGTAGCAAAAGTTCTGAGGCTAAGAGGGGAGCGGGTTGGAAGGTGGGAGTAAGAGGTAGGAAAGAAATCGGTGGTAGAGGGAATGACCCAAACTCAGAAAGACTGGTTAGAGGATTCGGGATAAAGAGGAGAAGTGAAGAATAATCAGGGATAAAAGGACCACGAGAGTCAGAAGGCGGAAGGGGATGACGGCCAGCCATCTCCTGAGGCGTAAGAGAGAGGAGAGAGTGAGCGATCGGAACCACAAGCGTCAGAAACATCCCTCAGTGTACCCTGGGGATGAATTCTTTCCACCTCGTGTTGAAGCAAGGAGGAAACCGTCCCTGAGGTGTCTGCGGACTCACTTGTGAAAATTACCAGTCCCTTTCTTTACACTCACCTTGATGAAGAACGCCGCGACGCGACGATGGCGTGACCGGAAGTGCTATTTTCTTTTGTTTGGAGGAAGCTTTAGCCCGGGCCGCCACACCCTCCCCCCGCCTTCACTCCAGACAACTTCCTGTGCCTCTCTAGCAAGCTCTTGAAATACTGTATCTCAGTGGCTCTCTCACCAGATGGGAACCCGGATAGTGACGTAAGATGTCTGAAAGAGGGAATCAGTAACTTTTTACAAATCCTAGCCCTAGTCATCCCAGGAACTACAGCATCTCCGCCAAACTCTACGTATCCAATTTGTCACCTCGCCTTCCTGATTCAGACTTTCAAATACCTCCCTTACCTTTAGTCCCTTAACTCTCGGATGTCTACAGTTACGTATTTACGATACTGATTTACTGCTTCCTGACATTAAAAAAATAATAATAAATTCATGTTTATTAGTGGCATACTTCGATTTCAAGATTTTTAAAACTTCGTAATCTGAATCATTTTTGTCTTGGAATGGTATCCAGAGAGTTACGTGCCATACTCAAATTTCCAAATAAATAAAAGTGAACTCATTTAGAAAGCGTTCTTGTATACTTGTATACTCACCCCGAAAATGAAGACAATGATAATTTGACAAAAAGTTTCAATAATAAGAATAATCCTTACTCTGGTTAAAAGTTCAATATTGAGTTAACTATTGTCATTACCTCCAGAAAGCTCTTCTGGGCCCAAAATCTGTACCCCAGGCCTTCTCTTTTGTGGTTATTTTCAATAAATCCACAAATGTACCAAACACTATTCTATACCCAGAGGCATCGCACTAGAACCCCACAACATAGGGAGGGGCTAAAGGCGACATTTAAACACATAAGAGTATAGCATAAAATTGGTGATTATAAATGTTTGTAGAATGAGTAAACGACCAAAATGTGGTCAAGGCAATGACGGGGACTGACACAAGGTCCTTACTTTTGCTAGTATTTGTATAGTTCATTTCAACATTTGACTCATATTTTGTCATTCACCCAACAGATTTTGAACAACCACTCAGTGTAAGGTTCTGCTTCTGATATTGTCCATATAAAGAAGAATAAGACATAGTCCTGGATTTCAAGACTCTCCAACCAGTGGGGGAAATGAACACATAAACAACTAGCAGCACTATAATGTGACAATAATAATCGGTAAAGAGAAGACAGTGTTGCAACTATGGCTACCCAATTGACTGGCGAATACTAAAAACCTAAAATAGACCTTATCTCCTAGAAGGTGCTCAATAAAGGCTGGTTTAATGTTCAATAAGTGATTGAATGGATGAATGAAAAGGAAGAATGACAGTGGATTTGAAGTGTGGTGTGAAAGAAGCGGTGATGAGAGATGAAGCCTGGATGTAAGAAGAGGCCAGACAAAGAAGGACCTTGCATGCCATGTTACGGAGTTTGAGCTTATTATGAAGAAAACAGAAAGGCAAAAATGAATTTTAAGCAAGAAAGCATCTAGTCAAGATGGTTTTCTGGGGACTCTAGTCTGCCATCTTCTCCATCTGCTGGCTTTCCACATAAAGTCTCTATCTCTTGCCTCAACAACAACAACAAAAAGCATCTAGTTATGTTTTAAACCAAAATATAGAAAATGGGTTGTACCAGTGCAACCTGGAGGCAGAGAGGTTGGTTTAGAGGCTATTGTGGTAATCAATGACCAAATACAGAAAATGAGGGGTTTACACTATTAAGAATTAATTGTATTTGGAACTGAGCTGGAAAAAAATAGTCAGTGGATTATCAGAAATCCAGAGGCAGTGAAACCTGAGCATTTTCCTTGATGCCCTCCACAATCAAAATTTTGATTATTTCATGCAACAAATATTTATTGAGCAGATTAATATGCACCAGGCCCTGAGGATAGAACCATGACCAAAATGGACAAAAATTTCTGCCCTCACAGAACTTACATTCTTGATTCATGGCTAATAAAATATTTAAGAAAACACATGTTAAGTGGTGACAAGCGCCACATAGAAATAAACCAGGTAAATGGGATAGCAATGTACTATGGGGGTTACACTATGTGGGGGACGGGAAGAGGGCTGCCATTATAGAAGAGCTCACTGAACATTTATAAACTTTATTCACTTCTCTCAGTAACCAGGATCACTATCTTAGTTCAGACCTTCTATATTACTCCCCAAATGCCAACTATGGTATACAAAAGCCTTGGTTGTCTAACTCTGTCTCTTTCTCTCATCCCATCTCTCATCACTCAACCTCTCCCACCCTAAATCCAAGTCTTACACAACTGTTTATAATTTGGAAAGTGCACCAAGATCTCAAATCTCTGTGCATTCACACTCCGCTAACTCATATTCATCTTTCAAAGGTCAGCTCTCATTTTATCTCTCATGAAACCTTGCTGATGTTTCGTTTCACTCCTTAACCAAAACCAGACAACTGCTCCCCTTCTCTGCCATGTTTAGTATTCTTAGCACTTTCTTTCATTCACTCAACAAACATTTGTTGGTCAACTTCTGTGTAATTGTCAGTGTTCAAGGCAGTAGAGATACATGCATAAATAAAAGAGTGAAAAAAATCCCTGCACTTTTGTAACTTACATCTTAGTTAGGAAGACAAGCAATAAACAAAATAACATAAATATGGACCTTATAAAACAGTAGTTCTCAACTCTGGGGGCCCATTAGAATCACTAAGAGAGCTTTTGTCTTTCTTCTTTTTTTAAATACCAATGCCTGATCCCCATCCCAGCCAAAATTAATCTAAAGCTTAGGAGTGAGGTCAGGCATTTACATATATTTTTAAACCTCCTTTAAAGCTCCTTTCTGATGCACAGAGAAGATTGAAAATTACTGCACTACAGGCTATGGAAAATGATACCAGAAGGACAGTCTGAAAAGCTAAGGAATTAAGAGCAAATAAAATGATAAACATGTATGTCAATCTAAAAAAACATGGTGTGTATAAAAACATAATAATCATACTGATTGCTGGGGTTGAAAAAATGGTGATTCAAAGATTCTGAACAAAAATATCATACAACTCAGGAGGAGATGGACATCAGAATTCATTTGTTTGGGAGAGAGGTTAATATATTTTTAAAGTTCAGACATTTTTAAGTTAAATAATTATAAGAAATATTCAAAAGTTACCGCTAAAATAACAGATTCACAGTGAGAGTAAAAAGTAGAATAAGGAAAAATGCATACATTTAAACCTGTAGAGGGATTAAATGGAATAGGATAAAAAATTTCAATAAAATCTTAAAAAGGAAACACATGCCTATATGAACAGAAAGACATGGATTGATGGATAGGGTAGTTGATGAGAGGCAGAGGAGGATTGCATAGCCCAAGGAAATTTATTAATAATTATCTTGGTTGAGAGATGGTTCAGATCCCATAACCCCCAAAAGTCCCTACGATATCCTGTTTTAGTCACACAGTCTTCCCTATCCCTAATGTTCTCTTTCAATCTAGTTTCTTCTTTTCTAAAATGTCACATAAATGGAAGCATAGAATATGTAACCTTTTGAGCCAGGCTTCTTTTACCTAGGATAACACCTTTGAGATTCATCCAAGTTGATGCATATATCAACCATTCATTAGTCTTTATTTATGAAGTGTATTTCATCATATGGATGTGTTGCAAATTGTTTATCAATTCACCAGTTGAAAAACATTTGGGTGGTTTCCACTTTTGAAGATGATGAATTAAGCAGCTATAGCATTCATATGCAGTCTTCTGTGTGAACATCAATTTTAATTTCTCAAAAGAAATGCCTAGAAACAGGACTGCTCATAAATGGTTATGATGTATAGATGTTTAACTTTATAAGAAACTGCAAAAATGTTTTCCAAACTGACTATACCATTTTGTGTTCCCACCATCAATGTGTGAGAATTATAGTTGCTCTACATCCTTGCCAGCACTTGGTATTCTTTACACTACTTTTATGTTAGCCTTCTAATAGATATGTAGTAGAATCTCTTTGTGATTTTAGTATGCACACAATTTGTTAAAAGGACAATTATTTCTCCATTGAATCTGTACCTTTGTTAAAAAAATCAATTCACCATATTTGTATTGGTCTATTTCTGAATGCTCTATTCTTTTCCGCTGATCTATGTGTTACCCCTTCACCAATACCATGCTATCCCGATAACTGTAGTTTTAAAGTAAATCTTAATCTCAAGTAGTGTGTGATTCCTCCAAATATATTCTTCATTTTCAAAGTTGGTTTGGTGATTCTAATTCCTTTGACTTTCCCTATAAATTAAGGAATCAGGTTTCCTATAACAACCAAAAATCCTGTTGTGATTTGATTGAAATTGTGTTAAATCTATAGATTAACTTGAGATAATTGTCATCTTTTTTTAACATCTTTATTGGAGTATAATTGCTTTAAAATGGTGTGTTAGTTTCTGCTTTATAACAAAGTGAATCAGTTATACATATACATATGTTCCCATAGCTCTTCGCTCTTGCGTCTCCCTCCCTCCCACCCTCCCTATCCCACCCCTCTAGGTAGTAGCAAACCACCTAGCTGATCTCCCTGTGCTATGCGGCTACTTCCCACTAGCTATCTATTTTACATTTGGTAGTGTATATATGTCCATGCCACTCTCTCACTTTGTCACAGCTTACCCTTGCCCCTCCCCATATCCTCAAGTCCATGCTCTAGTAGGTCTGTGTCTTTATTCCCGTCTTACCCCTAGGTTCTTCATGACCTTTTTTGTTTTTTTCTTAGATTCCATATATATGTGTTAGCATATGGTATTTGTTTTTCTCTTTCTGACTTACTTCACTCTGTATGACAGACTCTAGGTCCATCCTCCTCACTACAAATAACTCACTTTCATTCTGTTTTATGGCTGAGTAATATTCCATTGTATATATGTGCCACATCTTCTTTATCCATTCATCTGTTGAAGAACACTTAGGTTGCTTCCATGTCCTGGCTATTGTAAATAGAGCTGCAATGAACATTTTGGTACATGACTCTTTTTGAATTATGGTTTTCTCAGGGTATATGCCCAGTAGTGGGATTGCTGGGTCTTATGGTAGCTCTATTTGTAGTTTTTTAAGGAACCTCCGTACTGTTCTCCATAGTGGCTGTAACAATTTACATTCCCACCAACAGTGCAAGAGTGTTCCCTTTTCCCTTATAAAGAGGAGTCTACAAATCCATGAGCACTAGATCTGTCTCCATTTCTTTAGATCTTTGTAGTTTCCTTTAATCAGTGTCCTACAGTTTTCAATATGCAGATCCTGTTTGTTTCGTTGTTGTTGTTGTTAAATTCACACCTAATTGCTTCCCTTTTTGAGCTATCATAAATTGTATTGTTTCTTCTATTTTGTTTAAATGTTGGAGTTAGTATAATTTTTAAAAATTTCATTACTAGTATTTAGATATATGATTGATTTTGTGTGTTGACTGATATCCTGAGTTTTTGTTAAACTCACTTGATACTTCTAGGTTTTTTTTTTTAAGAAAACATCTTTATTGGAGTATAATTGCTTTACAATGGTGTGTTAGTTTCTGCTTTATAACAAAGTGAATCAGTTACACATATACATATGTCCCCATATCTCTTCCCTCTTGCGTCTCCCTCCCACTAGATTGCTTACGAATTTTTTTCTAGACAATTATGTCTGCAAATAGGAAACTTTTTTCCCCCTTTCCAATTAGTGTAAATTTTATTTATTTTTCGTGCTTAATTGCACTGTTTAGGACTTCCAATACAATGTTGAATAGAAGAGGTAAGAATAGTTTCTTTGTCTTGTTCCAGAAATTAAGGGGAAAGCATTCAGCTTTTCACTATTAGGTATAAAAGCTGGAGTGGCTACAATAATATTAGAAAAAATAGACTTTAAAACAAAAATGTTTATTATAAATAAAGGAAAAACTTTATAAGGATAAAAGAGTATATCTGCCTGTAAGATATTAAATTTGTAAATATATATAATCCCAAAACAGAACTTCAAATGAAAGAAGCAGAAAGTTGCAGAATTGAAGAGAGTTATGGAGAATTCAACAATAATAGTTGGAAACTTTCACAGACTATTTTCAGAAATGTTTAGAACAATAAAGCAGAAGATCAACAAGGAACTAGAAGACTTGAACAGCACTATAAAGAAACTAGACTTAACAGACATCTATAGGATGCTCCACCTAAAATAGGCAGACTACATATTCTTGTCCAGTACACGTGGAACGTTCTCCAGGTTAGACAATATACTAGGCCATAAAACAACAAATTGAAAATCAACAAAACAAAAAAATCAATTCTCTGAAAAGAGCAACAAAATTCATAACTCTTTATCTAGAATGACCAAGAGAAAAAAGGCAGAAGACTCAAATTACTAAAATGAGGAATGAGAGAGTGAGTGTTACTACTGGCATTAAAGAAACAAGAAAGAATATAAGAGAATGCTATGAGCAACTGTTCCCAATAAATTAGAATACTTTGATTCTTTCTAGGAATTTGTCCATTTCATCTAACTACTGAAACTAACTCAAGAAGTGGAGAATCAAAATACACCTATAACAACTATAGAGATTGAATTTGTAATTTATAAAACTTCCTACAAGAAAAGTCCAGGTCCAGACACACTGATAAATTCTACCAAACTTTTAAATGATTAATTAAAATCAATACCAATTCTTTACAAATTGTTACAGAAAATAGAAGAAAAGAAATATTTCCCAAATTCTACAAGGCCAGTATTTTCCTATTAACAAAAGCAGGCAAAGGCATGACAAGAAAAGAAAACTACAGACCTCTATGCAAAAGTCCTCAAAAAAATACTACCAAACCAAACCTACCAGCATATACAAGGGATCATATTATGACTAAGTAGAATATATCCTATAAATGCAAAGTTAGTATAAAATCTGAAAATCTATTAAAGTAAGTCACCATATCAATAGAATAAAGGACAAAACCCACAAATCATCTGAACAGACACAGAAAGAGCATTTGACAAAATCCAATACCCCTTCATGATTAAAAAAATAAAGCCAAGTTAGAAATAGAGTGGAACTTCCTCAACCTTATAAAGGTCTTCTATGAAAAATGCACAGCTATTATCATATTTAATAATTAAAGATTGAATGCTTTCTCTGTAAGATAAATGATAAGGCAAGGATATACACTTTCACCACTTCTATTCAACATTGTACTAGAGCATTGTACTAGAGGTTCTAGAGAGGGCAGTTATGCAACAAGATTTAAAAAAAAGAAACCTTGATTGAAAAGAAGTAAACTATCTCTCTTTGTAGAAGACGTGATCTCGTTTATAGAAAATCCTAAGAATCTCCAAAAGAAAACCTATTAGAACTAATAAATGGGTTTAGCATGTTTGTAAAGTACAAGATCAATATACGAAACTCAGTTATATTTTTATACATTAACATCGAACAATCCAAAAATGAAATCAAGGAAATAATTCCACTTACCATAGAATCAGAAAACATAATTAGGAATAAATTTAATAAAAGAAGTTTAAAAATTATACTCTTAGGCTACAAAACATTATTAAAAGTAATTCAAGAAGACCTAAATAAATGGAAAGAAATCCCAAGTTCATGAATCAGAAAACTTAGTACTGTTCAGATGGCAATACTCTCCAAGTTGATCTACAGATTCAGTGGAATCCCTTATCAAATCCTACATAGATTATTTTTGCAGAAATTGACAAGGTAGCCCTAAAATTCATATGGAAATTCATGGGGCTCACAATGGCTAAAACAGTCTTTAAAATAAGGTCAAAATCGAAGGACACAGAATCCCTGGTCTTAAAATTTTCTACAAACCTAGAGCAGTCAAGACATTGTGGTATTGGCATAAAAATAGACATATAGATAAATGGAATGAAGTGGAAAGTCCAGAAATTAACCCTTGCAATTAGTCTATTGATTTTCATCAACCATAGACCAAGAGTGACAAGAATTCATAGTGACAGAGTAGTATTTTCAGTGGTCCTCAGCAACTGAATAGCCACATACAAAATAATGAATTTGGACCCCTACCTCATACTATACAAAAAAGTTAACAGAAGAAGGAGAAGGAGAAGGAGAAGGAGAGGAAGAGGGAAAAGAGGAAGAAGAGGAAGAAGAAGAAGAAGAAGAAGAAGAAGAAGAAGAAGAAGAAGAAGAAGAAGAAGGAGAAGGAGAAGAAGAAGGAGAAGGAGAAGGAGAAGGAGAAGGAGAAGGAGAAGGAGAAGGAGAAGGAGAAGGAGAAGGAGATGAAGGAGGAGGAGGAGGAGGAGGAGAAGGGTAGGTGTGAGAGGATTCTGAGGTAATTCTTATGATAAGCAAGGTAAGAAAACCTGGAGGGCAAAAGAAACCTCCCTGGGTTCTCTCAAAGTCATTTAGGTGCAATTTGGCAAAGACTGAAGTTTCTGAAGACTAGGTGGGAGCAGAATCAAAGAAATATTCCTTTATTATTTATTTAAGTTTTTTGACTGTTGAAGTCTGGGAAACATGAAAAATTGGTAATTGGCAGATGAAAAAATATCATAAACTCAGGAAAGAATACCACGGATTTAAAAATAAAGTTTTTGACTTGCTATCTAGACAGGAAAGATGAAAAAGAGGAGGTAAGCCACTACTTTTTCCACAGCATCATGCTACTTTTCTTGATTGGAGTCATGGTTGTAATTCTACTAGCAATGCTCACTTTTACTAGCATCTATTGATAGGCTACTATGTGAATGATAAATAACTGGTAATGGTGAGATTGGGTGGGTTTTGGTGTCAAACTGGGAAAATATGAATACTCAGGCTCAGTATCATTTGACAAAAAGTGTTGGCAAGGATGTGAAGAAAAGGGAACCCTTGTTCACTGTTGATGGGAATGTAAATTGGTGCAGCCACAATAAAAAACAGTATGGAAGATCTTCATAAAACTGAAAATAAAACTACCTTATGATCCAGCAATTCCACTTCTGGGAATTTATCCAAAGAAAAGTAAAATACTAATTAGAAAAGATATAAGCATCCCCATGTTCATTGCAGCATTATTTACAATAGACAAGATATGCAAGAAAACTAAGTGTCTATCAATGGAAGAATAGATAAAGAGATGGGTATATATATATATATATATATATATATATATATATATATATGAAATGGACTACTAGTCAGCCATAAAAAAGAAGGAAATCTTGCCATTTGTGACAACATGGATGGAAACCTTGGGAGTACTATGCTAAGTAAAATAAGTCACAGACAAGTATCTGATGATCTCACTTATATGTGGAATTAAAAACAAACAAAACAAAGAAACAAAAAAAACAAGCTCATAGATACAGAAAACAGATTGGTGGTTGCCTGAGGCAGGGGGTAGGGGGTGGGCAAAATCAGTGAAGGGGGTCAAAAGGTACAAACTTTCAGTTATAAAATAAATAAGTCATGGGAATGTAATGTACAGATGGTCACTATAGTTAGTTAATAATACTGGATTGTATATTTGAAAGTTGCTAAGAAAGTAAATCTTAAAAGTCCTTATCATAAAAAAAATTGTTTTTGCAACTATGTGTGGTGACAAATGTTAACTAGGCTTATTGTGGTGATCATTTTGTAATACATACAAATATCAAATCATTATGTTGTACACCTGAAACTAATATAATGTTATATGTCAATTATACCTCAATTTTATTTTTTTTCAAAGTTTAGATTTCCATCTGTTTTCCACTACGTTGGCTGATCAAAAAATATACTGCATTTTCTTATTTTTATTACTTTCATTTCCCACCTAGAACTGTCATATCTTTGAACGTAAATGATTTATCTGTACTTTTTATTTATGTTGATCCACGTGTTCTTTAAGAAAATCTTTATAGTATTTAATATTGTCAGTTAACACTTTAATACTCATATCTTGTTTGACATTTGAAGGTTTTGTATACCCCACATAATCACTAAGTATCAAATAGACACTGTGGCAGATATTTTTGCCCTGACCATATCCTGCCCACACTCACGTCTTTACAATGAAGGTTGCCCTTATTGAACATCTCAACTTTCTGACTGAGGGACCTTTTGATTTTGTTTCTTGCTACAGGAGTACACTTATTTTCAATCAGAACAAGCCAAAAGTGTTAGAGAGATATTTCCCTTAGAAGTAATGCTCAACTAATGAGTGATGGAAGTGAGTGGCTAAATACAGTAGTTTCTTCTACCTTAATTGATATAACTCTAAGATGCATTCACTATCTCCCAGAGTTGCCCAGCTGGATTAACTCCAATTGTGCACCTATTTTGGGTTCTTTACATTCCTTATCATTCTTTTCCACTACCTTATTTACTTATTTTTTTAATTTTTATTTTTTTTATTGAAGTAGAGTTGATTTACAATGTTTCAGGTGTATAGCAAAGTGATTCATTTATATATATATATTTCTTTTTCAAATTCTTTTGCATTATAGGTTATTACAAGATATTGAATATAGTTTCCTGTGCTATACAGTAGGTCTTGTCTATCTATTTTATATATAGTAGTCTGTATCTGTTAATCCCAAATTCCAAATTTATCTCTCCCCCCTTCCCCTTTGATAACCATAAATTTGTCTTCTAAGTCTGTGAGTCTATTTCTGTTTGGTAAATAACCTCGTTTGTATCATTCCACATATAAGTGATATCATATGATATTTGTATTTCTCTGTCTGACTTACTTCACTTAGTATGATAATCTCTAGGTCCATCCATGTTGCTGCAGATGGCATGATTTCATTCTTTTTTATGGCTGAGTAATATTCTGTTGTATATATTTACCACATCTCCTTTATCCATTCATCTGTCAATGGACACTTAGGTCACTTCCATGTCTTGGCTATTGTAAATTGTGCTACTATGAATATTGGGGTGCATGTATCTTTTTGAATTAGAGTTTTCTCCAGATATATGCCCAGGAGTGGGACTGCTGGATCATATGGTAACTCTATTTTTAGTTTCTTAAGCAACCTCCATAATATTCTCCATAGTGGCTGCACCAATGTACATTCCCACCAACAGTGTAGGAAGGTTCCCTTTTCTCCACACCCTCTCCATCATGTATTGTTGGTAGATTTTTTGATGATGGCCATTCTGACTGGTGTGAGGTGATATCTCATTGTGGTTTTGATTTGCATTTCTCTAATAATTAGTGATGTTGAGCATCCTTTCATGTGTTTGTTGGCCATCTGTATGTCTTCTTTGGAAAAAATGTCTATTTAGGTCTTCTGCCCAGTTTTTGATTGGGTTGGTTTTTTTTTTGATATTGAGCTGTATGAGCTGTTTGTATACTTTGGAAATTAATCTCTTGTCGGTTGCATTGTTTGCAACTATTTTCTCTGATTCTGTGGGATGTCTTTTTGTTTTGTTTATGGCTTCCTTTGCTGTACAGAAGCTTTTACGTGTAATTAGGTCCCATTTGTTTACTTTTTTTTTCCATTACTCTAGGATACGGATCCAAAAATATATTGCTGCAATTTATGTCAAAAAGTGTTCTGCCTATGTTTTCCTCTAGGAGTATCTGGTCTTAGATTTAGGTCTTTAATCAATTTTAAGTTTATTTTTGTATGTGGTGTTAGGAAATGTTCCAATTTCATTCTTTTACATGTAGCTGTCCAGTTTTTATACCTCAATTTTTAAAAAGTACAAATAAATCCACTCTGTTCTGTAATAGCCACCTGTTAAAAAAATATCTGAAGTGAGACTACTTCTAGAAGACAGAAGACAGGGATTGATAGCTGAAGTGTGGCAGCAATAAAATTACATGGACTTATCGTGACTGTAGCATAAGAACAAGGTAGCTGTCTTGCAATAAAACAAAGTAGTGGAGGAGGATGAGGGAACCTTCTAGGAGTGCTTAACAATTTTAATAACTTGATCTGGACAATGATTGCACAGATATTTAGATAATTGAGCTCTACACACATGAGTAGTGCATATTATTTCATGTAAAATACCTCAATTTAAAAGACCATAAGAAAAAGGAACAGATATTTCTGCTTATGGATAATATGGAGTAAAAAAACAAGATTTACCCTCAAAGCTGGGACAACCAAAAGATGTTTTAAATAATATGAAACATCAGTTTTCAAGACACTGGAGATCCAGAGATCCAGCAATCCAGAGATCCAGGAAACAAATGAAGTAAGCTCAAAGATTGCCCCAGTTTATTGCTTTGAGAGATTTTCTGGGCTATAGTGCAGGGAGGGAGAATTTTTTTTTTAACATCTTTATTGGAATATAATTGCTTTACAATGGTGTGTTAGTTTCTGATGTATAACAAAGTGAATCAGCTATACATATACATATATCTCCACATCTCTTCCCTCTTGCGTCTCCCTCCCTCCCACCCTCCCTTTCCCACCCCTCTAGGTGGTCACAAAGCACTGAGCTGATCTCCCTGTGCTATGCAGCTGCTTCCCACTAGCTATCTATTTTACGTTTGGTAGTGTATATATGTCCATGTCACTCTCTCACTTTGTCACAGCTTACCCTTCCCCCTCCCCATATCCTCAAGTCTATTCTCTAGTAGGTCTGTGTCTTTATTCCCGTCTTACCCCTAGGTTCTTCATGACCTTTTTTTTTTCTTAAATTCCATATATATGTGTTAGCATATGGTATTTGTCTTTCTCTTTCTGACTTACTTCACTCTGTATGACAGACTCTAGGTCCATCCACTCACTACAACTAACTCAATTTCATTTCTTTTTATGGCTGAGTAATATTCCATTGTATATATGTGCCACATCTTCTTTATCCATTCATCCAATGATGGACACTTAGGTTGCTTCCATCTCCTGGCTATTGTAAATAGAGCTGCAATGAACATTTTGGTACATGACTCTTTTTGAATTATGGTTTTCTGAGGGTATATGCCCAGTAGTGGAGTTGCTGGGTCGTATGGTAGTTCTATTTGTAGTTTTTTAAGGAACCTCCATACTGTTCTCAATAGTGGCTGTATCAATTTACATAGGGAGGGAGAATTGAGGAGAAGACTGATGGACTCCTTGCATTGAGAACATGGGGCTGAGTGTCCAGAGAGACCTAGGTGGCTAGAACTTTCAGGAGAGAGTACTAAAGAAAAGAAACTGCACAGAGGTCAAACTTCAGATATCTACTGAGATTCCCCTTCAGCATTCAGTTGATGACTGATCAGAACATGCATGTGAGGAAAGTACCCAAGGCCAGATATAGAATCACCCAATAGGATTAGAACTAACAGTATATGCTGGGAAGGCAGAGCCAGAAATAATGCCTGTTCCCACCAGCCACACTAAAACACCTCAAAATTCATGGAGCATGAGGTTAGAGTACACAGAAGGGTAGCTTCTGTAGCAGGTAATCATTAGGCCTAGAATGAGCATTACTCCAGTACTGTAATAAAACAAAAGCATGACCCAATAATATCAAACCATTTCCAGGTACCTTAATTATTTCCCAGAACTATGTCAAGAATATTTATAGGAATAGAGACATATTTAACATTGAACAAGGTAAAATCTATAATATCTAGCTAGTATTCAATTAAAAATTACAAAGAATGTAAAAAGCATAAAAATATAAACAAAAATTATCGAGGAGAAAATTCACTTAGAACTGATTCAAAGCTGAGATGTTAGAATTAGCAGACACAGACATTTAAATAGACATTATAACTGTATTCCAATTCCAAATGTTCAAAAAGTTAAGTAGAGATGTGGAATATATGAAAAAGACCCAAATAGACATTCTTGAGATGAAAAATAAAATTTTTAAGATGAAAAATATGATGGATAGAATTAATGGCTGATTAGACATTGCATAAGAAAAGATTAATGTACTTGATGGCATGAACTATCTGAAATGAAACAGGAGAAAAATGAGTTATAAAAAATGAACAGCGTATCAGTGGGCTATGGACCAGTAACTAATGAAAGGATAATTGGAGTCTGAAAGAGAGAAGGGAAGGAGACAGAAAATAAATTGAAGAAATAATGGCTGAAAATGTATAAATTTGATAAAAACTATAAACTCACAGAACCAAGAAGATAAATGAATTCCAAGCACAAGAAAAATGAAGAAAACTACACCTATTACATTATGATCAAAGTGTTTAAAACCAGTGAAAAAGATAAAATCTTAAAAGCACCCAGAGATAAAAGACTTGTTATGTACAGAGGAAGAAAGAAAATGATGACATCAGATTTCTCCTGGGAAACGATGCAAGTAAGAAGACAGTGCAGAAAAATCTTTAAAATACTGAAAGGAAATAAAATGGTAAGGTAAATTCTGTATCTGGCAAGAATATCTTTCAAAAATAAAGGCAAAAATAAAGACACTTTTCAGACATATAAAAGCTGAAATAATTTATTACTGGCAGACTTGTACTACAAGAAATACTAAAAGTGCTTCAGGAAAAAGAAAAATGATACCAGATGGCAATATGTATCTACAGAAAGGAATAAAGAGGGCCAGAAATAGTGTGATATTGTTATTAATAATAAGAAATATATATTTGGTCTTCATCTGCTGTTCTTGGTACATAGCTCCTAAAATTCTTGCAGTTTCCTGCATAAGAGCCATAGGGGCATCTTTTGTTATAATATTTGGTCTTTTGTCCTCAGTTCCTGAAATAGTTTTAGGGCATAAAGGTGAAATGGGTGTCTTGTTATTTATTCATAACAAACCCCTTTCAACCACGTCTGAGATTATGTTAATGAGGTGATTTTTGGAAAGCCACTAAGGATGGGGGCTGGTTGCCAGGGGAAAACAACCTTGATCAGAGGGTTAGAACTTTCAGCTTACCCCCTAAACACACACACACACACACACACACACACACACACACACACACAACCTCCAGCAAAAGGAGAGGGGCTGAAGATTGAGTTCAATCACCAATAGCCAAATATTTAATTCATCATACTTATGTAATAAAGCCTCCATGAAAACCCAAATGGACGTGCTCAGAGAGCTTCCAGGTTGCTGAACATCCTGAGATGCAAGAAGAGTGGGGTGCGCCCAGAGAGAGCATGGAAACTCTGCCCCTTCCCACATACCTTGCCCTATGCAACTCTTTCACCTGACTATTCCTTTTATAATAAACCAGTAATTTAGTAAATAAATGTTTAGTAAATAAATGTTTTCCTGTGTTCTGTGAGCTGCTCTAGCAAATTAATTGAATCTGAGGAGAGGGTCATGGAAACCTCTGATTTATAGTCAGCAGGTCAGAAGAACAGGTAACAACTTGAACTTGCGATTGACATCTGAAGTGATGGGGGCGGTTTTGTGGGACTGAATCCTTAACCTTTGGTATCTGACGCTATCTCCAGGTAGATAGTGTCAGAATTAAGTTGTAGGACACCCAGCTGGTGCAGAATTGTGTGCTGTGGGGAAACTCCCTGCCACCCTGACACATCTGGTGTCAGAAGTGAAGTAGTGTTAGAGTACTGAAAATGGAGGAGACACACAGTAATGTGTTTTTCCTCTGGAAATGGTACCAAAAAGGATAACTATATGAAAATATTTATCTTATTATTTAAAACTTTTTAAAAGAAAATTGATTGTTTAAACAAAAAAATAATAATGTATTGTAAGTTTTATAATATATGTAAAAGTAAAATGTATACAGCAATAGAATAAAGACCAGGAGGGGAGAATGAGCAGGCTATTTTAAGGATCTTATATTGTACCCAAAGTGGTATAATATTACTTGAAGGTAGGCTACAATAAGTTAGATATACGTCATCTAAGACTGACCATTAAAATAACAAAACAAAAAGTTATAGTATAAACTGACAAAGGGGATAAAATGGAATCAGAAAAATACTTGACTAATGGAAAAGAAGGCAGAGAAAGAGAAAGAAAGAAACAGAGAACAGATGGGACAAATAGAAAATAAATAGAAAAACAGGATAGAAAATAATAGAAATAAGTAGAAAAATACTAAACCCAAACTAAACCATATCAATAATGACAAAATGTAACTGGTCTGAACACCCCAATTTAAAGTTATAGATTGGCAGACTGGATAAAAATACAAGTCACAGCTGCGTGCTGCCTATAAGAAATATAGGCAAAGGCAAAAATATAAGAAAAGATTTGATAAAGGTATACCATGTTAACTCTAGTGGAGAGAAACCTGGAGATGTTAAATTTATGAGACAAAGTACATTTTAGGGTAAAGGATATTATCACAGAAAAGGAAGGATATTTAATAATGATAAATTAGTCAATTAAATAAGAGGACATAACAATCATAAATGGTTATGTACCTAATAACATCGTGTCAAAATATATGGAGCAAAACCTGATAGAACTGTGTTAGGAAAAAAAAAAAAACCAGTCCTCTTCCTGTGTTTTTCCTTTACTCTCACACTACTATCACACTCTGACACCAGTTGTGTGGGTGGGTTTCCCACACCAAGCAATTATGTGATGCCAGCTGGGTGTCCTACAATTTAACTCAATTCAATTCAAATCTGACACTACCTGGAGATAGCATCAGATCCCACAGGTTTAAGGATTCAGTCCCACAAGACTGCTCCCCTCACTTCAGATGCCAACTGAAAGTCCAGGTTGTCACCTGTGCTTCTGACCACTGGGTTCTTATAGCCTCATCTTCAGGCTTGATTAATTTGCTAGAGCAGCTCACAGAACTTAGGGAGACACTTATATTTACCAGTTTATTAAAGGATATGATAAAGGATACAGATGAATAGCCAGATACATAGATGAAGGCCTGGGAGGGTCCTGAGCACAGGAGCTTCTGTTTCCACGAATTTGGGATGCATCATCGTCCTAGTACGTGGAGGCTCTCCGAATACTATACTACTGGGATATTATGAAGGCTTTCTCATGTAGGCATAATGAATTATTAGCTCCATTTCCATCCCCTTTTCCCTCTCTTGAGGATGGGAGGGTGAAGCTGAGAATTCCAAGCTTCTCACCATGACTTCATCATTCTGGTGACCACCTCCTGTCCAGAAGCCCACCCAGAGTCACCTCATTAGCACAAAAGATGCTCCTAGTGCTATTATCACTTAGAAATTTCCAAGGGTTTCAGGAGCCCTGTGTCAGGAACTGAGGTCAAAGACCAAATATTGTAACAAAAGATGTTTCTAGTACTCTTATCCCTTAGGAACTTACAAGGGTTTTAGGAGCTCTGTGTCAGAAGCTGGGGTCTGAGACCAATATACATTTTCTATTATCTCACAGCTACAAAGAGAAATATTCAAATCTACAATTATAGTCAGGGATTTCAATATTCCTGTTTCAATAGCTAATAGAAAATGTAAGCGGAAAATCAGCAAGGATATGAAGCCAACTTGAACAATACAATCAACCAGCTAGACCTGATTGACATTTACAAAACACTGTACCCCAAAACAGTAGAATACACATTCTTCTCAAGTACACATGGAACATTTGCTGTTATAGATCATATTCTGTGGAATAAAAACAAGTCCTAATACATTTTAAAGGAATTAAGTCATACAAAGTGTATTATCAGATGTTAAAGTTATTAAATTAGAAATCAATAACAGAAAGACTCTGGAAAATCCCTAAATATTTGGAAACTAAATAATAAACTTCAAATAACTCATGGACTATAGGGTAAATCAAGAAGGAAATTAAAAATTACTTTTAACTGAATAAAATGAAAACACAGTATATCAAATTTTGTGGGATACTGCTAAAGAAGTACTTAGAACAGATATTGAATCATTATGTTTTACACCTGAAACTAATGTAATGTTACATGTCAATTATATAAAAATATAGAAGTACTTAGGAGGAAATTTATAGCACTGAATGTCTACATTAGAAAATAAGAAAGGTTTCAAATTAATGACCTCCTTAGGAAGCTAGATAAAGAAGAGAACATTAATCCCAAAGTAAGCAGAAGAAAGGGAATAGTGAAGATCAAAGTGGAAACTGATGAAAGAGAAAAGATAAAAACAACACAGAATAATTAATGAAACAAAAAGCTCATTCTATGAGATCAATAAAATGGGTAAATCTCTAATCAGAACAAAAAAAAAGAAAGAAAAAAAAAGGAAACACAACTGAATATTTCCATCTAACTGGGGCATCAGCTATTCAGTTTTGACTGATTGGTACCACTAGTGAACTTGCATTCTCAATAAATTTTGCAAACATCATGTTACCAGCACTTCTAATTTTCAAGAGAAGTTGGAAGCTGCTATTTTTATGTAAAATCTGATTTTTAAATGTTGGCA
Source organism: Delphinapterus leucas (assembly GCF_059928025.1). Classification (NCBI taxonomy): domain Eukaryota; kingdom Metazoa; phylum Chordata; class Mammalia; order Artiodactyla; family Monodontidae; genus Delphinapterus; species Delphinapterus leucas. Next base: position 87,534,268 of record NC_143150.1, read on the forward strand.
ATCAATTCAAAACTTTTCAGCACTATGAGGGCCTAACACAACCCATCTGTAGGCCTCCAGGCACTATGTAATCATGGAATAAACATTGTAAACAGAAGTTGAGAACTGAGATACTTCATTTCTTATTTTATTTTTATTTATTTATTTATTAAAAAAATTTTTTTTGCAGTACGTGGGCCTCTCACTGTTGTGGCCTCTCCCGTTGCAGAGCACAGGCTCCGGACGCGCAGGCTCAGTGGCCATGGCTCACGGGCCCAGCTGCTCCGTGGCATGTGGGATCTTCCCGGACTGGGGCACGAACCCGTGTCCCCTGCATCGGCAGGTGGACTCCCAACCACTGCACCACCAGGGAAGCCCCATTTCTTATTTTAAAAAGTACTAGAAATTAATTCTGGCTGTAAAACTGAATTTTTGTGTAATTAAATAATTTAATACACTTGTACTTTGTTTTAGCCAGTCCCAACCCAGTAGTTTTCAATCTTGGCAGCACAAATTACCTGGGGAGCTTTATAAAATACTGATGACTAAGTCATACTTCCAGAGATTCTGATTTGATTGGTCTGGGGGGTACAGCTAGGGCAACTGAATTTTTAATAAAACTACTTAGGTGTTTCTAACTTGCAGACAAGGATGAGAGCCTTTGAAATAGACTGAGGTAAGGATGAGTGCTTAATAGGGCAAACTGCCTATTGAAGACTCAGGAAAAGGAAGATACAATTTGCTCAAGGGAAACTCAGCTTTCAGCACTTCTCTTTAGTCCCCAATCTAATCTCTTTTGTGGTGGTCTTTTCAACTTGCTTTCTAATACATTGCCTACATTCACTTGCTTGATTATCACCAAACATTCCCTTATTCATTCAACCATTCATTCAATGTTTTGTACTCTGTATTAGGTGCTGAGATTACAAGAAAATAAGATATAATTCCTTGGCTTTGAGATGCCACAATCTAGTAGAGGGAGGGAGTAGACATGTAAACAAATCTTCTTCCTTGTTATAATCTACTATGTTCTAGGTCATTCCTCTTCAGCATGTATAGAAGTCCCCACTTATCTGCAGGTGATACATTCCAAGAGTAGACCCCCAGTGGATGACTGAAACTGCAGAAAGTACTGAAATATATATATATATATATATATATAATGTTTTTCCTACATGTACATACCCATGATAAAATTTAATTTCTAAATTAGGCACAATAAGAGATTAACAATAACTAATAATAAAATAGAACAATTATAATAATATACTGTAATAAAAGTTAAGTGAATATGGTCTTTCTCTCTCTCAAAATATCTTATTGCACAAATTTAATGCTTTTTCCATCTTAACTAAGTACTTGTCACACACTGCGGCCCTAACTTTTGCAGTTTGAGGTGCGACAGCAAAACTAGCATGAATTTCTTTTTCCTTCTTCAAAATTTCACAGATAGAAGATTTGTTCTTACTGTAGATCTTAGCAACCTCAGCATATATTTTACTTTCCTTAAGTAGAGAACTTTCACCTTTTCACTTTAAAGAAACACTTTACAGCTTCCCTTTGGTGTATCCAAATTGTCAGCATCACTACTCTTGTGCTTTGGGGCCATTATTAAGTAAAATAAGGTTACTTGAACACAAACATTGCAAAACTGCAACAATCTGATAACCTAGACGGCTACTAAGAGACTAACAGGCAGGACATGTTGGACAAAGGGATGCCTGCGACAGAGCGGGACAGCTAGAGATTTCATTATGCTACTCAGAATGGCGTGCAATTTAAAACTTTTGAATTTTTTATTTCTGGAATTTTCCATTTAGTATTTTTGGACTGCAGTTGACTCTGGATAACTGAAACCACAGAAAGCAAAACCTTGGATAAGGTGGGACTACTGTAGTCAGTTCTTGTTTTTCACTGCAATTTCTGCTGTCTTCATGGGCAACTTCAACATTTATTTGGATTACCCATCCAAATTTAGCCTCAAAGCTCCTTGATACCCACAACACCAATGGCCATTAACTCTATCCACTTCAAGCTCCAAACTCTATGACCTTTACTATGGATCCAATTTAATGTAATGTGTCTCTCAAAATTCACCAATGACGACTTTCTTCAAAATTTAATACCTTTCTATCTCTTGCTTCTACTATTTGGCACTGTTAGCCTATGTCCCTTTCTTCTTGATGTCCTCCCAGGAGCATCATACTTTAGGTACCTACGCTATTTCAGGGACAACTCCAGCTGATTAATAATGATGACTTGAGGCAGTATGTCAAGAAAATTTTAAGGCCATATCTGAGATCAAGAAGTAGTGTCTGCCCATGGATATAAGAAGGGGGGTGGCAGCATACTTGCCCTCCTAGATTTAATGCTGTATATCCAGACCTCAGTGTTAACAAAATCACACATGTAACAATTGGGTACAAAATTCTGACATCAGCTACCATGTTCCAAACCTTTGAACTCTCACAGCATTTTGGCAATCCTACCCTTGTGGTATTTATCTTACCACAGCTCTTATAGTAGCTGTTTTTGTATCCAATTTATCCTTCTTACTTTTTGACAAGCTCCTTGAAGACTAGAATAATGGCCTACTCACTATTGTTTTCCTCGCACTGCTTGGGATGATACAAAAATGACAATAGAAACTACATTTATTGGGTGCCAGGCACTGGATAAAACATCTTAACTAAGAAAATCATCTAATTTAACTGTTACAACCACCTTGTGAAATAGGCACCATCCCTACCCGTTTTACAGATGAGGAAACTGAGTGTCAAAGAGGTTAAGTGACTTGCCTAGGTCAATTAACTAGTGAATAGTAAAGCTTGGACTAGATCCTAGGCCCGACATCAACTCTTATGTTCCTTACTCTGTACTCAAAATTTGCAGAACCATAATAATGATTCAAAGAACACAAAACATTAGCATTAGTATAGTTTAATTTATTAGGCAGGATGGTGGGTGCATGGGCCTACACTGTACAATTCTATATGCCATCTTAAACGTCTTTAACATGTTATGATATTTTAAAGTTAGTGATCATAAGAACTTTAGATAATTGAGTTCTATCTTTCTCTAAACTTATGAAGTCATTTTATCATGCCATTAAGGTATATTAACTTCATTTTAAAAATTTATCATGTATTATTCAGATACCAAAATGCTCTTATATAATGTATCATGGACTACTATGTATGCTGTATTTGCAACCGTGTCTACAAATTTGTGTCTGAAGTAGTTTAGCAATGCCTAGATCCATGAAAATGACGAGTACGATATGAAAAGCATAGGCTAGAATCCAAGAAACTTGAAATCTAATAGACTATATTGGACACAGGCTGTAGAAAAGCTAGTAAACAAAGAGGGAATGGGGTGTCAGTATGGAGTCCAGCAAATAGTATATTAAGAAGAAAATTTAAACATTTAATTCCTTTGGTAGGAGCGATGAGTATGTTAGGTTCATTGACATAACCCATAAGAACTATGACTCTTACTTGTGCGCCAAGGAAACCTTCTCATTAGGACTTTTTTCCATTGTAGATATGAAGAGAACATACTGATGCAAAGATATAAATTATTGATCCACTTGCAAACTAAAATTCTCATTAGAAATCACCTGTCAGTTTATGGGACAAGATAAAGTAGACACACTTCTCATTCTTTCCACTAAGAACAGCTAAAAGCCTTACACTTGATAGGCGAAAAGAAGAAATCAGACCAGCTAGAAACCTCAGGACATGAAGTACAACACAGCAGTGAGTTCCTAAATTTTTTTTCTTTTGTCTCATATATCCAAGACTGGGTACAACAGAATCTAGCAACCCAGAAATGCCAATGGGTACATTTTCAAGAAAAGCCTTATTTCTGTAGCCAAAGAACTGGGAAAAGATAACAAGCATCAGCATAACAAGGCAGGAAAATTAAGGCAATTATTGCCTTACTCCAGCCAAACATCATGGAAAATAATGTGGCCTTACCTCACCCCTTGGTCAATAAAGGCTGAGTGGAGGGCTTAGACTTCCATTCTCACCTGGCTGTAACAAGGCATGTCTTTTCCTGAATCAGAGTGGTTTCAGACAAAGCCCAGTGGGGAGCTGAGACATTTATCCTCACCCAGTGACAAGGAAGCATTCCCCTGTGGTTTCAGTAGAGGCCATACAGGGAACAGTAATGAGGTGCCCCACAACATACAGATAGGGTAGTCTCAGTGTTGGCCAAGTAGGGAGCCTGAACTCCTGTCCACCTTTTAACGGTAACGAGGAGCCCCTCCCTTCCTGGGTATCAAGGGAAGCTGAGTGAGGAACCTAGACTTCCACATACACCTGGCAATGATAAAGCAGCACTTCCCCTTCTCCCACTTGTATGGTGTCAGAGGGAGTCTGTTGAAACGAAGGATTTAAGTAAGATCCAGAGTCTTCATAACATGCTACAAAAAATGTCCAAAATACAACACAAATCACTCATCATATCAAGAACCAGGAAAATCTCAACTGGAATGAGAAAAGACAATCTACATGTGCCAACACTGAGATGACACAGATATTGGTATTATCTGACAAGTATTTAAAGCAGCCCTCATATAAATGTTTCAATGTGCATTGCAAACACACCTGAAACAAAAAAGGTTGAAAATCTCAGCAAAGAAATATAAAGTATCAGCAAAGAAATAGAAGACATAAAGGAGGCTCAAATAGAAATTTTAAAACTGAAAATACAAAAACCAAAATAAAATCACTGGATGGACTCGGAGCCAGAATAGAGAAGACAGAACTGAATAAGTGAACTTGAATATAGAACAATAAAATTACCTAATATGAACAGAGAGAGAGACTGAAAAAAAAAGGACAGAGCCTCAGGTACTTGGACTATTACAAAATACCTAACATTCTTGTCATAAGAGACTCACAGGAGAGAGAAAAAGAGTGGAACTGTGAGTGTATTTGAAGAAATATTGGAAGAAAATTTCCCAAATTTGGGGGAAAAATTCTTGAAAGCAGCAAGAGAGAAGTGATGCATTATACATAAGGAAGAAACAATTTAGATTGGCAATAGATTTATCATCATAAACACTGAGGCTAGAAGGAAGTGGTAAAACATTTTTCAAGTGCTGCAAGAAAAGAACTGTTAACATAAAAATCTATATCCAGAGAAAATATCTGTCAGAAAAAAGGAGGAGATGAAGACATTCTCAGATGAAGGAAAACTTAAGAGAATTTGTTCCCAACAGAATGGCTAGAAACAATTTTTCTAAATAGAAAGGAAATGATGAAAGGAGTCTTGGAACATTGAGAAGGAAGAAAGAACAGCAAAAAGAGAAAAATTAGGGGTACATATAGTAGACTTTCTTTCTCTTTAGTTTTCTAAACTATGTTTAGGAATTGAAGGATAAATTATAGCATTGTCTTAAGTGGTTCACAAAGTATGTAGAGAAATATTTAAGATGATTATATTATAATAAGGGAGAGCAAAGGGACTTAAAAACTGGAAAGTTTTCTACACTTTACTTAAACTAAAAAATGAAGACATGGGTGGACTGTGATAAGTAATGTACCTACAATGTATAATGGAATAATATGTATAGTGTATAATGTAATACTTAGAACAATAACTAAAAATCTATACAGAGAGATACACTCAGAAACACTACAGATAAATAAAAATGGAATTCTGGGCTTCCCTGGTGGCGCAGTGGTTGAGAGTCCGCCTGCCGATGCAGGGGACATGGGTTCGTGCCCCAGTCCGGGAAGATCCCACATGCCGTGGAGCGGCTGGGCCCGTGAGCCATGGCCGCTGAGCCTGCGCGTCTGGAGCCTGTGCTCCGCAACGGGAGAGGCCACAACAGTGAGAGCCCCGCGTACCGCAAAAAAAAAAAAAAAAAAAAGGAATTCTAAAAATGGTATAAGTGAGCAGCCATGGACTCATTTTTTCCTGCTCCTCCCTTCTAACTATAAACTCTGGAAATAATGCAAGAAGGAACTAAATGAGAACTCTGAAAGGTGGAAAGAGGAAGGCAAGCTAGTTAGGGCCCCAGGACTGTGGGAACAGCATGGTGGCAGAGTGTCTTATGACAACCCCACCACCACCACCACAATACACACACACACACGCACACACACACACACACACACACACACCAGGCCTGGCATTTCCCAAACTCCAACCTATCAGCAGCAGAAAGCCCAGGTAGGCTTATTTCTCTCCTGAGGTGAATAGAAATACCATCACCAACACCCAGTGGAGCCTGGTGGCAATGGCCAGGAGGATTTATCAGGAGACCTGCTGATAATAAGCAGCCAGGGAAAATGAATTTCTTCCCTACTGGCCTACCCTCCCCTACAGGAGATAAGAGGCAACAGGGTGGCAGATTCCAGAGTGCTCCTACCACGACAAGCAGATCCACCCAGGAACCCTCTTCATCCACAGGGCCTGAGACCCCCTTGATAAGAATTTTAAAGCAGCTGTCAAAAAATGCTTCCACAAGCAATTTGAAATTCTCTTAAATGAAAAATTAGGAACTCTCAGTAAGTAATAATATAATACTGAAATAAGAAAATTCAGCTCAATAGTACAGTGGAGAAGAAAGGACAGAATCAGTGAATCAAGGACATATCAAGAGAATTTATTCAATCTGAACATAGAAGTAGATTAAATACAAACCGGAGCCTCAAGAACCTGTGACAAAATAACAAATGCTGCTGTTTACAAGAAACTCACTTCAAACTCAATGACATAGGTAAAGTGAAAACACAGAAAAAATATATAATGCAAGTATTAACAAAAAGAAGTTCTTTGAGAAAAAGTCAATAACATTGGTAAACATTTTGCTAGAATAGTAAAAATTAAATGAGATGACACACAAATCACCAAAACCATGAATAAAATAGGGAATATCATTAAAGATTCTACATAATTAAAAACATAATATGGAATAGTACAAATAATTTTACATTCATAAATTTGACAACTTAGAAGACAAAGACATATTCCTCAAAAATCACAACCTGCCAAAATTCAACCAAGACAGTATACATAATCTGATAATCTGATTAGCCCTATAACCATGAAAGATATTGAATTTGTGATTAAAAAGCTCTAGAAAAAGAAATCTCCATGCCAAGATGGTTTCACTGGACAAGCCTACCTAATATTTAAAGGATGATTAACACTATTTTACACAATCTTTTCCAGAAAATAGAAGACGCAAGAATACTTCCTGTGTCATTTTATGATTTAAGAATTACCCTAAATAAATGTATCTATTAAAGACAGCCCACCACCTTCCAACCACCTAAGCCCAAACTGAAAGGATATAGAGGTAAATGGCATAAGCTTTGGAGTCAAATATAATTGAATTCAAATTCAGTTTTGCTATTTATCACATGTATGAACAGAAACAAGCTGATTTTTCAGGTTGAATACAAAAGCTAGAAGAGACTGATGTCCCAGCTCAATGGGCAGGCAGGAAGAGTTCCTTCTTACTCCATTTGTTCTATCCAGGTCTTCAACTGATTGGAAGAGGCACACCAACATTAGAGAGGGCAATCTGCTTTACTCAGTCCACCAATTCAATGTTAATCTCATCCAGAAACACTTTCACAGACACATCCAGCAATAATGTTTGACCAAATGTCCGGGAACCCCTGGACACACAAAATTAACCACCACCGGGAGTAACACCTGTGAAATGAAAGGGAAGAACAAAGATTGAGCAGAGAGAGCCTTTGAACCATGATGCAGAGCTGGAGAAATCTCTCTCAGCATAGTGAAGAGCTCTAGGGCAAATATTGTCTGTTAGAGGAGCCCATGTTTGGTGGAAATGGTTAAGCCCTTGTAGAGCCACTTTGCTCAGACGGTGGCTGGGAGTCAACCAGTAAGAATCCTTTTTTTAAAAATTTTTATTTATTTATGGCTGTGTTGGGTCTTCATTTCTGTGCAAGGGCTTTCTCTAGTTGTGGCAAACGGGGGCCACTCTTCATCGTGGTGTGCAGGCCTCTCACTATCTCGGCCTCGCTTGTTGCAGAGCACAGGCTCCAGACGTGCAGGCTTAGTAATTGTGGCCTACTTGCTGCGTGGCATATGAGATCTTCCCAGACCAGGGCTCGAACCCATGTCCCCTGCATTGGCAGGCAGATTCTCAACCACTGCGCCACAAGGGAAGCCCACCCAGTAAGAAACCTGACTTTGTCTACCGCTGTCTTGTTCAGTTACTGGGTGGGGGCCACCAGAGAAGATTAGGAGTTCAGTTGGAAAGCAAAGGCAGGCTCAGAGAGCTAACTGTTGTCAGTTAAACACATTCTTCTCAATTGGATGGCAAGTATCATTTTGAAGATGAATATGACAGGTCCATCTCAGATATATGTGCCACAGCATCATGATCTAAGACACCATCATTTCTTACCTGGATAATTTCAGTAGCCTCTTAGCTAATTTTCTTGTTATCACTCTTGTCTCTCACCTCTCACTCCTGTGTCAGTACTCCTCACAATAGGCTGAGAAATCCTGGTAAAATGTAAGTTAAATCACCTACTCAGCTCAACAACCTCCTATTGCTCTCCATTTTCTTTGGAAAAAAAAGGTTAATAAAATGACCATCAAAATACATGATCAATAACTACATTTCCTATTTATTCCACAGTACTCTGAGCACATATCACCTTCTCAGAGAGACCTTCCTGTCTGCCACATCAAATGGAGGGAGCACTCCTCCATTCTCTATGACCACATCACATTTTATTTCATGCCAAATCTTATCAAATTAGCCTCATCTTGAGGGCACAAATTATATTGATTTTGTACTCTGCTGCATCGCTAGCTTTTAGAACAGTGCGTTATATCTCCCAGGCTCTCAATAAATATGTTTGGAGGGACTTGTATAATTCTTATATTGTTTCCTTCCCTGGCAGAAATGTAATCTCCACTAGGGCCATGATTTTATCTGTTTCACCTTTGGATCTGAAGATCATAGAATAGTAACCAGCAAAGAGTAGGCAAAAAAAATCATTTGTAGAATAAGTAAATGGTGTCTATTGGGTCCCCACAATGTACCAGGCCTATTGACAGATATTGCATAATAGTAATAAGCAAGGAAGATGGGTATCTATATTTAGATATAAAAAAATTAAAAGTAACAAATATATATCAATGCTATAAATTATGACACATGTGCATAAAGGAAAAATACATGGTGCTATCAGAATATAAAACCAAACTTTGCTCAGAAAGTCAGGAAAACATTCTATAGAAAGCAAAATTTATGCCAACAAGTTCAGGATAGGGAGAGGTTAGCAAGGGAAACGAGGAGAGGAGAACAGTATTCCAGGCAGACAGAACAGTATGTGCAAAGTCCCTGTGACAGGAAAGAAATTGGCATGTTTGATAAGCTGAAAGAACTTCTGACATTGTATATGTTAATGCCTTCTAGCCAAAGAACACTAGGAATACACAGGGAGATAAATTTAAGTTGTATTTACTACTCATTGCAGCAAAGAAATGAATGACGTGTGGAACCGTGAATATGTGCCAGGAAGATCACGTTAGAAAGGACTTATTATGGGAGTTGAGTTTGGGTTGGGTGATTTGGTTGTTTATGTCCAACAGGAGAACAACAGGGCTTAGCCGTGAGTAGCAGGACATGTTGTCAGCAACACTGAGGCCTGCTTGTAACCATCAGGCAAGTGCCACACATCAGCCACTGCTTCCTTCCTTCATATGACTAAAGAGCAGAGAGATGTGGGGGAAAGTGGCACAAGAACCTGGAGAGGTAGGCAGGGCCGGGCCAGTCAGGGCCTGGAAGACCATGTTGGCTAACTTGTCCCTTATCTTAAAGCCAAAGGAAACAGAGGCATGATGTACTTAAATCTGTGTGTCAAGGACAGTGGAGGGTCTGAGATTTTATCCTACTTGCAAGTTCACAAGTTAATTTGCCACAGGTTGACAGATCCTGGCAGAAGACAGAAGACTCCTGAGTGAGAGACAAAGGACTTTACACTCGCAGCAAAAGCAGTAGCCAGAGCAACAGGTCTGCACCAGTGCTACATGTGCCCAAAGTCCCCTGCGGGCGATGAAGGTAGACTTACCTGGATGCCTGCACATGCAGAAGGTTGTGATACAGGAGGGGGCCCTGAGCTTGGGAGACTTACTGCTTTTGTAGTGAGCAGAAGCAATCCTGCTCTTTGGGGGAGGTGTTACCTTATCCCTCAGGATTGCTCAGTACAAATAAAACCCTGAGAAATCTCCCTGGTTAAGAGTGGTTAGGGCTTTAAATTCTTGGCATACCCAGCAAAACCACAAAGGAACACTCAGGGCGCATGGTGGACTTCTTCTTCCAACACTGTGTTGTTGAAAAGGGCAACATTTGGAGAAACTGCTCATCACGTGGAGAAAACTAACACTGAGTCACTGCCTTACACCACATATGATCATTCCCATCAGGCTACAAACCTGCTATAATTTCTCCTGTGTTGACCCCCACACTCCCCTGCAGCTACTGCCCCACCTGGTCACCCTATTAATGGGGCAGGGGAATGTAACACACCCCGGGATAACTCCAGTGAGAGTGTATGTACAGAGACAGTGGTACTTTGCTGAGTGAAAAGAAGCACCCAACCCCATGAGGAAGGAAGGACAGGTGGAGGCAAGGAGGATGATGTTCTGGGCTGGGGACACAGAAGATGTCTGAACCCATGGGCACTGGTCCTCCATGGAAGCATGAAAATGGCACCCCAAGAGGCGGTTTTTGTATGTAGAAAGGATGTGGGCCTGGTGTAAAGTGGAGAGAGGCACCAACCCTTCCCAGCAACTTCCAGGCCTACCTCTTAGAGAAAGCCTCACCCTGCATTTTCTATGGGAGACAGAGTTCCTTGATATCCTTGGTTGCCATGGGAACTCAGGTACTTGATCCAGCTTCTGTGAGCCACATGTGTCTCATCAGGACCAATTTTTCCCCAAATGGATTCATAATAGTCAGATGCTTCGTTCTGAACTTGCTGATATTATCTGCAGATGGGTGAATAGCTGACAGTTTTAGGGACGGGTGACAGCTTTGGGGATGGAATGGGACACATTACTCCACCTAAAACTGTAGGAGGAACACTCCTGTTTAATCTACAGTGGTCGATGTTTCTACCTGTTGTGATGTTTGTATGTGTTCATTATACCACCGTACACTATTTTAATAAAGTACTTAATGATGAGAATTCTGATATACCTATTCATTTTTCCTAACATAATACAAATTATAGTCTCATTAGTAATTTAATAGTTATATTCAACATGTAATGATTTGTGGCATGGTATCAAGTAATATGCTAAGCACTTTACACATAAAATCTCACTGAAGTTTCAAAAAAAGTGTGAGGTTTTGTGTATTTTCTAAAACCTCCGTTTTGCTGATGAAGAGATTGAAGCCCCAGAGAAGTTAACTAATGGCACACATGGTGGGGGCCTGGGTGTGTGTACAGGAAGGGGCAGGGTGGAGAGTGCCAGGTCCAGAGGTGGGGGGCCCAAGATACCTGTGAGGACCTTCGTGGCACTAAACAGCAAATACAAAACACCATGGCAGGTCAACAGAGAGACTGTGGGAGAAAGGGGGGGGCAATAACAATTTTTTAAAATATTTATTTATTTGGCTGCGTTGGGTCTTAGTTGCGGCACACGGGATCTTCATTGTGACATGCAGGATCTTTTGCTGTGGTGCGTGGGCTCAGTAGTTGTGGCACGCAGGCTCAGTAGTTGCGGCGCGCGGGATCTAGAGCACATGGGCTTAGTTGCCCTGTGGCATGTCGAATCTTGTTCCCTGACCAGGGATTGAACCTGAGTCCCCTACATTGGAAGGCGGATTCTTAACCACTGGACAGCCAGGGAAGTCCCTTCACTGCCTTTTTGGATGAGAAGCCCCACATTTTCATTTTGCATTAGGCCCCTCCTTATATAGTTGGACCTGCGTGGTAGAAAAGGTCACAAATTCAGTTTGCATAGCTCCAAAGCCCATGTTATTGCTTTTTCTTTTCTTCTTGCCTTTAACGAAAAGAAAAAGAAAAAGAAAAAAAATGAAGAGGTGATACACACGCACAGTATAAAATTCAAAACTTTCAAAACATACAGTCAAAAGTATGCCTCTTGGTTCTTCCCTGGTGGCGCAGTGGTTAAGAATCTGCCTGCCAGTGCAGGACACATGGGTTCGAGCCCTGCTCCGGGAAGATCCCACATGCCTCGGAGCAACTAAGCCTGTGCGCCACAACTACCGAGCCTGCGCTCTAGAGCCTGCGAGCCACAACTATTGAAGCCCGCATGCCCCATCTACTGAAGACTGCACGCCAGAGCCTGTTCTCTGCAACAAGAGAAGCCACCGCAATGAGAAGCCCGTGCACCACAACAAAGAGTAGCCCACACTCGCTGCAACTAGAGAAAGCCTGCAAGCGGCAACGAAGACCCAACGCAGCCAAAAATAAATAAATTTTTTTAAAAAGTATGCCTCTCCCCCCAGTTGTAGAATCATACAGTTCTCCTCCCCAAAGGCAATAACACTTTTCCACCAGGTTCTTATATATCCTTCCTTTTATATTGCGCATATACAAGCATATATATGTATTTCAACCACTCCTCTTTATATGCAAGTGGTTAAATACCAAACAGAGTCTGGGCCTGAATTTTTCCATTTCTAATGTATCTTGGAGACCTTTCTGCGTGATCACAATGAGGCAAAAGTTAGAGAGCGCTTGTCATGCCATTGTTTTAAGTGCTTTAAACCTGTTGGCTTAACCCTCATCATACCCAATGAAGTAAATATTATCCTTGTTTATTGATGAAGAAACTAAAGCACACAGAATGTGAATAACTTGTCAAAGGTAACATGGCTAAAAATGGGGAGAATCAGGATTGGACCCACGCAGTGTAGTTCCAGAATGTACACTTAACCACTAAGCTAAATAACATTCTTTTTTCTTAAATAGCTGCATGGTACCCTTTTATATAGATGTACTCACTTTTATTTATTTACCAGTCTGCTACTGATGGACACTTACGGTTTTTCCAATCTTATGTTATCACAGACAAAGCTGCATTGAATAAGCTTACATGTGTCATCATGCCACACATGTGCAAGTACATCCAGTGGATAAAATCATAGAAGTAGGATTTCTGGATCAAAGGGAAAATGCACACATGATTTTGACAGATATTGCTAAATTGCCCTCTCCAGGCGTTGTATCAATTCACACCCTCACTAACAATGCAGGAGCATTTTTGTTTCCCCACATCCTCACCAAAAGAGTGTGTTTCAAACAGTAGATTGGGCAACATGATAAATAATGAGTGCTATCTTATTGTAGTTAAAATACACATTTGCCTTATTATGAACAAGGCTGGGGATTTTAAAAACATATTTAGAGGCGTTTTGTATTTTCCCTCCCGTGAACGTATCTGTCATACCAGTAGCAGAGACTGAGTAGCTCTTCTCCAAACCTGTTCCTTTACCTCCTCGAGTTCCCCAGCCCTCCAGAACCTAACTGTGGCCTATGGACTGAGTCCTGGCCAAGGGAAAGTGGATCTAAGTGATGTACAACATTGACCAGCCTGACTCCTAAAGGCCTCCTGTGACACCCTCCTATTCTCTTTCTTGCCCCATCTGCTGGCAAACTGCTCACACCAGAGTGACCAATGCAGCCAAATGCTGAAAGTGGCAGAGATACTTCCGTCAGTTGGTCCCCGAATAAGTTCAGAAAGCAGAGCCAAGCCTCCCAAGCCTGCTTGCATTTGGATTTTACGTGGGCAAGAAACATTTCTAGAGTGAAAAGGCCACTGAGATTTGGGAGGTCCTCTGTTACAGCAGCTGGTGTTATCATAAACAAAGAGAGGCCTTTGTTCCTTTTTCCAAAAACGGTTCAATAAAAGACTATTTTCTTATTTGGGAAATTAGCCCATCGTCTGTGACATAGATGGCAAATACTCTTCAAACTTGGCCTTTTGAGTTTTTACTTTAGATAGATTTAGTTTGGTGAATCTCTTTTCAGTATCGTTGTACTAAAATTTATCCCCTTTTTCTTTTATGAATTCTGCTTTCCCGGACTTCTCTGGTGGCGCAGTGGTTAAGATTCTGCCTGCCAATGCAGGGGACGTGGGTTCAATCCCTGGTCCGGGAAGATTCCACACGCCACAGAGCAACAAAGCCCGTGTGCCACAACTACTGAGC